>NC_071522.1:7547500-8147500 GCF_027887155.1 Malaclemys terrapin pileata | reverse complement strand
CAGGAGAGCAGAGCTGGGCTGCACTTCTCTGCTCCTGGGTTTTCTTTAAAGAGAGTTGAGGTGACAGCACCAGGCCACAGAGTGGGATTCCTGTGATGCCTGAGGAATTGACCTCTGTGTTTGTTATCCTGCTGCTATTTCAAGGCTATGGCTCCAGAAAGGAGAGACAGACTGGGGCTTTCTTGCTTCTGAGACACGAGCAGAGTTTTACAGCTTGTAGGGCTAAATCCTGGCCCTGAGCAAGTGAGCCGTATGCAAGGGACCTTACTGCTGCCTTAAGGGTGTTGTAGGGTTCTGACTGCTGCAGGCCTCCCTATATAGAGGGGACTGGCTTGGCTGGCAAGTCCACACAGGTACTGATCCAGAAGCTCTGCCCCTCTGATTGCCAGCATGGGAGGAAAGTCCATAGAGCACAGCTCCATATTGCACATAAGATTCAGACTCCCCATTGCACATCAGAACCACCCCAGTTCTGCTGCCTACAAGGTCTCTGATGCCTGCAAGAGGTGGGGAAGGGAAGCAAGATCTGCCCCTTGTGCTGGAGGCAGATATTTTTATTTCTTCTCCACCCGGGACAGGAAAGGATCCTGATTATTACAGGATCAACCAGAGAGTAATAATCCTCTGATCATCACCGACAGTAATCTGTGTGATTATAGTTCTCGTCCCCTTATCAGTAAGAATAAGTGCCCGACTTGGTCGCTCAGAGGTGACGTCTCCTCTTGGGACCTGAAATGCACTGCTGGAGCTCTGTGGACTGTTCAAAGCCAAGTGAAACTCACCATCTTCCATTGCAAACCCAGGTTTCACCCCCAAGCTCCCCAAGGCTCATGACGCTCCAGGCTTCTGAGTGACATGAGCGCTGAGTGAAGTGAGTTATCTAAGCAAAACGGAGACAGGAAAATTCCCCACCTCCGGGTTCAACTCAGTCCTATGACCCTGGGTGTGGAGTCCACCATCCCCCAAATCCTTGCCCCCACCTATGTCTCGTAACCTGCACCTGATGGCTGCCTTTACTTAAAATCTTCAGCAGTAGAAAGCTTCTTGCCTCTGCTGGGCTCCGCCTCATAGGTCATTGAATTAGCTGCTTACCCTGAGTCAAACCTAGTGCTGAAGGAATCTGCCTCTTAAGGCCTTAGTCTAACAAAAGCCTGTGGTTAAAGGCCATCAGGAGCTGAAGTTTTCGTGGTTGGGCTGGAGCTGATGCTGGGCTAGTTGGCCTAGAAAACACGGAAAAGCCAATAAAACATTTCACAGGCTGTACAAGTTGGTGGCCACACAATAGCCAAGTCCAATAAACGGACTTTTATATTATGGGGATAGCGCTACTAAAAGCACAAGCCCATGGACAGTGATTCTTATGCAGGTTCCTATCATCGCAGGCTGCAGTGGGGTGGTGGGGAGGGAAGACGGGGGGAGAAATAAATCTCTTTACATTGGAGCTACTTCAAGCTGTGGAACTACAAGGGGGGAGAGGGAACAATTGATCCGGCTTTACAAAAGCTGTCCGACCTTTCCATAAACCATGAACTCTGACTATATTAGGAAGATCTCTGAGGGCCTTCTCAGTCACAACCCTTTGCAAGAGGAAAGCGTTCCGTTCTGGGGCAGAAAACAGCCGCTGTGTTTGCAAGATAGCTTTTGATGTTTCTAGTTGATGGCAAAGAACACAGGATGGCAAAGATCACAGAATTTCCAAACGATCACATACCAAACACAAGGACAGGTTAGAGAAATATATGCCAGGGATGGTCTAGGCCACACGTTCTCAAACTGGGGGTTTTGACCTCTCAGGGGGTCACGAGATTATTACATGGGGGTCGTGAGCTGTCAGCTGCCACCCCCAAACTCCGCTTCACCTCCATCGTTTATAATAGTGTTTTTAATTTATAAGGAGTGTCGCACTCAGAGGCTTGCTGTGTAAAAGGGGTCACTAGTTCGAAAGTTTGAGAACCACTGGAGGCATACTTAATCCTACCAGAGCATGAGGGCTAGATTAAATGAGGAGGTCCCTTCCAGCCCTAAGTTTCTAGGATTCTAATGAATCCCGTGTCCTTTGAACACCTGCAATGAGCTCAGCATAGGACAGTCCCTGGTTCAAACCGTTTACAGGCTAGAAGGAGGATTTTTCAGAAAGGGGATTAGTGATTGTGGAGGTCTCCATTTTTGGGTGCCCAGTCTGAGCCACTTAAAGGCCTTGATTTTCCGTAAGTGCTGAGCACCCACGCTCTGAAAATCCGGCCCCTTTAAGGGATCTCAAAATCCATAGCCACTCAGAGAACATTTTAGCGTGGATGTACTGGGCAGTCCCTGGGTGGGGATGAATGAGCATGGATTTCTGTTTCCTGTTTGCACTAACTATGTTACAAACTCACTTCTCGTGGGGCATTGTGAAAACCCTTCAATAAGTATGTGAGGAGAAAATAGTGAGCGGGTGAATGGGTGTGGGAGACGCCTTATGAGCATGGAGGCTGCCTGGGCAAAGCATAAAATATGGCTATCTTCTACTAGGCTTCTTCTACTAACATAGCTAAGAACGCTGTGTTCTGCTCTAAAACTACTGAGCGCTCTTGGGTGCTAAAAGCCAATCAAGATATTTAGGGGACACTGTTAATAATAATAATCCCAGTATTTTCAGTGTTTTACAGACATTACATATTTAATCCACCTAAGTAAGTGAAAGTATCTGCCTAACATTGATGCTGCATAACGGATAGTAATTATTCCCATTGAGTGGAAGGGGAAATCCAAGGCTTCCCCAAAGGTCAGTAAGACAGCCTTGTCAGAGCCAAGAGAAGAAGTGAGTTAGGCCCAGGCTTAGATAAACTGGCTGCACCTTGCACTTTATTTCAATGGTGCAGGGCCCACCTAAAAGCTAGCGGTATGATTGGCCTCATCACATACGCACTCCTGCTAGCTCTCAGCAAGCTAGCTGGAGTATAAATAGTTATATCAATGTAGCCATTCTGGGTAGTGGCAGTGGAGGCATGGATACCCACCAGTTTCAGGTGGATTTTTACGTGGTCTTGTAAGATTTGGTGTTTTTCTTAAAGCCCCAGCACCTGGAGTCATGTGATTATTGAGACCCAGGGTTGGAAATATTGTGATTTTTGTGTTTGTAACAGAATCAGTCCTTGTGGAAAAACCCTACTATATTTAATAAAGATTGAAACAACTGTCTAGGATTTAACAGAGAATAATATCCCTACTGCAGAATATTATAGTATTTCTTAAACCTCGAGAAAGACACTCATTCTCTACTCTAAAAACCTGTAGTATTTTATAATTTCTATTGAACCCTATTACATTTCTATAAAACATTATTGGTTTGCTCCCTAGCAAGTTAGATGGGGCTTTTCCATAAGGAACCAAATTGTATTTTTGCTTCCTACTAAAGAAAACAGGAGCTGTCTATCATTTATAGATTATTTTTTTTAAATATAGCTTCCCCCCTTCTTGGTTTTATCTCCCCTCCCATTGTTCAAATAATTTGTCAGATTTTCTGGAACACACTTTGCATGAGGTTAGGAATACAGGACAAGAATGCGTGTGACAGTGCTTTAGTTGAGTAATGTTTACCCGGTTCGTGGCTGGGACAGTCACTCAGACTGGCAAATGTCTACCTGCCAAAGAACATTCTTCCATTATCAGGGATGGGAGAGTTGCTGGGGAAAAACCAGGAGCCAAAGTCATCACAGGAGGATTCCTAACTGTTCAACATGTTTAACCAGCTGATGCTGAACATCTAAAGAAAAAGAGAGAGAGGCCTTTTCATGTTCATTCTGCACTCGTTTGTTGGGCAGTGTTTGATGAATCGTACAGATTTTCTCCAGAGGTGGTTGCATATAGGTGGTGGGTGGGTGCATATGTGTCATTTTGGTGCTTCCTCAGTGGGTGGTGATGAAGTAGATGACCTCTAAAGTTGACTTCCAATCCTACATTTCTATGCTAATTTTTAAAGTGCTTTGGGATCCTTCAGGAGGAAAAATGTCATGTCAGATCATTATAATCCACCATCATTCATTTTTCTTTCTTTCACCACCATTGATTCATAGATTTTTTTTTTTTTAAGGCCAGAAGGAACCATTGATGATCATTTAGTTCTTAGACTTTTACCCACTGATTTCTGCATCAAGCCCACTGAGTTGTGTTTGAACTAACCCACACTGTGACCCTTGGACCTTTTCTTCCCTTGGTTGAAATAATGACCAACGTGAAACTTTGCCCAAACTTTTTCAAATTTCTTGTGAAGTTTTTATAAGTTCCCTTGTCATCCCCAACCACCCCATTATCTTTCATTTTTGCTACATCTGTACTGCTAGGTTCTGTCCGGAAGCAGGAGTATCAGAAATCTCACAAAGAAATCTACTAGGTTTCCAGAGCTGCACTTAAGCCACCTGATGTGTCTGCAAATTGAACATTTTAGAGTTGGCAGCTGGGAAGCTGCCTTCCACGTGGACTGTAGGGAATCTTATTTTTCTAATTTACACAGGACTGCCACAAAGCTGCCCTAAATGCTTAGGACAGTGGTGATTTCCTTGGGTCCTTTTCACATGAAGAGCCTGATATTTTCACAACTCCTTGTCACTTCAGTATCTGTGAGATTCAGGATTTACGATGTTGTGTAGCCATCATACGATGCTGTGACATGTCCTGGCAAAGCTGCAATTATCTCTCCTACAGTTCGTCCATAGCTCCCAATCACAGCCCTTGCGGTGGGACAAGGTCATTTAAGAAAGGAAGGTAGATAGTAGGTAGGTTAGCGGGGGGGGGGGGGGGAGGGGGAGAGGGCAGGATGGTAATGAGACTTGGAGTAGAGCTGTACAAATAACTGATTATTATTATTTATTATTATTATTATTTTATTATTGGTTTGTGGGCCATTCTGAAAAATCGAGGGCAAAATATTTACTGTTAACCCAAAATGAATTTTTTTTGAAATTTTCAGTGAAACAAAACATTAAAAAAAAAATAAATAAAAAGTTACAGAGCAAATGATGCATTTTGTTCGACCAAAAACCAAAATGTTTTGTTTGGGTTTTGAGCTTTTTAAAGCATTTTTTAAATGAAATTGAAGTGCATTACAAAACAAAAGGTCTTTTCAAATTGCAAAATCAAAATGTTTCATCTTGAAAATGTTGAAATAAAATGTTTCAATGTCTTGGGATTTGGGGGTGTGTGTGAGTTATTATCAACTGAGACGATTTTGGTGAATTTGACATGAATTTGCAAAATATTGCATTTGACCTGAATCTGGATTTTATTTTAATTTTATTTTTTTGGTGGGGAAAAAAACGTTTGGCTAAAAAATTTCACCTAGCTCTAACTTGGAGCCTTTCAAAGATGTTTGTAAGAACCTGTCAGATTCTTGGAAATGACAGATGCTATGTTGTCAATATTTGTCACATCTCAAAGCTTTGCGGTGGCCTGTGTGAATGAGTTGGTTGTCTCACTCCAGTTTCTTACTGGACGGGACTCTGCACCTCAGCTGGTGCTAACTAACTTTCTTACTGGGGTCTCAGCATAGAGGCTAAGGACGGAAGGGGCCCTGGGACTGAACCCCTTTTGAGGTGTTGTTCCTCTCAGTCAGGGCTGAGGAACAATGGCGAGGCAATTACAGCATGGGCAGCAGAGATGCATCTGTTCTGTGGACAGACAGAGGCAATGAGGCTCCAGGGCTGTCGGTCCTGTACCTGTCACAAGCAGTCACTTCTGTCTCCCAAGAGAGTGTCTTAAACCTGCTTGTTATATGTAGTGCTTGACTGTTTATAATAAATGGCTTTTATGCCGCATTTGTCAAGGCGGCCTTGTAAAAGCGGCTTTTGTTTCCAGTGGGTTTCCTCAGTTAATTATTTGTGATCTGCTGTAGATGCCTTCCGATGACACACTGCAGGTTATCAATGCAGGGGATTTTTTTAGCCAGATTAAATATATTTATACTGAAGCATTGTGCTAACTCCAGACTGGATCGTTGGTGCATGTAGACTTTGATGGGCTGAGATGTCCTCTTCCCTCTGGAGCTGTCATTCTTTTATTTCCCTGACACGATCTGTTACTCATAAGTGTCTCAGGACTGAGTCCGGAGCGGAAACGTGATTCATAAAAGCCTGGAAAGGAAGTCAGAACCAGACTGCGCTGGGCTGCTAGGAAGACTTTTCGATAGCTGAGAGAATCAGGAGATGGGGGGCAGAAGTGGGGAATAGTCATCTCATGGGACACAGATTCACTCACCTTACAGTCCAAACCAGTACAGGACAGGAGTGTCCAGATGTATCTATAGCTATAAACTGTGGGTATGTCTATGCTGCAATCATGGGACCTGAGTGGGGCAGGAGTAAATGTACCTGAGCTAGCTTTAGTGTTGCTAGGTTGGGTCCTGGAGCGGTGAAGCTGTAACAGCACAGACTTAAACGTGGCCCGTCCAGAACCCTGGGTAATTACTCACTGGCTAGCCCATGCTAAAGCATGGATTGCTATGGCTTCGCTGGTCTGGGACCCAGGCTGGCTAGCTCAGGTATGTCAACTCAAGCTGCAGTCGTGATCGCAGCTTAGACTCTTGGTTTTTGCCCAAATTTTAGACTACGCAAGTGGATGAAAAGACTGACTATAGTAAGAAAATCCAATACGTAACATTAGGAAATGTGTTCCTAATAAGTTAGTCGAAGTGTAAATGCAAGGCCGTCTGCTAAAGTAAAGAAACGTAGTGGAAGATACATATGTATGCATGGATGTGTGTACATATGTGTACGTACTGTTAATGTATGTAAACCATACTCTTATTTTTCTCTTATTTGGTGCTTTTTTTCTGTCCTCCTGATCTCCAATATTAACCCTGATATTTACCCAGAAAACTGAAGTTAATTTTTGGCCCTGATTGTCAGCCATTTTTTAAACATTGTCATAAACCCTGACAGATTCCTGAGTATGATACCTTGTTTGCAGTTGTAGCCTAGTTGAGGGGAGGGGGTTCCTATCCTGGTTGGGAGAGTGTCCATGTCATTTAAAAACATCATCACAAGTAATTCTCTTTGGCACGTCGGTGGGTTGTCTCACCAGCGAGGCCCAGATACCAGGGTGAAGGGCACACTGCAACTGGCTCCCCAGTGGGTGAACCTTTGCACCCACACAGACCCCATTGAAACCAGTGGTGCTCTTGGACGGTGTTGGGGTACATCTGCACAGATCTCACCTCAGGATCGGGGATAGCAAGGCCAAGAACTGAATTGACATGGGATGCCCTCTTGCCTTGAGAGATCGCAGCCACAGGGAGAGGGGCGGTCATAGGTGGAACAAGGTGATGAATCTTGTTCGGCCACTCCCCATTGTGCTGATAAATAGAGGCCTTGAGTCACCAGCCTGGCAACTTGCACCAGGACTAAAATTAAAAACATTTTTAGTGACATAAGAACTGGGTGCAGGGGAATCTGGGAAGTGAGTGCTGGGGTTCTTCCTATGTCGGTCCCCAGGCCTGCCGTCAAGTCTGCAGTTAAAAAACAGCAGCTGGGACTAGATCAGAGGTGACATCGTTTTTCCATGTGCTTCTCTGCGAGTCCTTGACTAGCTTTGGCCTTCTCCGCTGAGGTTGTCTTTACAACCCATTTGGGGACAGAACTTTGACTGACAGTAAAATAAATGCAGGACCTTTGACTCCTGGGTGCATGCCAGCCTGTCAGCACGCATTGTGTACTTTCTCTCTTGTTGGCTTTCTAGCTTTTACTGTTGGGGGGGGGGGGGGGAGGGAAGGTTGTAAACATCTGTGGAAAGGTGTCCCTTGCACAAAAGCTCTCCATCAAGGGTTTTACAGCCCTGAAATGGCTCTCAGCCCAGCAACCAATACATGTTGCATAAAGTGCAATTAGACAGGCTTAAACCGTGCTGCACATATTCTGAGCACTCTCATTCTGTCTGTCACTGATCTAATGCAATAGATGGCGTGACTGCAGAGTAGTGGGTAACCTGTCTAAAAGAACAGGTGGTGTAAAAGCAAATCCAAATGCAACAACAGCAACATATATTTTAAAGCAACGTGGTTTACAGTTGCCCTCTGCGTTTTGGTTGCTGGCTTTTTTGCATGCAAAATGCTGCATTTGCACATAGAACTGGAACTTGCATGCACAAATTGTGGGGGGGAGAGGGGGGGCGAGACATCCAACTGTCTGATTTACACATGTAAATAATTATGAAAAACAAATTGCAGGTGCAATTAAGACCTGCCTGAGGGCACCTTGGAAACTTTGCGCTAACCTGAATTTAGGAAGACAGGGGAGAAACAGTCCCCAATTCTGGCTAGCAAAGCGCGTAGCACTGGATTCCGTGCATCACTGGTTTTCTCTGACTCTTTAACATGGTTCTGAAATACACCGCTACCTTGATATAACGCGACCCGATATAACGTGAATTCGGATATAACACAGTAAAGCAGTGCTCCGGCGGGGGGGGGGGGGGGGGGGGCTGCGCACTCCGGTGGATCAAAGCAAGTTCAATATAATGCGGTTTCACCTATAACGCAGTGAGATTTTTTTGGCTCCCGAGGACAGCGTTATATCAAGGTAGAGGTGTAACTGTTTGCTAGAAGGAAGAGCATTATGGATAACTGCATGTGAATGAGCAGCCCAAACAGTCCTGCCTTTACTTCAGAATTCCTACGTCTGTGCCATCAAAACGAGAGCTTTAAAAGCAAATGCTAAGCAAATTAAATTGATTCAAACCAGGGCTGAGAAAATAAGTGCGAAACAAACCAAAACCACTCTGAGATAGAAGACACAACTGAGCAGAACTAAGGCGCAAAAAATTTCAAGCCCCTTTCCCAATGTCTTGCTTTCACTGCTTTTGTTGTCCGTGATTAGAGAGATGAAGCAAACCCAAAACTTACCCCCAACTTTCCCCCTGCCTCAAACATTGTGGGTTCAGATAAAACAGGCCCAAAGCAAATTTCTAGCTCTGAAGAGCTCTTTCTCGTGAGCTTTGGAGTGTTAGGAATCTAGATCCCACTTGAGCCCATCTCATGTGGTTTTTGTAAGAAAACACCAGTAATGAAGCCTGGTGTTTTTGCAAGCGCACACGGAAGACTAGTAACAAAGACACAGAGCAACAAGATCATGAACTATCGTGACTGCCTTGGTAACGGATGTATAGATGTCTCTGACAGTGTGGTATTGGAAGAGTTTTATCCCTGGTGTCTTTTATTATTATTATTATTATTTATTATTTATTTTAAATAAAAGCTGTGAAAAATGGCATTTTTTCTCCCCAGAAACGTCACCATATCATGCTGACTGATTGTTTGCTGCTGTTTTAACCTGCCGTATATAATGAAAATGCTTTGACTAGGTTGCCAACCCTCCCGGATTGGCTGGGAGTCTCCTGGAATCGATCTCCCGGAGGCTACTGAAACCAATCTGGGGGATTTTAATAGGCTGCTAAAAGTCTGGTCAGCAGTGCAGAGGGGCTAAGGCAGGCTCCCTACGGCTCCCGGAATCAACCGTCATGTCCCTCTGGCTCCTAGATTCAGGGACGGCCATGGGGGCTCTGCACGCTGCCCCCATCCCGAGCGCCGACTCTGCAGCTCCCATTGGCCGGGAACCGTGGCCAATGAGAGCTGCGGGGGCGGTGCCTGTAGGCAGGGGCAGCGCACAGAGCCACCTGGCCGCCCCTGATCTTAGGAGCTGATATGCTGGTCGCTTCCGGGAGCTGCCCGAGGTAAGCACTGCCCGGTTGGAGCCTGCACCCCCACCCCCTCCTGTACCTCCACCCCCTCCTGCACCCCAACCCCCTGCCTCAGCCCCCTCCTGCACCCCACAGCCCTTGTGCATCCCAATCCCCTGCCCCAGGCTCAGCCTGGAGCCCCCTCCCACACTCCAAACCCCCCTCAGCTCCATCCCAGCCTGGTGAAAGTGAGTTGGGGGGGGGGAAAGAGAGCAATTGGGGAGGGATGAAGTGAGAGGGGGCAGGGCCTTGGAGAAGGGGCGGGGCCTCTGAGAAGGGCAGGGGCGGGGCAAGGGTGTTTCGGTTTGTGCAATTAAACAGTTGGCAACCCTATGACTGTATGGCAGATAGGGGTTGTTAACACACTGCACTTGGCCTTGTTTTTGCAGGAGTCCGATACAGCCAGCAGGGGAACAATGAGGTCACTTCCTCTTCGACAATCAGTCACCATGGCAACAACACCATGGTGACCACCAGCCAGTCCGTCCTACAGCAGGTTTCTCCAGCAGGGTTGGACCCAGGCCACAATTTACTCTCGCCTGATGGTAAAATGGTGAGTACACCTGGCCTATTGTAGCTCCAAAGCTGATAAGATAAGAGGGCCCAGCAGGCAAAACAAACAAGACTTTTTTTTTTTTTTTTTTTTTTTAGTTTCACACAAGGCTCACGTTAAACAATGAAGCATTGTAGGGTTGGAGGTGGGAGGGGCGGGGTAAAAAAAAATCCCAGCTGCCAGGAGTCAAAGGCAGCGCTCAGACCATAGGTAGTGGTATACGTTCTGAACCCAGCCAATAAACCTGACACAGGCCCGTTCTCATTTTATTGATTGAATGCCTTGTAAAGTAGCACAGTGGGTGGATCACTGTTTGTTTTTCGCTGCCGATGACATTCGTGTTGATAAAATGCTCATTCATTTATTTTTTTTTCTTAAGCCCTCCGAAGTTCTAAGTTTCACCAGGGAAGCAGTTTCTTTACAAGCAAGCCCCTACTACACACACACACACACACACACGTAATCTGCTGCTCAACGTGTGTTACTGGACCTCCTCTGCACCTGGGCCACAGAGGATAGGAATGTGTTACCGTTCAAGCTGAGTGGAATAGTTTGGGCCAAAGCTTTTTCTTTTTCTTTTTTTGGGGGGAGGAGGGGGGCAAAAATACAGATTTGGTGACACCAAAACATTTTGCGAATTCATGTCGATTTCACCTAATTGTCTGAAAATCTTTAAAAAATTGAAATGTTTTTCCTTTTTTCAGGTTGAAAGGGCTTTTTTATATCAAAATAATCTCTTCTTTTTTCGAAGACCTTCAAAACCAGTTCAGAACGTTGGATAGCTAAACAAAATATTTTGATTGACCCAAAATGAAAAATTTTTTCAACTTCAATTTTCCAAAAAATTTCAAAAAAACCTCAGTCTGACCCAATTTATTTTTTAACATTTTGAAAATGCCAAGCTCTAGTTACAGACCCAGTAAACAACGCTCTGTAGTTCAAGCTGTAGCAGTTTATGTATTTAACTCTGGAGGTCCCATGGTATTAGAGAGACAAGATCAGTGAGGTAATATCTCTTATTGAACTATCTTCTGTTGGTGAGAGAGACAGGCTGGTGGCCCACACACAGGCTTTTGAAATATAAATGAGTCCTGGTCATAATATAGATTAGGACAATGGGACCTGGCTTCAAGTACTTCCCTAATGAGAGCCTTGAAAAAAGATACTGTATGTGGCAATGGTAGTAAATATCAGTGGGCCCAAACTACATAATCTTAATCCAGATTCCTAACAACTTCCTACATTAAAAGCCTTTCGATCCGAACATTAGGTTTGACTCACTGCAAAGAGAGATCTGGATTTTGCACACGACCCCCTATGTTCAGATTTCACATGCCCCCAAAATTTGGGACATGCATTTCTAAGCAGATCACGAATAATCATAAAAAATAATCCAGAAGAATAGATGACACATCAGTCATTAAAAATCAAACGGACAAAATGACTGATAAGGCATTGTGAGCCTTTCCTTTTAAAAGTCAGGAGAGTATTCTGAAGTAGTAGCCCAAACATATTATTTATTTTATTGTATTGCAATAGCAGCTAGGAACCCCAGTCACAGAGAGGAACTATGTGGTGATAGGCGCTGTACAAATGGAATAAAGACCGTCCCTGACCCAAAGAGTTTACAGTCTCTGTGTAAGACGAGAGACAGCAGGTGCATAGACAGACAGACAGACACATGGAGGAAGCACAATTAGATGAGATTGGTCAGCAGGATGGTAGCCAATGGTCTCTGCACTCCAGCTGCCTAACTGTTACCAAGTTTTCTGTAGCCATCACAGCAAAGGTGAGCTTTCTGGAAGCATTTGGAGGAGGACAGTGAGGTAGTTTTGCAGATGTTCACAGGCCGCTCCTCCCAAGTGTGAGCGGCAGCATGGGGGGAAAGCACGACGGTGCTTGTTTGAAATTTAACAAGTTACAGTTGAAACGGAACCGATTTTAACCATCACAGAAACATGCACAGCAGTAAAAGTTTTTTACCCAGCTTGACGCAGTGCTCAACCAGCCCCATTGAGTGCAGGATGCATAGCACCCAACATTTATGGGCATCCATTAGTATGGAGCTGTCATCCAGTTTATTTCTGATCTCCTCCACAGAGCTAGCTAGTGCTTGCAAGTTATTTAACACAAATATGCTGTGGGCTGTGGTTTCCAGTGAGTAAACATGTTTCTCTAATATCCCATATCAAATTAACAACAGACAAGGAAATCATTGCAGCTTAAAATAATGTTGTGTTTTGGTTTTTTTGAGGCACATGCTATTGAACCTATCAGGAGTTTGGGCTTGTCATTGTTTTATGAGCCTTCATTGCCTTTTACCATCACAGCTATGGAAAACTCAGTGGAGGGTTGTTTTAATGATGTGGTTTGAATACTTTCTTCGTCATGTGATCTCTAGCTTATTTCTTTTGATTCAAGTTTTTGGTCCTAACACTTGCAAACCGGCACCAAAAATTTCACACCTGGAACCCCGAAGTGTCTCTAAATCCACACTGAGATATCTAAATAAAAGTGGACTGATCTTTCAAAGGGATGAGCACCTGAAGCTCCCATCAATGTCGGTGGAATTTGTGGATGTTCAGCACTTCTGATAATCAGACTGGTTTTATTTAGGTATCTGAATCCTTGCCTGCATCAGGGACCGCAATTTCAGACACTGGTGCAAACCCTCACCATTGTAGACAAGGAAAGCCACAATATGCACTGGGAAAGCTTATTGTGGTGTCAAGCAGTTGGCCTTGTCTGCACCAGGGGGTTGCAGGAGTGCAGTTATATTGATGGCTGTAATTGGGACATATCTCCCATCTAGACCAGGTCTAAATAACCTCATTTTAGGCACCCATGTATGAACAATTGAGTTGCTGTCCGAAACATCAAGACCTCGATTCAGCAAGACGTTCACATAAGCATGTGTTGTAACTTTGAGCACATGAGCAATCCCCTTGAACTCCATGAGACAAGTCACATGCTTAAAATTGGGCATTTACTTAAGTACCTTGCTGAATTGGAGCCTAAACCTAACCAGACTCACTTAACTAGCATTCCTCCACCATATAGCCTGTTTCAGTATTGCCAGCTGCAGCCGTTCAAAAATCAGGAGTCTGGCCCTCTAAAATGATGAAACTGGCTTAAAAATTAATGATTTTTTTTTTAATAATACATGTGGGATCTGTTCTTTGCCTTCTGTATTTTTAACCTTTATGATTCGAATTTTCCACCTTTCCTTTGTAACCATGAGGGCTAGAAAGTTATTGGGTTTTTGGTTGTGTTTTTTTTATTTTTTATTTTTTTAATGAAAGCTTAGACTCTCCCATAATCACATGACTCCAGGATCTGCGGCTTTAAGAATAAAACACTAACTACCAAGAAAATTGCAATGAACTCTCAAGAATTGGCGACATTGCTGTTTACTCAGAAAAGGCCTGAGCAAAAAAGATGAGTTTTTGCAGCGTGACTTGAGGATCCAAAATTTAGGATCTGGTAGACTGGTGGGAGCAGTGGAAGCAGGTTTCCTGAAAAGCCTCTCACTGTTGCCGCTGTGGTTTATTTAATTATTTCTACTGCAGTAGCACCTAGGAGCCCCAGTCATGGATCAGGACCTCTTCGTGCTAGGCGCTGTACAAACATAGAACAAAAAGAGAGTTCCTGCCCCAGAGAGCTCCCAACTGACATAAATCGTGGATTCCCCCCAACTGACTGGGTCACTTTCCGTGAGATGATTTTGCTTGTCTTTTTTGTGAATGGCCTACTCATGCATGAAGGGATGTATGGCTGGCCCTAGCCAAAGTCACTTTCACTTGTCTAGAAGCTGTTTTGTCACCCAGCTCCTGTCCATTGTGCCTCTGATGCCTGTTGTCCCTTTTGGTTTCTTGACAGATCTCTGTTTCGGGAGGTGGGCTGCCCCCTGTAAGTACCCTGACCAATATCCACAGCTTGCCCCATCACAACCCACAACAGTCTCAGAACCTCATCATGACACCGCTCTCTGGCGTCATGGCAATTGCGCAAAGTAAGTGCCTCACCGCGCTCTAGTTTCAGTACACTCCGGTTGATAGGGCTTTTATCCCCTCGGCTGGTATGTTTAGAAGCAGTATGCGAGTAACTCCGTTCTGCAGCTCTGAATTCCCCCTCCTCCGTAGTTCCAGCTGGGTACAGTAATGTTCTTTGCTCCCAGCACTAACGCACTTTGTGGTCTTTTGCCACGTGCTATGGTGTTTCGCCACCAAGGTCAGAGGGGAAGGGAAGCAGTGGCTATGTGCCGTGAGTGGAATCAATGGCCCTGTTGAAGTCAATGAGAGTTTTGCCATTAAATTCAACGGGTCCAGGATTTCACCCAGTGTGCTTAGGGCCTGATCTGTCCAGCTGTTCTGGGCATAAACTAGGAAGATCTCCATTGAAAGCTGTGAAAACAGGTGTATTTGAGAGGGGGATAAAACCCTTTGATTTTACTGCACACCCTGCTGAACTGCAGAGAGAACCAGACCATGTACAGCACAACCCTTGTAGGTATCTCCAATGTATGAAGATAACATTCATCTCGATTTTTATTCCACTGCAGCAACCGTCTCTGTTTCTGATTCCACCAGCACTGAAATCTTGACATGTTGTTTCGTTCTCCTCTGTTCTCATAGGTCTAAATACTTCCCAGGCACAGAGCGTCCCTGTTATCAACAGTGTTGCCGGAAGTCTGGCAGCTTTACAACCAGTCCAGTTTTCCCAGCAGCTACACAGTCCTCATCAACAGCCACTCATGCAACAGTCGCCCAGCCATATGACACAGCAGCCTTTTATGGCCACAGTGACTCAGCTGCAGAATTCACACAGTAAGGATCTTGTCAGGTATTTGTTGAGGCCTGAAGGGAAGGATTTAGCTGCATTATAATTGCCAACTGTCATAAATACATTTTGAATTAACTTTGCTTTCTCCCCTCCTTGCCCTCTCTACCCCTCCGGCTAGTTGGTTCTAACTCATGACCTGCGTCATCTTCTCCTGCAGGTGTTAGGACATTCCCTTTCCAAAGTAGATTGATTCATGGGGGAATCACAAACTCTCCAGCACTAAAGCAGTCAGATAAAAAGGGTGCACCACGGAAGAATTTTGAATCCCAGAGAGCATCAGGGGAATGAAAACACCCGAATTTCACCTTTCAGGACTATGTGAGGAAATGACTCAGCTTTCATCAGAGGGCACCAACACATGGCAATTAATGTTGCCCACTGCCCCATTGTTACCCCCCTCCCATCTCACCCTTCCATAGTACATGTATTTGCTCCTCTTTTAGAATACAGAGTGCACCTTCCCGCTGTACAAACTTATTCCTTCATACTAAGTATGCAAGTCCAGGAGTCAAATTCTGCTCTTGATCACAGGCGTAAATTCAGAATAATGTCAGTGGAGTTATTCCGGATTTACACCAGAGCAGAATTTGGTTGAGGATCTTCTGTTTGTGTCCCCAGAGTGCCTGTGCTTGCCTGCATTGTGCTATCCAAGGAGATTTTGAGTTCTTCTCTAACTGCAATTGATAGGACCACCCTTTTAAGGTGCACTCAACAAGATCATTGGAGTTAGGGGGCCAGGCAGGTGATGAAAAACAAACAGGTTTAGTTCTGTGGACATTTGGGCAGGCAGCAGATGATAACTTTTTTTCCATATGGCTGTATTTATTGGCGAGGGCTTTCAAAGGGAGTCAGTAAAAGTCCATAGGATTTAGGTGCCTAACTCCCTGAGTCTCCTTGACAATCCCAACCATTTCATTTTACTTATTATGGTCTTTGCACTTTGGGGAGGAAGTTAGAACATAGGTATGTGGGGGAGGATGAACTACCCGTATGTTCTGCAAATGATGCCTTTGTTTTTATGTCTATTGATGTTTTTTCAGTTGAGCTTTTCTCATATTACAGTTCTACGAACAACAATTTTCAGATTGTGCCTAATTGCATAATATATGTGAACTGCAGTTTTACTATTCTCCAAGACCCCAGTCTAATTGTAAACTAGTGTATGCTCCCGTTATGTTTACTAAATTTTCAGGTGTAGTTTACCTGTAGCATTTTCTCAAGCTTAACAACAAATCTTTTAAAACACCTTGCCTAGTCCTTGTGACTAACGGTCAGTTTTGCCAAATGGAATACATGGCCTTTATTCCCGGCTTTTAGTTTTACCAGGCAGGCAGGGGCCTCATGTAATTAAACAATAAGGCTTTGGCCAACTGAGGAGCAGCAGAGACTGTGAGGGGAAGACTCTTCCAGTTCTCCTTGGCCAGCAGGTTGGTGATTATAACATACACCTCTACCCTAATATAACGCTGTCCTCGGGAGCCAAAAAATCTTACCACGTTATACGTGAAACCGCATTATATCAAACTTGCTTTGATCTGCCGGAGTGCGCAGCCCCGCCCCCCTGGAGCACTGCTCTACCGCGTTATATCCAAATTCATGTTCTATCAGGTCGCGTTATATCGGGGTAGAGGTGTAGGTCCTCGAACTGAGGTTTGACAGCAGCAGCAGATGGAATATCTTGCTAAACACTAAAGCTGGTCAGAAAAGGAGGTGGGGTGTGTGTTTGTTTTGCACAGAAAATTTGGATTTTCCGCAAAATATTTTGTCCAAAAACTAAAATAGTTAAGAGTGTGAAATACCACTGTGGTGCCTCATGGGAGTTAAAGCTCAGGAATCTAGTGCATCCATTCCTCTCTCCACTAGGGTCCCTGGTTAAACTAAATCTCCCAGGATGCATCATGGTCTCTTCTTGATGAGAGGAGGTAGTACATCATGGCAGGTATATGGTAGTAGTGCATCATGGGAGATGAAGTTTGTCTGGTGAGACCAGCCATAGAGAAGAATTAAAGCATGAGGAACCTGAACTACAACTCCCATGAGGCACTGCAGCAGCACTTCATAACTGAAATATTTCAGTTTTGGGGAATTCTATTATTTGATGAAAAATCAAAAATTTCTTCAGAGAGCAGACATTTTTTGCAAAAAAAAAAATTTAGCTGAAAACCCAATTTTCTATCAAATGGTTGTTAAGGCTGGTCAAAAACTAACCAGAGTTAAGAATTTGTTTTTACCTTTTTTCTGGCTGAGGAGAACAGGATGGGAAGTTGCTTCACGCTTTTCAGCTGGACAAAGAGCTCACTTCTTAATTCAGGCATTTCCATTCCTGGTCAGCCTGGTAAACAAAACTCCCATTGACTTCATCTAGGATATTTGCCTATGCTGCCTCCAATGCTCTTGTCCAGCACTCCTGCTCATTGTCTTGTTTGTGCATTTGGTTCTCCAGCACAATGGCCTCCCAGAAAGTGGTTAGAGGGTCTTCAGCTGTTGGATCAAACCATGCCATTTTAACCCTTAATCTCTCCAAATGCTGCTGCAGAGAAACCAGGTGGATTCTCCAGACCTCTAAGGAGGATGCCGAACATTCCTCCTTATTTGTTTTTACAAAACAAACAAACAAACAAAAAACCCCCACAAATGTGTTGAAAACTTTTTGGCTTGACTGCTTTGCATTTGCATGAAGACTGTAGCTGGCATTTATATGATTGCTGTCTGTCTCCTTCATTTTCATAGTGTATGCACACAAGCAGGAGCCTCCCCAGTATTCCCACACTTCCCGGTTTCCATCAGCCATGGTGGTCACAGATACCAGCAGCATCAGTACATTAACCAATATGTCTTCCAATAAACAGGTAATGGCGCATACCGCGAAAGGATTCTCTCAGTGTGAACGGTATACTTCCCTGGTACGCTTGCTACTGCTAATGGGCGTTTAAGCCAATACATTTGTTGGTGACTAGACCCCAGTTTCTGCTTCTCAGCTCCACTGTTCTAAGCATGATATTCAGGGACCACACCAGCATCACAAAAGCTAATCCAAAGGTCTGTGTGTTGCTATTTGTGGATAGTGTTTGATATTCAGCCCTAAATACCGTCCCATTATATAAACCACAGCAGCTGAATGTTTTGTGTGGAAATTAATGGGTGGTCTCAGGATTGTTCACAGTGCACAAGTGTCCATGTTGGTAACTGGCATTCTTACTGGCAGACTCAAAGGAGAGGGCCCAGCGTGAATGGGCAGTGGAGAGGGAGCGATCCACCTACCTCTATAGGTGATCCCAGCGCAGAGTTAAGGCATGTTGGCAGATCTGTGGAGGGGAAAGCTTGTCCTTGCATGGCTTGGGCTGTGCTATTCAATGTATATATGGAGGACTTCACTCCATTCTCCAGAGCTCTCAACCCAACACCTGTCACCCATTGTGAATCCAGTTCATTTTCTTCTTAAATCCTGGCCCCCAAAATGACTAGCATGAGGATGTAACACCAAGCTGTGCTGGTTTATTATCACTTGTTTTAAAAAGCATAAGGTGGGTGAGGTAACTTCTGGTGGTGAAAGAGCTACATAGAGTTCTTCAGGTCTGGGAAAGATACTCAGTGTCCCAGCTAAATACAAGCTGGAACAGATGGTTTAGCATAAGTAGTTAACACATAGATTCCAAGACCATTTAAGATGGAGTGGCCCATTAACACCCATGTAGTCATAGGATAAAGAGGGTGATTAGTGGGTTACAGATGGTTTTAATAAGTCATAAATCCCGTGTCTTTATGAAGACCATGTTATTTAGTGTCTAGCAAAGTTATGAATTCAAGCTCCCAGGCTTGTCTTTTGAAGGTGGTGTGTAGAGCCTTTGATAAATGCAGCAAAGTGAATGGACCAAGTTCATCTCTGGCATAACTCCATCAAAGTCAATTTAACTTCCTTGAATCAAAATGACTTTTTGGTGTCATTCAAGGCTTACTGAAAATGACATTGAATGATTATATTGCGAGACCAGCTCTAAACTGCAAGCGAGACAAGCCAGAGTAACTGTCAGAGTCATTGGAGTTACACTAAATGTACATGAGTGGAAATGAGATGGGAATCGGGGGCGAGATCCTCAGCTTGTGTGTATCAGCATTGAAGTTATTGGGCCAAATCTCCAGCTGGTAAAAACTGTCACAACTCCAGTGAAGTCAATAGAGCTATGCTGATTTATACCAGCTGTGAATCTGGTCCCCAGCCCCCAAATCTGTACTGGTGTCACACCAGATTTACATCAATGAAGGTGAATCAGGCCCTACATTTTTAGTGTCCAGATCAGACAATAGCCCTTTTTCTAAAAAAAAAAAGTGCTCTGGGGACTGTGGGAAACATGTGGCCCTTATCGATTACTAGATAAATAGGAGACAACCTTGAACTTGTATCCAGATAAACTTCTTTTTGCTAAACTCTGACGGTGGGAAGAGAAAAAGCTTTGCAACAAATGCACAGCAAATAATGTTTGGAATTGCTGCCCGGGTTCATTTTCAGATGCCCTTAAAGTTTCCCTCCGAGGATGGCAAAGGGAAGGCTCTGCCACCATAAAAAAAATGAAAAGAAACAGGATTGTGTAAGACCGAGTACAGTGACCCAGACACACAGCTGGTGTAAACTGATGCAGCTCCATTGGAGTCAGTGGGCCAGATCCCCAGTGGGTGTGATTTGGCGGAGCTCCTTTGAAGTCAATGGAGATACACTTATGCCAGCTGACGATCTGGCCCCGGGTGTGGGACC
This sequence comes from Malaclemys terrapin pileata, assembly GCF_027887155.1. Classification (NCBI taxonomy): domain Eukaryota; kingdom Metazoa; phylum Chordata; order Testudines; family Emydidae; genus Malaclemys; species Malaclemys terrapin. Next base: position 8,127,650 of record NC_071522.1, on the reverse strand, counting down.
CGCCACAGAACCTTTCTCTCACAAAATGGAAGGTGAAAGTGTAATTCCAAATCCCACTGCCCCTGCGACTCCTGTCAGGTTTCCCACTCTTTGTAGTGTGCAGGGAAAACATTTATCTGTGCCCACAAATCTCAATCAGTCGGGCAATCAGGCGCATCAGCACTCCTAGGGAATACCATTTCCTTTGAAAGGCTTTATCAATCCATCTGGTGTGCGCTCAGCCCTAACTTCTCTCTTGATTAATTATCCTGGCTTACCCCTAGTTGACTTTGATGCTTGCTTGTTGAAACAAGCCCTCTGAATACAGGAAATGTTCTTTTTAATCAAAATAGCGCACGATGCTACCCGCTAGGCCTGTCATGGAGCCTAATGATGCCTTATGCCCTTCGTTGGAGAGAATGATCAGCCTACCTTGAAGCATGGCTGGCCAAGATAATCAAGCCACTCGTTTCCCCCCCCGCACACACACACTATTTTACTTGAATTTTTTTAATGTACTCTTGTTTTATCCCATGCAAACAAGCGCTGAGCATAATCAGCAAATACCACGTTACCCAACCATAGCACCTGATCATGCAAATTGTACTGAGCATAGAATGAAATTTCTCTATGGGCATAGGCCCGGCACCAGGCAAGTGAACCACTTAAGTCCCATTTTAAGTCCACAAGAGTAGGGCTAGAGTGGGAGCTGAGTGACATGGGTCTGTGCACTGGAATACATTTCACCCTCAGCCGTCCCAAACAAAGCTCATTAGTAAGTGTCCAGGCCCAAGTTTGCATAGATAGGCCTGCTTTTCTATGATCCATTCTGCGAACACCGTTTGACCGTTAGCAGCAAAGGCAAGAAATAATTTTCATCTTAAACATCATTGAATATTTTTTTCATTGCCACCTACTGCTTTTAGCAAGAGGGGAGCAGAATTCTGAAGAGAAGACATTAAGGGACTGTTCCAAAACCCAGGGAAGTCAGTGGGAGCCTTTCCCTAGATGGGGGCTTTGGATCAGGCCCTAGGATACCAGGTGATCATTTGACCGATTTATGCTCTATTTTGACATGACAAAAAGAGTCAAAAGGCTTTGTTCAATAAAAAGGTTTTTGTTTCCTGATCTCATACATTAGGGTTACCATACGTCCGGTTTTTCCCGGACATGTCCGGCTTTTTGGCAATCAAACCCCCGTCCGGGGGAAAATGCCGGCCGGGCACTTCCCCTCCCGCGGCGGCTCTGCTCCTCCCCTGACTCTTCGGCTCTGTTTAAGAGCCGAGCGCTACGGGCTTTGGGCAGCCCCCATGCCTCCAGACCCTGCGCCGCCAGAGCCCGGGTCCGGAGGCATAGGGGCTGCCCGAAGCCCAAGCGCTACCGGCTTCACGGTTTGCCGGGCAGCCTCCAGACCCTGCACCCCCGGCTGGGCGCTTCCCCTCCCGGGCTCCAGCTGCGCTGGGGAAGCGCCGGCTGGGGGCGCAGGGTCTGGGGGCTGCCCGGCAAACCGTGAAGCTGGTAGCGCTTGGGCAGCCCTTTTCACGTGGCTGGGAGTGGGAGGGAGGAGGGGGTGGGGTTGGGGCGGGGAAGAGGCGGAGTTGGGGCAGGGCTGGGGGTGGGAAATGGGCGGGGCCAGGGCCCCGTGGAGGGTCCTCTTTTTTTATTTGTTAAATATGGTAACCCTATCATACATGTCATTTCACAGTGCTCCTTTTGACCCCCATTCTCACACTGGTTGCTAACTGGAGTTTTGCTCTGAGTGTTCAGCAGGATATGAGCGCCGGTGTTGAAAACACAATGCTAGTGGTTCCCATGGTAAAGTTCTGTGCCAAGCCACATGCAAGTAGACACACTCACCTTAAATGCACAAGGCCCAGGGCTAAAATAGCTTCGTATCCATCCACAGCTGAATGTGTAAGACAGCATGGCCACCTACTCATTGCACATACACAGCGATGAGAATTAGTCAGAACCTTCATCTCCAAAACTTACATCTCCTTGGGTTGAGGCCTGTTGCCAGAGCAGTCAGTAGAAGGAACCTCATGCACTTGAGCAGATTGACTATCCCAGCCAGTAGTGGAGAGTGGCGCATACAAGCAGTGGCTTAAATAGGTCGAAGTAGGAGGAGGAGCCTACCATTTTCTTGGTAGCCGCTGTTGTGGTGTGTGGTGAAGAGCATTATAATATGTTATGAGGATGGGCAAGAGGAAGAGAATGGGTGCAAAAGAAGAAATGTATCTGGAAGAGTTCAGTGTGTGTGTGTGGAGCAGGGCTAGAAGGAGGGCATGCCCCAGATGGTCTCCACTCCCATTCCTAAATAGGTAAATGCCACTGTTTAGACTTGATCAGCATGGAAAAATCTGTATTGATTGACAGACCAATAAAAATGGGAGGCCAGGGTGCTCCTTTCTCAGGAAAGTTTGAAATGCCCAATGCAAATTCCTGTATTTATAAGATTTTAAGACATTTCGAAGGAGAGATTTCATGTGAAGCCTATCCGTGATTTATCTTCCCTCTCCTAGCCTCTCACAGGATCCTTCCAGCTGAGCAAAAGTGGATGGGGCTTATCTATGTAGCTTGGTGGTAGGCTTTGCCCTTTGAGCTATACTGTGGCCCTCCCTCTCCTGCGGTATGGACCAGTTGCAGGGCTCTATCCCCATCCTGCTGGGAAACAGGAAGAGGAACACCGCCAGTGTCTCTTGCTCAACAGTGCAGAATGCTATGTTAAGCGGTTAAGCCACCCCTTTGGGCTGGGCTCACCAGCTTCAGCTCTGAGCACCACACTGCTGATCTCTTATCAGATGTTTATGTTTAGACTTGGAAGGGGTAAATAACTCCTAGTTCCTCTGACAACACTTAAGGCTGAGCCACCATTTTATTGCATTAGCAAACATCTGATAGCTCTGAGGCCCATCCCTAATGACATGTCCTAGAGGCCTCCTGGCGGCTCCTTATCTCCCTGTTATGATGTTTCACTGAATCTACAAGGTCATCCCAGGCTTCCTCATTCTCCACCCAAAATCTGAAAATTAAAGAACTGAGTAGGCAAGATGGGAGGGGGTGGAGAGTGAAGGATCATGGAACCTCCAGGTGGGAAATAATTGACCAATGCTTCCAAAACCAGAGACACCAAGGGCTCAGCTCTGTCCCTCCTGCCCTTGTTCAAGTGGTTCAGGGTATGCTCTCACCTCTCTCCCTCCTTCGGAGCTTCTCTTGAAATGCAGCATGCGCCTTGTCAGGAGTGGGGCTGGGGAGGTGAGACGGGAAGAGAGAGGATGAACCGAGCAGACGAGAAAAGAAATGACAGAGGGGCATGTTGTACACCGTGTCTTCTCTCTAGTCAGTGCTGGTGAGACAAACCAGAGACAGCAGTCCTCCGTGTAGCTGCCACACAGCAGAAGCAGCAGCAAGGCAAGCATCTCCTATGCTGCCCAGTGGTCAATATACCTCAACTCTGATCTGGAGGGACCACCTCTAGGTGCAAGAAGTGAGTCCCATTACCCATTTTCTGCTGAGAGTGCTGGTAAGACAGCACCAGTTGCGGGGATCATGTGAAGTGGACACCTGCCCAGCAAGTTAGGAGCCTAAATACTGGTGTGGATCTGGGATTGAGATCCTCAACTCATTTTACATAGGTCACAAGAAAGCCATCAGAGGGTCATAACTCCTGGCCTGTATGTAACATGAGCTGCCCCCAAGCAACTTTTAACTCGTGTGACTGCATTTACTCAGCAGATCTCCATACGCTTGGCTAATCTTGGCAGCATTGCAAAGGCAAATGAACTGGTCTTGGAACAATTTCTCCCATAGGCTGGGCACACACAGGCCCTTTTTTGCAACATCTGGCGTGAAAACTATTTTCCCACTGTGTTCCCCATTGCAACTCTTGAAACCTTGGGCATGATCCAACACCCACTGACTTCAGTGGGAGTTGGATTAGGCCCCGATGAGTGTCCTTAACTACCAAGTCAGCTGGCAGGATTGGCCCCAGTGTACCGGTTGCATAAAAATCTTCTAAGAGCTACAGGCCCAATCTGCAACCTTGGAGTATTTTCCCCTTGAATTCATTGAGGCTAATGGGAATTGGTATAAACGGGACTGACCTCTATGATCCAGATCCTTTAGGAGACTAACTCGCATTCATTTCAAGGGGAGTTAGGTCCGTGAATACTTTTGAGGAACTTAGCCTGGGTCAATAAATGGACCTACTGGGATGTGTAGAATATGAGCAGAACTCCGTGGAGCTGAGGCTGCTTGGCACGTTGGAGCCTTTGTGCAGGACAGAATGTTCTGCTCCCATAATATTATGGAAGGAAAGGCAGCGTACGAATTACTGTCTGTATCACACTGAACGTTTTATGAACACCTGAATGGTCCTGAAAGCTCAATCCCGAGTGTCATAAAATCATCCAGGTCCAGTGACTCCACCTCTGCACATTGCCACATTTTTTTGTACGGTCTCTAACTCACGCATCCTGTTTCTTTCCCTCCCAGTGTCCCCTGCAAGCCTGGTGATGTTCCACACCTCACTTATTCTGCACCTAGCAACGGGAACTTATTTTCCACAACATCACGCCGGTAACCAACGAAGTCCGAGGGGTGTTGCCATAGTGAAGCTCAGACAGCTTGTCTCGTGCCATAATGAGACGCCCATTAACCTGAAAAAGAGCTAGAGCTTCAAGACTTAATAGCCACCCTTCTGTGACGTGACAGGACCGAAGTGCCTACTCCCAGAGACTGTGCTTTTCCATTTCCTTCACGCAGTATTTCCAAGAGATGTCTTGAGGATTTTAAGTATTTGCCTTTGAGAGGGCATTGGCTCTCATGAGAAAATTAAGAACAAAATGTACTGATGGCAGAAGAGGAAGACGAAGATCAAACGTATTTAAGTTATATTCCTTCACCAAACAGACTGATGAGACTTGGAGCTGTTACGTGGAGTTTGGAAGAAGGAATCGCATGTGCTGTTGAACTGAGCCAATTAAACTGTAAATATGATAAACTTCTCTCCTCTCCGATCCTTCCATCTCCAGCTATAAATAGAGAGTTCTATTAAAGAAGTAAATTTTGTCCAATGGATGTAAACTACTGTAATTAAGTGCAATTTCCCCACCTGTATATATTGCCAACATTTTTCTTATTTCTCTTTTTGTAAAGGTCAGAACTGAAGGTTTTTCTTTATTTTTCTTTCTTTAAATGAACAAAATCATGAGGAAACACCTGGGCCTAGTCAATGATGATAGTCAACCAGTGTTTGTGAGGACCGACATAAGCTCATCCTTTGTACAGCTGCTACTAAAGGCTGACAAATTGTGGTTTGGTCAATAGTCCAGACAAATATGAACCCAAATTTAGTGAAGGACCAGGAATGAAATACATAACCCAATGGCTGGCTACCCAGTGACCATGAAATGCACCATCCATCTGGTGGCTACTGCCAATATGCAGAGCTCAAAAATTTATGATCTTCCCTGACATGTAGGCATTTTGAGTGAAAATGTTTAGGGGCAAGGGAAGAGAGAGTTAAAACATGTGGACTGCTTTGGGAGTTCTCAGCTTACAGGTGTGGGTAGTTTTCAAGGAAGCCTGTAGCATTTGCTGCTATGTACCTGAATGGGCTGGTAACCACACTTTTTAGTGGGAACTTTCTACACGTCCAAAGGGGTTTGGAGAAATCCTGATCTTTGGAGCAGGGAAAGGGGTTTGGAGAAATCCTGATCTTCTTTGGAGCAGGGGGGAAAAGTGAGAAGTGAAATCCCAATATCACCTCAGGAAGTGGGAAGGGATTTGGTGTCTAATATCACCTGGTCTCCTGCTCAGTAAAAACTGTTAATATAAGCCAGTTATCTTACATTGTACCTAACTGTAGGGCAAGCGTTGCTAACTTTCCCTTTCCAATTAACAAGCCAAGGGCATAGTTCTGATGCCACTTCCTAGCCTGTTGCTGGCTTTCCCTCCTCTGCAACTGGATAAAATATCTGTAGTGCCAGGAGTGTGAGTATTTCATGCTGACAGCCAGATACGTTGCCATTAAGGGCCTCATTGTCATACCATGACTCAGACTGAGTAGTGTCTTGCTCACCAAGAAATGCCTTTGAATTCAGTAGGACTACGCGTAGTGAGAGGTACTACTTAGTCCAATATGGATAAAGGTATCACAATCTGGCCCTAAACCAGAAATGTACATGCTGGAAAATGACCATAAAGGGGCTGTGATGGCTTTGAGGGCATATCTCCATTGCCTCCCATTGATGCACTGGCAGATGCTGTATTGGCCTGTTCTTTACTCGTTGGCTGTAGAGGTATTTGAGAAAGAAAGTTCCTGGAAAAGGATAGAATTATTAAGCAAAAGGCCCATTTGGGAGGGGTGCGTGGCTAACAATTTTTTCTCTCTTCCCATTCCAAATTCATTTCAACAGAAGACTGGGGTCTAATCCTGCTTCTTTGAAATCAATAACAAAACTTTCCTTAACATCGGAGGGACTAGAATTAAGGCCTTTGGCAAGGAGACCAGATGATCTACTAGTAGCCAGCAGGGGAGTGCACAAATAACAAATTCTTCTGGGTCCTCCTCACTCCAAGTTTGGGGATACTGGAACTTTTCTCCATCCTGCTAACCACTCTAGAACGTAAATCAGACAACTAGCATCTCCCCAGCTTGTAACTACTATAGGAAAAAAGGGAGACTGGGCCAGACCCTCAGCTGATTATAAATCGGCGTAGTTCTCTTGAAGTCAATAGAGTTACACTGATTTACACTAGCTAAGGATCTGGTGTAAAATTTTCAAAAGTGCTTAAATCCCATTTTCAAAGGGACTTAGGAACCTGCATCTTGTTTACTTGAGGTGAGCCTTAGGCTCCTAAATGCCCAAGTCACTTGAAAATGGGACAGGCGCCTGAATCACTTAGACACTTCTGAAATTTTTTTGAGCTGGTGCCTTAATTTCAGATTCCATGAGCAATTAAAAAGGGTAAACCTCATTAGAGTCTTCCTGTGAACAGAATGATCAATACTAAATATAAAAGCGGCAGATTCTCTTTTTGGGGCAGGGACCATCTTTTACTTTTGTGTTTGTACAATGCCTAGCACAATGGGGTCCCAATCCTCATTGGGATTAGTAGGAATTATTGGACGACAAGTAATAAATCATTATGAACTGGAAAGCAATCTTTGGAATGAAATTTATTTTGATGTATACTATAATTAAATACCATTTCTTCTGGCTCCCTGTTGGTGTGTGATGTATATCTGAGGCCCAGGTAATATTGCATTAATATCCTCATCCCTTCATTGACAAAAACAAGATGAATTTAAATGTTTGCAAAGTAATTCTTGGGTAGACATGTCATAAGCACAAGGTGAGTGCTTGTAACCGCCATTGTTGTACTGCAGATGTTGATTCAACAGGCTGTGTGGAAAGCAGAATGAGTCTTTTCATCAAAGAATAAAGCTAAATGTTTCCCTCGCTCTTGAAACATTAATCTCGATTTCCAATTGGCGAGATTTAATAAGTCAAATATTTCATATTAATATCACAGAATTAATCTGAAAAAGAAATGGGCTCCAGAAGTAACATTTTATTCAGGATTGCCAACAACCCAAAGTTTGGGGGTGTTTATATCTGGGATTTGGATTCACTCCGTAATAAAGACAGGGGCCAGTTCAGAATTCAAAATTGGAGCACCCTTCTTTGATGTTTTGGGGCCATATCTCTAGTGGATTGAACCAGGAGCTGGAAGTTAGAGAACTAAAGTTCTAATACTGGCTATGGCACTAACTGTGTTGACATTATTCTACCAAGGCTTGTACCTCAACCATCACCGACTGTGGTACGTAACTATCTTAATTAAGTAAGTCACTTAGGATGTAACATTCGAAAGGGTAGACAAAGAGCTCCCATCAACTGGGGGATGCTCAGCGCTTTTGAAAATCAGGAGAATCTCTCTGTGACTCATTTACCCTAGCTATAAAATGGGGGTAAAGGCCACTTACCTTTCTAAAATTCTTTGAGGCCTTTGATTGCAAATTGCTATATAGGTATAGAGTATTGTTGTCTTATTAAATCCTGCTCTTTGTCAAATGAACAATTAGAAGACTACTGAAGCATCGAAAAGAGGCGCTTCAGGCCCAGATCCTCAAAGATGCATTTAGGCTCCTAATTTCCACTGAAATCAATAGGCATTATGGGCCTAACCAACTTTGCGGATCTGGGCTTCAGTGTTTTGGGTTAATCTGCGTCAGTATCTTAGTTTGGGCACGTATCTGAAATTCATCTGTCTGAACCTGTTCAAGAAAATCAGGCTCTGTATTTTGGGGCAATGGCTTTCTTGGGAGATTTCTGGTGTCCCTTGGTTCTAGCTAGAGCAGAAACACCTATATAAGGAAAACTTCTCTTATGAAATGTCTGTATTTCGGCATCCTCTCCAGCCAGTAATTGGAAGCATAAAGCTGATCGAAATTAACAAGCATGAAAACTATGAGAGTCTGAATGAAAATGATCAAATAGTTCTTTGATTGATTGATAAAGCTTTCGGGAAAAGATTCAGCTCATTTTAAGTACATCTGTTTGCAGTTCCCTTGGTACCAATGCCTCTCTCTTTAGCTGAACTGAATTAGACAATGAATTTTTGACATAAGAACGGCTGTACTGGGTCAGACCAAAGGTCCATCTAGTCTACCGACAGTGGCCAATGCCAGGTGCCCCAGAGGGAGTGAACCTAACAGGTAATGATCAAGTGATCTCTCTCCTGCCATCCATCTCCACCCTGTGACAAACAGAGACTAGGGACACCATTCCTTACCCAATTCCTTCCTTATGCTCTGTACTGCTGATGAAACAGTCTGAACTTTACTCGTAAATATTAGCAATTTCACAATGTATTTGGGCTTAGCTGCAGCTAATTTCATACAACTCACAAAAGACCAGGTTCAGATCCTGCTATTAATGCTGACTAGTATCTTACTCCATGTGTCCCCACTGAAGTTTACAGGACAGATCCTGAGGGAGTGTAAATCAACGTGGTTCCACAGAAGTCAGTGGATTATGCCAGTTTAAACCAGCTGAAGCTATGGCTTAATGGTACTCCACATGGAGTAAGATACTACCCAGCATTAGTAGTATGAGAATCTGGCCCTAAATAACTTGCTATATCTTATCTGATGTTTTGGGCAGAATGCTACTTTTTGTCTTAACGTGCCATGTGGTCTCACTTCTGAACCATCTTTAAAACAATCATAGAATGATGATTTTAAAAAAAATGAATTTTGTTTTTCAAATACTCTGTTATTTGAAGTGCCCATTTCCTACTTCTTTCCCCAAATGAAAGCCATACCCTAGAGAAAGGGGAAGAACAGAGGGCAAATGAGAATCTCTGTGACAGACGCCTGGCAAGATGGCGATTACTAGATGTGAGGACCTCAGAAACATAATAAATACTACCAGGCAGGTCAGAAAGTGAAAGAACACAAGGGTGAGAAGATGTGGGTGGAAAATGCAGTCAATCCAGGGAATCATTTATATCCGAGCCAAACATTCACCAGACACTCTGGAAAGGGGAAAACCAGGATGGTGGCTGAAAATTCAAAGGACTCAACATTTATTGGGGGCAACAGTAAGCAATGCCATAAAGATATAGGCCGTGCTCCTGCATGCAGGCAGACCTTGGCACCGTGCAGAGCCCCACTAAAATCAACGGGGCACTGTGTGTGTGCAGGAATGAACTTGGGCGCAGCCATTGGCAGGATCAAAGCCTTCTGAGATTGATGTAGCAGAAGTGGTAAGGCCAGAAGTGGTAAAAGATAGAAAACCTGAGTCTGAGTGGCTGTGCGTCAGCGAGTCTAGGAAACATCAGCGAGACGGAAGCCTCAGCTCCGTCAGGAGTCTCATCTTGCTAGAAAGACAAAGCATTACGCAGCCTTTGGGACTCTCCTCCCAGACTTGTCTGTTGCTCCTGTAAGCTCCTCTGGGCAAGAACGGTCTCTTGTGTGTTTTTACAGCATCTAGCAGTAGCGCCCTGGTCTTGGCTGAGGTCTGAGGTTCTGTTGTAATACAAATATGAACCAGTGATGGAATTTCATGAAAGATTATTTTCTTCCTGGCATATATTTATGAAGGATGCAACTATAATAGTTCTGACTTAATTAGATTGTTAATATGGTGAACACTATTGTTAAGACTAATAATTAAAACATTTCCCATCTTCATGAAATACAGTGATTCAAACAGGCTTCTCCACCCTAGAACTGTTCATTGGCCAATCTGATATCTCCTTTTATAAAGTCATTCTGTATAATATACCGTCACTTGCAGCCCACACAGTCTGTGGTTGCATGGGGGGGACAGGGGTTGGGTAAAAGGCCTGAGCCAAAGATCATGAAATGAAGGGGAGTCTTTCCATTGACTTCAGTGGGGGTGTTGGATCATACCCTAGGCTTCATGTGCCTAAGTGCTCTCCTGAATCGGAGCTTAAGTGAGACTGAATTCTGCTCTATCACAAGAGATTCACTGAGCTCATTCATGCAGCTGGTTTAGATCATACTGGGTCTGCAACTACTTAATGAGCAAATATGAGGATTCTCAGGCTGCATCTACAGGAATGAGATGGTACTTTTTCATGATAACTAGAGCTATATGTACCACATCTCAAAAGGCTACCAGCCACCCAGACTACCTTACAGGCACTGAACTCATCTATGATCTACAAAATTTAAACAGGTGCAACTCATCACAGAATGTGGGCCATTCTTTCTAATGTAACCATTTTATTAATTATTCCTAAATAAGTGTAGGTGAGGGCAGCGGAAGGAGAACAAACCTAAAATACACAAACTACTACAGTACCAAAATGAATAACGCAAAAGCAATCCATGCCACTTTTGGGTCACTGTTTAGCATGTTCAGGATGAAATGCAAACTGTTTGCTTTAGAAAATTGAGCGTGAACTGAAAGGGATTTTTTTTTTGTCTTATGTCCAAAAAATAAAAAAAATGGAAAACAGTGTTATCTTACATTTTAGAAATACCCCTGTATTTACTGCTACTAATAAAACCAGTATTTTTAAAGACGTGTATAGCTCTACTATACATTTTTATCACACAACTGTGTTAATGGGTATGTACTAGCTAGCACAATGGGTCCCCAATCTCAGGTGAGACCTCCAGGTGTTCTCATAACACAAGGTAATATTCATGTAAATGTGCCATCAAATTTTTAAGAGAGATGCAGTTTTCATAATCTTCAAGGACCCTCTTATCTGACTTCCTTTCCTGGTGGTGGTTAGGTTTTTGTGTGTGTTAGTGATGGAATTGTTATGAAGAGAAGAGTAACAAATGCTGGTTGCATGACAAAGTTCATTTATGACCAATAGAATTTTACAAGGCAAGATAATTATTTTACAGTTCAAAACTTTAACAAGGGAATTCCTTGTGAATGACGATCCATATACTGCTGGAAGATGAATTTTTATAGATCACTTCTTCTTTATATTAGTAACAACCCGTATTCTGACTTGTTACGAAACAAAGGGCCACCACTTTACATTTGGGATTACTGCCACCTCTAAGAATAATAAAGCAAGTCATTAGCAACTGACTTTTCCATGACACCCAGTGGGGCAATAATGCCATTATTACATGACAATAGATGGTTAGTTGCACAGCAGGTCAAAAGACCCATAATTATGTTCTAATCCGTCTTTACAGTGAGTATGTAGAGTAAGAAAAGAAACCATAAGAATTCTTATGATAATCAACCAAATAAAAGTCATAACAACACCCCAGAGTCTGCTCTAACTCACGCTGGGGAGTGGGCAGTACTCTGAACCACCTGAGAATATGGGGCCTAAAAAGGTGGCTTAAAGTCACCTTCCCCTCCCCCAAATCATTCCATCCTGTCCCAAATGAAGAAATGGGAGAACGGGTCTCAATGACACACAGTAGCACCAGCCCTATGTATTCAAAGATTGTGAATCAGGCCCCCAAAATGAGATGGTTTTAAAAATAATGAGATTTTAAAAAATAACAAATGTTCTGTTCTTATGTCTTGTGGTTCTTGAGCCTTTAGGAGTCTAAAACCCTAAGCTTTTTCTCTGCAACAAAGAGGGCTAGAAACATCTTTCTGACCCTACCCCCAGTGAGAGCTGAAATTCTCATGTAATCACGTGACCCCTGAAAGCTGGGGCTTTACAGAAAAGATCAAATACCATGAACTCTATGATCAGATCATGAGAGTTGCCACCCTGGGCTTGATGTGGTCCTTTGGAATCAAGAGAAAGCACCACCAAATTCCAAACACCAGATTCCCTGCTGCAGCAGTGAGATGCACAGCTCTTCCAGGGACACACTGAAGTTCATGGGAGGTTTATGGGCATTGATACTGAAGGATCTGGCTACATTTAATTATTGTTTTAAAAACAGAACCATGTAGGAATAAAGTACAAAGGGCAAATTCTCTCTTTCTTCCATTTTGCTCTCAAATGGATACCAATTACCATACAAAAGTAGCTTTGTGGCCCACTTCTGGGCTCTGGCCAGCACAGTAGTGTCCACAGAACATCTACCCAGCTGTGTATGTATTATTCCTGCTTGGAGAATGAATAATTAGGGCAAGGGAGGGTGTTTTGTGGCTGGGGCGGAGGGAGAATGTGGGAATCAAAGGATCCAAGTTAAACGTGTGGAATATGCCTACTCCCTCCCAAAGCCTATCCCTCTACTGCACATCAGCAGCTCAACAGATGTAGGATCCATGCAATGTCTACTCCACAGCAACTGGGGTACGTAGGTGGGGGCTTAACAATTGCCCCTCCTACAGTTTCCTTCCCAGCTGTTGTATTTTGAATGCATGTGTATAGCCAGAAAACAGAACTGGGGCCCAAAATGGCCTCGTTACACAAACTCTTATTCTATCAGTGCCTGTCTGGCATGGCACCGTCAGCATGAGTTTATAGAGGCAATATTGAGATAAAAGCTGACAGCCAGATCCACTGAGGAAGCTGGAACTCAGAACTGGGTCTGGAACTTTGAAGCTTAGACGCCAGCCCTGTCTGTGTTACTGCAACTGCTGGCAACACAATGTGACAGGTTGCCAGTGGATTTTGCTGTGCAACACCCACCTTTGTAAATGTCCAGATTTATTTCCAGCAGAAAACAATAAGAGTTTACTCCATGAGAGGAGCAGGGCTGCACTAACAAAAGAGGCTCTAACATGCAACAGTGTTGGAGGCAGTTTGCACATATTTCACAGAGGGGAACCTAAGGCATGGAGTGGAGAAGTGACTTGCCCAGTGTCACACAGCCAGTCAGTGGCAGAACTGGAACCCTGAAGTCCTGCGTTCCACCCACCACTATACTAACCTCTAGTATCAATCTCCATGGCTGCCTCCTGCAAAGCGGCATGAGCCGAGAGAACTTGCTCAGCAGAAAATGCTGCTACAACCCTTCCACAATGGCCTGATAACAAACTGGTTTCTGTTGCACATGTTTTGTTTGCTTTCTCCTGATCAGATGGCGCTCAGGCCTGAACCATTCCCATCGGCTCTGAGGCAGCGTGCGGCAAAGAGCTTCTCCAAAGTTTGGTGGTGAGCCTTTGTAGCTGCAAGTCTGACAAGAGGGGCGGGAGGCGGCATGACCTCTCTGTTACCCCCCAGAAGAAAGTGAGGCAAGGCTGACACCTGTTCAGACAAGTAAATCCCATTTACCAATTGTCTTGTATTTGCTCTGAAGGAGCACTGGTGATACTGCAGGCTAAGCTGGGTCAAAATCAGGTTACCACCTCCTTTGGCACCACCTGCATTAGAGCAGTGATAGTATGGCTCTGTTTTTGGATTTTATCTGAGAGCAGCTACACGGGGGTTCCCCCCTCTCTTTCAGCGAGTGAATAATAATTAGCATTTAGAACCCTTATAATCCTTTGATCTTGTTTTATAACTAGGGAAACTGAGGCACAGAGCGGTGACATGACTTGCCTGAAGTGGCACAGCAGGTGGGCCAAAGAATTCTAGTCTCTTGACTCCCACTCTGGTGCCCAGTGCAGGAGCTTGTTGCGGAGTTTCAGCCATTCCCTATTGCTTGTTGGAACACCTCTGTCTGTGACCCACAGATCTTCTCTCCTCTGTGGGTGGCCCCACAGAAAGACGGTACAATTGCAGTGAACTCATCTTCTGTCACCGTATCACTGTATCATTTCAGACCAGCCCATCAATGCTGTAAAGACGAGGGGGACGGGTCCTGAAGTAGTGCAAATCCGCATCATGCACTAATGAGTCTGGTACTGGGCTGAACTCTGGCACTGACGGCGCTCTGCTGCTTCACACCAGCTGAGGACCTGACCCAACCAGATTTGGATTTGAAGCAACAGTCGAGAGGTGAAAGGATCCATAACCCACGGCCAATCCCTGAACCACCTCGTCCCTTTAGATTTTCACCCCAATTTAATTGTCCATTTTTTGTCCTCAGAGTTTCTTTGGGCACTTTCTTCGCAAAAATTGCAGCAATCCTCTCTGAGTTCTCAAGCAGACGCCGAAGGCAAGAAGGTATAATGCCAGCTTATGTTCTGCTCTAACCATTAGGGATCTAGCTTTCAACTGATAGCTCATCTATATTTAGCTATTTCAACAACTCCAAAAATGTTTGGCACAGATGTAAAATTAATAGTCCAGTTAAACAACAGCAAACTACTTTGGAACACGTAATTTTTCAAATCTTGTTCTACCAGTTCAGCTGGTTAGCCAAGAACTAAAGGCCCAATCCTTCTGCCATACTGAAGTCAATGGAGAATGCTGACATTTCAGTAACAGCAGGATTGGACCTTGTGGTAATATAGGGCTCCTCACTATGCATAAAGAAATACAGCGAGTTCCTTTCCATCTTGCTCCCAGAATGCTTTGCAGAAAAGAAGCCTCATGCGTCACTTGCAAACACTTTCTAGCACATGATTTTAGGCAAGCCCTTCTGTCAGCATTGTTAATATGTGGTATCAGAGATACTTTATTATGAGATGGGTCAAAAGGGAAAGCATTGTTACTCCTCTGTGGATAGCAAATATGCTCCGCTCTTTGAAGTCTTTGAGAAGATTTGCTTAGAGTTTGACTGGTACACAGAAAGGAATTCAGAAATTGATTACATTTGTAGGCCCGTATGTTAGTACACATTGTTAGCTCCCATCTATCTGTATTGTGTTTGTGTCTCAAGATCAGATATGCGGAGACGGTAGAAGTCTTTACATTAGGCTGATGGTGTCGCTTTTGAACCTTTGCATTGTTTGTATATACTGTGCTCTGTGATTTATCTCATGCATTGACCAGACAGAGGTCTTTGCAATAGTGTGGCATTCTCAAAAACCTTGAGCCGTGGCAGGACATGAATGAAAAAATGTTTGTCATCATAATAACAGTAATGAAATGAGAATAATATCCTAATATCTTACTTTTATATAGCACCATATTCATACCTAAGAATCTCAAAGTGCTCTACAGATGAATGAATACAGAATACTTCATCCACCAGTGAAATGTAGCCACCTCTGGGGAGAAATGTGGCAATCATTTGAAAACACACAGCTATTTAGGGTTTGATTTAAATTGAAAATAAAAGGGGAATTCAGGTAGAAAAAGTTAATTGGAAGAGCTGAAATATAGCCAGGAAACCAGGCTTACCACCCTTCCTCTCCCTAAAAGACTGTTGCATGACTGCAAGTGATCAGGAATGAGGTTTTATAGCGAACCCAGCAGCACGGAGCCCTCACCACCAGCTAAACTGTCTTGGTTTAGTACAAAAAGAACTGGAGTACTTGTGGCACCTTAGAGACTAACAAATTTATTAGAGCATAAGCTTTCGTGGACTACAGCCCACTTCTTCGCTGTAGTCCACGAAAGCTTATGCTCTAATAAATTTGTTAGTCTCTAAGGTGCCACAAGTACTCCTGTTCTTTTTGCGGATACAGACTAACACGGCTGCTACTCTGAAACTTGGTTTAGTACAGACATAGAGGGTAGAGTGTCACCTATGGACTAAAGAAAAGCACTTCCTGTAGAACCTAGTAATGAAAGAGGTGCTGAGACTCAAGTAATTAGTTGTGGGGTCTCAAGCAATTTTTTTACATTCATAACTGATGTGCCAAGCCCAGAGGTGCTGGGGCTATGAATTACCAAGCCCAGAGGTGCCTGGGCTATGAACTGCCAAGCCCAGAGGTGCCGGGGCTATGAATTGCCAAGCCCAGAGGTGCCGGGGCTCTGAACTGCCAAGCCCAGAGGTGCCGGGGCTATGAACTGCCAGGCCCAGAGGTGCCGGGGCTCTGAACTGCCAGGCCCAGAGGTGCCGGGGTTATGAACTGCCAAGCCCAGAGGTGCCAGGGCTATGAACTGCCAGGCCCAGAGGAGCCGGGGCTATGAACTGCCAAGCCCAGAGGTGCCGAGGCTATGAACTGCCAAGCCCAGAGGTGCTGGGGCTATGAACTGCCAGGCCCAGAGGTGCCAGGGCTATGAATTACCAAGCCCAGAGGTGCCAGGGCTATGAACTGCCAAGCCCAGAGGTGCCGAGGCTATGAACTGCCAAGCCCAAAGGTGCTGGGGCTATGAACTGCCAGGCCCAGAGGTGCCAGGGCTATGAATTACCAAGCCCAGAGGTGCCGGGGCTCAGTGCTAGCAAACACTGGCACTGGACCCAGCTATTGTTAATAACTGGAGATCTCCATCCCATCCATGTGCAATATGACAGGATCGCAGCACACACGTTATATGGCTGTAGAATACATCCAATTGTACTAAATGGCATATGATGTTTTTCCTGGCGGAGGCTCCCTTTGAATTCCCCCAGGGCTGGCTGTCAGCACAAACAAAGCAAGATGCCACAGGGAGCCCTGCTCCAAGGGACCCCAAGATTCCATGCTAATTCTGCAACTCAGGGCTTGTCAACCTCCCTCTCTGAAGGCATAACTAAAGTAGCAGACGACTCAAAGCTCCTTCCAGGATCTTCGAGCCCCACAAATTTTAAGACTGGCTCTGGATTCCCCCCCACCCAGGGCTTCAGTAAGCCTTGACCCCCTCCTCCCCCATCACCTACTAGTCAACATTTGAAATACTTCTTGTCAGCCTCCCCCCAATAATTAAAAGCATAGCTGAATATATTGTTTGCTTCTATAGTTACAGTCTCTGGTGCAATCGTGTCTCCTTCCCAACCACTGTTAAAGTTGCTGTATTGTGTAGCTAATCACTGTGGAGTCCTGCTGGGTAAACCTTGTAAACCTTTCCTTGCTGGTGCTCTCTGTTTGCTCAGCAAAGACTCCTTGATTTACTCCCATGCAGCCACTTAAGATCCCTTGCTTACCTTCTCACCAGTGAACCATAGGAGATCTCCAACACAGATTAGACAGACAAGACAAAACTCTGTCTGCTTTAGGAGACAAACGAAAGACGCTTCTTGAATTGAAACTGGTTTAAAAATCAGTGCTTGACAACATGAAGTGAAGCACCTTTCCTTTACTCCAACTGAACGAGACGCACAAGAGAAGTCAATGGGAGAGCGTCTCCCATCAACATAGCGTAATGTGGACCCTGTGGTAAGTAGATCTAAGTACGTCAACTTCAGCTACATTATTCACTTAACTGAAGTTGTGTAACTTAGATCACTCTCCCCCCGTAGTGTAGACAAGCCTAAGATTTTACATATGGTCTGAGGACCTGATTCAGCAAAACACCCTTATGCAGCAAAGCACTTAATCAGGACCAAAGTGAGATCTTCAGAGGCCATTGGGATTAGGGTTGGGAGAACTCTGTAGTCGTTTGAATCCCCATTACTAAATATTATTGTTATAATTACTAATTATTTGTATTACCATAGCACTTAGGTGCCCTGGTCATGGACTAGGAATAATTTGAGGTTTCATTTGATCTTTTTAAAAATTTTAATTAGTTTTTCACCATTAATTTAAACTTTTACTTTTCAAGGAAAATGTCATATATAAAAAACAAACCAATTAGTCCTAATAAAGATATGGCCAAACTCAAGAACTTGGCTCCAAATCCAGGCTGAGATCTGAATTCACAGCTTGAACCCATCTCTGTATTAGCATACCAGATCCAAAGATGCGGAAGTTTAGCAAAATCATCATCTGAAATTCAAACACAACGGTTTGGAAGTGTCGGGAACTGAGGTTTTGATTCTGCCCATTCACAGAATTATGACTGCAGTAGAAAGGTATAACAAAAAGAGTCGATGCACAAACAGGTAGAAATATTCTTATTGAGAGATTATGAGAAGCAACTTTAAAAAACAAAGACTGAAAAAAACAATGTAATAGCAGTTTGATGGAGAAATGATGGAGGGAAGGAGATAAAGTGTAGAGTGTCTCTAAATTGTCATCTTGATACCATGGTAATGGATAATTTAGATATGCCCAGAATAGATGGAAATTTGGTTGTGAATCCAGATCCTGAGTTTGGATTGAGGTGTTGGTTCAGGCCCACCGCTAATTTCTAATGAAATGGAACCCTGTGCTATGCAAACAGTAAAGGTCCTTGTCTGAAACAAAGTATTGACCTGCTTCTGGGAAGAACAAGGAAACAATTTTTTAAAGAAACATGCAGCAGCCCAGAATTCATGTTTATCCAGATCCCCACCAAACGTGAACCTCAAAAGTTTCGCATTCTGCCACATACCTGTAAAATTTTATTTTCAGGTGCTTTTAAATTTGGCAAAATTAGTTCTCCCTTCCTTAATTGAGATGTTCCAAAAATTGATCCTTTTAAAAACTGAACCCCAAATACCCAACTATTCCTCTTTTCAAGTAATAACAGGGATCATTTGTCTTCTTCAACTGAACAGAGACCAGCTAGCATATACTGTCTCCCACTTATGAAGAATGCATTTGCCTTAGAAAGAAGGCAACGTCCTTAAAAACATTTCAAGGGCTTCTTGAATAGGGGATCAAAGGTCCCACATGGCTGGAAGCTGTTTTTTCTGAGCAACATGTGGGTTAAAAAGAAAAGTAAAAGTTCTTCTGCAGTGATGGGGATTACAACACCCTTGGGAAGGATAGGAACGTGGGGTCAAGAAGTTGTGACCAGGTTAGCAACACAGGGAACAGAAGGAGAAGACAAAAGCACAGAAAGTGGAAATGGACAGATGAATGCAGAAGCATGTTTCCTTGCTGAAAGAGAATAGGTACTACATCAATTCATACTGAGAGCTAAAGGCCTGAGCGCCTGTTAATGGATCGGGTGACACAGCGGGGATCAGAGGTCACGAGTGCACTCAGATAGGCTAATTGGCTGTTATGTGCATATTAGCAATAATAATTTAGTATGATACTAAGGGGGAAACTGATCGTTCAGAGGTTTACTTACAAAAATAGTAATATAGTAAAATAGTAATATTACTCACATCATGTAACAGCTAAAACGGTGTAAATAATAATACTTTGAGCTTATCCAGAACCTTTCATCTGAGGATCCCAAAGTGCTTTACAAAAATATTGTCCCTGTTGTATAGATGATGAAGTAGAATTAAGATCCTTTATTTGTCCTTTTAATCCTATCTATATTTCTATAGTTAGCTTCTACATATGAGAATATAGGGCCTGACCCAAAGCCCATCGAAGTCAGTGAACCACTTCCCATTGACTTGGTGGGCTTTGGGTCAGGCACATGGATATCAATTATCGACCAAATGATGTCCCCAATTAAGCAAGGTATGGAAGTATATGCCTGACATTCTGCATGTGCTTAGATTTGAATGAATAGGATTATACATGTGATTAAAGTTAGGCACATGCTTAAGCCATCTGTTGAAAAAGGGCCTTTACTAGGAGTGGCCTGAGACCTCACACTTAACAGCCAGAGCAGAATGTAAAAGTTGGCTGTCAACCAAATCCAGCAGTAGGGGTTACTCTGCAAACCCTCTGTGGTAGAAGCTGCTAGCGAGGGTGGCATTTCAAGGTAGGGGCTCTGTGCCAAGAAACATGGTCTGCACATTTTTTGGTGTACATCCTCTGAATTAGAGATGGCCCTATGCACAGCCCCTCTTGACTGTGATTCCTATTCCTGACTGGACTGATTTGTGCAGGGAGTTATGCCTGGGACTGCTGGCAGCTAGAACACAGGTGCGTATGTGTGCAGCTTTACACGTGCCCCCATTTGGGGATTGTTTTACATAGTCCCAGAGTCTGTCAATGTACTGTGTATTTTGTTAGTACAGCTTCTAACTTTTATTCTAATTACTGAGGTTGTACTTTTTTCATAAGGAAAACAAATAAAGATAAAATCATAACGTTTTGGGGTCAAATCCAAATCCTGTTTTAGTCCGCAGAAGTTTTGTGATTGATTTCAGTCCATGCATGATTAGTATCAGCATTAGAACAGGCATTCGTCTTATTATAGTCTTTTGTTTTACTCATATACCAGACCTTCAGGGGACCTGAAGTTAGCAAGTGTAAAGGCAAATGCAAGGGGTTAAGACATCTTAAAGTTTAATACACTGCCATTCTCAGTCAAATCCTGTTATTTCCAGTGGATTTTTATTTTCCTACCCACTAGCTGAGGTGGTGATTACTCCTAATTCCAGAGGTCTAAGAAAGGCTGTTGTTATTTACATTCTTCTTCATGAATTTCACCATACTGTATGCCTCGGTAAGGACTCTGAAATTGATGTCCCGTGCTGGCATGTGTCCTCTCTTTGCCTTTGTGTGGTTGGAGTAATAAACTCCCCTACAGTCTTCAGTCTTAAGGAATGTGCTTTGCTTCCCCCCCTCCCACTCCAGTTTGGATCAATGGTAGTGAACAAAGAACATTTTCTTTTGTCTTGTTGTAAAGTTTCTCCAGTGCATACCTGAGAGGTGGCCTCCTCTTCTCATGTGCACATGGAAAGCGTTCGCAGCACGTTGCTAAACGCAAACTGGAATTCCATAGGAAAAGGGGAGAATCAATTCTGGCCTTTTAAAATCTATCAAAGGCAAAATCCAGATCTTCTTGATGTCAATGGGGGGTTTGAGTTGTGTTCAGTCGAAGCAGGATTTGGGCCTCAGGGCTCCTCTAGTAACACAGGATTTCCCATATTGTACCATAACATTGTCTGTTGTTTCTGTTTCATTAGTTGCTCAACTGATCTGTAAGGCCACTACTCTCTCCCTTTTCAAAGGCCTTGCCTATATTTGGGATTAGCACTGATTCAGCCATTGGGGACCAGCTAATGGTGTAGCTGCACCAGTGAAAACCTAAAGTATGGACAAGAAGTTATGAATTGCACTGGCTGAGATTACCTCAGTTTCAAACATCAATTACTGGCCACTGATTGTTGAATCCCATGTGCAGACAATGTTGAATCTCCCCTTAACACCCTCCTCTCCCGCAATTCCAGTAATACTTTGAGGGGCAGATGGGATGAGCTGGCACTTACCTTATGGGGAGGAGGAGGAGAATTGCATCTATTTGACTGTATATCTCCCACTTTTATCCTTCTCTCACCCTTCATATATTACTTGTCTTCTTAGGGCCTGATTTTCATTTACATTACGGCCTCTTCACCCCACCAGAAAAGCATAAAGAGGCCTTAGTATAAATGAGAAGCAGGTCCTTAGATTGTAAGTTCTTTGGGGCAGGGACCACGTCCTCGCCTGTGTTTGTACAGTGTCCAGCACGCTGCGGCCTGATCCTGATTAAGGCCTTTGGGTGCTACCATAGTATAAATGTTAAATAATAATAATAACTAATGCCTGAGGCTTCAGAAGCTAACAAATCAGCCTTGTAATGCATTAGGCCAATTGTGCAATGCGGTGCATAGGGGAACACACCCCACAAGCAGGGCCGGATTAACGCAGGGGCTTTAGAGGCTGCAGCCCTGGGCTAAGGGGGGGCCCAGTGCAGCAGGGCTCAAGCAGGCTGCCTGCATGCCGTGGCCCCGCACTGCTTCCGGAAGCGGCCAGCTGCTGGCACGTCTCTGCGGCCCCCGGCGGGGGGAGGAAGCTCCCTGCACTGCCCCTGCCCCAAGCACTGTCCCTGCAGCTCCCATTGGCTGGGAACACGCTGTCCCCAGCGTGGGGCCACAGCAGGCAGGCAGGCTGCCTGCCTGAGCCCTGCTGTGCCGCTGGGCGGGAGCTGCCTTTCGTAAGCGCCTCCTGGCTGGAGCCTACACCTCACACCCCCTCCTGCACCCCAACCCCCTGCCCCAGGTCAGAATCCCCTCCTGCACCAAACTCCCTCCCAGAGCCCGCACCCCTCACCCTCTCCTGCACCCCAACACTGCCCCAGCCTGGAGCCCTCTCCTGCATCCAAAATCCCTCCCAGAAGGGAACTAATATAACAGCTGTTCTAAGGTAAGAAGTAGGCTATTTTGAATTAATTTAACTATATTCTACGTTTTAAGACTGAAATGTAACCACAGAATGGCTTCATGTTAATTAAAAGGCAAGTTTAGTATAGCGTTAATAGCCTCGATGCCATCGTTGTGATAATTTTGTTTTAAATTAGGAAAAAGACTTGTATACGGGGGCCCCACAAAATCTAAGAGCCCCGGGCCCACAGGAGAGTTAATCCGGCCCTGCCCACAAATGATCAGTTTATGTTCTGAAGCATGAGATTTAATTATCCCTTGTTTCCAGTGCAATAATTGCTCTTAAGGTGCGAAAGCTGAATACATTTCACAAATCTAAATTTGGGTTTTACCACTTGTAGATTGGTTCGCTCTTTGCACTTCATTCAACTTAGACAAGGAACTATGGAACTAGCTTGGTCAGTTTCACTTCCTGGTCAGTGCTTGTACAGGGATGTGATAAACTTATACTAGACTTGTCTCGGTTTTTTTAATTTCATAAATATTTTCTGATCTTATTGGGCCAAATCCTACTGTCCCACTCACTCTGACCAAACTTCCATTGACTTCAATGGGAGTTTTGTGTGCACTACCAATGTAAAATTAATGCCTGAGTAAGGAAGGCTTTGGGCAATACTGCCTATCACAATCTCAGGAAATATTTTTGCAGGCAGTATTTTAATGCCATTACCTTCTGAGACAATCAGTATTTGTATAATATATACAATTAAAATACTTTGCACTTATAAAATACTGTGCATTTGAGGATCTCAAAGCACTAAAATACACTAATGAAAAGCCTCTAAAGAGTCCTCTGAGATAAGTAAATTCGATACATATAAGGGAAACGCCCTTAAAGGGAAATGGAGTGGCTAAGTAATTTGCCCATGGTCACACACTAAGACAGTTGCAGAGTTTCAACTAGGTATAGATTCCAAAACTCCTGACTACCAGGCTACTGCTATAACCACTACACAATGCTCCCACATTAGTATTTAGCACTACTTGTTTGTGTTACAAAAGGGCCTGCAAACCAATTGATGAAGAGATCATTTCCCATTTCCTCACTCTTGACTCCACTGACAGGATCTCTTGGGTAAGTGATGGATGTTTGTAGTGTATTTGAGATGATTTATAGTTCTTTGTTACACAAATTCTTCAGCATTCTTCCCCATACCCTCCCAACCAGCCATTAGTCATTACATCTTAATGAAGATTAGGCAAGTGAACTCTGGTTAATGACCCTAATGATATTGTTCGGAGTTTCTCTCTTCTGAACTGTCTTTGTTTACTGTGGAAAAAAATGAATTAGTGCTGCAATACAAATGAAGAGCACAAGCAAAATTGTTTTGTACATTGTATGAAGTCCCTGGGAGGGCACAAATACTTCCACTTGCATGCTGGAAAGTCAAAAGGTTGGTGGAAAAAGAGTGCCATAAATCAGACAGATATGGACTGTAGGGAGGATTGAATTGATGTAATTTTTCATCTCAAAGCTTGTAATTAAAACAGTGAACATTACAGAAGAAAAGTAACTTAAATATTCCAGTTGCCTGTATTGCCTAGATTTCTCAGATGTTGGCAATATAAACAATTGGCCCGTGAGAATTTTATTGCAGAAAATAACTTTGGGGATGTTGATATTAAAATGTTGCTTAATTGGAATGTTGTTTGTTTTACCATCAAGAACACTAGGACAAAAACTGTATCATTTGATCTGCTATAAAGTTTTAGCAGATGTAACTTTAATGTTAAGGTTCTGAAGTTTGTTATAATGAATAAATGCATGAATTAAATTAAATGTTGATCTTTATCTATGGAAAGTACTTTGATGGGCCTGCACAGCTCTGCTTCAAATGGCCTATTTGTACTCTGTACTGGCCTCTAACATTTTCTTGTTTAAGCATGGTACCAGATGATATGTATGAGACTGGATCCAATATAGCTGTACTTACAGTAGTAAGCACTAAGCAATGTACATAAGCACGTGCTTAACTTTAACTTCAGAGTCACTTAACGTTAATACGTGTTTAAGCACTTTGCTGTACTAGGGCCTAAACTCAAAAGGAAATGTCTATAGGATGACCCTTTAATAGAGGACTGATCCAAATCCCTTTGTAATTACTTTGGAATCTTTCAATGACTTCAATGGGTTTTGGATCAGGCCAACAGATGAGATGCTAGGAGAGGTGACACAGACAACACAAACAAGGCAACATAGTAATAAATTCTCAGTCCACCCTGTGGGAAAGTATCTGAAACTTTGTAACTCAGTTTTACATTTCTAAGTCTACATCTACAGTTGGAGTTGAGAGTGTGATTCCCAACTCAAAGAGATATACTCACGATAACTCTCATCAAACTAGTGCATTAGACCTAGTGTAGCTGCAGCAGCATGAGAGGTGGGATGGGCTAGCCACCCCAACTTTGTGCCTAGGGTCTCAGATAGATACATACTCTGGGCAGGTAGCCTCTCCCACAGCTCACGCTGCTGCAGTTACATTCTAATTTTTGCACACTAGCTCCATGTGCAAATATATCTTCTTGAGTTGGGAATCAACCGCTTAGCTCAAACTGTCAACATACCCTATAATGCAGAGTGTTCCTTCCCAGTAGAGCTGATGATCCAAACTTCCTTGTAAAGTGATTGATAGGAGAGGGGTTGGCCTATCAGTTCTTTGCAACCAGCTAATTATACTGTAAATCAGGAAGATGCTGACATGTGTGAACAAAAAGTTGTTACAGGCGCTTTTGTCCTTCTATTTAAATGAGGTGCTCCTTTAAAATTAGGTGAAACAGTAGTGTAATTAACTTGCCATCAGGGATATACAAAAGAACAAAATGCTGAAGTGAGCCCCCATAAAGATGTTGAACAGTTTTATGGCTTGGATGCTGCATTTGGTATTTCGGATTTGTTTAATAATCTGACATAAGTGACTAAAAATGTGTATGATGGAGAAAATAGCATCAGGAGCTAAACTCATTGTTTTCACAAATTGTTTGTACAGTATTGCTCTTCCACCATTGGATGCTATGACACATATGTTCAGTTTGCAAACATGCCAAGAGATTGGGTACAGGCCTGGATCCTGCCCTCTGCTTTGAAGGGGCACCAGGGGTTGTGGAGAAGAAGGATGGAAAAAGCTTCTTTTACACTCACAAGCCTCAAGAGTAGGATCCCAGCATAACATCTGGCTAGCTCACTGGTCTGCAAACAACAGCTCCAAGAATCACATCATAAATTAAATACTGCGATGTACATTTAAGGCATTGCTTCCCAGAGAAAAAATAAGCATACCTGGGCAGAAAGAAACTTAATTATCTGATGTATATTATTTAGCCTAAATGAATAATTGATAATAAAACATATATAATCATTGTTAGTACTAACAGTAGAATTACAGTACTGCATAAGGATCCCAACTGAGATCAGGGCGCCAATGTAGTAGACCCTGTCCAAACATAAAATAAGAGACATTCTCTGCCCTGAAGAACTTGCGGTCTAGACAAGACAAACATAAGGTTAAGGAGGAAGGAATATAACATACAAGCAGAGTGAAGAGTGATGATCAGCAAACATCTTGTTAGTTCCAAATGTTGGGTTTGGTTTGGTTATTTTTTGTTTGTTTGCAATCATTTTAATAAAAAATTCATCTATTAGATCTCGACTGGGCATGTCCTAATCTATGAGAGCGTTTTCCTGAAGGAAGGAATAATAGAATGTAAGCATTTGCTGGGCCAAACCCTAGAAGCAGCAGTATAGAAGGATGCAATCCTGTTTCACAGGCACCCATAGTGCCACCATGTGGTACTAATATTTATATATGGCAAAAGGTCATTGGGAATCAAGTATGCATGAGTCCCCCTAATGACTTTAAGTGACATTTTTAAAAGAGGCTTAGTGATTACTACTGTTTTTTTAAATAATGAAACTTCACAAAGATTATCCGTCAGTTAAAGAGACTCCAGATGCAAAAGATACCATATAGTGAAAGTCAGAGTTACTGTAGTTTGGGGGAATTAATTTAATTCATGGAGGCTTTTACAGGTATCACCATCCCACCTACATGACAATTTGATCTGATGTGATTTAATGTTTCAGCAGAACATCATTTGATTCAAGATGGTGTTATTTTAATGCAACAATATCATACTGCCGCAATGAAGACATTTTTATACAATCATTTGGCACAGTATAATGACATCTTGTTACAACGGCATCGTGTTAAGACAGCTCTGTTGTCAAAATAACGTTTTGTTGCAATATGGTGATGTTTTGCAACAACAGTATCACTTACTGTTACACTGTGAAATAACCTTTTGACATTTTTTTTTTGATGCAATTTGGTTTAACGCCATATGGTTAAATTCTCTTGCCGCACACCTTGTTGTAGCACTTTACTTACCAGGTCCCTCTTTTCACCAACTAGTGGACAAGTGCATTTTTCAAGTTGTGCAAAAACATCTTATTTCAAAAAGTTCATAGGGAGACAGTTATGTCCTGATGTAATGATATTTTTAAGGCACACGGGTTACATTTTGATACAGGAGCACTGCACGCTGATCGCAGCAAAGTGATGTGATGTCATTTCGGCTTGATATAATGACTGGGCATCATGATGCACTATCTTGTATTGCAAGGGCACCATTACACACCGTTTCGATACAATCTCCAGGACTACACAGTCCAAGCTGTAGCTGCAGCCCAGACCAGAGTTAACAATGCTACACATTGTCCAGGTGTGCTGTGCCCGCCACCCAAGGTCAGTGCTGCGCCCCGAGAGCCCCACTTGGCCACTCAAGACCCTATGGCTGGGCGAACATGCAAACGCTAAAGAAAGAAATGACAGCATTACATCATCTCGGGGGTATCACACCATCCCGTGACGCTATAATGTGGTCACGTGTCACCGTGACGCAACGCTGCCATGCAGCGTGTTGCTAGGATGCCGTTACGTTGCACTGTGATCATGTGATGCTGTGACCGCCTCACGTCACACGGCAGTGTGTTGCCATGACATCACCACGTCACCCTGGGAGCAGCCGGGCAAAGCCGCGCGGACGGGGCTGCGAGGGACCCGTAGCTGACATGTGCCCTGGGGGGTAGGGAGCTTCTGGCCTTTGATCTAGCCGGAAGTGACGATTTTCTCCTTCCGGACCCATCTTTGCGGAGCAAAGGGCAGCCCTCAGCCGCAGAGCATGCCGGGTAGCGCCGCGTTCCGGCCCATGCGCCGCGCAGAGCATGCCGGGTAGCGCCGCGTTCCGGCCCATGTGCCGCGCAGAGCATGCTGGGAAGCGCCTCGCCGCCGCGGTGCATGCCGGGCAAAGATGGATGCCTACGGGCTCTTCCGGAAGCTGGGGGCTGGCGCCAGGTTCGATCTGAAGCGCTTCAGCCAGGACGCCCGGCGCTTCAAGGTACCGCCCGCCCCGGGGCTGGGACCGCTGCGAGCCGGCGCCTGGTTCCGCCCGCCCCGGGGCTGGGTCCCGTGGTTCTGGCCCCCCCGCCCCGGCTCTGGCGTGATGGGCTGGTTCTGGCTCCTTGGTCGATCTCCCGGTCTCTGGTTCTGGCCCTGAGTCTCGGCCCGATCTCCGGGGCCGGGTCTCTAGCTGGATGCCCAGTCCTGGCCCCTGGTATTGCTCGGTGGCTGGTCCTGATGCCTGCCCGCTTCTGTCTCTGGCCCTGATGGTTCCCCCGCCCAGATTTTGGTTCTGGCCCCCCCGCCCTTGCTGAATGATCTGTCCTCAGGATCCCTTCCTCGGTTCCTGGTTCTGGCCCGCTTTGGTGTTTGTTAGACTAGTCAGTGCAATGCACTTTTCATTGATACTGGAACAGTTCATTCAATCGGTTGAGTTCTTTCTTTCTTTGTTTGTGTCTTTAAATTTCAGGTGGTAAAAGTGAGAGACGCTGAATTTGACTCTCCAGAGAGTCTTGACTTTTTTGGAAGCAAAGATACAAAGCTTCCAAGTATTTCTGAAAATGGCCTGGGAACAAATGGCTCCAAGAAATCCAAAGCTAAAATACAGCGACTTGAATCGCACATGGATGAGAAAGCAGATGACTCTGAAGAGAGGCTTAATGCAGGCACTGCAAGGAAGAGAAAACAAGACACAGGGAACTTTGAAGGGAAGAAAAGGAAGAGAAAGACCCAAGGTAGTGAGATTCTTCTCTTCTGTACAAGAGAATGTGCTCCAATTGCTTACATAACAGAAACTGGACTTCACTAACAAATCTGACTTGTATGAACAAGTGTAGGAATTACCAAGCAAAAGAAATTTCTAACACTAATAAATTGGGTTATAACAAATGCCATGAAACTCTTGTGAAGGAATACAAGCTCTAAAAGACTAGTACTTGATTCTTGTCATTGTTTTAAATATTTGTTATGCAAAGGGTAATTTTCCTAAGGTTTGTTGTTTTTAAAACAACAGTTTTCTTAATTCCTTGCTTTCTGAGTTAAATTTCTCACTAAGATTAATTTAAAAATAAGTTGCTCACTGATGTCTTTGTATTTTAGTAATACTGAACTCTGATAAAACTGTCCAGATAGTCCCACTCTGTTTTTAAAAAAAGAAAAGTGAGAGGTGCCAGGATGCTGCAGAATTCTTCCATCTAAATTAGCTAACTGCTGAAGTCTCTCAAAGCCTGATCTACAACAATTTTGTTCCAGTATAACTATGTTGCTTTTGGGAGTGGATGCAGTTATGCTGGAATAAAGGTGCCTTATATGGGTTTAGCTTATTCCCTTCCTTGTATGGGACTAAGTTATGCCAGTATGAGCACACTTGTACTAGGACAACTGCCTCAGCTCTAGGGATGTTGTCCTGCTTTAACTCTACTGTACACAAGGCCATGATGTCTTATCTGAATTCTGCCAGGGGGCTATGCTCATGGTTGCGACTGGCAGTATTCTTCTCTGTTTAGTTTAGTAGTTAGGTTGGAGGTGTAGGGTGCTTTTCAGTTAGGTCTTCTAGACTGTAATTATGATTATATCTGGATGCAAACCATATTGGAGTCTATAGGTAGGAGAAGGAATAACTCCATGGAAAAAAGAACACATCTTTATATGCTATCTTACTTAATGATAAAACAGTAAAGCCAGGTCATGTGATAGACTGTTGCTACTATAGCTACGTCTGTTGGGTGTGAAGAGGTGAGAGCCCTGACTGGTATAGCTGTGCCAGCAGACGCCCCTAGGATAGACACAGTTATATGGCAGTACTGCACTTTTACCAGTATAACTTGTTTGCATTGTGGGGGCAGTTTTACTATGTTGGTACAAACCTCAGCTTTGCCAGTAAATAATTACATCTATGCCAGGAGCATTTTAACAGTATAGCAATACCAGTATATGGGCAAAGGGCTCCTGGTGTAAGTCATGAAATTGCATAATATCACCACCACTGCTCTTTTGATATCTTGTATCTAGCATGATTGAATATTGAAAACAAATTGTCAGTTCATTTATTTAACAAATATGGCATGGAATAATTGTAGTAAAATAATGTAAGTGAAAGCATTATTTATTGAATAAATTATCCTTCTGGAGTTCAGCTCTTCTTGTATCACTTTTCCATAACTTTCAGGTGCTTTTTTCTTTTTAGATTACAAACTTTTGGTGGTAGGGGTGGGGGCAGGCATCTTTATCATCTTACATGCCCTTAAAGTACCTAGCACTTTTAGGGTGTAAATAAATGAATAATCGATGCTGATACAAATGCAAATTAATTGGTCTGTAAATTATTTTATGATAAAAATCTATGGACGTTACCAGCTATGTTCTTGGCCAGAAGAGACTGGAGAGATTTTTTGGCTGGCTGAGTTCAGGGCTAATGAAATAATCTTGCCAGAATGCAGAATAAAGGCTGATTCTGCAACCATTGGAGTCAGTAGGAACATTACCATTGACTTCATTGGTCTTAAAATCAAGCTCCTAATGTCAATTCCTCTTACTACGTTATTCTTTGACTTGATTTTTTTTTTTTTTAATAATGCACATTCATTGAAACTTTTAGAACCTGCTTCAGTCAGTTCTGACATGGAACATGATGGGATATTGTGGATGTCCTCTTTGGAAACAAAGATTAAAGATACAAGAGAAAAGGGGGAAAAGAAACCCACTGCAGAGAAACTGGAACAACTCAGACAGCAAAAGGTGAGGCTTGCTTATTTAAATGCAACTAAAGATAGTTGTGTGCTCACTTGTATGAGCATATCATCTGGAAGCTTCAGTCATTTGCTGTGTCGTCTTTTGTGATGAAGTCAGTATAGTGTGACCAAAAGAATTGGAAAATTGATCCAGATGTGCATAACTTACTAGTGTCACAAAAAGGAACTTAATCTAGGGTCAGTTAATAACTCTAGCTATGATTCTATACAAAGACTTGTTGAAGTGCTTAAGTTAATGCACATAAATAGTGGACTACAGTAGAACCTCAGAGTTATGAACACCTCGGGAATGGAAGTTGTTCGTAACTCTGAAATGTTCCTAACTCTGAACAAAACATTATGGTTGTTCTTTCACAAGTTTACCACTGAATATTGACTTAATACAGCTTTGAAATGTTACTATGCAGAAGAAAAATGCTGCGTTCTCTTGATCTTTTAGTAGTTTATGTTTAACACAGTATTGTATTTACCTTTTTGTGTGTGTGTCTGCTGCTACCTGATTGTGTACTTCCTGTTCCATATGAGGTGTGTGGTTGACTGGTCAGTTCTACTGTATTCCTATGTGTAAATTTAAGCACACGAATAAGTCTTTGCAGGATCAGTGTCTTTATCTGTAGTATAGCAGCTGTTAATGGAGAAACTTAAATGCTGACAATAAAGCTGTAAAGATTGTGACTGTTCTGTAATTTTCTTCTAGGAAATGGTTTTAAAAGCATTAAGTTTGAAAACTATTTAGAGCATTTATGGGGCTTTTTGGGGAGGCATCCTGGTGTGGCTGTTAAGAGAACAGGAATGGGAATCAGGAGACTTGGGTCCTACTTTCAGTTCTGACGTCAGCTCTCCCTATGTGAACTTGTTCGTCACATTTTCACATCTGTAAAATACTACCTTCGTAAAGGTGTTAAATTGATTAAGCCTCATATCTGAAATTGTATTATTGAAGAACAAAGTGGCTGCTATTATTTTCTGACATGTTGCGTAATTTTTAAATTTTTGCCTTCTAGATAAACCATTTCAGAAATAAACACAAGATTAGTATCCAAGGAACAGATCTCCCCGAACCAATTGCCACATTTGAGCAGCTTCAAGCAGAATATAAAATCCAGTCTAAAATAATGCAGAATATTCAAGCTGCTGGCTTCCAGGTCCCTACGCCAATTCAGATGCAAGCCATTCCAGTCATGTTTCATGTAAGTCTCCTTGTCTTACACTTTGATTATACAATGAGATGGTATGACTCGGACAGAGAGTTCCCATTGGGGACATAAAAAAATTTTAAAATAGAGTAAACGTAGTACTGTAGTTCATACTCAAATCTTGTGATGGTATAACTGGTGGAAAGATCTATATCTTAACTTCCTCAAAGTCAGTATTTTCTATTGCTAGGAAGGCAGTTTAAATATAACCTCAACTTGCAGTAGGTGCAGTATGGTTGAGGTAACACAGTGTGAGAAGCTTAACTTCTGCATTTCCTGATTTTTGTTTTGTTTTGGGTTTTTTTGTTAATGCAGCTTTTCGCATTTAATAAAAAACACGAAATGTAAATGTTCAGCTTTTTCCTGTTTTATATTCATAGGGTCGGGAACTTCTGGCTTCAGCTCCCACTGGATCAGGAAAAACTTTGGCTTTTAGCATTCCTATTTTAACACATCTGAAACAACCTATGAATAAAGGATTTAGAGCTCTGATCATATCGCCTACCCGAGAACTTGCTAGTCAGGTAGCGATTTTTTTTTTAAGTTGTCATAAAATAATTATGCACTGTATTTGTAAGTACTCCCATTATTCTGGTTCAGAAAAACAGAAGCTTGGTGGACCTGTTTTTCTTTCCTACCTTCAGACTTTATCTGATAAAATTCAAGTGTATATGAAAGAATGTTTAAAGAAATGTCTGTCTTCTATGCCTACTACACTGTGGGGTATTATGAAATTTAAAGACATGGTTAGAACAGGAGACTGGGACTCAAGACTCCTGGATCTTGTTTTAAAATTCCATTACAACTTTTAACAGTTATGCTTCAGCAGATAAGCACAGGCGATGTTAGTGCTACCTTATTTTCTGTATTTGAGGCAAAAACATCCTTTTGAGTCTCAATCTTAACTTAAGTAATCAATTTCTTCTTTGTTTGTGGGGTTCCATTTTACGTCAATGGTAGTTTTGTATATATAGTGAGAGCAGCCAGTAATAGTCAAACTGTGGCATGCAGACCTGTGGGGAGAATTTTGTGTAAGTGAATAATTCAGGTTGGAAGCCTGAGTTTTGTGATGTCAAAAATACTTCAATTTAAAAGTTGTTGTTGTGTTTTTCCCGAGACAATCTGAAATCAGAGTGGTTTTTGAAACCGCGTATGTATTGCACTCTGTGTAGGTTTGTATGTCTTTTGTTGTTCCAAAAGCTACCCTGCTATGTATTGTATATTTCAGACCCACCGAGAGCTAGTAAAGCTGTCTGAGGGGACTGGATTCAGAATACATATGATCCATAAAGCAACTGAAGCAACCAAGAAGTTTGGGCCCAAATCATCTCAGAAATTTGGTAATCATTCTAATGATGCATAGGGATTCTCTGAAGCCTTTGAAACCTAGAACACAAGTTTTAAGTGATGTATGATTTAAACAGGTCAGTAAGTGCCATCCAAGTCCTGTAGTCACTTGCTTCTGTGAATACAATATCCTTGGAATCAAGCCGTTAAAAGAGGTGGAGGAGAAATAGCTCCAGAAATTAAAAAGGGGAGAGCTACCTCTGCTGTACAAAACAAATGCCACTTGAATACTGGAAAAGCACCTTGGGGTGGTGAGGAGAAAATAAGCACTCTGATAACGAACTGTGCTGTGTCATTCATTCATTCATTGTTGGAATACAGGCATGTAGCTGAGTTTGGTTATGGAAAGCGGAAAGTGGCAACCACTTCAGTATTTTGTGGTGGCTTATTAATGCAGAATCATTGGGCTCTGCCATCAGAATCTTATCCACCGCACGTTGTGAATTATATCTACTTAACAAGACTTAGCGTTTATATAACTCTGGATGTTAACAAATCCTCACAACACCCTTATGTTTAAAGTAAATGAATAAAAATGAACAGCTCCATTTTACAGATGTGGTAATCAGAAACACAGGGAGATGAAGTGACTTGCCCAAGGCCTCTCAGCAAATCAGTGTCAGGTCAAGGATTAGTGCTCTTGGGTCCAAGGTCTGTGCTCAGACCATGCTGCGTATCTATTTCAACATGCTATTTTCCCCTCCTGCTTCTCTTTAACATTGTTTTGCTTTTTCTATAGATATACTAGTGACTACTCCAAACAGACTCATTTATTTGCTGAAACAAGATCCTCCAGTCATAGACTTGACAAGGTATGAAGAGGGGTTTTTTTAAGTTTGTTTTTGCTAGTGACTTTCTTCCTGTCAGAATCTCTGAACAAGTGCTAGATCTATGCATGCACAAAATTTAAACCTATGATGTCCTTTCAGGACTTGTATTTTTCTCCCGTATATGCTGCTACTATTGAACAAAAAGTCTTGTTTTTCCTAGAGTT
This sequence comes from Malaclemys terrapin pileata, assembly GCF_027887155.1. Classification (NCBI taxonomy): domain Eukaryota; kingdom Metazoa; phylum Chordata; order Testudines; family Emydidae; genus Malaclemys; species Malaclemys terrapin. The sequence goes on along the minus strand of NC_071522.1, from coordinate 8,093,670 downwards.
GAATGGTTGGTGGTTGATGAGTCAGACAAACTATTTGAAGATGGGAAGTCGGGGTTCAGAGACCAGTTAGCCTCCATCTTCCTGGCATGCACGTCCCATGTTGTCAAAAGAGCCTTGTTCAGCGCAACCTTTGCATTCGATGTAGAGCAATGGTGCAAACTCAACCTGGACAATGTCATTTTGGTGTCTGTTGGAGCAAGGTAAGTGTGCAGGTATTGACTTGGGCTTCTTTCTTGTGGGATCTCCTGTCTCGTTCAGCCAGCTGTTGGCCCCTACGTAGGCAGAGAACTACTTGCATCTCCTCTCCATTTAGTTGTATATTCCTCAGCTGTTCACCTCAGCTGCCACAGTTTCAGCCATCTCAACGATCAGATCTGCGGGGCAGTATTATGCATGTATGGGTCCTTTTTGTGCAACAGGGGAAGGTACTGTTCTGCTTTGAGTATTTAATGGCTGAGAGGAGGGAGCATTACCTTGCGGAGGAGGGTATATTGGAGAAATTACTGCAAGATGTGAAGTATTTCTTTTTTCAGTAGTAAACGTCTTATACCTGTAAGACACTAACAATGACTTATTTCTGTGTGATTTGATTTTTGTTTCAGAAACTCTGCAGCGGAGACAGTAGATCAAGAGCTCTTGTTTGTTGGCTCAGAGACAGGAAAACTACTGGCAATGAGAGATCTAGTTAAAAAGGTAGTTATGGGTGACAGAGCACCTTCCTCCTTGCTTATTAACTTACTAACTCAGCTGTGGTGCACCATGTGCTGCATTGGAAAGAGCGAGTGTATATTTTGGTCTGTTTTTTAACCCACACTCAAGTAAAATAGAGACAGAATTTTTACAGTTCATTGTAAACTAAATTTTACTTGAAAATGTATTTTTGTTGTTTTGTAGTCATATAGCTGCTCGATCTTTCTTCTAGATCGGGGCGGGCAAACTTTTTGGCCTGAGGGTTGCATCGGGTTTCTGAAATTGTATGGCAGGCCGGTTAGGGGAGGCCGTGCCTCCCCAAACAGCCACGCGTGGCCTGGCCCCCGCCCCCTATCTAACCCCCCTCCCCCCTCTCACCCTCTGACAGCCCCCCTGGGACCCCTGCCCCATCCAACCCCCACTTCTCTCTGTCCCTGACTGCCCCTGGACCCCCTGCCCTAACTGCCCCCCCCCTGCTGCCCCATCCAACCCCCCCTCTCCTGCCTCCTGACCCAACCCCCCCCATCCCCGCCCTCTATCCAACCCTCCCAGCCCCCCCGCTCCCTGTCCCCTTACCGTGCTGCCTGGAGCACCGGTGGCTGGCGGCATGGCTGCCCCAGGACAGGCAGCCATGCCGCCAGACTGTAACCAGCCACGCAGCACAGGGCACCAGGTCAGGCCGGGCACTGCAGCTGTGCTGCCTCGGGAGCTCACAGCCCGCCACCCAGACCCTTGTGCTGGCTGTGGGGGAGGGGGGCACAACAGGGGAGGGACCGGGGGCTAACCTCGCAGACCAGGAGCTTAGGGGCCGGGCAGGAGGGTCTTGCGGGCCAGATGTGACCCGCAGGCCGTAGTTTGCTCACCTCTGTTCTAGATTGAAAAACAGATGGTTGCTTTCTATGAGGCAAATTTAGTCCTCATCCCAAAGCCCAGGTGTAATTCATCTAAGTCAGAATCTGCTTAATCCAGGCCTCAGGAGAGTTTTATCAGTCAAAAATCACCGTCTGAAATGTAAACTATGCAGGCTGATTAAATCCATGGCTGCACAGTACTGAAGTTGAACTGAGATGGGAAAAGGACTTGTAAGCAGAAACCTTACACAAGCTTGTTCTCTTGCAGGGATTCACTCCTCCTGTCCTTGTTTTTGTGCAGTCCATTGAAAGGGCTAAAGAGCTCTTTCATGAGCTCATTTATGAAGGGATCAATGTGGATGTCATCCATGCAGACAAAACACAGCAACAGGTAGGAGTCCGTAAATATCGTTGTCTTGGACAGAAACTGTTCAGAAAGCAGATTGTACATGCTGTCGTGTAAAAACTAGAACATCTATCTGCGGTAGTTAAGTGGGACAAGTGGTCTTGTGTCATGACTGGAGTCTTCTGTTTGGAGGGAGGGTGGGAATTGGACTTACTGTTGAGTATAATGTTGGGAGATATCGATACCTCTTCCGTTCTCAAGCTGCTAATTTGTCGGTCACTTGCACAATTTGTGTTTCACCAGAGAGATAATGTAGTACACAGTTTCAGAGCTGGGAAGATTTGGGTGCTCATCTGCACAGCCTTGCTAGCACGAGGGATTGACTTCAAAGGAGTGAATATGGTCATTAACTATGACTTCCCAACCAGTGCCGTGGAATACATCCACAGGATAGGTGAGTAAGTTTCTTTGACAAAGCAGGATGTGTGGATTCATTCTCTTTCTGTGTTAGCTTTTGAATGGAGAGTATTGTCTGGTGTTTAGAGTAAAAATCTTGGCATCAAGCCTCCTGGATTACCCCAACTCTGACACTGACTTTGCCACATCATTTAACCTACTTCATGCCTCCATTCGTCCATCTGTAAAATTGTGTTTCTCGCCTACCTCCCAGAGGTTTTATGATCCTTAATTCTTTTTTGTAAAGTGTTTTTATATCCTTCGTGGTTGCAACTTATTACTCTTACTCACTACGAACTATATCGCTAAGTGAAAACTACTAAGTCATATTGGCAAACTGCACTTGGTAATAGGGAGGAAGAATTACTTCTTCATTAAGCTGCTGGAAAGTATTAAAGTAAAAACTCTTAACGTTATTGGTCTTTGACAGGTCGTACTGGAAGAGCAGGACACACAGGAAAAGCAGTTACTTTTTTTACTGAAGATGATAAACCTTTATTACGAAGGTAAATTGGGAAATGAGACAGTGATGCTCCTTAAGTTTCACTCCCACGTTGCGGGATTCTTTCTCAGGACAGACAATTATCAAATGGTTGTGTGTTTGGTATTAAAGTCCTCACCCCAGCATAACATTTTCATACTTTTGTACCCACCCCAAAGTATATAAAACTACTTATGTGTGAAATTTCAGTGTCAGCTCTCCATATTTGGACCTGCAAGGTGATCTGTCACCAAATTACCCTTTAGTGTGGGAAGCTTAACCTTAACGCATTTTGTGAATGCACTGATAGCGAATTCAGTGTCCTCGCACTTGCTGCACTCAAACCCAATAATGGTAATACAAGGGACTGATATATTAACAGCACGGTTATAAGCATACAGTGAACTATCAGGGCACATTAGTGGAATTGGTGAACATGTGACTTTTTAATAGCAGTAAGGCCAATGCAATTGACCTGGTCTGCTACATAGCTGTGGGTGCTATTTTTTTGGTCCTCCGAAGTCTCTTCCTTGCACTATCAAACAAAACTGCTGATTTAGTTTTTTCAAAAAGCTTCTGCATTCTGCAGTGGTTTTGAACCTACAATCCTAGTCTCATCCCTTAGCCTACTGATGCTTGTGAATTAAGTCTTGGGCAAAACGTTCCTTTTTGGCTTCTCATTACTCCAGTCATTTACCTACCATAGTTACTATACTAATGGAATTTTAGTTTCAGTTCATTACAAGCCAGTGAACTTGAGTGTTTGTTTTCATCCATATCATTTGATTGTTACTGTTTTCTCTTTCTGCTTCAAACTTCCCTGGCTCATTTTTTTTCGTTGCAGATGAGAAGTAACCTAACCGCTTCCTAGAAAAAGCTGTTCTGCGTTAAATAACTATATATCTACTCAGGAATTCAGAACTTTATTTGATATTTCCCCCCTTCTCTCTTCCAGTGTAGCCAATGTTATCCAGCAGGCTGGCTGTCCTGTGCCAGACTATATAAAAGCCTTCCACAAACTGCAAAGGTAAGGTTGCTTTAGTTCTCCTTGTGATTTGTGACACATTTGAGATTAGGAGAGTTGCAAGCAATCTGTTAGATATTGCTCTCTCTGTGCGGGTGCTTTCAACTTTTCTTCATACGTATTGTCAGAATTAATATTTGACATTTTTATGAAGGGTAGTTAAAATGGGGGGGAGAGTGAAGTTTGATGTTGGCCTCTTGTTTGTAGCACCAGGTGCATTGAACAGATGTGAGCAAAACACATTAGTAAACATAATTAAATGACGTGTTGTGTGGATAAAAGCAGGACGAGACTTCCAAAAATTAACTTCTTTAGTAGTTTGAACTTAACAAACCAAATACAGATATTTTCATTTTTAGTCTGAATGATTCCATTGGCCAGTTAGAAACAAAACAAGGCATGTTTTGCTGTAAGGGAATATGATTCTAGTTTTTCTTCCTTCTGATTATTTTACATGTTTACATGGGCAAATCTACAGCTGCACTTTTAGGAATAAAAATAGCTGTTACCAGAGTTTCTTTTTTTAAGAAAACACTCACCTTAAATTCTAGAAAAACAGTTATCCCCTTTGAAGCCTCAGGCTTCTAAGAATCTGCTGCTAGCATCCCTGGTCCTGCTGTGAGTTTTGCATAGGTGGCACTCATTGCAGGATCAGAACCCTAATGAGCATAAAATCCTAGAGGACTGCTAGCCTCTAATACTACTAAGTTCTCCTTGTGATTTGTGTGACAGCTGCTAAAATTGTTTCTGGATGTTTGCTGAAATTTTCAGTGTGTTTTATTAAAAAAAACCACTACTTGTATCTTTTTTTCATGTAGGTCTGACCACTTTTAACACAAAACTAGAAATCTGTTTATATATACCATCTTCCACATGTGTTTCAGCAATGCATAATATTTTTAAAACCTATTTAAAATAAAGATGGGCTTAATTGTCCAAAGGAAGGCAGCCACTCTGAGATAAGGATAAAGGAGGGGAAACTCCAAAAGAGAGAGCTGGCTGAATTGTTAAATCCTTGGAATAAACCAGCTGTACAAAATTTGCATTAGTTGTTGGGAATTATTTTTTGGAGGATCTGCAGGTATTGTAAGTACCTAGTACGTTTGTTTCAGATGTTGCGCTTGCCTTTAACAGAGCCTTAATCTTATTTTCTTAAATGCCATATTCAGCAAACAAAAGAAGAAGCTGATTAAGAAACCATTGGAAAGGGAGCACATTCGTACCACTCCTCAGTACTTATTAGAAAAAGCCAAGAAAAAAAAGTATGTACCATAGTTTCTTTCTAAAGGGCCTGAGGGATAATCTGTTTTTATTTACCTACAGGGAGAGAGTGAACTTCAGATTTTTAAAAAAAGAGAAAATTGTATGTGAATTTGCTGTTTACATGGATAGCTCAGTTGACAGCTCTAGATACCTTATCCACAATGTAGGTTCAGCAATGGCACCAGCAGTGCAAGCTTCCCCATGTTGCTCTGTCAGTGTGCTTCATACCTGAACTGGATGGCTCACCGCTGGTCCAATATCAGTAGCCAATTCAGTCCTTGACCTCTCTGCTGAGACTGCTAGTAAGGATGCCAATTTATGGTGGTGACTCTTCGTGCCACCAAACAACTATTGGATGGTAGCAATTTAGCTCATTATGAAGCTGGGTTGAATTTGAACCTGTGACCTTGAAGTACAGCTCTCCAGACAACTGTCAGTCATCCGAGCCAATCCACTCCTCTTCCTGGAAGTTTTTAAAAAATATGAAATATTAAATAACAAACCTGTAGTCACAGGTCACGGTGGCTTAACCTCTGCAGTCAAGAAGGCCTAGAATCTCTCTCTGTCTGGGCCAGTGGAACAGATTTTCAAGGGCTTGGGCTTGACTGGCAGAGACACACGTCTCAGTGTGACATAAGATGAAGAGAAACTATTGCTCATTTGAAGAGGCAAAAGAAGGTTGCTGGATGGTACACTGGGTTACTACAAATGATGAACGTTTAAATGATGATGATATAAACTCATCCCCTATTTTAGGACCATGTGAAAACTGGTTTATTGGTCTAATTTGAGTTCCTGTTTGTGTACCTGGGGATCTGGCACAGTTGACTATCTTTGGTCACAAAGGCCCAGTACTGCATTAGAGATAAATACATCTGAAGATTGTTGCTGTTAGATGCTTGTTTTATATTAAGTGCACTGAATGTTAAAGTCTGCGATGTAAGTAGGCAAAAAGACATCTGTAATGGGAGGCTAATGAGTGGTTCGGATGGATACGTGGTTCATCTTTCAAACATAAATACGCTTAGATGCATTAATCTCTAATTTGTTGTTCTTTCTCTTAGGAAAATTATCCAGAAAAGTATTAAGGAAAAGAAACCCAAGGAAGCAAAAAAAGACTCTCAATTACAGACTGGTCCAGAAAGTTGACTACATTGTATGAATGATCCTGCCACATGACAAACTGAGTTTGCAACTACCACCTATCCGAATCTTAGACATGGAAAATGTAGGATGGCAGCAAAGGATTGGGGACAGAGACTGTGATCACTCACTGCCAACATTTCTTCCCTTTTTTATATATATTTAGTGTTAACACAAAATTCTTAATGGAACAGTGGTGGAGGAAGTCATCAGAGTACTTCTTATAGAAGTGCAAGAGCATGCTCCTGTAATGAAATACGCCGAGCATCTGAGCAATCGCTCACAAATAGCATCTGCTTGGGTTACAAGTATTATGTGGTTCATTATCGTTTCTTGAGAACACTGTTTATTCTAGATTGAGGTATAAAACCACCCTTCGAATATTTTCTAAAGTTATGGCTAAGGGGGTCAGATATGTAAGATCAGAGCATATAAGCTTTATTATTGTGCTGGGTAAGGATAGCTGTTGAAGATTTCCTTAAGCACATTGCTTCTGTTCATTTTGTGTTCAGGATAGACTTTAAAGACCCAGTCTTAAAACTATATTTACTTTTTTTTTCTCCATATAAATCAATTTGAAATAGATGTGTGGCATCACTCGCAGCAGTAGAAGCATATCAAACAATTGTAAAAACACCATTGAAGCTTTATTGTAGGGGTAATCTTAAACATCAAAATAGAATAAACGGGATCTTCAGGAGAGTTCTAAGACAAAGATTCTTCAGTCTGTTCATATATCCTTTGCAGAACAACTATGCAGACGTTCCTTTGATTTGTTACATAAGAAAAGGAACACCACCCCACCCTTCATTCTGCTCCCTCTTAACTTGTTAAACCCACTCTGTTCATACACTGTTTCCTTACCATGTAGTTCTAATAGTGCAGTAGTGGCTGTTTCTTCAAAAGGATAATCCTTTCACATGTGACTGTCCTTGTTATTGGATAGCTCTGCTGCAGTACACTAGCACTAAGTTCCACCTCCTCGAGGCTTTGTCACCGTTAAGCCATTTTGTAAATGGATCCCAGCCATGCATAAACTATCTACTGTAGGCTACTGCTGATTGTTCTGTTGAAGTCTGTAGCCATTTTCTAAGATACAAATTTTGTAAAGTAAGACCAAATAAAAACTGATCAACGGTCACTTCAGATTCCTGCTTATTTCCAAGTTAGGCTCAGATTGCGTTACTTTTCACACGTCTATTGTATGATGCCTGTAAAACAATACATTTAATAGGAATTATGTAGAAATTGGTGTCTTCTTCTGAAATCTAATCTGTCTGAATTCATACATGCTCCTATCATCTAAAAGATTTCCCCAGTGCAATAATTTCAAGTCCCTACTAAAAGTCATAGAGGACCTTAGAACTCTCAAAAAAATACCAACAGATGCCAGTTGGAGATAAGTTATAATGGGAAGTGTTTGGCAATCTTAAATAGAAGGGTTACCACCACTTCCCCATAATAACATTACTAAATTGTAACGGTCAGTGAACCAATTGCTGTGGTGCATGCTAGAGGATAGGAGTAACAGGAGGAAAACTTTTAACTCATGGTCCTGGGTAAAATTCCTAGTCACTGTCATGGGATCATTAATGTCCACGCATTGCAGCCAGCATTTTATTTTTTTTAAGGATTTATTTACAAAAAAAACTGCATGAAGCTCAGTTTAGCTTCTGTAGCAGGAAAGAGGTCTGAGTTAGATATTCATATGTGGTTTCTAAAAGTCTAAGAAGTACAACCAGCACTAGACCACTGAGCAACTTAAGCAGCTGTGTGTCCCATAGTATGTACTATTACGTTAATCTAGTGATGTTTATGCCATAATTTTTTATGGTCTTTATACCTGGAAGATGGCAAATAGGAACAGTCTGGAATTTTCATGCTTCCTAATATGTCTGAGCAGGCTTCTTGCTGATCTCCTGGAGAGAGAGAAGCTACTGCTGCACAGTTGCATGATTACCTAGCAGCTCACACATCACCTAATCACAGAGTGCTGAAGTTAAAATGCTTCTGTACTTTTAGCCAAACACAACTAAAGTGTAGCGATACAGTAATACTCCTGCTGCACTCTGAAAATGGGATGAGTCGCAAATTGACTTGAACATATTCCAAATCAACTAGCTTAGCAAGCATTTGTACAGTGTACAGTACGACGACTACGGCTTTTCCTGGTACTGGGAGAGGACAGTGGCAATACTGGGAGATGCTGGGTTCCACCAGTACTGTGGCAGGATTCCACCATCAGGACCAGTGCATGTATTGTAGCCCATGCACTGCTGCTCCTCTGCAAAGGAGCAGCATGCATCCTCAGCTAGAAGATGCTGCCATCCACACAAATGGTCAGGAATTTGAGGGAAATGGGGGCTGTGGGGTAGCTGGACTCTGTTCCTAGGCTCCTAATCTTGTAACTTCTTGCAGTGGAAAAAAACTCCTAATGTTGCTTTTTTCTTCAAGCTGTTCCCCAGGGCATCAAGCATCCACAGGACAGCTTCTAGCCTGATGTAGCTAATGGGATATAAAAATGACAATTGTACTGGCTATTACTGTAGATGTACTTTTTCCAGATAAGAACAGAGAGAGATGCCAAGTCTCTTACATAAAAGGAATGGGTTTCTTTAATCACTGTTGGGAAGAGGAAGCGGAGGATTCTGAATTTGTTTCAGTTCTAGCTCTGGCTTGTACTTATCGCTTTAGAGTTGTGACATGGACAATGTTGTACTTTCGAGACAAGCTGCAGTTCTTCGGGGAGAAGGTAGTGCTGAAAGGGCAAACTCCAATAGAGTTCAGGAGCAATGAATCTCAGACTACCTGCAACTTCATTTCTCTGATACAGCACAATCTCTCTAAAGTATTTTTGGTGTTTATTATAAACAGTGCATGCAAATTCTATTTACACACCTTTGTAAGCTATTTGTCAGAAACAGTTCAGTAGACATCCAAGTACCATAACAGGTGACAGTGTTGTACTTTTGTCTCAATGTTAAGGTTATCGAAATTTCCATTTTTCCACTTTTGCATTTTGAAGCACTGAGCCTATTGAAGTAGACCAGAGCGGCAACTTTACCCCAGAAAGCAGCTTGATGTTATTTTGGACAAATGCTTCATGAGTTTAGATTCAGATAGTTTGGTGTCTTCCTAAGAGACCCTTGTGAAACCATTGGCTTCGGCTGCAACAAGCCAAATGATGGTAATTACACTCTGAATGTCAGTTTTCTTCACCTGTTGTGCTTAGAGGATATATGAGCCTGAAGAAAAATTATATGCTTTATGAAGTCTGCTTTTTTTTTTTTTTTTTTTTTGAAGAGACTAACCCTAAATGTAAATTACACAACTTAATTTTGTGATTGTTATTAAAGTGCATGGATATGTAGGAACAGTTTTTGTTAATTATCCAAGATGTTAACATAACTGAAGATGTCCTGTCTAGCATATTGTTCCTGGAGTATTGCAACAGATTTTGTTTACTGAATACTAAGATAGCTTTCAGGAACCTTGGATGAGAGATTTACGATTCTTAATCTTGCATTTCTACATCATCTCCAGCATAGGATTTCAAAGCATTTTACGAACATTTTTACAATACTCACGTAGAGTAGGTAAGCACACCCATTTTACAGAAGGGTAAATTGACCCAATGCGACCGTGACATGGTTATGATTGCACAATCAGTGTAACAAACCAGCTTGTCTGCATCCTGAGACCCTGTCTTAACCATTTAAACTACCCACACTCCCATTCTAATGAGTGCTTCTTGTTCAATACTTTTTAGTTCTTTGCTTGAGATTGGCAGTTTGATACTTGAACTAGCAATGTGTAAAAAATGCTGTATGGATAATAATCTGCAAACTGCCCACATGATGTCAGTTTAACCTACATGATTAAGGGCATATATGACTATGAACTATAATTAAATCGCACTTCTTTTTGGGTCAGGACCCCTACAATTACACCACCATGAAATTTCAGATTTAAATAGCTGAAACCATGAAATTTATGGTTTTTAAAATCCTATGACTGTGAAATTGGACAAAATGGACTGTGAATTTGGTAGGGCCCTACATATATCCCATCCCCAGGGAAGTGTGGGTTTTCTATAGGATCGCTGTAGGGTGTCTACAGGGTCACATATATCCCATCCCCAGGGCAGTGTGGGTTTTTCTATAGGGTCTCTCTAGGGTGTCTATAGGGTCACATATATCCCATCCCCAGGACAGTATGGGTTTTTCTGTAGGATCATATATATCCCATCCCCAGGGCAGTATGGGTTTTTCTATAGGGTTGCTTTAGGGTGTCTAGAGGGTCACATATATCCCATCTCCAGGGCAGTGTGGATTTTTTGGTAGGGTGTCTATGGGGTCACATATATCCCATCCCCAAGGAGGGCAGTGTGGGTTTTTCTGTAGGGTCACATATATCCCATCTCCAGGGCAGTGCGAGTTTTTCGGTAGGGTGTCTAATATTTGGAGCTTTCTTATATAGGTGCCTATTACCCCCCACCCCCTGTCCTGATTTTTCACCCTTGCTATCTGGTCACCCTATCTATGGGGTCACACATATCCCAGCCCCAAGGAGGGCAGTGTGGGTTTTTCTATAGGGTCACATATATCCCATATCCAGGGCAGTGGGGTTTTTTTGGTAGGGTATCTATGGGGTCACATATCCCATCCCCAAGGAGGGTAGTGGGGGGTTTTCTGTAGGGTGTCTATGGGGTCACACACATATCCCAGCCCCAAGGAGGGCAGTGTGGGTTTTTCTGTAGGGTCACATATATCCCATCTCCAGGGCAGTGCGAGTTTTTCGGTAGGGTGTCTAATATTTGGAGCTTTCTTATATAGGTGCCTATTACCCCCCACCCCCTGTCCTGATTTTTCACCCTTGCTATCTGGTCACCCTATCTATGGGGTCACAGATATCCCAGCCCCAAGGAGGGCAGTGTGGGTTTTTCTATAGGGTCACATATATCCCATCTCCAGGGCAGTGGGTTTTTTTGGTAGGGTATCTATGGGGTCACACACAGATCCCAGCCCCAAGGAGGGCAGTGGGGGGGGGTTTTTGGTAGGGTATCTATGGGGTCACACACATATCCCAGCCCCAAGGAGGGCAGTGGGGGGTTTTCTGTAGGGTGTCTATGGGGTCACACAGATCCCAGCCCCAAGGAGGGCAGTGGGGGGTTTTCTGTAGGGTGTCTATGGGGTCACACACAGATCCCAGCCCCAAGGAGGGCAGTGGGGGGTTTTCTGTAGGGTGTCTATGGGGTCACACACAGATCCCAGCCCCAAGGAGGGCAGTGGGGGGTTTTCTGTAGGGTGTCTATGGGGTCACACACAGATCCCAGCCCCAAGGAGGGCAGTGGGGGGTTTTCTGTAGGGTGTCTATGGGGTCACACACATATCCCAGCCCCAAGGAGGGCAGTGGGGGGTTTTCTGTAGGGTGTCTATGGGGTCACACACAGATCCCAGCCCCAAGGAGGGCAGTGGGGGGTTTTCTGTAGGGTGTCTATGGGGTCACACACAGATCCCAGCCCCAAGGAGGGCAGTGGGGGGTTTTCTGTAGGGTGTCTATGGGGTCACACACAGATCCCAGCCCCAAGGAGGGCAGTGGGGGGTTTTCTGTAGGGTGTCTATGGGGTCACACACATATCCCAGCCCCAAGGAGGGCAGTGTGGGTTTTTCTGTAGGGTGCCTGCAGGGTCTCACGCACCGCGGCAGTCCAGGCCCCAGAGGGTGACACACGCTGTCTCCGGAGCCGCAGGGGAGGCCCGGCCTGGGCGGGGAGAGGCGGCCGCTCTGCCCCGGAAGTCGGCGCGGCGCGGCGCAGCTGACAGCGGCGGGGCCGAGCGGGAAGATGGCGCTGCGGCCGGGGCCGGGAGCTGGCGGCGGCGCTGGGGCCGCGGGAGGGGGCGGAGTAGCGGGGGCGGCTGGAGCCGGCAGCGCTGGGACCGCCGGGTAGGTGGGGAGAGGGCGGGGGGCCCGGGGTGTCCCCGGGTCTCGGCCCCGGCTGAGCGGGGCGGCCTGTGGCAGAGATGGGGGGTGGGTGGGGCAGAGCTTGGGAAGCGTTGGGGGAGTGGGGGTGACTGGGGCGGTGAGGGGATGGGGGTGGGGATGGGAGGGTGACTGGGGCGGTGAGGGGATGGGGGTGGGGATGGGAGGGTGACTGGGGCGGTGAGGGGCTGGGGATGGGAGGGTGACTGGGGCGGTGAGGGGCTGGGGGTGGGGATGGGAGGGTGACTGGGGCGGTGAGGGGATGGGGGTGGGGATGGGAGGGTGACTGGGGCGGTGAGGGGCTGGGGATGGGGATGGGAGGGTGACTGGGGCGGTGAGGGGATGGGGATGGGGATGGGAGGGTGACTGGGGCGGTGAGGGGCTGGGGGTGGGGATGGGAGGGTGACTGGGGCAGTGAGGGGCTGGGGATGGGAGGATGACTGGGGGTAGTGAGGGGCTGGGGATGGGAGGGTGACTGGGGGTAGTGAGGGGCTGGGGCGGTGAGGGGTTGGGGGGCTGACTGGGGCGGTGAGGGGCTGGGGATGGGGGTGTGTGACTGGGGCGGTGAGGCGCTGGGGATGTGGGATGTGACTGGGGCGGTGAGGGGCTGCGGGTGGTGGTGAGGGGCTGGGGCAGTGAGAGGTTGGGGGGCTCTGAGTCTGGGGGTAGTGAGGGGCTGGGGTTGGGGGGGGTCTGACTGGGGCAGTGGTGAGAGGCTGGGGGGTGACTGGGGCGGTGAGGGGCTGGGGGGATGACTGGGGCGGTGAGGGGCTGCGGGTGGTGGTGAAGCGCTGGGGCAGTGAGGGGATGGGGGAGTCTGACTGAGTCTGGGGGGGTTTGACTGGGGCAGCGGTGAGGGGCTGGGAGGGGCAACTGGGGAGGTGAAGAGCTGGGGCGGGGGCGGTGAGGGACTGGGGGGACGATTTGGACTGTATGGGAGGAGAGGGGTTTGGCTTGCTGGTTCACTTCAGTTTTTCCTTGTCTAAACCCTGTGCATCCCTGCTTTTGCTTATGGGGTAGTAAATGTTGCTTACAGCAGGAGTGGGATAGTTTGTGTGTGTTGTTGTGGTGTGTGTGTGTGGGGGGCTTTGCTGTGACCTGTTTGTGTGGATACTTCTCTCTCTCCCCTGTTGATGTGGAGGAGGCTTCCTGCTGTCAGCAGTACATGAGGCAGAGTGGAGTGGTTGTGGTGGGAGAAGTAGAAATTGGAAAATGAGAAATATTATCGCCTCTATGTTATGTTTTGGGTGGGATAGGAGGCTAATCTTTGTATTTCTCCTTTCAAACTGGGAATTGATTAGAGATTTCTGTTTGTGAAGTATTTATAGGGCTTCAGATTATAGCATTTTTCTGTGAAAGGACAGAGCTGTAGGACGGGGTCAGTCTGCTTTTGATAAGTGAAGTTGTATTAATCAGATATTCCTGGACACTTAAGTAAAATCCTACCTGCTTTGTGTTGTCATCAAAGATTCCCATGGCATTTCTCATAAAAGCAGGCATTGGCTCTGGTGACCTTCACCAAAATCACACACCCATACTTATGTAGGGTGCTTTCCTCCAGCTGTCTTCCAGGTTGCCACCCTCCACATTAGAAGTATCTGCATTTCATTAGAGCTCCTGGGTATGTAATTTGTAAGGCACTTCAGAATCCTGTAGGATGAGAAGCGCAACAAGATATATAAATCTGAAATATAATTATTTTGATCTGCTGCTTAAACATCCATTCTTTCTTTACAGCAACATTGTCAATTTAGAATTAATCATTGTAAACACTTCTACTTTTGTAAACACCTACCTTACTAATGAGACCCTAGATTGTGAAAAATGAAAGGATTCCAAAATTCCAATTTACTTGTCACTATGCTTTTTGTAGCTTTATTCAATTCTCTGAGCTTCGGTGATGGAAATCTGTGAAGTCAGTTTCATTATGGCTTATAGTTAGTTTCACTTAGAGGATCTTGGGGCTTCTGAGTTAGACACACGGTATGAAAAACACCATCACCATGTCATTGTTACTGCTTTACAGGCTCTGCACTCATTGGGAATTATGGGTACAAAAACTCTCAACTATAGACACAGTCTAGGGCGGGGGTCGGCAACGTTCGGCACGCGGCTCGCCAGGGTAAGCGCCCTGGCGGGCCGGGCCAGTTTTATTTACCTGCTGACGCGGCAGGTTCAGTCGATCGCGGCCCCCACTGGCCGCGGTTCGCCGTCCTGGGCCAATGGGGGCAGCGAGAAGCCGCAGCCAGCACATGGCTCACCCATGCCGCTTCTCGCCGCCCCCATTGGCCCGGGACGGTGAACCACGGCCAGTGGGGGCCGCGATTGGCCGAACCTGCCACGTCAGCAGGTAAATAAAACTGGCCCGGCCCGCCAGGGCGCTTACCCTGGCGAGCCGCGTGCCGAATGTTGCTGACCCCTGGTCTAGGAGTTTGAATTGGGGAAAGAGTTCATCCTGTAGTTTGTTGCTATTTTAGAAACTATCACATGGATTCTTCATAGTAAAATCTGAATACAAAAGAAAATGAGGGGTGTTATATTTATCCTGCTGTTTGAGTGAAGCTGATTGCTGGAGCCCTGTACCTGAAACTAGAGTACCTATTATGAAAAACTTACTGTTGAATGATAGGATAATATTAAAGTGATACTCCCAATGGTATTGAGACTATTGTCAAAGATTTTCTGAGGAACTTCTGTAGGATATTACTGCTCTTGAACTTTGTCACAGAGATCTTCACTTTCTTTTTTTTACACGATAATGCTTTTTAACCACACTTCAGTTCCTTCTTATCTCATATACAGCACATAGTGAAATAAGTGTGTTGAATATCTGTATGTTTCTGCATATGTTGCATTTTAGTGCCATGTTATCAAAAGTATTACTTGCTGCTTGTATAAATGTAGGTGTTTGGATACAACGCGGAGTGCAGTTGAAATATTTACAAATAAATTATATACCATTGTGAAGAGTAATGTTGAATATGAAGGTATTTTGAAAGGACATGCCTGATAGAAAAGAGCTGTAATATATGTTTTATAAAATGGAACCATGGGCTATTACAAAGTATAGATCATGCTTATTGCATTTAGAATTGATTTTCAGATAGTTAATCTCCCCTTTAATCCCAAACTAGTGTAATGCACAAGGCAGACTAATAATTTTAGTGCAGAACTTCTGGAAATGAGTCAGTTCCATCTTTCACTTTTTTCATATTGATATAGGATGCCTGTTTGTTCAATAAGTAATTTTCTCGTTAATTTAAGAAGTTTTTATAGGGTAAAATATGTCTTATTTCAGAGTAAATTAACTGAAGTTGCTTAGACATTGTTCACATTAGTAAACTGTAACTTTACTGTGTATCAGTAACTTCTTCCTGTGACTCCCTAATGATGCAGTGTCTAGGAGTTTTTGTTTGTTTTAACTTGATGTGTATTTTCTCTTCTGTTTGTGTATGTATATTTGAATAGCTATTTAACACTTCTTTGTATACAGATATATAGATACATACATGTATACAGATACATCTTCCATGCCAGAATTCCTGATGTTTTACATTTTCTGTTATTGCTAAAAAGTAGCCAAATGTGTAACTAAATCTTTGACTGAACAAGGTCAACAGTGAATCCTAACACACATTCAGAATTTTGATTCAGAGAAACCAACTTTTTCACTTTTGTTTATTTCTTATAGTCTGCCTCTAATTAGCTACAGTTTTTACAGATGCTTATAAATAAATCACTACTTAACTCTAGAAAGGGATAAATATTTAATGATCTGGCCTTTATTTGCTTACAACATGTGCTGGTACCTTAGTGTGCTTGTCCAGATTACATTGCATTTCAGTTAAACTAGAACAGAACCTTATTTCTACCACCAGAATCCTCACAAGGCAGAAAAAGGGGATAATTTAAAATAGTTTCGGATACTGTCTTTGATACAAGTGCTACCTTAAAATGTATAGCTCTAAAATAGCATTAATTACGCTAATTATTAATTTACTTCTTGTATTCATCTGTAAATTGGACCCTGGAGTGAATAATTGATACATGAGAGAAAGGTGATAGGTGTAGGTCGGAAACTACATGTTTCTGAACTTCTCTATAAGTTTTATGTGAGTATATTGTTGGCAAAAAGTGCCATC
This sequence comes from Malaclemys terrapin pileata, assembly GCF_027887155.1. Classification (NCBI taxonomy): domain Eukaryota; kingdom Metazoa; phylum Chordata; order Testudines; family Emydidae; genus Malaclemys; species Malaclemys terrapin. Next base: position 8,077,293 of record NC_071522.1, on the reverse strand, counting down.
TTAGCAGCTGTGGAAACTAAAAGATCTCGATCCACAGTTGAAGCAAAACTCAGGCTGCAATCTGACTGCCCCACATTGTTTTGTCCATGTGCCTCAGCCTTGATGTAAAGGGAACCACAGCTAGGAGCAGGAGGGGAGTTTAGTTGCTGGCCTCCCTGCTGTGACTTGAGACAAGGTTGCCAGCTAATGCCTGCTGTTTTTTTTATGATGTCAGTACCCCTCCACCCAGAACTGGACTGAGGCAACCGAGCTGGTTTCATATGGGTCACTGAACGTTCATCAATTAATAACAGCTTTTGGTTACAACTGACCTAGGTTGGATCCTGCTCAAGCACTCCAGTCCCAGTGCCTGCTTCTAGATTTGGCAAAACATGCCTAGGCAGATCACTCTCCACAGGGGCTGTAGGAGACATTTCTATTTATAGAGAACCCTAAAATTGTGGTGGTGGTAGGGCCAGACTTACTAACTTATCCTTGGTTGGGTACATGTGTATGTTACAGTTTTGTGAATGGAGGAATTAATGTGTGGCCTAATGGTTAGGGCAGAATGAAAAGTTGAGGAACTAAGAGTATCATGAGTTCAAATTTTGAAGTTATATTAATTATTATTTGTATTACTGTAGAGCTTAAGAGCCACAGTCATAGACTAGGGCCCAGAAATAAAGGGTAACACAGATTGTCCGGGATACTGTGTGTTCTCAGTTGTAGCTAATTATGATTGAACTCCACATTACACATAGATGTTGCATAGTCAGAGCACACAGGCACAATAAGGAATCCAGCTCTTTTACATTTACAAAACACAATAGGTTTCTGAATTCAATGTCAGTTTTGAAGCATTATGAGTAGATCTTTGCTATGTCATTCCCTCTTCACTTTGTTTCCTTAGTCTGTCATCTGGCCTCTTGACTAACCCACTTGGACTGAGAGATGTTGAATGTCTGTAAGCTTCTCTCTCTCTCCAGAGAGTTTGATGTAAGAGGTTGGTGGGGACTGAAGAAAGTTCTTGGTTGGTAAATTATTGCTGACATCTGTCTCAGAGTGAGTTGCAAACGGTATTGCTAAACTAGGACTCCTTTTTTCTCTCCGGCAATGGCTGTCTGATGAGTTTGAAGAGCCAGACACAAGGGCAATCAGAAGAGTTCAGTGCTGAGCTATGGAGCTGGGGGAGGACTTGAAAGAGCGCTTTAATAGTCAGCCACAATAACGTGGTATGGCTGACTGTGCTGTACCTGGCCCTGAAGTTTTGGGGGCTATTAGGAACTGTGTGGTGGACGTGTATGACTATAACACTGTCTGTTAATGCACCTATGAATCTTGCTGTACAGTTATAATAATTACACTGTTTGTCACTGAAAAAGCTGGTGTTTATGCTTCAAAGTGGGGACAAGACATTGCTCTTATGATTTCAGCTGAATTTTTAACACTGATTTTTATCTTTGTGCACTTGGTCTTTGATATTTGCTGGGATGTGTTTCTCTCCCCTTGGGTGTAAGTAGTTGTTTCCCTTTAAATGGGAGCAATGGAAAGTTAAAGCACAAAGAACAGGAAATGGACACTGCGGTGTCTTCTAATTCTTCAGGTTTAACAGGAAAAAAACTTTTTTCTTGGATAGTTTTGTTTCTCTGTGGAAAACCTGTTATGAAGGAGCTGGGATAAGTATGTTCTGATGCAGCTAGTGATTCTCCTGAATCTGGATACTCCTTCATCCTGCAGCTCTAAAGGCCTTGCCTACATTAGGAAATTGACCCACTGCTGATCCAAGCTTAGCATATGTTAAAAACAGCTCAATTGGCAATATAGATGGGTCAGAACCATTTTGAGCACCATTACAGAAAATGAGATGTGTTTCTTCTTAGTCTCGCTCTATATAATAATGCTGAAGATGGTTTTATTATCTCACCGGCACTTCCAGTGAACCTTTCTTCAGCACTATTTCATCTGGATCTTTGCTGATCATCATCATCATCAATTGTTCCGATTTGTAATGGAGAAGGGAAGATTCTGTGGTTAATTCCCCGGGTCACAGCTTGAGCAAACGTTTTGGACCGAGCAAATGAGGCAGTTTGGGATGTAGTACTGCAGTGGTAGTCAAAGACCTGGGGTAACTTTTGCATTCTCAGTAGTTCAATCCTTGAGCAATTATTTAGATATCAAGTCATAGGCTCATGCTTTTTCTTTATTTATTTTCAGCTTCATGTTTCCTGTAGCAGGTGGTATCGGCCCACCGCAAGGTAAGTATGAATTTCAGATTCTGAACATTTTAGTTGCCCTTTCTTTGTGTAGAAGTTAATGTTAAGCAATCTAAGTCAGATATCCAGTAACTTTGCATTCTTTCCTGAAGTTTAGAATTGGGAATATTAAGTTCATCTGTTAGCTATGTTTTTTTACTTCTTCCTTCCTACTCAGTAACATTAATCTGAACCTTATATCTTTATTTACAAAATTTCCCATATAACTAATATTGGATCTCATTGGGAAGGCAGTGTGCTCTGGAGGTTAGAGCAGGGGACTGGGAGTCCGAACTTCTGAGTTCTGTTCCTGACTATGTCATTGAGTTACTGTATGAACTGGGGTAAGGCATTTAACCTCTGTGTACTTCAGTCTACCAGTCTGCATGCCTATATCATGTGGGTGTTGTGAGGCCCCGTAAATACTTGCAATGCACAGTCAGAATCTTGAACAAGAGGCATGACATAAGTGCAAAGTATTATTAAATCAAGAAACCTCAACCTTAAATAATTTTTATTCTTATTCCTCAGTCAGTTACTTGTTTAACTAATGGAAAATATGGGAGTGGGAGGACGTCCATTCACTAAGTACTGATTGGCTCAGTAATATGTTGCTGAAGTGTCATTGATAATTCCTGAGCCAATTGCATCCTTTCTCAGGCAGTTGTACCTGTAATGTTAAATTATCCATGGGTATAATGATTTTACTGGCAGTGACTATGTTGTAATCAGTCTGTGTCTGCTAAGATAACATTCTAAAATGATTACATCTCTGGTTTAATCCTTTTAGTTTTAGTCAATGAATTAATACATTTCTGGCTGATTTGTCCAATTTTATTTAAATCAAGCTTTTATTGAAAGATGTTTCAACTGGTTAAACCTTTTATGTGGGGTAAACACTCCTGCGGGCACAAGAGTTTTCCAGTCAACTGAGAATGTAAAAGCTTCGCTGTGGACAAGATGTACCAGTAATGCCTAGACAGTCCTATGAAGTATGTTATAAGAAATAATCCTTTCAGGAGAATCCCGGAATGGGCTACCAGCACAAGTTGGTTATTTTTTGGAAACTACAGTTTTAAAATCAAAGAAGAGAAGAAAATCCCAAGTTTCTTTCAAAGAGCAGTTGAGATGGAAGGAGCGCCCTCAACTTAACTTGTGAAGATGTCCTGGAAGGCTTCTTTTCTTAAAATGCAAGATCCTTTCATTGCTGCCTGTGTTGTAGTACATTCTATGCACCAAATCACCCTTGAGTAAAGAGTCCTTGTATTAACTTACGCAGAACTGCCAGTCGCTCCTTCCTTCCCTCTATCTGTTTAATTTGAAAGATGAACTTTAGAACCAATTGGGGACTTAATCAATGTTTAATGTTCTGGTGTAGGTATGATTCCTATTCAACAGCAAGGGTTTCCAATGGTATCTGTCATGCAATCTAATATGCCAGGCATGATGGGAATGAATTATGGCTCTCAGATGTCTCCTGGACCGATGACCATGCAGGTACGTGAGTAACATTTGTTTTCAGTAGATGTGAAATGAAATAGAAACTTGAATGTATGTGTCAGTAAGGCTGTTGACACATGACCCCTGAAAGAGGTCCTGGGACCTGCCTCTGAAGTCAGAAGTGTCAAGGGTTCTGCCGCTGCTGGGGTGGAAGGATAGTGGAGGAGGTGACCTCAGGATGAAGAGATGGGCAGTAGCCCATAGGCAAGTGTCTTTATTGCATTGCATTATTTTGGCTTCGCAAGCTTCTCTCTGAAAGTATTTTATAATTGCCATGATACTTGTGGGATTCCTTATGATCTGGATAAGTAGCGTGGGTGAAGCAGTGGGAGCTCAGTGTGCATTATTCCCTGTCGTAGCTGGGAGCAATAATGAACAAGGGTATGGGGGGAGAAAACATTGGGTATTGTAGTTTGCTCTTACATGTTAGAACTTGGGAGTTCCACTTCTTTGTATCTATTGCTGCAATAAGCACAGCTAAGAGAAAGGCCCTTCTGCAGGAGGGAAGATGGCACTCAACAGTAATGGAAACAAAACTCTCAGTATAAGAGGGAGTTTGTAAACCATTCCTTGTGTTAAATATTCCTGATACTGCCTTCACTATGGTTCAGTGTTTAGTGTTAAATAGCTTCTATTATCTACAACTCCAACAGCACACTCTCTTTTTGTCTTTTCACCTTGTTTCACCCTTCCTATTTTACCTTTGCTTTATATTCATAACTGTTCACTGTCTACTAAGACAGTATATTGTCCAGGATTTGAAATGAGCTCTTTATAGGGAACATCCATTGGCCTGTGTTCATTATATTTACTATGATCACCCATGTTGTGATTTCAGCTTTGTACGTTTTTTATCATTTATATATACTAGTTACCTGTAGAATATTGTAAGCATATGTGGCGGTTCACAAGTTAATCAAACAAGGCCCCAGGGAACAGCAAACATTTTGGACATTTCTTTAATACTGTAAATTTCCTTCCTTTTGATCAAATCAATTTTCCAAATTGTTCTTCCTCCTGCAGTTTTGGTATTGAATTTCTCTCCTTTTTGCACGCTTGAAGTAACTTTCCTCCTACATAACTCATAATCTTCGCAAGGTTTCTTCCCACGCTGTAGGGGGGGAAAATGTGCATTTTATATTGCTAATTGCTGAGAAGTAAGATTACAGTATAGTGCACAACATGATGTGAGGAACTTAACACTTGGGGGAGGGGGATTGATATATTTCTTCAAAAACTATCCCATTTGTTTATCTTCTAGTGCCCACCACTCTTACATGTAAATCTTCACTTGTCTAAGCATGTAAACATTAATCTAATAAAGTTGCGTGTTATAGCAAATTGAATAGAACTATATTTTTGCCCCTTATTTGTTTTAATGGATAATGAATTTTACAAAACTGCAGAAGAAAAATATATTTTTCAGGGGATTTGGTTAGAAATAATAAGACGATAAGACATTTACTGCTTTCACTTTGTCTGATTTTTGAATACATCAGCAATGGTTAACAGTAGCTTAATTTATGGATGAAAATCTCATCATCCTGGATTACAGAACCATTGACATTAAAACTATAATGAAATATTGTTATATTTCATAGGGTAGTTTCAAGCATCAGCTACCTAATAAACTTAAGTTACATAATATAGTTCTTATGTTAAAATAAAATGTAGTTTTGTTCAAGGGAACCTGAAAACAAGTGTTAAAGCTGTGACCCAATTGAAAATGGGCTGGCCAAAGATCTGTCCATACAACTAATAATATCTTGTTAATATTCATTAACTTAATCAATGCATGTATACATTGATCCTGAAAACATAATTGTTTAGGAATTGGTTATATTGGAATATATGTAAAAGAACGTCCTAATGTTTTAAGAAATAAATTTTATAAAATCACTAGATTTTATTTCCTAAATCAGTGAAAATAATAATTTACCCCAGTCAGGGAAATCTTGTTTATGAAATCTTGTGTGTGTGTACTTACACATGCGTTTCATACAAATGATCCAAAAGTAATTGACACATTTTACTGACTATTCAAACTACATGTCTAGGAATTATTTTGTATACCGCTTGTGTGGAATGTGAAATTTTTTTAACACAACACAAACACTGCACAGTAGTTTAGGATAGGAAGGAAAGAAGAAAATAATATTGAAGTTAAAGGGGAGACTTTGTGGGTCATGATACTCGAGTTAACATCCCTACTCTTGAGAAGTTTCATGGATTTTTTTAATTGTGTAGTCAGGATCATGATTTTTTTGTCCAAAAATCCAGCACCTTCCTAGTACCATCCGGGACAGTGTCTCTCAACCTTTCCAGAATACTATACCCCTTTCAAATAAATCAAATTGAATATAAATATTGTACTCACATTTCATTATATACTGAATAACAATAACAAGTCATTGTCTGTATGAAATTTTAGTTTGTTATGACTTCGCTAGTGCTTTTTATGTTGCCTGTTATAAAACTAGGCAAATATTTAGATGAGTTGATGTACCCCCTAGAAGACCTCTGAGTACCCCCAGGGGCATGCAGACCCTTGGTTGAGAACCACTGGTGTAGGGGCATTGGTTCAGTCCTGACTGAGAGTAGTGCTACCTGCTGAATAACCAATGCTTTTTTTATACAGTGCTTAGCACCTGGATTGTCTCTGGACAGGGGCGGCTCTATGTATTTTGCCACCCCAAGCATGGCAGGCAGGCTGCCTTCGGCGGCTTGCCTGTGGGAGGTCCACTAGTGCCATGGGTTCGGCGGCATTCCTGCGGGAGGTCTGCCGGTCCCGCGGCTTCGGCGTACCCACCGCCAAATTGCTGCCGAAGCTGCGGGACCGGCAGACCTCCCGCAGGTATGCTGCCGAAGGCAGCCTGACTGCCGCCCTTGCGACCGGCAGGCTGCCCCCCCTGCGGCTTGCCACCCCAGGCACACACTTGGCGTGCTGGTGCCTGGAGCTGCCCCTGTCTCTGGAAGTCTCGTGTCCAAGTACTGAGCAGACCTGGCCCTGCTTATTTTTATGGATTCTAACTAGTTCACAACCTGACATAGTACAGATGCTGGATTTTTATATTGCTATACATAACATAGACTTATTTTATTGTTATAGGGTGGCATGCCCCTTGGGGCTATGCAAGCAACTGGAATGTCTTTTATGGGACAGGCTTCTTTCTTAGGAATGCGCCCGGCAGCGCCACAATACACCCCTGACATGCAGAAACAATTTGCAGAAGAGCAACAGTAAGTGATGCTTTAATGCTGCTGGGAAAATCTTATGGGGGGGGGAATGGGGGCAGAATTCCCCAGTTTATTGTGTGCATTAAAAACTACCATCCTATCCTAGAGACATTCCTATTGAATTTAGGATTCTAAAATGTTAAGCTAGTTGCAGACCATTCCATTGTGTTGAAGGCGGTGTATGAGGTTCATGGTGGCATATGCTATTTTCTACCAATTTTATGAGACTGTAGCAAAGTGTGTGCCAAAGCATCTATGTGAAAAAGGAAAGGAATGTGAAAACCAAGTTACCAGTATTCAGAAGGTTGGCATGGAAGTTGTCATCAAATACTGCTTAATTTTTATGTTTGATATTGTTTCACTTTAGAAAAAGGTTTGAACACCAGCAAAAATTCTTAGAAGAAGAGAGAAAACGACGCCAATTTGAAGAGCAGAAACAAAAGCTGAGACTCCTAAGCAGTGTGAAACCAAAGGTATATCCTAAACGGCATTTATTGATTTTCAGATTAAAAAAAACACCTGTGGCTTTCATGTATTAGGGAAGAAATAGATTCTTCTTTCGTACACCTTCCCAACCAAAGGCTTGATCTGAAGCCTGATGAAGTCCAATGGGAATCTAGTTATCAATGAGCTTTGTATCAGGCCTCTTGAAAACATCTGATATGTTTAACCCTTTGTACATAGCACCTCCCTTGGTGCTATGTAATCAAAACAAGACAAATGTGGTATTGCAAAGTGAATCAATTTCCTTTGTTGTCTTGATAACTTCACCCTTCTGCATCTCCCCACTGCTCTAAGGACAGACTGTCTTCTCTGCTGCTGTAACATTTGTAACCAGACAGAAACAGTGCTTTTTATAGTAGTGCCTCTTTTCCTGCCACTGTGGTCTGAGTAGGTGAATGTTGTATGACTTTGACCCAGGTCTGAGGAAAGAGAATCCCTTTTTCCTCTCAGTGGTAGCTCAACAAACAATCCAACTGCTTTTGAAAAAGAAAACAACGTAGTTTGGGAACAAAATAGGTTTCTACAATACATAAAAATGTCAATATGTTCATTAGTTGGACTCCCTGCTCTCAAGTTGTGGCACAGTTTAAGTGAATACTGTTGTATTGATCTCAAGGACCAAATGAGATAAGTGTTTATAAACTCCTTTGGTGTCCAGCATTAAAACAGTGATACTTTGGTTCAGGGTTTTTTTCTGCAGAGGCTTTTGTTTATCCGGTTCCTTGGCAAACACCCAAAATCATTCATTCTGAAGTAGAAAGTTTATTGATAAAACACAAGAAATTAAAACAAGCATTTATATTGAAGCTGGAATTTAGTGATTATGCAAAACAAACTTAATTAAAACCTACTGAAGTCTCTTTCCTTTTGGAGGCAAAATATCAGTCATTTGTTTAAGCAACAACTTTTCTTTGAAAAGGAAAGAGTTAATTTTACACTCAGTCCTGATGTGTGAAGGGTTTTCACTTACGTTTTTAAGAGACAGACACAAGGTGGAGGAGAAAGAGGACAGAAAAGGTGGGGGAATATGGCTTTTGTTGTTTTTGGTACACTGGATAGGTGGTCAGTTACAAATGGATGCTCTTGCTGGCAGGTCAACTACCCCACCTGTTTCTTGGTCCCTGGTTTATATTCCGATCAGGGATGTTATCCGAGTCTTTTCTCCTTAGGGCAGGATTGTGGTCATCTCAACTTGCTGTGCTGATACAGTGCAGTTGATTTCAGGATTTGATGAAAAGCCGAGAGAGTGAGAGAGAGAATAGGAGGAAGGGAAGGGGTGCAGAACATAACACAAAAGGAGGGGAGGGAGAACAGGATCTTACATGCCTCTGTAGCGCTGGCAATTACGTATCCCTGTGATGGGCTGAGGACTGGCTGTCATAATGATATCATTCTTAGGACTCACAAGTGAAAAACAAAAGTTCTTGAACAAGAGCAAGGCCTAATGGCTTCTCTGTCAGGAAGAAAGTCTTTCGATCTGGTCTGCTCCATTTTGGGGTCATGGAAGATGAGATGAGCTGGGATGCACTGGGGCAGGTGATGAGATTGTTTTCAAAGTCTCTCTTGAAGAACTCCAAAAAAAGGGAAAAGAGTGTGGCATAGCTCATCCCTTCATTATTTTGTGCACCAGTTAGGCTTAATATTCACCACACCAATTTTGGTTAATTAATTTCTGGCTCCACGTCTTCTGTTTTTACCAAGAATGATTTCAACAGTCCTTGAACGATATCAGCAGGCCCTCTTTGTTTGGATTAATACAGTTTCTCTCTCTGGGTCTCTTGCACTTGTTCAGAACTTTCATTATTGAAAACAGCTTGACCTGTTTTCCGTGGTTAATTTCCAAGCAGGCAAAAAGTTATTGTGACATGTTATGAACTTTCACATACTTTTTACATTTGAGCTTACAACTGGGTACGTTTTTAGACCTAGTAATCACAACAGTACAAGGATTCTTGTTAAACAGTAAATTTCCAGAACTTGGACATATACTAAATTCTTTTCATTCCCATCTGAAGACATGTAAATGCCAATGGGTGAAAAACCTTTGCTGTTGTCATTGTGTAACCTGTTGAATAAATTCTGTTGTAAGTAAAGGGGTTTCTGTTTATGCTTTACCAAAGCCATCACTGGAAATTGGAGCTTAATTTGTATGATTATTTTTTTTAACAAACATTGCTACTTTTTCGGACAAAACAATTATGAATATTGGAAGAAGATTTTGAGTTGTTGTACCATGACACTTTCAAAGAAACTTTTATCATGTTTCAGACAGGTGAGAAGAGCAGAGATGATGCTTTGGAAGCTATTAAAGGAAACTTAGATGGGTTTTCAAGAGATGCTAAAATGCACCCCACTCCAGCATCGCATCCAAAAAAAACAGGTATTTTATTTTTGGTTGAAAATAAGCCTGCAATATTATACTGCTTCATGTCCGTAAGGACCTTTAATTCATGGAGCTGTTTTGTATTCAGGCAGTCTGAGCTGAACTGGTTATTGTATATGATTCAGTAAATTGAAGCTTTCATTGTAGCTGCAGTATGCTTTATAAAATACATGGGTAAAAGTTGTGATCTAATATTTCACCAAAGAACTTGTTAAGCTTTCATTTAAAAATACCAACAACTTTAGTTTGAATATTAATACTGAGCTGTAGCATCTGCCAACTTCCCTCATACATTGCACTTCTAAATGTTACAATTGTTTCTTTTTTTCTAGTCAAATGACTAATTAGTGTTTGTAGAGTGCTGTGAAGCTGAAAAGCACTATATACGTGCTAAGTAGTATCAAAACATTATAAAATTATTTCACAATACTATAACAGCTTGCTCAGATTCCATTATCTGGACATGGGGAAATTAAAAACCTTTAATAATCCATTTTCAGAGGAATTATTACATTAGTAGTAATTGACATCATAAAATATTCCCTCTAAAGAGAAAAATGTTAGTTGTGGGGAACCTAACTCCTTTGTCCTGCCTGAAATGAAGCCTCAATTAGCTAAGCTTGTCCCCAGATGATTTTTCCATCACTGTATCTTCACTCTGACTGCTATTTGTTAGTGGTCTTCAAGTTGCTCACAAGTTCATGCAATAACTTTTTGCTGTCTAGCAAGTTTGACAATTCCCTAGCACTGTTCTTCTAAACTGTACTACTAAAATGTTGACTAGTGCAAAGAAACCGAGCAGAAAACTGTTCAAATGAGTGGAGATTCCCTTTCTACCTTGTCATCTTATGAATTTTTGACAAGTGTTCCAGCAACAGATTTCATTTGGACTCCTGTCTAAAAACTGGGTGTTTTTCCTGCGGTCGCTTACAGTAGAGATAGATCTGAACTGCAAAGTTTAAAGTTATTTGGGCCCATCATCCCTGATAAACCACTGATGAGTGGAAATACCTTGAACAGTGGTGTTTGTAATGGGTTTGTTTTATACATAGACCACGCTAAATCTGTCAGATCTGTTCTAGTGGGACCTAATTTCAAACTACAGGATGGAGATGTAGAGAGTTCCAGCTGCACAGTCAGAGTCCTTTACATGGAGGTATGATGGAATTACCCACTGCTACGTTTCTTATATCTCCCAAACTTATGGGTTGCTGGTGGCTCAACATGTTTGCATCAGGGTGTGTTAAATCAGCTGCCAGAATTAGAAATCACTGTAGGAAAGAGATGGCAAATAAACCATCATTATATTATATGAAAAACCAAGATGTCATCCACAATAGCTTTCATTTGATGCTTAATGATGGAGTTTATGGTGTTATTGAACATGAAGACCTTGAGATAAATAAGGTATGTCACAATAATCCAGACTTGGGAAAAAAATAACTTGGTTGGAAAAGCAGGCAATTGAGATGAGTTAGTTCAGTAACTTGATACAGAAGATAAAAATATAGAATTAGAAAGAGTGACATGAAGTATGTTGACATTCAGCAACACAGTGCAGGATTTAAACCAACTCTATGGAACAGAATAATGTTGCTGAGAAAAAGTCAGTAGTTTGATGCTATTTTATTCCTATAAAGGGATTGTTGTTCACACTTTTTGTTTGGGTGGTCAAACACTCTTGGTGTTATTTCTCAAGGTTTTGCATCAGAGGAACTGTCACTTCAGTGCAGATAGTTCTGTGAAATTGTGGTGTTGTGCCACTATGGTGAATAACTTGTCTGGAAGCTGCATTTGCTGCCTCTTGTGTTTTTCATGTTTCAATTTTCCTCTGTGAAAACTCACTTGGAGAGCAGTGTTTATGGTTAATGCACTTCCAGCTTGACCCCTATACAAGCTTTCTCCAAGCTGAGCAGAAACCTGCAATAAAGTACATTTTTGAAACCTCTCAAGAGACCAATTGTGGGACAGCAAAAATTTGTTGCCTAGTTTTTAATTAAAGGCTGGCTTTTAGTTAAAGATTGTGTAGAATTGAAATAGAAACTCTGGCAATACATTAGTGTAATTTAAGGTGGATTTGCTAGTTTTAGATGCCCCTTAGTTATTGTTAAGGATGTATACAGTACATGGAATAAAGCATGACAACCTACCCTTACCTAAAATATAGATTTATTTAAAGGCTTTGTTTGTGTTGATGGAAATACTTCTAAGAGGTACAATGAAACAGAACCATTAGAGGATAAAGTGGTTAGTCCAAATGCATGTAAATAAAGTCAATGATGGTCATGCTGTGCTTGACATATACTGTGTTGCCTTGAGGGAGCGTTGCCTATGAAAGTGGTATTTTTTTTTCCATTATAGCTCTTGAGTCTGGCCAAATTGCTGTAGAACTGCCATTTTGTTCTACAATAGATCTGTTTAGAATGACGTAACTTGAATACTGTGGCCAAAGATTTTCAAATGACTAGTGAATTTGGGTTCTTGAATTTTTAGGTTCTGAACTTGAAACACTTTAAAGGGGCCTGATTTTCAAAGGATGGGGACATATTAAGGTGTTTCAAGTTGGGCATCCAAAATCACTACTCACATTAGAATATCTTGTCCTGTAAGAATGACCTGGTGATTACTTCAAGTCTGTTTAATGTACTTGGCATTTAGGTAGCACCTTTCATCTGAGTAACTCCAAGTGCTTTACCAAAGTCAATATCGGCGCTATTTCATCAGGACATTGAGCAAAAAGAGGGTTTAAGTGATTTGCCTAAAGTGTAACAACAAATTACTGGCAGAGTTGAGAAAAGAATTCAGATATCCTGAGTCCCAGTCCACTGCTCTAAACACAGCAGCACAGGTTACATTTGTTTTAAACGTCCTTAAGATAAGAGGTGGGGAAACCTTAATACAGACTGTGGAAATATCAAATTTCATCGCAACTGGACAAGTTATAAAAATCAGGAAGACGGGGTTTATAGTGGGGGAAAAGCAGCTGAAGTTTACCTTGCCTTAGTGTGGTCGATTGATAGAATGGTAAATATTCTCATTATTTTGGTCAAATAGTTCTGCATATGCTTCTGACTTTTCCCAACCACTGTTTTTTACATTTAATAATTGCCATTTTTAGAAACTGTTTTCCCCACCTTTTCACCCAACCAAGTTTCTTTACCTCATTGCCTTCCATTGCGTGTGTTCATTCCATTTTACAGATCACCCTACACCATCACATTCTACTGTATCTGTCTCCCAATCCTCTGCTTTTCTTGATGATGAAGAATTTAGTGACTTTATACAAGGGTCTGTTGAAACCCCGCCATTGGTGCCTCAGTCCTCTTTCCAGGCTTTTCAGTCTTACCACCCTACCACCCAGGCTCGGCAACTGCTTTCAGAAAAGGCTGTAGTCAAACCTCTGCCTTCAGTCCAGATTCCAGTATCTTCCATCCTACATGATACCACTGGGCAGGTTCCTTATTTCTCTACCTCTGCATCTTCGCACAAAACCCATAAAACAGGTAACCCATCCTATCTTCATTAGCTCTACAATTGGAGATAGTATTTACATGGAAACACTGCCTACCTCGCTTTAACACTCCCCTTTGTAGTCCAAAATTACATACTGGTAAATGACAAATGGATAAATTGAAATAAGTTTGTATTAATTCCTAATGAAATTCTGCTCATGGCAGTGGGGGGAAATTGGCACACTTAGCAGATGATTTAAGATCACTCTTGTACCAAAACCTTTCTATAATTTGGGGTGGCAGCGTTCTGAACTATAGGAGAAAATAATTGATATTGATCCCGCAATTCCTTCTCCCCTAGCCCGAGACAGGTGGCTACGTTCTAGCACATGTAAGCGGAGAATTTGTGTGAGCCCAAGGGAAGTTAAGTGGGATGCATGTGACTCTTTATTATAAACAGCTGAGTCTAAAGCCTCTTGTGTGCAATCTCCTTTATTCATAAGAGGCCAAAGTGCGGGGAAAAATGGAGGTGAGAGATGGGCATAAACGTAGACCTTGTTATGCCAATGTGGAGCTTGACTTCACATTCCCCTCTCTGGGCTGATCCAATCGATGTAAAGTTTCCCATAGACTTCAGTGGGCATTGAATCAGGCCACTAGCCCTTATTCCTGCTACGAGTCAGGAGTGATTTGATGGCTGTGCAGCAATAAGTGTATTTCCTGTTCTGCTCATTACAAGCACAAGGAAAAAAGTACATTGCCAACCCCCTGTGCTGGGCAGGCTCAAGGTCTAGTAGAAGATGCTTGACCTGAATTGCATTGGTGTCCTGAGTGAACACAGAGTGCTCTGGAGAATCAGCCATCAGTCACATTACTTGGTACCATTAAGTATGACTTGACACATTTTTCCTTTGAGGGAGTGGGATTATGATTTGGGGGGAGAATATGTACAAAGGTGATTAACCAAATAAAAGTAATTCCTCATGCTGTTTGTCTAGGCCATTCCTTGGAGGAGTCGCTCTTAATTTATCATTTAAGTGCATCTGGACAGGAGCAAACCAAACTTAAAACATCTGAAATTGAGCATAAAAGCTCAGCCGCAAGCCAAGTTCATCCCAGTGTAACCGTGAATAACGGGAATGCTGTAGGTGGGCTTGTAAGTGGTACCACCGCTGCAGAGGTGTACAAGGCTTCACAACAAAACATAGCAGTGGAAGAGTGTGGTGAGCAAATGAAACATTTGACAAAGTGTAAATCTGATAGAATGCAGCTTGAATGCTAACATCTTACACGCTAATTCTATGGCAAATGCTGCATCATTTTGCTCTGAATCCCTGCTTCAATAATATGGCAAAGCCTCTCGCTCCTGACTGCAAGTAACACATACATGAATTTACTCTGAATCCTTTCCGCCATGCATATACTATAAACATTTTAACAAGTTTCTCTAAACAGATTCTCTGCTGTTTTAAAATATTCTGTCTTCTTATTTCAGCAAAACCTATTTGTTTGTGTATGCTTTGTATTTTTTTTATTAATTTGGGTGGCATGGGGGAGGGTATGGACCCCAAAAAAACCACAAGAGAAACTTACTACTGAAGAATGGGTCTTCACCCAACTGCTAGAGGGGGAAATGTTCTAGTTAAGCTAAATCATTTGTCTGGGCAATATTATACTATAGCCATTAGCCTGGCATGGTTTTTTTTTGTTTGTTTGTTTGTTTGTTTTTAAAGCCTGCTTTGTAGAAGTCAAAACTTCACAAGCTGGACCAGATACAAATGCAATTCTATGTCAATACTTTGACAATACAGTATTAATTAAGCAGGTTCTTGTTGTAGATGTGATTTTAGTGTTGTTGACTATGGAGCAGACTACAGAGAACTTTAACTGTTGAACCAAAAGAGATTAAAGGTGTTGGTTGGTATGTTTTGATACTGCTCTGAAATTGTGCTTGGTGACACCCTCAGATATTGAACTCCAGGGTGTTCAAATATGGGGAGACATGAACATAGCTTTGCATGGCCTCTGTTCTTGAAACACCGGTCAATTTTAAAAAATATATAGATAATGAAATTTAAAAATTCAAGTTGGCACTTTCTTAAGGGATTGTGGTGACTTGCCAGTACTTTAGTTCAATTAATTTTTCTATATACCACCTTGATTGCTGTTTGATGGCATTGCTCTTAATAGCTGGGACCTCACCAACGTGCAAAAAAACCCATACCCACCAATTACTGGTTACAAGATGAAATTAAATCATTCTATTTTCAGATAATGCTTTTTTAGTAGCTCAAGTTACCCATTTACTCTGTAATTTGAAATAAAATACAGTTGTAATGCACACTGTGAAATAAGAGCTGTATTTGTTTACAATACAATTAATGTAAAGTAGTGATATTGTATCTCTTGTACAAACTTGACACACTCTAGTTAGCTGCAAAGATTAAAATGGTAGGGGAAAAGAGAAATTGAGACAACGAAGGAAGAAAAGGTATTTCTGGATGATCTGAGAATCAATGGAAAGTTGATGAGGCAGGAATGCAGTCCAGAAAATAGGAGCTGCAGGAAGGGAAGATTATGGCACCAACAGCTAAGAGTTGTGTGAAAGGAGAGGATTACTACTAGAGTCAGGAATTTCATAGGTAAGAATAGAACCCATGACAGGAAGGAGCCAGAGATGCCTGCTTTGATATGGACTCTGCTTAAGAGGATGGAATGATTCACCATGACCAAGTTTAGTGAGGTAGGAGAAGGAGGCTCTGTTTCAGAAAAGCAGAAGCTAGCTATACATAAAAGAACACTTCTGTTCTGTAGTCCAAGTAGAAACCCTCATTGAAAACAGTCCAGGATATTGTTAAAGGATTTGAAGGATGAGTGCAACCATTCCAAGTACTTTGAGGAGGTAGGGTTAGCAGTAATATGGTGATATTGGGGACAAGGAAATCATCCCAAGAAGTTCCTGGATGGTGCAAAGTTCAGAGAATTGGAAGTTACTAAGAGTTAAATCAATCTATTGTAATGTAGGAAACAAGGGATGGGGAGATGGGAGCAAATTATAGGAGAGGTGAGGAGATTTTTTTAGGAGTGAGATTATATCAGAAATTTCTGGTGGAAGCAAAAATGGAAGGGAAGTAAAAGGAGTGGAGGAGAAAAAGGAGGGAATACCTGAGGATGAGCTGTTACGGGTGATGGAAAAGTTACAAGTTAGGGCAATCTTAGATTGAAAGAAGAAAGCAAATGCCTCTTACTTGGCTGGGTGAAGAGAATTGCTGGTATGGAAGAGGGGAGTGACTGTTTTTAGCAGCTTTGGAATTAGGGATAAGTAGAAATTAAACTTTGTGGCTTACTGGGAATCCCTGTAGAGTCTGAGGAGATCAAGAACAAATATGGCACATTCAGCACTGTTTTTCTCAGTCCATCAGCTCGTATGCACAGAGGCCTACAGCTGGTCTGTAAACCAAGTAGAACTTGAGGTATGAGAGAGCTGAGGATAAGGAAGTGTTGCAGGTAACTGTGGGAAAGGGCAGGCAAAGGAGGGAGCAAGCAAAACAGGTTGGAGAGACTAGCAGGATTCGGGTTCTTCAGAGGGAAGGAAGGTCACTTTCTGAGCAGTCAGGTGATGGGAGAGAGTATTCTGCTGTAATCAGGCAGTGGTCAGTGTAGGGAAGATTATAAGAAAAACAAGAAATAAAAGGGCAGGTTTTATTGATCATGATGAAGGAAAGAATGGGTAAGAATGGGAAAGGCGGCCGGTTAGAAAAGGGATCAAAGGACTTGTCACAATGTTGATTTAAGTCCGAAGTGAAGATGAAATCTACTGAAGGGTGAATCAGAGCAGGGACTAAGAAGGGTCAAACTTGGTGAAATCAAGCAGGGAAATTAACATAATGTTTGAGTCTGGGGAGTGAAATATTCACGTTACAGGGGACTGGAGAGGACAGAATGCATTAGAGTTCTGCAGTGACAACAACAGCAATGCCACCTCCTTGAGCTGATGAGTAGGTAGGATAAGGAGGTGAGGGGATGAGTCTAATGGGGCAAGCCAGTCTGACAGAAGATGTCAATGGCTTTTACCATGAAGGGTTCACCTGTGAAACACAGAGTATATGTCCTAAACTTGTTTCAGTGTGATTAAATTAAATTATTCCCCAAATAGCCTTAATGTTCTGCCCATCAACTTTATGTAAATAGGCATGGCAAAACCACTGCTATTTATGAAATGTTTGGAATTGATGGGACTTGTGTTCCTGATCAAACAAATACGTTTGGAAAATGAGTGGCTCTTTATTTCATCTTGTGCATTTAATTGTATTTTTGTTGCTGTTTCAGGTCATTTTGTAGCAGTATCAGTTTTGGTTTCTCATGTAGCCAGATGATTCCATGTCTGAAATGGGCTGGCTGAAATACCAAAAACTGTGTCACAGACGTTTTCCGATTCAAAATAGGAATATGATTCTCGTCCCTTTTTTTAATATATTGCATACCTTTAGGCGTTGGAGTATTCCCTTCCCAAGATCCAATCCAGCAAATGATGCCACCTTGGATTTACAATGAAAGCTTGGCTCCAGGTAAAATATTCTGCTAAAACATCATTTAAAGAAAAAAGTATAAAAATCATTACACTTCAATGTTGCTTAATGTCTTACCCAAATCAGTATTTTTTTTCATCTGCAATAAAAACTTTCCAAATCCCTAAACTTTGTCAGGTTTGAAAAAGAGGCTTTCCAGTACAGTAGTTTTTGTTCCAAGTTCATGTTGGCTTGAGTCAGAGGTTCTGTGGTTCTGACAGTGAGGAATAAAAGTTTATGTATGAGTATTTAAGATTGACGGTGTCCCCTTTGTTCTGACTCAGTACTGTTCATACTATGACAAGTCAGGTTTCACCATAGAATCAGAAAATACATGATTAGATTTTAAGACCAGAAGGGACTATGATGACAATCTTCTCTGACCTCCTGCACAACACCGGCAAAAGACCTATCAGGTCGTCATATCCTGTCCCCTGCCATTGCAGAGTTGTTGTTATTGAGTGTGACTATGAATGGTTACGCTTTCCCAAGTGCATATCAGCATGCGATATTTAAATGCAATACACACTTAACTTTAAGTTATTTACTGAAGTAGTCATCATACTTGCAGTCACTGATGTTTGTGTCTTAAATTTAGTATTAAACTTCATCTGACTAATGTCAACATATATTTCTTTGAGTAGAAGCAGGAAGAGCAGCTCATGAATTTCTCGATCACTAATTTAATTTGTAAAGCAAGTTTTTTTAATCACTCCTGAGAAAACTAGGTTATTGGTGCTGTTGTCTGAACTACACATTGTATTTCTTAGATTTGGTATAGCAGCAGTGGTAATGACCAAGTTCATCTGTTCCAAGTATAGCTTTGGAGAATCATAGACATGAAGGGCTGGAAGGGACCTCAAGAGGTCATCCAGTCCATCGCCCTGTGCAGAGCAGGATTAAGGACGCTTAGGCCATCCCTGACAGGTGTTTGTCTAACCGGTTCTGAAAGACCTTCCAGGATGGGAATTCTGCAGCGTTCCTAGCTAATCTGTTTCATAGTTTCACAGATCAATAGTGTTTGTTAGGGCAATCTTATTTCGTTGCACAAACTGGCAAGCGTTCCAAAACATGGTTTTGGATGTCTTACACGTCTTTGGTAGCTTTATCTGTATTCAGAGAAGGCAGGAGCTTCTTCAAACATAGTAAATGTTAAATCTAGAGGTTATAATGATGGCAAATTATCTTAATAGGAATTGCCATTGTTGGTATTACATTTTTGTGAGCTGTCTCCTTTCAGTATCTCTTGTAATTAAGCAGGCTCATTTCTTAAGGTTATTTGCCTTATATATGCCAGAAGCATAGTAAACAGAAAATGAAGTGCTGTACTAAATATTGATTAGATTGCACTGAATTTTAACTACATAATGCTGCTCTGGCTATCTTCACACAAGGATTATCCAAAGGCCTCATTACGGAAATATGTAGTGAAATTTATAAAGAGAACTAGTTGTGTTGTATGGATTGTCGGTTTTACTGATTAATTGATTTCTACTTTAATAAAGCAGGTGTCTGTCTTAGAATGTAAGCTTTTCATTCTATCTAGGTATAGAGAATCTGCTGTGGCATAGGTAATTTTCTTTAGTGCTGGAGGAATAGTCAGAAGTCTTGCTGAATGTAACACCCAGAATGTGGTATGAAGTAGCACAGTTAGCTGGCAGAGTTGAGTCTCCTAAATTTCTGAAAAATAACCACTGTAAGCAACTTGTTTTATTGTGTATTGAAACTGAAGGGAATAGGATGTTTTGGCCAGATGGTTTTGGATGTAGTTTGTTCGTTAGAAAATAAATCAGTTAAGACATTGATACTACTAATTATCTTGATTTAGGTGCAGCTTGTTTAATACAGCATGTTATGTTCTCCTTGCAAGGGACTGGAGGATGCTTTTGACAGATCTCAAGTTAATTGGTAGAGTTGTGCTGGAGTATGCAGCATTTTTATTCATTTTCCATTTTTCTTGGTAACTTACAAATCTCTCTCCATATCTCTTTGGGCTTTGTTTGGGGAACCTCTTTTCTCCTTCACCTGCTTGTTTGAATTTGAATGTACAGGTAGAATGAGAAGTTATATATAGATGAAACTTCTAGTATTATGTGCCAACTTTAACACTGATGCCTAATCAAATTGGTAACGTTCCACGTCAACAATATTACAACCCTTAACATAGTTTTATTGTTAGAATAGAAAAATGATCTTAAAATCACTTAAAAATATTTATTTTCATCCGCCAACACTGTGTTTCCCTCAATAGATTTGTATAAGAAAATTTTAGAAACCACTATGACTCCTACTGGAATAGATACGGCTAAACTCTATCCCATTCTGATGTCATCTGGACTTCCCAGGGAGACCCTTGGACAAATATGGGCCTTAACCAATCGTACCACACCTGGAAAACTTACCAAAGAAGAGCTTTATACTGTCCTGGCTATGATAGCAGTAACTCAGGTACAAGTGACTGAGACGGACTTTTGGGAGAACGGAAAAGGGTCTAACCTCCTCTTGATAAACTGTCATTGACTTTTGTAACGTCCCTGCAGTATGTTGTGTATGGACACGTGTACCTGTATTATACCACGTGTTAAATACACTGAATGAATCCTGGCAAAACTCCCGTTCACTTCAATGAATCCAGGATGTCACCCTTTGTATTTATAGCTATTATTTCTTCTTCAGGACTCCTTTAAGTTTGTATTTGGCTTTGGCTTTTCTTTTATGCTGTATAACTATCTATTTAGGAAGTGATATGGGCCCCTCCACTAGATTATCTGAGCATCTGGGCAGTGGGTGAATTTGTTAATTTTTTGGCCTGTGTAGTCTAGGTTTTAACTTTTGTGTCAGGTTATAGTGTAAAGTCATGGCTGTTCCTAGTTTAATAGAAACTTGTCTGAAATGGCAAAAACCACCTTTTAACTTTTGCAAACTTCACTATGATCAGAAGTTGACAGAAAAGAAATCCAGGAGTAGACTAGATGGGACAGTGAAGATAGGCACTGATGTACGTTGTTGGAGATGTGTGAGGAAAATTTGAATAGCACCTACCCATGTTCAGTGAGCTCCAGCCAGTGCTAAATTTTGAGCATTCAGATACTAAAAAACACACACACAAATTGTAAGTGAATCAAGTGAGTCTATAGATCCGTATGAGATCTAGCAGTAAACTGTATCAGTTCCAGCATATTATATGTGTAGGTTCACCCTGATCATGTAAAATTCAGTAGCCTTTTTTGTGTGCAAAAGACAGAACTGAAGAAGGACTGATTCCCTGCATTTTCATAGTTAAATAAATAAATTAAAAAATTAGTTGAGAAATAAGAGTACAGATGGAGGAAATAGTCATTTGAAATGTGTAATGCATGTAGCTATCTCTTTATTTTTCTCCTTGTGCAGAGAGGAGTACCTGCAGTGAGTCCCGATGTTTTAAACCAATTTCCAGCTGCTCCTGTCCCTACTTTAAGTGGATATCCTATTTCATTGCCTGCCACAGTGAATCAACAGCCTATGAGGCCCTCTGGACCGCCAGTCTCCATGCCTCTTAATATTGGACAGGCAGTCATAGGAATGAACATAACTCCACCAGTGGGTGGAGCTGCAGCACAGGTTTCTAGTGGTTTCATGCCATCTTACCCCACAAACCAGGTTAGTGCTGTTTCTATAGCATAATAAATCTGTATTATCATTGCAAGGGAAACTCTGTTTCAAAGCTGCATAATGACAACTGGATTATAAGTAAATGTTAAAAATGAAACTGAAATCTAGACTTGCCCATTTAAATATGGAAGACCATGCTGTAGCAAGCCTCTTTGATGTTTCAGTCTCTTTCAGGTGGCATTAGAAGAGCTAGACAAATTTCTTCTCCCTTCCTAAGCTCTTGCAATCCGAGAAAGGCCTCTAGTTAGTTCCTTTTTTACAACATTTGAAGTGGAATTACATGTCAACTAAATAAGACCTTTGTTATCTGTTTAGTAAAACAGAAGTGAGACCACCCCAGGGAGAACTGAAAGCTGTGTACCGGTGATAGAAAAGATGATCTGGCTAATACCCAAATTTTCTGGAAGCATAAATTGATCTTGGCAATCAGTTTTGCTATTCAAAATTCAGTTTGCCCAACATCCACACCATATTCCTTTTGATGTTTTGCAGCATATACTGATTGATTTTTGCTTCCGTTATGTTCGTCCTCTATTCAAAGATGACTTGGCTAAGATCAAGTATAATACATTAATGTCTGGGATGAAGTCCTTTAGTAACAGATGTCTTCCATATCTAGTGAGATCCTAAATACACTTTTTGCTTTTGTGTTGTTGGAAGGGCAGTGTGGAGAACAGAATCCTTGCAATTAGTTTCCATTTATCAAAGGGGTAGCCGTGTTAGTCTGGATCTGTAAAAGCAGCAAAGAGTCCTGTGGCACCTTATAGACTAACAGATGTCTAGGAGCATGAGCTTTCGTGGGTGAATACCCACTTTCTCCTCCCTTGGTATTCACACCTCAACTGTTAGAAGAGGGCCTCATCCTCCCTGATTGAACTATCCTCGTTATCTCTAGCCTAACTCACTCTTGCTTGCATATTTATACCTGCCTTTGGAAATTTTCACTACATGCATCCAAAGAAGTGGGTATTCACCCATGAAAGCTTATGCTCCAATACGTCTGTTAGTCTATAAGGTGCCACAGGACTCTTTGCTGCTTTTACAGTTACCATTTAGTTATACAGCTAAAAGCAAAAATATTGCTTCTGATTCAAAGCCAGTAGTAATGCAAATATACTACTACTAATATAGTGCATTACATCTTCACCGCACTGTACAACATGAACCGTACCCATGTTGTTTGGTACAATCCAAAATGCTTAATTCTAAGTGTCTCAGTTTCTTGCAACTGTAGAGAAAATTGACACCACTCAAGCAAATCAGTAGGTGTTATACCTTAAAGGTGATAGTGCTTTAAAAAAAAATCTGCAAACCAACTAATTGAAATCCATGTTTTAACTGAATTAATGTTTTCTAGATCTTTAATCATTTTTGTTGCTCTTCTCTGGACTTTCTCCAATTTGTCCACATCTTTCCGGAAATGTGGTGCCCAGAAGTGGACACAGTACTCTAGTTGAGGCCTAATCAGCGCAGAGTAGAGCAGAAGAATTACTTCTTATGTCTTGCTTACAACACTCCTGCTAATACATCCCATAGAATATCAGTGTTGGAAAGGACCTCAGGAGGTCATCTAATCCAACCCCCTGTTCAAAGCAGGACCAATTTCCAACTAAATCATCCCAGCCAGGGCTTTGTCAAGCCTGACCTTAAAAACCTCTAAGGAAGGAGATTCCACCACCTCCCTAGGTAATCCATTCCAGTGCCTCACTACCCTCCTAGTGAAAATGTTGTTCCTAATATCCAACCTAAACCTCCCCCACTGCAACTTGAGACCATTACTTCTTGTTCTGTCATCCGGTACCACTAAGAGCAGTCTGGATCCATCCTCTTTGGAACCCCCTTTCAAGTAGTTGAAAGCAGCTATCAAATCTCCCCATATTCTTCTCTTCTGCAGACTAAACAATCCCAGTTCCCTCAGCCTCTCCTCATAAGTCATGTGCTCCAGCCCCCTAATCATTTTTGTTGCCCTCCGCTGGACTCTTTCCAATTTTTCTACATCCTTCTTGTAGTGTGGGGCCCAAAACTGGACAGATGAGGCCTCACCAATGTAGAATAGAGGGGAATGATCATGTCCCTCAATCTGCTGGCAATGCTCCTACTTATATAGCCCAAAATGCCATTAGCCTTCTTGGCAACAAGGGCACACTGTCAACTCATATCCAGCTTCTTGTCCACTGTAACCCCTAGGTCCTTTTCTGCAGAAAGTGAATGAAAAATCATCCCAGAATGATGTTTGCTTTTTTTGTGCAACAGTGTTACTACTGCTGACTCATTTAGCTTGTGATCCACTATGACCCCCAGATCCCTTTCCGCAGTACCCCTTCCTGGTGGATCAGTCTTCCTTATGCTGTAGCATGTAAGTCACATCGCTGTTTCTCTATTGTTGCATTCTCGCTTTTGCTGTTGTTTTGCTAGTGTGAGATCTGGGTCTAACTGAACCTGTGCTGATAAACTGGTCTTTTATACCAACAACCATCTTGCCTATTAGTTCTTTTAAAGTTCCATATTTGCAATGTTCAGCAAGACTGTGAACTGCAGTAATAAAAGTCTCAGCTGTTTCCCCTTGTTTCTGGCACTTCCTATTAAGTTTGCCCCTTTCATATGTAATATTGTCTGGCTTTGAAATGGGCATCAAATGCTCATGCTTCACTTTGGAGTATTCTTTCTTTTCCTCCTCAGTGAGGATGAGGGCACATAGGATATCAGCAACAGCAAGAAACAGGGCATTTACCTGATATTCTCGTGTTTTCTCTGTTAAACCAGAATTGCTCAAATCTATGGCTCCCGCAAGGCCGGCTGCCTGAGTTGCGAAAATCAAACGTCTCTAATAGAGCCATTTGTGCTATGGGGCTCTACTGCTGAGGTGAGACAGGGCTCTGCCTCCTTGCTGCTGATTTCACAGGTCTCCTCCCTGATATTCCATTTTCCTCACTCGCTGACCACTCTGACAGTCTGGAGGTGTCTTTTCTTTCCTTTGCTCCTTCTTTAGAGAGAGGGATTCACTTCTGACATCATGTAGCGTGAGGACAGAAACACAAAGAGGCATGCTTTAAGCAGCCACTGGAGAACTCTTTAATCAGGAAGTTCCGATATTTGTTAAGCTGCCTCCTGGAACACATCCTGGTCCTCTCTGTTAATTGTGGACCAAAAGCTCTATAACCATGCCATATAAAGTGGATTCTGAAGCACAATTATATGCTTATGGAGTATCCAGGGTCCTTATATTTATTTCTGTGGCTAAATTCAGAGGCCTCGCGTGTTTCTAGACCATTTATTTGAAAAGTAAATTTAATTAGTACTAGTAACTTATCAAAGGGCTTTACATAGTCACGTGTCTACCTCTTGGTTCTTCAGTGGTCTCCGTGAAATGAATTGCTTCTCTCAGTCCATTCTTTCAAGGACAGATGTCCACCCCATCATAATAAAATAACCCTTGGCACCATTGCTGCCCATTTCAGTGCCTTTGCTGAAGGCTCAATGGCTTTGCAGAGTAAACAATCATCTAGTGTTTAGCTGCGGTTCTTCCAAAGCAAGGTTCAGTCATGTTTGTTGGACAGCATAAGGAAGCTTTTACTGCACATGCTGGTGCTGTGCTTGTTTTATGAATGAATAAAAGATATTTGTTAGAGTTAAGCTTATTTTGTGCCTGTATTCCACATAAATTCACTTTTTATCATAATTATGGAAATTGACAAAAGATCTTTTGTTTCATGTAGTCCATTCCCCTCAATTGTTTCTTTCAGTAACATTTTGTAGGGCTTTGTCTGCTCCCTTTAACTATTGATTTGTATATTAAGACTTTGCAGTGAAGTGTATAGGAAATTTACTGAGTAGGCAAAAACTATTCCATATATACTTAAAATGTCAAGGTAATGTGTTTTCTTGTCTTAAATGGGGGGTCTCATGATTTTATGGAATCCAGGTAGTTAAACCAGAAGATGATGACTTCCAGGATTTTCAGGATGCTTCAAAGTCTGGCTCACTCGACGAATCTTTCTCCGATTTCCAAGGGGAGGGACCTGGATCCTCCAAAGCAACCAGTTCTCAGCACCGGAGCAGGTGGAGTAGATCTCTGAATTTCTTTTCAGTAACTTAAATATCCTTTTTAAAGCAATTCAATGTTTTCTTCTCTGTCTAACTTTCTAACCCATAATTTCATACCGTCCCCTGATCTTGACTCTGGCAGTTTCTTTCAGCAGCCGTTTCAGAAATCTTAATGGCAGTGTATCCAAACTGACATTTAATGTATATAGATTGCTGACCATTCTTTAGACTTCCATTCATCGTGCTGAGATAAATTGTATATAAAGGTATGAGAATAGGTTTTCAAGTGTTTATTCTGTTGCTGACAATCGTGAGTTCTTTCATGCCATGCATTTAGGCTCAGAGCTTTACATATAGCAATCCACTCATTCCTGTGCTCTCAGAAGAGTGAATTGGGACAGATAAGCTATGCACTTAGCATTAGCTGCCCTTGTTAAAGGTCTGATCTGGCACCCACTGAAGTACATAGAAAGCTTCCCATTGACTTCAGTTGCCTTTGATCAGGCCATAAACACCCAAAATTCCCGCAAAGAGGATCACACGCCAAACTGTCTTCTTTTAAATGGCCATGGCTCTCCAGTGGATGGTTTTTTTGTTTTTTTGTTTGTTTGTTTCTTTAAGCTCCTCTCATCCTTCCCATTTTAGCCAATTTTTATACATTACCTGACTTTGAGTTGTGGTGGTTGCCTGGAAATCCCATTTAAAGTCTGTTTCATTCAAATTTTAGAGGTCTACTGGCATTATGGTTGCTCAACACCTCTCCTATTCTGGTGGCCCTTATTTATTTAATTGAGAGTGTAGTATCACCTCGCTACGGTCATGGGATAGGCAGTGTGGAGTAGAGAAGTAATCATCCAAAGCTTCCTGCTTTTGAGTCTGAATTCTTTCACACAATTCTGACTTTCAATGTCCTGTGGTCAAGAAGCCCCAACATTTTGTTTTTTTCATACTATACAAGGCAAAATAATATGCTTCTCCCACCTGCCTAATTTTAATTAATTTTAGGAACAAACCATTTTGTCTGTATGTATTGAACTGCTTGTTCTTGTATGTAGATAGAACAAATACTTTCAAAGTGATTACTGGTTGCTTCCTTGACAATGACATCAGAGGAAGATACTAGAATTAATTGTTCAGCTGCAGCATGCGTAAAATTACAGTCTGAGTCATAGCTTTTCATGAAAGGGATTTCATTTTGCTAGTTTAAATCAGTAACATTACATTAATCTGAAGATGCTCCATTTTTTATTTAGTCCTTATTTTGTTTTAGGCATAGTTCTGCAATTAATAAAATTATTCTGTTAATGGAAGTCTTAGCAAAAGCATTTACAGATCTGTAAGCACAGTTTTGTTTAAAGTTTTGTAATTGGAGTTGGAGGCTCATGAGAAATCAGTGTTTTCCACTACAGTAGTTCTCTTTATTCAGTTGTAAAAGCATTCAGTTTTGTACGGGATATTACAATGAACTATAGTCTAATTGCTTATGGAGTTTTATTTATTTATTTATTTCCAAACCGTGTAGTGTACACCAGATTAACTGTTATATTTGTCAAGATTGGATATCGAACAGTCCATTTTGTAGTGATGTGAAATTAAATTATATTGCCATAAACTACATTTTTTGACATTGCTGTGTGTCTTATTCTGCAAGCCCCACCGGCCACCATTAGACTGCACATGCAAGTGCTGGGTTTGTGTGTAGCTTGCAGGCTGCTGATAAGGAGATTTAAATGGCTATGGAAAGATTCTTGCTCCAGGCCAAAGAACGCCATAGAAATTCATTCACATTTTCAGTGTGTCTGGTGTTAAATGACATAAACTAGAGATAAAATGCAGTCATTTTTATGTAAAGGATGTTGTTCTGCAGAGCTGCCAAGGTCTGATAAGGGAGGGGAAGCGAAGCTCTTACAATACGTGTTTAAATCTTTCAAGAATTGCTAACACAGTATTAGGTTATTATGGCAGTTTATTATACTAACTAGAATATGTTCATGTGCAAAAAGGTCTGTTCATATAATTATGGCATAATCCTGACATTGCTGAACTTGGTGACTTTCACTGTGTAGACATTCAAACGTTATCCTTTGCTCCTATTGGAATAATGGATCTGTTCTCTTATTATTTTTGCAATATGCAATGAAATGTAATCAAAAGCAGAAGAAATGGAAGCACAGAGTTAGCAAAATCTCAGGCAGCCTGTGATTCTTACCCATTTCTGGGCCCATCAAGAAGGCATGCCCTTAAACCGTCTTGGACAATGTGATTAATGAAACCAAAGTGTTTTTCACATATATGTGTGTGTTCTCTTCTGGCTTAAAAACTGCAGCGGTGCATATCTAGAACAGTTCAGTCACAAGTAAGAATCAAGAAGTTAATGCACTTAAGGTATCTCTATTCTCCGTGGGTGGAGAATTTACTATTTTGGCCCAGAGTAGTGTTGATAGAATTTCAATGAGATAGTGACTAGCGTAAGATGAATGGGGTTGGCGTGAGAATATTGCTGCTACAGATCTTTTATGAACGTAGTGTACATTTTAAAACTCTTTTAAAAGTGCAGAAGTAAAATAAGTCCTTTATCATATGTTTGATAGAGCACATTTGTGTTACGCACACAATTGAGACACATGCTAATAAGTTGCTGTTTCATTTCCCAATATCCTGCCTGCTTTAAATAATGGAACAAAATTAGATATCTCAGGAGCTTTTTTCTTTTCTTTTTTTTCTTTCTTTTTTGTGTGTTTGTTTGTTCAGTGTTCCTTCTTTGCTGATTCCACTCCCTGGCACTAAAACACCTTCCTCAACGGATAAATATGCTGTGTTTAAAGGAATTGCAGTTGAAAAGCCTTCTGAAAGTACGGCTATGTTTGGAGGTAAACAAGAACCGTTTAATTGTTAACACTACGTGTAATGTAACATTTAGTTTAATATTTCATATTTCAGTAGTGCCTGTGACATTGGTAAAATGTTACTATGAAATGTTTAGAGTGCAAGATGACAGCATCTGTACCAATCTAATCTGTACCATAACTGATTGTAGCCTAATTTCACAATATCTTAACGGAAATTATCTTTTTTTTTTTTTAATTTCATGCATGATAGATTATGGAGACAAATACAGTGCTTTCCGAGAGTTAGAACAACCATCAGAGAGTAAATACTTAGGTAAGCATTTGATCTTACAAAATTTGGGGGTTTTTTTAGGTTCTTTCAGTATGTTGCATGCTTTTTTAGGGTCCTGCATGAACAGCAGAATTCCCACTGCTAGAATTTTAGGATAAAGACCCTACAGCTCCTCAAATGAGCCAAAAGTATCTTGAGAATATCCTCTTAAAATTTATCATTGACACATACTCCACAATGTCATGTGTTTTTATGGAAAGATTGGTCCCTCCTTTGGAGGTGTATGTGAGTGCAATTTTGGAATCACTTGTTGGTAGGTTTTTGTCATCTCTCCTGTAGACTTGCTTTAAAAGTGAGGAGCTGTACATCCTGATAAAGGTGTGCAATGCAGCATTTCAGGGGAAATGGTGGTTTCTGTAGAAGCTTTCTGTTCTTATGGTACAGCTCAAGTCATGTATTGCTTTTGGCATACAGTACCACAATAATAAAGAGCTACGCATTTAGCTTCGAGCAGTGATACTTGGACTGATGCTCGCAAGCAGCAAGTGGCTCTTTAATGTGTCTCCTGCAGCTCTTTGCCACACGTGATATTAAAACACTGTGTGATTTATTTAACAACCAATCAGGAGGCTTTTACAATGTTATTAACCTATTGTAGTTGATGATAAAATAATACTTGGTCAGTCATTTTGCTGTGAGAATAATATATAATGTATGTATCTATACCCTAAATATGTCCCCTGCCATATTGTTTAAATATGAATATATAATACTGTGGTAAATGAAACAATGAATTCACATACTGTGGCTATTTTGGGTAATGTTGATCGCTAATTTGGCTCCTGAACCACTGAGTATCACTGGCCTAGAGTTTGCCCTGAGTCAATTTTATTTGTGGGAATATGTGAAAATAAATCTTTAGTTATCCTCTGAAATACTATTACTATGTAATTGCAGTAAGTGAAAACTACCTAAGCTCTTTCCTGAACAGGCCATCTGTACATAACATGTATATTTACATAACATAAACAGTAGTGTCATCTTTTAATCTGATGGGAAAGAAGAAACCTCTGCAACTCTATTGGCTTCATATATCGTCAGTAATCAGAGAATAGGATACGTGTATTGCTAATTTAACAGAGGTGGAAATTCTGCTGTATTGCCACCCTGACAGTATGTGTCACTGTATTTGTAAGCAGAAATTATTGAGAATCTGTTCACTACATACAGAGGCAATTGTGCCAAAATCTCCTTAGTTTTACTAAGTTACACAGTAAGGGCCTGAGCATCTGAAACTCCTGTGGAGTTAGTGTGTGCTCAGTAGCTTTCCAGTATCAGGCATTTAAATTACTGTTTTGAGTATTTCCTATGACTTGCAGCTGTCTATTGCTTGCTTGCAAGGAAAGAGAAAATTACTTCTGGATTTGTAAACTGACCAGTTTTCACCATTGTTAACCCTTTCACCAGCTTACATTTCTAATGGAAAAGTTTACAGTTCATCAGTAAGTTTAGTTTGCTGTGATGTTTTAATTTTGGTTAACAAATGTCAATTTCACAAATTCTTTGTATTGTTTTCAAAGCAGCATTTAAAACATATTGTTGGACCAGGTGAATTGAGGAAATTTTTTTTTAGCTCGCATCATACTTCAAGGATGATAATATCCACCTATTATAATTGTAACGTTCTCTCAAATCTTTCCATAGTTTAAATTAGTTTAAAATTATCACATTTGTGAAAGTGACTTGAATCTTAATGGTGTATTTGTAAAATATGAATTGAATGAAATCTGGGTATGTGCAGTACTGGACATTTGTTGTTTTTTAAGTAGTTGAGGCATATTTTATAACAAGTAACATCTCTGCAAATATATCATGCTGGTGAATGGGTTTAACATCATAAATTTAACAAAGAAAACCAATTATACTTCGATTTCCACATATTTGTGAGGTGACAGATACGTACTGTAGAATAAATTGTCTGTCTTTATGTTTAAGCTGCATTTTATATGCTGTAAAGTGTTTGGGTATAAACTTCCCTTTCATACACAAACGTACAAAAAAGAACATTTGAATTCCTTTCTGTAGGGAAAATGTGCATTTTGGGGTTTAAACTGTAGTCACTTAAACTGTATTATTTTCAAGGCCCTTTGTTTTCAGTTTTTATTTTGTTTCAAATTTCCTGCAGTTTATCAGTGTTAATTACAAAGACTAAAAAACAGGTGAAAATCAGTGTGTGGTGGTGGGAATTCTGGGTAAATATCAGGATTAACATTGGGGGATAAGAGGACAGGGAAAAAAGCAACAAATAGAGAAATGTAAGGGTATTGAAAGTAAAAGCAGTTTAATACCGTGGTTCATTTCATGATTTGTACATTAACAGTGCGTACACATATGCCTGTGGGCATGTTCCTCTATACTGTCTTATTTTAACAAACAGCCTCACATTTACACTTGGTTTAGTTCATTATTAAAATAAACACATCTACCTAATGTAATGGGTTGGATTTTCTTAATGTAATCAGTATTTTTGTGTACTGGAGTGGTTTAACATTTGGGTGAAAATTGATAAATACGGAATTTTTCTGTAAAAATTGGTAAAAACTGAAAAGGAAAGGCCTTATATATTTTACATGTAATATGTGATCTGAAAACTAAAGATTTTTACATTTATGAATAATTCTCTCAATGTAGAAGGCTAATGTGTGAGTTATTAATCTATAGGCACCCTGACACAACTATTCTCTTTTTGGGTCCAATTCGAGATGCTGATCACCTTCAAATTTACTAGGAGGTCAGGTCGCTCGGCACTTCACAAGTTCAGGTCCTTCAGTGATTAGTTGTGTTTAATCCCCATGGCTGTGCCACCTTTGTTGGACTGGCACTTTGGTGCTTTTTTTTCTTCCTGTTAGTTGTATTTTCCATCACGTACACTCTGGTAAAATTCTGTTATACCTTGGGCCTTCTTTTGCCATATAATAAATAAAAACGTTTAAAAAAGGTCACTGTCTGCTATCTGAAGCCAGGTGCTTCTGGCAATCAGTCTGTTCCCTCAATACTCCCCTTTCAGCCTGTCAGTGCTGCTTTCATTTTGGCTTCCTGCTGCCATCCTGTGAGGAAACCATGTGCCACTGCTCTGACTTTGAAATTAACAGTGGGTAGTTGGGGGAGGGAGGTGGAGAGAAGGTCAGAGAAGATTTTGGCAATAGTTGTGCCATATTTCTGGCACCGATGACAGGGCAAATACAAGCGTTGGCACAAGTGAAATTCCAAATTTCATTCTTGGCAGTGACAAGTATGAGGTACATGGGAAGGGGAAAGGATCTGTCCAGTATTCAAACAACATACAGTACTGAACACCACCTAAGTTTGTCGCTCAGAAGCATGTGTTGATATTGAACTCTTTCTAAGCTGAGTTTGATGTGGTTTGAGGCTACTTTAAGGACTTATGCATTTTTGGAATAATAATTGGAGACATCATCAGAATTACGTAGAAGCCTAGTTTTGTATCTTAACATATACCCATAGCTGGCAAATTGAATAGGTTTGCATAAAAATATTTTGATATTGCATGAAATAATTTGCATGGTGTGAGTATGATATACATGTTCTCATTTCAAGATCCTACTTATTGTTCTGCTTTTTTTCCCCTCTCCCCTTCAGGAGATAGCTTTGCAGAATTCAAATCTGCAGGAACCGATGATGGTTTCACAGATTTTAAAACCGCTGACAGCATCTCACCACTAGACCCACCTACAAAAGAGAAAACTTTCCCTGCATCCTTCCCCTCTCTACCTGCACAGTTAAAGCAACAAACACAAGCAAAAACCTCTCTGAATCTGGCAGACCTAGATCTCTTTTCCTCCACTGGAGAGAACAAACAACTTTCATTTCCAGCTGCATTTAGTTCATCAAAATCAACCTCTTTCCCTGCACCACCACCTCCAACATCTGCTGCTGCTCCTCCACCAGCACCCAGTAAAAGCTCGAGCTTGGCTGACGACTTTGGAGAATTCAACCTTTTTGGGGGATTGTCTAGTTGTCTATCAGTCGGGGGACAAGATGACTTTGCAGATTTTATGGCTTTCAATAATAGCAGTGGCTTTTCTGAACAAAAAATGGATGACAAATACAAAGTTGTTAAGCAAGAGGCCAATCCTGTTCCTCCAGCTAGCTCCTCTCTTGGTGCAATGAAAAGTGGGCAGAATTCTGCCGCTGCTGCTCCCACCAAATATGATATCTTTAAACAGCTTTCTCTGGAGAGCTCTGGAACAGGCGTCGAGGAACTGAAAGACAGCACCCCTTCAGCGAAAAGCGACGACGACTTTTCCGACTTCCACTCTAACAAGTTTTCTTCCATGTGTGGTAACATGGATAAATCCCTGGTAGACAAAGTGGCAGCTTTCAAGCATGCCAAAGAAGACTCTGCTTCTGTCAAGTCTCTGGATCTCCCCTCCATCGGGGGCAGCAGTGTCGGCAAGGAGGATTCTGAAGACGCGCTCTCTGTTCAGTTTGACATGAAACTGGCCGATGTGGGAGGAGATCTTAAGCATGTCATGTCTGATAGCTCTTTGGATTTGCCAACAGTTAGTGGCCAGCATCCGCCAGCAGCAGGTGAGGAATTGGTTAGATTGCTCTGGTAATGTAGGTGATGGAGATTTCGATAATGTTACTCTGTGCGCTAAATTACAGTATTATGCACTAGTCTTTCAGTTGGGAAAGGCTTCTAAACCTGTCTACCTGCTAGCTACCAGTCCCTTAGCAGGGCAGTGCTGTCATTCATTGTTCTAGATAGCTATAAATAGATTGGACAGTTTAAAATTAATACTAATTTATTTTTGAGGGTTGATCACATTGTATGACCGATGCCCATTAGCAGGGATTCAGATGAAAGCTCTTCTAACACAAACAATGTCGTTCCATTTGTATGAGCTAGTTCAATGGTATTGAAAGCCTCACTTTAGCCTTTTGGTTTCAGCTAAGCACCTGACTGGAGGACTTGACCCACTCTGTGCTTCTGAAAATATAGGCAGAACACTAATTTGTGCTGTTAATGAAAACCTTTCTAACCAATGACACTAGTATATATTCCCTTTAAAGCAGGGATGCATTTACTTAGCCAGAGCTCTGCAGTACTGGAAATGAAGATATTAAATACAGTTTTACTGTAACTGGAATACAATTAATTTTTAGAGTTAATGCCATTGCTGGAAGTAATCATGCAAAGAGCCTGTACACGCTAACATGGTAATCACTTTTGGAGCTAAATTTAAAACCAAGTGATTCTTACTTTATCCTTGTTAGGTTATCCCCTTTTTAATTGCTCTTAATGAAAGCACTCCTAAGAGAATATGAACCAAGTATTTCCAATCTTATTGCATATCATAAAACAGAGTTCCCAAGTGTCCTGTTGTTTCATTTTTATCTGTACATAGAGAAATAAGATGTAGTTAAATGTTTTGTGGCCTTTAATAACATGGGAAATATTACTGTATTCTAGTGACAAGTATTATGCAGTCAAAGGCTTTTTTGAATGGAGGGGCACACAAACTAAATGTAAAAGCTATTGCTGCAAGAATTGGTTATTTCCATATGAAATGTTTCTTCCATTTTTGCAGATCTGGTAGAAAAAATATACAGTACTGTAATTTTGCATTATATGATATTTTTAAGTAACGGAGAGAAAATGATGTTGGCAACTTAGGCGTGGAAGATACTCTTTAACAGGGTACAAAATTTCAGGAATAATTTTATTAGCAAAGATGTTTAATTTTCATATTACGGCTTGGTAAAATTCCAAGTTCAGTGGGCTGTCAAAAAGGTAGCACCTACAATGTGTCTTGAGTGTTGACTTTGGTTTTGAAAGCACTTTTTCCTAATATTTTTCTAGCCTCTTTTGGTGGTAGCTTGATTTTATGTAGCTCTTCTCCTACATCTGAGCTTCATTGGCCACAGCAACCAGTAATTGATAACTGCAATTTGTGGCAGGAAAGGGTATTTGGGGGTTTTTTGTTTTGTTTTAAAGGATTAGCTCATCATGTGCTTGATGCTAAAAATTTGAATTTTGGAGTACTAATTAGAAGCTATTTTTCTGAAACTTAAAACAAAGTCTGTATTCTTTCATGGTGCCAAATTAGATATTTTCACAGGGAGAGTTTTACTCTACCTCCTTCCTGTTTCGGTCTCGTAATCAATCTTGCTCTGAACTATATTTGTTAAAATAACCCTTTGTGCTCATGTGTTTCTTTATGTATGTTCGATACATTTCAAGCTATGAACCAGTGATGTTCAAGTCTTTTTTTTTTTTCAGTTTACATAATTTAAAAAGCAGATTTTTTTCACTTCCTTTGATCTGTATATTTAATGTCAGAAAGGGACAGTATCCCTTTGTAGTCCTTGTTACAGAGAGATGGCTGACTAGCCACTGGGAACCATTTTTGTTGTCTGCCCAGATTGTGTAAATTTCTTAAATGGAGAATAGCTTTAGGTGGGGCTCTGTAAAGCATTTTATTTGACTTTTCTAATTCTAGCACAGCAATACAAGGGTCTTTATTCCTTGTCCACTTGTTCATGTGATACAGATGGATTGTGGGTACAGGGAAAGGTATTTCTTTGGGGGAAGGGTAGAAGGTCCACTCACTTCCTATTTGAATTGCTTTAGGGTTTTTTTTGGCCGGGGGGGGGGGAGGGGGGAATAACTTTCCGAACTGTCTCTAAAGGGGATACTGTCTCTTTAAACTTTGCTATAATTCTTGGTGTGGAAGGTAAACTATACTAATGTTGCATTTCTCTTGCATATACTTGGTATAACCCTTTGAGCACTTGCTGTATGTTGTTAATTTCAACCAGGCACCTTCTTTTATACCAAATTTAACCTTTTCTCCAACACTAAAGTATTTTAGTTAGTGTTTAGTCGCGTTATATGCATGCATCTGATTTGTTTCAAGTTCAATTTACAGTGTTGCAGCAAGAGCCTGCCCTCGCTCATAATATCCTCAAAGGGTTATCCAATTTGCTGCACTTGCAAACCTGTAAAGTATCTTTTCTTCAGCATTATTGGAAATCTCTGTGTATTTTAATCCACATCAGGTTTTTTGCTGCTTTTCTAATGTCTTATTTCAACTAAACATTTCCTGTGTGAATGTGCCTTCTCAAATCTGCTTTGATATCTCTTCTGCAAATACTGACCTGCATGCTTTATTCTAATGACTCCTTTAAGAGCTCTTATGTATCACTATCTTTTGTGATCTGTAAGTCCTGCTGTGTTAATAAATATTATCTTGGCATATTTTGAAACTGTGGGGATGTGTGTAATTTGTTTGTAGTCCAGAAATGTTTGTTTTTCCTGAAAAATACAAAGTTTAAAGCTATAGTATCCCCTTAGACTGGAAGTTGCCTCTCTGCTTGTAGATCAGTGTACAATGCACTGCAGTTCTTCAAACACATTGAATTAAGTACTTTCAGTTTGCTTCCTGTGCACTTCTGAAACGTTAAATACCAGGCTAAACTTCAAATGATTTAACTAGGGGTGTGAGAAGGAAGTTTAATGAGCTAGTTGTCTGGGGCGGAAGGGCGGGTTTGTGAATTCTAATGTTGGTGGCTTGACAACACTGACTATTTATATAGTCTCTTCCCATGCTATAGTTATTCTGTAGATTAACAGGGGACCTGTGGCTCAATATCGACTCATATCTTAGTTTCTCTGCTGTTACCAACAAGGGTGCCAATTGGGTGGTGAAGGGTTTTATGATGTGAACTTAAGTCCCTTGGAATTTGAAAAGACCCAAAACGTGCTCATTTGTATCGTAGGCCACCAAACAGTCTTCTGATGCTAACTACTTTTGGTCACTGCTGACCTGGAATGAACTTGCACTGATGACTTAGAAGTGAAAGGTGCTATTCTTGGTTCTGTTTTGTAACTTTCAGTAGAATTTTTATATCACAGATGACTCACAGTTAAAAATAGATTTGTGGTAATTACCATTTCAGAGCCCATTGTTCCTTTGGGATCTCCTAAATCTTGGGACCACTAACACTTCTAATACTGATAATCTCAAGTATGAGGTATAAAAGTGATGATACTAAGCTTGTTGCATACATAGTAAGTTCTCTTTACAACTTTGCTTGTAAAATATTTTTTTTTAAATGAGGAAGCAGTACTAAAGATTGAGGATTAAGTGGGTGCCAAATTTTTATTTCAATTTGGTCTTTTTGGCCACAAGACCTAAAGCTGGCAAAGAGTCAGTAGAAACTTTTTATTCCTCTTCATACAAATCTTGAGAAATTTTAAAGGGAAAATTGTTCCCATTTTAGAAAGCTCATTAATTAGGTCTTGCCCTACAACTTTTTTTATTTTTTTTACCAGTGTCTAGAAGTGTAAACAATGACAGACACTAATGGTAGAGTTCCTTTAAAATTGTATCTTTGTTGATCAGATAGCCATACGTGAGGTAGGAGGAATGGGAAGTGAATGACTATTAAAATGCTTGCTAGATTTAGTTTCATGTTGAAATTTTGTCTCTGGTCATGATCCATACATCAGTAGTTTTTCATCCCTGGTTGATGTGTAGAAGTTCAATTGCAAGATCTCACTCAGTGTAAGCCTTCTATGAATACAAGTGCTTAAAAGCTTTTACATCTGCCTCATTAAGGAATCTAACAGTTAAAAGTATAAATTTATGTGTTTTAGTTTTCCAAGTTGAGCAATAGCGCTTAGAAGTACATAGCAATTCTCCAAAATATCTGGAGCTTTAGAATTCTACAGACTTAAACCAAGCTGTTTCTGCTAATGCAAGCTCTAAAATGCCTTTATTCTGCTCAAACCATTGTTTATGGTGACACTAAAAATATATTTAGTAAGATTCTCTAATTCCACTGCATGGGAACACTTTTTCTTACCTTCATTTTAATAAATCAACAGTGAATTTGGTGCCTTTGGTGTAGTGGCCAGACTAACCGCTCGGAGACCTGTATGAACTAGAGTAAATTAAATAGCTCCATTGTAGTCACTGGGATTATATTACTTTTCACCTGTTGAGAAACTGTCCCTTAATTCCTCCAGTCACCAATAGGCATGACACAGGCAGCTGTAGCACGAGCCTCTGTACTCTGCCCTGTCCAGGTTTTCAGACCTGACCTGGAGGGATCACCTGAAGGGGGAAGAGAGAAGCTGTCTCTAAGGCACATTCAGCCCATTTGAGCTCTTTGCAGAGCCTGCCAACAAAATTGCCAATTAATATCAATTGTGATGTTTTTGTGACATGGGCCTCGCTCCACTAGGAAGAGAACTGACAACTAGGTAATTTTTATAGAGATCACCTAACAGCACTCAAACGATATAACAATTTTCAATCACCAGGCTTGAATTCAAACCTGAAGTCTCGAGGTGAAAGGCTCCACCTGTATATAGCCAAATACATTAAAAAATATATATCCTCTCATCCCCTCCTGAGTCAACAGTTCCCCTTTTCCTTTAAATATTAGTATCATTGACACCGTTACTATTGAATGGTTTTCTCATAAACCTTTAAACCATTGACACAGAAAACTCAAGCCTGTAAATTTTCTTCCAGACAGTCTGCAGACATAATTTGATCCAGGATGGTTGAAGTGGATTATTGTAGTCAGCCCAGCTGAGGGATGTCAAGTTTACATGTATAATAGGTAACACTAGGAAACCGTTGGATAACTGTATTTCAGCCTCTGACAGTATTCTTGTATATGCTTCCCTGACAGGTGGTATTCTAATTCTCAGCAGCAGCAGTGATGCTGGTGAGTCTTACTGTGGCTGTTTCCAAGCAGTTGCCAGGCAGTTGTACAGTTAGAGAACATGATTTTGATAGTTTTAAATGGAAAATGCTGTAAAGACGGGGGGAATAAATTAAGGATAAATATTGCAAACATTTTGCTATTGTACTTAAGGCGTGGGTTAAACTGTGCCAATGATGAAAATACAAAGAAGCTTTTCCCTACTCTTGGTTCATTACACATTCTTTTTAATGTGCCAACACAATGTGCAATTCTGATTACATCACTGGCTTCATGGTGCATGAAGTTTGAGTAAATTTGACACTGATCAAATAAGTATTCTTATGATTGTGTTAGGTTGTTTGTGGAGCTTGATCAGAGAGAGGTAGGTGGAAATAATATCAGTCTTTGCTTGTTGTTCATGTCATTTTTATAGATGACTAAGGCCTTTATTTTCTGCTCCTGTCTAGATTCTCTGTATGTCCAAATTACATTGAAAGAAACAGTGATGTTAAAAGGCTGGAAGACTAGTAAATTAAAGCAGTACCTTTCTGCTTCTGGAAACATACAATTCAAAATGGCTTGTTGATAAATTATCTAGATGGGTTACAAAATTCATAGATAACGTAGCTAACACAACTGGCAGCACTTATTCAATGGAGAGCATGAAGGCAGTTACCTTTTTACTGCCGGCACTAGTGATGCATCCATATTGCACTTCAGATAATTGTCGGAAAATGGACTGTGTAGCTGTTTTCACTATTCTGTTTCATAAAAACACAGGATTCTAGTGGAATAGAACTGGCTAAAATGATCTGGAGCACCTGTATGCTTAAATAGGTATTTAAATATATACATATGTTTAAAACAGTTAGATATATGATCTGTGCTCAAGTCTGGTCGTATCTAATATAACCTAAATGGGAGCTGTATGTTCCTCTTTTATTTTAATCTTACAAGCTTTCTCCTTTATTCCCTTTTCACACTTGTTTCTTTCAGTAATTTGGGGATCCGTAAATACTGTACTGTACTTAAATTTTAGTCTGACTGCAAGATCTACCAAAGTCTAACATCGGGGGCCTACTGTGATAATTATATTTAACGATATGGAAATGATTATCATTCCAATTTTTGACAGGGCTCTTTGCAATATGTTTTTCAAAAAGTGCTAATGAAATTTAGCTCAGTATAGGCTGAAATGCCATTCAGGTTGCCAAAAATGCTAATCACTCTTGAAAAGTTAAATTATGACTTGCTATTCATCTTATATCTGTTATTAAATATTTTCTGAAGTAGAAATTGCCAGACACTGTGATCCTGCCTAGACAGGAAGATTACAGTACCTTGAAAGCAAAGCACACGGAAAAAAATTTTTAATGGATTCAATCTTTGCTCATTCTGTAATATATTTTTAAAGATGTTTCACTCCCTTCTATTGGCTCAAATTCTGCCA
Organism: Malaclemys terrapin pileata; assembly: GCF_027887155.1. Taxonomy (NCBI): domain Eukaryota; kingdom Metazoa; phylum Chordata; order Testudines; family Emydidae; genus Malaclemys; species Malaclemys terrapin. Next base: position 8,037,406 of record NC_071522.1, on the reverse strand, counting down.
TTTGCATGAGTTTCTTGAATGAGGAATACAGATATCTCTTGAATAGAAGCTGTATTTGTTGAAGACAGTACTTAGTTCTTAGAATTAGTTCAGATCTACGTTAATTCTCCCTTGATTTGACAAAATACTGTCGCTGATGCACAACCATTTAAAAAATAGGTCGAATTGCCACAACAGTAAAATGAAGCTTTTATTACCAGGGGTTCTAGCTGCAGTGTTTTTACTCAAGCTAATTTTTTCATTAAATTTATCTCTGGTCTCTAGGAAATAAGGTACTGCAGGAACGGTTCTTAACGTTGTCTAATAAAACATCATTGTGCCAGTAATAAAAATACCCACGTCATGAAGAGTTCCCTTGAGTCCAACACTGAGTGGTTTTCACGTCAGCTGCTTCTCTGTATATTAGTCTGGTGGAAGGCAGCTCAGCTGTCTTTCAGGAAAAAAGAAATGAAACTATTTTTACTTGACACAGCAGATGAGTTAAATGAGAACCTGGATCAAGCTTTAAGCCTGCTGCCTGTTCCAACCATCACAAGGATTGTGACTCCGTTTCCCATTGGGGGAGAAGGGAGAGGACTTTTGAGTGACAATGCAATGCACGTGCTACCCAAACAGTAACGATTTTACAAAGGGGCTAAAGCAGTATTTATGATAATGCCTAGTTTGCCTTATGGCGTTTAGAATTACATCCATATTTTTATTTTCATTACTTGGCTTTTTTAATAAATTGTTCTGGCTCTGTATTAGGTATAAAATAATTTTACCCAGGGTCTGTTATATTTTCTAAGGGTCCTTTCCTGTAAAATTTTACTCACCTGAGATGATCCCATTGAAGTCAATGGGACTGCTCAAACGAGTAAGCATTTGTAGAACGGAGCTCTTAAATTCCGAGCCTACATCTGAATCTATGCAAGCCAGACCCCAGTGCATGTGGATTCAATTGCAGGATCTGAACCTTTAATTGTTAAAGAATTAAAATATCTTCTTGCTGCCTTTGCCAGGGAGATTATAGTAGAAGCTTGGTTTACTGTTTAGAGCAAAGGATTGGGATTTCTGGTTTCTAATCCAAGCCCTTGGTATGAGTTTGAGCCAGGAGTCAGATTGAGGGGAAAGAATACAATGATGTGTTCTTTTAGGATCTGCTTCTCCTCCTTGGCCAAAATGAGAAGCCACTCACAGTAGACTGTGCAGATCTTCATAATATGATCATCATGTATTCTTCTTCTTCTTCTTATGACAATACAATCAGTCACTCAAATGCTGCAGCAGCCCAAACGGCATTTCTTAGGAAAAAATCTAATCTGTGAGACTTTATGCCTCACAGATATAATGCAAAGGAGCTCCTCACTTTGTTTTGGCAGCAATTAAACTTCCCTGCAATTCTTCCAATTGCTGGACTTCTCGATTAATCATGTATGTGGATCAGGTCAGGTCAGGAAAGCAGCCTGAAGCTCCGTATATTCTCCCCTTCCAGTAAAATGAATAAATGAAGGCAGAAATGTTTTGTAAAAGTGGGTTTAATCCTCAGTCTAGCGTAGTGTGATTGAATTAAAAGGGCAGATGGAATGTCAACTTGTTTCCGCACTATCTTTTTATTAAACCTGAACTGTTGTTACTGCACGCAAGCCAGTCAGGACCAAAATATTTATCAGAACAGCCTCTGCTAAAATGATGCTAAGAGAATGTGTGTTTGTTTGCTTTATCTTGAGACCATTTTACCCAGGGCACTGAGCAGCCACTGAGTGTCTAATCCAAAATGACAATTGTTAAAGCCTGAAAACAAACATCAACCATAGCTTTTTTAAAAATGCTTTCACAAAAATTATATGGCCCCTGGCTTTTTATGCCTCCCCATATGGAACAATCTCAATCTAAATTTAAAAAAAAAAGTTGAATGAATAACAGACAGAGCCTGGCAGAAACAAATCACTGCATAGCTTCCTTTGGTGGGCTTAGTGAAGCAAACGGAGTCTCTTGCCTCTTTTACACCCATTTATGGCAGCAACAGGACATATTGGCCCATATAACTACAGGGTGAGTATAAATGCTTGATTGAAGATTTGTGTAATGTGGTTGGTTTTCTATCTAGTTGTCTAAATCAGTAACACATGTAGCAAAAACAAATATCTTTGCAGCATTCGTATTTTTCCTGAAACTTGTATGCTTGAACAACAATCCGATTCATGCAGCACTTCACTCATTTATAATTCAAAGGAACAGAACTAGTGGGTTTTTTTACATGCCTACAACATCTTCATAACATACAGTAATATTTGTATTTATTCTTTGGGGCACATTCTGAGCACTGAAGTGGGAGGAGAAAGCTAGGCTAATAGTCAATTTTGCTAATTTGATAAGATATTTGGGTTGCTAACATTTACATTTTGCCTGTCGTTTCTCTAACGAGCTTACTACGAAAATAAATTGTCAACGTGTACAGTATGTACTCTCTGGAAATATTCGTTTTACTGAGTATGTTTCTTTGTTACTGGTATGTATAATGAAGATGGTGACCTACAGTTTAATATAAAATATAATGTTCAGGAAATCAACAAGGAGTCCGAATAAATCTGTTAATCTTTAAACTGCCACTGGACTCCTCGTTGTTTTTGTGGATGCAGACTAAAACAGCTACCCATGTGATACTTAATGTTCAGGAAGTCAAGGTTTTACACTTAATATAAGTAGAGATAATTTATAGCTCGGTACATAGCAATTTTTAAGGTTATTTTTCCTGCAAGGTCTAGATTAAACCTCATAATTAATTGTTACACCAGTGCAAACCCAATACACCTATTCTTATGGATCTTGGCGATTTACAACTAGTGGCTGTCATTTATGTACAGTGTAGGGAGTTCTGCTTGACCTTAGCAGAGTCTGTAATTGTGCGTTCTTGTTTCTCTCTCAGATATAGATGACTTAAAATGTGCTCCCTTTGGAAACTATAACAGTGGCTCCACAGTAAGCAGCCTTGCAAGCTATGACTGGTCTGACACAGAAGACATTCATCAGAGCAGGAAGCTCTCTTCCTTTGTCCTTTCTTCAGGAAGTGGAGCCTCTTCAGCTACTTCAGTTCTTCAGAAGAAGGAGACTTTGTTTGGCAGTTCAGAAAACATTACCATGACAACAGTTTCCAAAGTGACAACCTTTTCTACTGAGGATGTTCTACAGGATGTTAAATTTGCAGCCTTCGCGAACTTTAAAGATCCTGGTCCCAGGTCCAGCTGTCAAAGTGATGATGAGATTGAAGGCTTTGGAGAGTTCTCAAGACCTTTGTCAGAAGCGAAGGAGTCAGCAACAGTTGACGCAAGCCCAGAGGTTGACTTAGCTACCAATGGTATCTTATCTGAAATGGCAAAAGAATGCATGGATGACTTCGGAGAATTCCAAAGCGAAAAGCCAAAAATCAGCAAATTTGACTTCTTGGTGGCAACTTCGCAAGGCAAGATGAAATCTAGTGAAGAAATGATCAAGAGTGAGCTTGCTACCTTTGACCTCTCTGTACAAGGTGAGCATGTTCAGGGTGGTTCACCGCATATATGCTCCTATCTGCATATTGTGCTACTTCCATCAATGGTTAAATGAGAGATTTCTCTTTGGAGCCAGAGCCCAAAGCCCATTGAAATCAATGTGAGTCTTTCCATTGACTCCAGAGGGATTTGGATCAAGCCCTTTTACAGTTAACTATTTTTTGTTTTATACATTCCAAAAATTGTAAGCATTGAATGGGCTTGAAGGTTGAACTGTAGTCTCATCACCTTGCCTGGGGAAGGTTGCACTGCTGTTTTATATGCTAAGTGAACAGAGAACTTCATTCTCCTGGGCTGTCAGTGCAGCACCACGCTAATTTTAAGGGCTTTTTTATTGCTGTAAATAATTAGCTTGTAATATAATTTCTTATAGGGTCTCACAAAAGGAGCTTGAGTCTGGGTGACAGAGAAATAAGCCGTTCCTCTCCTTCACCAGCTTTGGAGCAACCGTTTAGAGATCGCTCAAATACTTTGAGTGAGAAGCCTGCTTTGCCTGTCATCAGAGACAAATATAAAGATCTGACTGGGGAGGTAGAGGTAAGGAATGGCCTGGAAAGCGAGTAAGGCATGGACCAATGCAATATTAAAAATATCCCAACTTCCAGCTGTTTGAGATTCTAGTTAGATTTACAGTTTGGGTCATGTTCCTGAAAGAGGTGCTCAGTTCCACGCAGGTTTGGGCCCTTGGACTGTAAGCTGCGGGAGAAGGAGATTTCTGGCTCGCTGTCTATAAAGCTCCATGCCACGTGTATGGTGCTTTAGGAATAATGAATAATACATTGTTGTTTAAAACATTCATGCCAGCTACCCAATTTCAGTAATAGGTAGAGTCAAGGTGGTATATTGGTTATACTTCTGTGGCACATCCCTGCACTTGACTAGACGCACATGTATAACAAACAAAGCTGTTCTAAACTGTGAGGAATTGGTAAGATGCATTTAAAGGATAATTAGCCAGATGAACTGTGGTGTATTACAATATTGGGGGTAGGGGATTCTTCATATAGTTGCTAACTGTGTGAAGCCTATAAATGCATATGTTTGGAAAGGTGCCTTTATTCCTTTTGTTCCCCAATTTATTTGGACAGCTCCTCTTTCTCTGAGCAGGGTTCCAAGACAGCATAGAAATAATCTTCTGTAGAAAGAATGGCTTCACGAGGTCTGCCAGTAAATGGATATTTAGAGCACCACAGTTGGTCCACTTCTTTTTGATGACTCGCATCACCTCTGTGACACATTAAGTTTCACTAGGTTGATTTGGGAGGAAAATCAATTTATGTAACTTCTCATGCAACACTGCTATTTAAGATTTAATTTCCACAGTCATAAATATCTTTAATCAAACAGACAATGTCCAGCTTCCTTATTTTTAGGTAGAAACATGATGTGTTTTAGACACATCACCTGAAATCATTTGAGTCACTGTGATCAAGTGGTCTAAGGCTGTGTCTGGAAACCAGTAATTCCTAAAATGTAATCCCAGTGTTGGCCCTGGGTCCACTGGCTTTGGGAAATCACTTAGATTCTTAGTGTCTGTCCATACTGTATTTACTTACTGCACTCACCTGTGTAAAGAATTGGTTGTAAAGTGCTTTGAAAATGTAAAGCACTCTGTAAAAGTTGGATTCCATTCTTCCACATCTCAATAACAAATATGCAGCCCTGTGACCTATGAAGCTATGGTAGGCACTTGCAATTGGTGCTTTCACCAATTCTGATTTCTTCTTTCATTATTTTCAATTTGTCTTGTAGCTCCTGTGGATCAAACGTTGCAGTTAAGATACAAAGAGAATATTTACTTTCTATTGGTTGTCCTGCTTGTGTGGAAAAAGATGCAAAATATTTTTTCCCAAATCCATCCTTCATAACGTTAAGTGACAGTCTGCTGTTTTGTATGAACACCGGACCAAAATGAGAAATTAATGCAGGACAATCACATTTATGGTTGGTCTGCAAATAGATTACATACAAGGAGAGACAGAATCTTTTCTATGCCCATTCAACTGAAGTATAATAAACTATAAAGAGTTTAGGAACAGAATTGAGACTATCCTTTTCTTTTCAAATAGGAAAGCGAGAGGTATGCATATGAGTGGCAGAGATGTTTGGAAAGTGCCCTACAAGTAAGTGTGTAACCTCTACCAAAATTACCTCCTCTTTTCCATGCATACCAGCTGATACACTATTTCAGACTCTGAGCATCTGGACAGGATATGCATGGACTTGTATGAATTGTGATTTAAAAATTAATGTGTCAATAGAAAACAAATAACTTATATAAGCACATACTTAATCTAACCTGATATGTCACCTTATCAAATAAAGCTAGTATCTTGCTCTTTGTTACTTACAGTGAATTTAGCCATTGCCTAAATTTTCAAGTGACTAGTTTATTTGGGTGCTTCAGTTTTTGGCAGCCCAACTTGAGACGTAGAATCATAGAAGACATCTTATAGGGGCCTGATTTTCAGAGGGCAGAGGCTCAACACTTTCAGAAAAGCAGGCCCCTTTAAGATGTCTCAAGTTGGGCACCCAAGATCACTAGTCACTTTTGGTATCTTAGGCCCTTATGTTTTCAGCTACAATAGTTCTCCTCCTTGACGTGGTGTTTTGTTGGATTAATGGATAGTAAACATTGCCAAACATCATTTTTAAACAAAATTTCTGAACACATGCTTTCATTTCCATCAGCAAAAAGAACAGTTAAATGAGGATGAGTTGAATTTTCTAAACATGGCCATTCTTCTACCTTGATCTGTATATAGTTATAAGCAAGAACAAATTAAACCCATGTGATGGACTATACCAACTCTCCTGCTAATTGCATTAATCTCTCTTTAGTACTCTCTTTTTTGAAATTTTGTTTGTAAAAGTTACTTTAAGGTAAATAAACTGGTGGTGTTACCAGCATCCTTTCTGCTAGGTCATTAAGAAGGCAAATGATACCCTAAATGGAATCAGTAGTTCATCTGTTTGCACTGAAGTAATCCAGTCGGCACAAGGCATGGAATATTTATTAGGTATGTTTCATTTTATTATGTCTCTTACATTAAGTGTTCCCCCATTTAAAATAAGAGGATGTTATTAGTTGTTTCCAAATGGTGTCTTTAGCTTAATGAATTTCCAAACTGGAATGATGAGTAACTCTTTAGCCAAATGAATACAGTAACTCCTCGCTTAACATTGTAGTTATGTTCCTGAAAAATGCGACTTTAAGCGAAATGATGTTAAGCGAATCCAATTTCCCCATAAGAATTAATGTAAATGGGGGGTTGGGTTCCAGGGAAATTTTTTTCACCAGACAAAAGACTGTGTGTGTGTGTGTGTGTGTGTGTGTGTGTGTGTGTGTGTGTGTATACACAGTATAAGTTTTAAATGAACAATTTAATATTGTACACAGCAATGATGATTGTGAAGCTTGGTTGAGGTGGAGGAGTCAGAGGGTGTAAGAGGGTGGAATATTTCCCAGGGAATGCCTTACTGCTAAATTTCAGAGGGGTAGAAGCCGTGTTAATCTGTTTTAACCAAAACAACGAGGAGTCTTATGGCACCTTAAAGACTAACAAATTTATTAGAGTATAAGCTTTTGTGGGCTAAAACCCACTTCTTCAGATGTATGGAGAAGTGAGTCATGAAAGCTTATGCTCTAATAAATTTGTTAGTCTTTAAGGTGCCACAAGACTCCGCGTTGTTTTTACTGCTAAATGATGAACTAGCACTCGGCTGAGCCCTCAGGGGTTAACACGTTGTTAATGTAGCCTCACACTCTACAAGGCAGCACAAATGGGGAGACAGCATGGCAGACAGAGACACACACCCTGTGTGTGTGTGTGTGTGAGAGAGAGATGCGCATTGCCCCTTTAAGTACACTGACACCACTCTTAAGTACATTGCCTTTTTAAGTAGATCAGCAAGTTGAGACAGCCCCTGCTGCCAGCAAGCTCCCTCTGTCCTGAGCCCTGTCGTGTCCGTCCCCCTTCTCCCCACCCCCCCCGGTTCTATGGAAATGGGGTAAGCAGGGGGCAGGAGCGGGGGGGGGGGCAGAACACCCTGACATTAGCCCCTCTCTTCTCTCCTCCCCCCAGCACAGCAAGCAGGAGGCTCCGGGGAGTAGCACCAAGGCAGAAGGCAGGAGCAGCACATGGCAGTGGGGGGAGGGACAGCTGAACTGCTGGCAATTGATAGCCTGCTGGGCGACTGCCATACAGGGAACTTAGGGGAGTGCACAGGGAACTTAAGGGAGCAGGGAGCTGATGGGGGGCTGCCGGTGCACCCTGGTTCCAACCTCCGACCAGCTAGCTCCAACAGGCTGCTCTTTCTGCAAGCCATGGACAAAGTAGGCGGCTGCCAAACAGCATTACAAGGGAGCATTGTGCAACTTTAAACTAGGATGTTCTCTAATTGATCAGCAACGTAACAGCGTTAACCAGGACAACTTTAAGTGAGGAGTTACTGTATAACACAGTAATTTTGAAACAGTTTAAGGTGGTCACAGATGTTTCTCAAAATGTGTACAATGTCTATGAGGTGCTCTTTCTGAGTCTCGGTTTTGGGAATCTCTAGTGTGCTCTGCTTGGGAGTTAGCAACTTGCCTATAATTCACCACTCTAATTTTGACAGGGGTTGTTGAGGTCTATAGAGTAACAAAACGAGTTGAACTGGGTATCAAGGCCACCGCAGTGTGTAGTGAGAAACTCCAACAGCTGCTAAAGGACATCGATAAAGTATGGAACAACCTAATAAGCTTCATGTCACTTGCAGCTTTAACGGTAAGGCCATAATTAAGCTGCCTTTTTGTTACAGAGGATGGAGCGTTATGTATGGTTATGTATTATGACACCTGGAGGAGTCACTTAAACTCCCTGTTCCTTATTTTCTCCATTTGTAAAATGAGGGTAACCGGCAACTTTGTGAATCGGGTTGAGCTCTTCAGGTGAAAAATACTGTGTGCGCGCAAGGTGGTGGGGTTGCCTCATTTCCTAATGATTTTGACGCTGTATCCTCTCATAATGTGATTTAAATTAGACAAACATGAATCTAAAAAGGAAAAATAAGTGCCTTCGTGACACTCCAGCAATGAGCTTCCCTAGTTCTAGTGCTCTGCGTTGCTCTGCAGGAGACTGACTAGACTGCAAGATCTTCCAAGTAAGGACTATGTGTCTTGCTCTGGTTTTGGAAGGTGCCTAGCCCATTTTGGCCAATGCTGCAGACTAAATAATAATGCTTGTTTTGAGCTCTTTCCCTCCTCTGGCTGGAACTGCCATGGCCAGATGCAACTCATGAGCTCTGGGGTGGAAGAGGAAGTGCTTCTCTTCTCTCACAGCTTCCTGGGTAGCCAATTGGGAGAGCGCTGTTGATACCATATGAAGAATGGTTCTATGTAGTTTTTAGATGGCTGGTGATTTGAGAAGAAGGGGCATCCACGCTTGCAGGGAATTTAGAGGTAATGGGGTAAAGAAAGAGCTACTTGGGGCACAGGGTGAAGGAGAATCCTTTTGTGATGAGGAGGCAGGGAGAGAGAGGAAAATTTAAAAATAGAAGGCAAGAAAATTCTAACTTTCCATTAAGCTTTTTCCATTTTCAACCGTCATCTTTGGTTGCAATTAAATAACGTTGGTGTAGAATAGAGAGATGGGTACAGGTATATAATGGATTTTTTTGGCAGGCACTTAACCATAATAATGGCTCAGTGCATTTTGGGGAATCATTAATTTGGGGGACATTGACATGACCCACTGGAATGGTGGTTTTGAACTCAGTGCATAGTGAAGGAGCCTTTAATCCTTAGATTAAGACCAATGCATCATGTCCAGCATTAATAAATGCATCATTTCCACAATACTCTCTCGTATCACTGCATAGTTAATTCACAGATCCCTGCATGCAGAGTAATCATGCATATTAAAAATCCTACTGTTGCTTTTATCGAGAAGTAGTTGCAAGGTGAGATCTGGTATGCTGGCTTTTCACTTGAAATAAACTTTTTACAGTCCCTGAAAAATGGAGACGACAAATAATGGGCATCTCCTCTCTCCCACCTCATCAGTACCACATATTGGTGGCAAACAGATCTTAATAAAACCTTGTCAGATTCTGACTGGCTTTATCTAATGCAACAATTGATAACATCAAAATATTGTTGCTCAGTTTTAGGACAGGTTGAGGTATCGGTGGACACCTAGCTCCTACTGTGATGAGCATTCTCCTCTCAAGGTAGATAGTTGTCGTCAAAAATGCTGTTTCGAACGTAAAAGATGTTTTAACATTCATGCAGGATTCTTTCATATTTAAATTGGGTGTATTAAGTATTTATATATTAGTAAGTACTTCAGAGTATTCGTAATTAGTGGCCAGATTGTGATTCCCTTTCTTTCACACTGTAGAACCTTATTCCACTAGTAGTCCTATTGACGTCAGTGGGACTACTCGTGGAGTAAGCTACTCTTCAATGTGAGTGAGAATGTCACAGTCTGGCCTTAGTACAGTATACAACTAGTAATTGTTTGGTAAGTAAGTCTTTTTCCCCAGTTAAAGGCAACAAAGATGTATAGAACTGTGTCACTGCCTTGCTGTCTGGTCATGATGTAAAAAGAAACCATCACTCCTAAACTGTTGAGAATCTTTGGCTGGTGTGGTGCATCCCTGTGCACATGATCCTGTCGGCAGCTTTCATGTTTCTGTATTCAGTTTTGTCGCAACTTTGCCCTCATGTAGCAAAATGCTATGATTGGTGAGCACAGCGCATGTGGGGAAAACTCTTGCCTCTGGTGGGCAAGGAAAACCGTGTTTACTAGGTTTGCGAAATGGTTTCGCTCAGGGGGGATCTTACTGCAAAGAGAGGCAGATTACATCAGAAAATTCTACCACTGAAGCCAGGAGCTGAAGGAAATCTGCTCTATGAGGCTTAGGCAGTTGTGTGGTTTTTCGGTTGGGGTTGAGGGAGGCCTAGAATAAATTATTCACATTTTTTTCTCTCTCCTTTCTTCCATCCTTCCCTCCCTGACCCACCAACCTCACTCCCTACTGACAAGTGTGAAATTTCATCCTGAGTTACAATCAAGGGTTTTTTTGTTTTGTTTTAAACATCTGACTTCAGTATACAATTCCCAACCCATATATTGGCCCTTAACCAGTCATTTACTAGCGTAGCCAAATACAGTTCATTCCCCAAAACACAGGTTTCTTGCTATTTGATAAGGACTAGTTTCAAACATGCTAGTAGGGTTTTTGACGGGAGGATCAGAATATTGCAGCACATCTCCACAACATCTACACTCATATTTTTTAAGTTTTAAACCAATAGCAAATGACTGGCTTTGGTTTTGTTTTTAAAAAGTAGATAATGGGTCTGTTTGGTACCTAATGTATGGCACATACCTTCCTGTAAAATTACAATCATGGATTCCAAATGGAGCAGAAGTGCCAATTAAGTACGTATGAGTCCTTTACCTCACAGGCATGTGCTTGAAAAGGTTAATTTTATCATTTAAAGGATTAATTTTGTTACAAGGTAATTTTATGCATAGGCTTATGGTTTTTCATTGCAAATTACAATTTGACCTTCTCATTTGCTCACTCATGCATTTGATAAACAAATATTAGAGTGCCTTTATTCATTTGATTGATCTACTCAAAGATTAAAGGTTTTTTTTCAAGATTCCAATTATTTCTTAAATTGTTCAGCTATGGGATCGTGATTAGAATACCTAGACGCATCTGTTTTAAAGAATTTTTAAAAGCCTCTTGCATTTGTATTTCTATGCATTGCTTTTGATTGTTTAAACATTACACGTTACAACGATCCTTCAAACGAGCTTCAGTGTTTATACACCACCCAAATGCAAAATTGCACTGACCATTTCTCTTGTCACCTAACTGTAAAACTGTGCATCAGGAAAGCTTTAATACATACTGAGATCTCTTTTCTGCTTAAACACACAGTTGTCCTCACACTCCTTTCCATAACATAAACTAATATACAAAATAAAACAATTAGCCCTCTTAATTGTTGCCTGGTTTGGCCAGCCATTAATATTCAGCTGTGTACTGATATGCCCTCATTCCAGATACAGGAAAATCCTTGACTAGTAACTGCCCTGCTATGGTTAGACATTAGTGCAAAATTGTGAGTGATAAACTGATCTGGTTAACCCTAGTTTCCCATCTAGAAGCTGCACTAGCCTCAATGGTAATTTATCCCATGGCATCTTTATAACTGCAAATAATTTGTTGCCTACCTGTGTATATCTCAGCCCTCTCTTTGGTATGCAAGAATTGTATAGCAACAGCTACTTGTGCTCTGGTTTCAGAAGCGTGGTCCCTTTTGAAGTGGAAACATAAAACTCAAATATTCTCTCCTCTGTTATCTAATCCTTTTTCAAGTGCTTGAATGTGGTAAATTAATGTCCATGGAGATTACATAGTAAGTTTGAAAATATGCTAATGGCTTTGATTAAAGTGGGCATCAATTTATGGGCATGTGTAGTATGTTATCTTTGCCCTGTGACTTTGTTTGGCTTCATGCCCCTTCACAGCAGCCCCACCAGTAATTTGTCATAATGCGTGTGAATTTTTTTTCCCAGTCACTGAAATTGCCTAAACCCAACTGTCTCGTTATTTCTGTAGCCAGATGAAAACTCATTGGATTTCTCTTCTTGTATGCTGCGTCCTGGAATTAAAAATGCCCAAGATCTCGCCTGTGGGGTGTGCCTCTTGAATGTGGATTCTAGAAGTAAAGTAAGTGCCAAACCCATTTTGCATTTACTACTTTAACTCTCCATCTATGCCTAGTCTATGCTAACAAACGTCCTGGCTGTAATTTACCACCGATAGTAGGAAAGGTGGAATCTGTATTGTAGGCAGGGCTCAAATGTTGTTACTACCACATCATCTGGAAGATTCTCTCTCTCTCACACACACACACACACCCTGCTCAACAGGCATGGGAGAGATGTAACTGGTGACAGTTGTGTATAAAGGCTGAGGTGTTAAATCCATTTATAAAGGGCAGCATGGGGAACAGACTTGGAAGCTGAGATTATTTAAAAAAAAAAAAAAAAAAAAAAAGCTTATAATGAATTTTCCTTAAAATGTGCCTGTGAAGCCAGGAGGGGGTCATTGCCTTCAATGTGGGGAGGAGGGACCCCAGAATAGAGAGAGAGCGATTAATAGCCAACCAATTAATATACATCGGGAGTTTTGTTGATCTTTTGGTTTCAACGTTATTTCAGAAAGAAGAGAAACCTGTGGAAGAGCATCCTAGAAAAGTACGAACGAGTAAAACGATACTCTTTATAGATTCATCCTCTTAATTATGAGCATGGAAGGCAAGACTTGTGACCAGCCTTCCGTGGTCATTCTCAATTGTACCAATCATGAATCCTTCTCTTATAGTCATTTCTGTGACTGTAACATCCAATTTGATCAACTAACACATGCTCGAATCCTCCCCCTTGTGTTGTCTGCATGCCAGTATATCGTGAATAACTTCCTGTTTTTGTACTACTTTTGTGGTGTGGTAGATAATTCACTGTGGTGAGTTTCTGAACAGCTACAGCTTCCTGGTTTCTTGTTGTGGAAGGAGACCTGTAGCTTTCGTGTGAGATAATCTTTGACCTTTTGTCGTCTTACAAAGTGATGCTCCAGCTATTGCTTTGGGACAACACAAAGGCTGTCGTGGGTTTAGAAATCCAGAGTAAAAATGTTTTGCAGGTTTGTTTGTTTTTTTAAACAAATATATTTTCAGCAGTATTCCAGAAGGTAACTCTGAGCTCTTCAAGAGAGCCTTGCAATAGGGAATTACAATGAAAAGCTGCTAGTTGTTCTGTCGTTGAACGGGGAAAAAATTTCATCTTTTTCCCCAAAAGAGCTTATGTAAAATAAGCCCTATCACTGCTTTTGTTGTTGTTGTTTACTCAGACATTTAAGCACTATCTCCTACTAGCAACAACTACATCAAACCCCATCAGATATTCTTCATCTTGTTTATAGATTTTTCACTCTTTATTCAAAAAGCTTTTCTTATAAAGTAGCTGCTCCTAACAGAAGACACTGGACCAAACTGGACCTGGACCTGCAGTAAGCAGGCGCAACTTTGGGATCAGAGGAGTTGCATCCCCTTAAATCACGGAGCAATTTGGCCCAGTGAATGAAATAATTTGAAATGCTATAGTTATGGGCTGGCCAAACAAGCTATCTCTGAGGTACAGTACAGTGTACTATTTCCTACCTATAGAAGATAATTAGTGAAAGATGCATGCAGCAAGTTGGATCAACTCCCAGGTTTGAGGTCAAATGTAAAAATACTAATCAAACCATTCAGTACATGTCCACTACTAAAACCTGAAGCTTACAGCTTTAGCCATTGCAGTTGGGGATGCGGTCTCCCTTCAGAACTTCTTGCAGACTAAAATGAAATTTTGCTTGCCATTTGGTCCATTTCTGGAGTTGAGGATGGTGTCTATAGAGTGACAGGGTCGAGGTGCCTTCTTAATGTAAGCACATCCACAGATATCTGATCTCCTCTTTAGCTCTTACATCACTGAGCAGATGGGACTGTCACACTTGTTTCAATTTTTGTTATTCTAGGCCTTTAATTCAGAAACTGATCATTTCAAACTGGCTTATGGAGGACACCAGTACCACGCAAGCTGTGCAAACTTCTGGATCAACTGTGTGGAGCCGAAACCTCCAGGCCTCATTTTGCCAGACCTGCTTTGAAAGGACTTGCACTGAAGGAGGGATCACGTCCGTCAATGACAAGACATGGTCTTGATGGTGGTGATGTAGGGGAATAAACACTGAAGGCTTTTTTGGGCAATGGTTAGAGTAGTGAAATGTTCATTTCTGCATTTCTTCTGTACTGCAATGGGTCAAAACCACTCTCTCATACGAGATCCCCATGAAGAATTTCACTGGAAGGTTCAAGCCATCATTGAGGTTTTCAGAAATAATCAGAGAGTTTTGCACTGTGCCATAAAACATGGCATTGCAATCTCTCTCTCACGCTGAAATGGGTTAGCACTTTTTGAGATGTAGCAACTCACTGTGGTAATCAAGGTAAATTGACGCATGAGGTGGAATAGGTCTTACCGTTTCAAGAAAGAGATGAAATACTAGGTTGTGTGTGTTTAAACTGAAATGGCCCCTTAACCAAATGCGTGAAATGTGTATTTGCTAACTATTCTTTCCTCTAATTTTAATATATGAACCCAGAGTGGTGTTTTTTCTTAGATATTTGCTCCTACAGTATTACAATGCACAAGAAGTGACAGTAATGTTCAAGGAGAAGTAAGTTATTGATCTAGAAGGAATTGGATTGTTAGGTTGCAATGAGCCATTGTTTATTTATAGAATTATTGTTCTGAATTACAGAATACATTTTATTCATACATTTAGTGGGTTAGTATTGGGAGAAAAAACTGGGAGAAAAATCATTGTATCTAAATTTTTCGTACCCTATCTTTAGGCTTCAGTACAGGCAGCTGGATTTTAAAACTTGCAGTCTCTTCTACTTTGATGTAAATACTAGACAAACCTTTTTACCCCTTTATTGGACTTGTCCTACAACTGCAGACATAAAGGGATATACTTTCAAAATGATGTATTATGCATTTAGCCCTCCGCCCTTTATTTTGTAATCCTATAACTAAGTTGCTGCACATCATGTTGAAAATCATACCCCACTAATATCAAATGCCCACTCCTGTATATTTCACTACACATTTGTGGTGTATAAATATGCTTTTCTTGATGGGACTCTTATGCAGATCTCATGCAATTTAATATTGTCCATCAAGACTCGCTCTTTCCCAGACTCCCAGAACTGATGGCACTGGTTGCCTTTGAGTTCATAGTTCAGACAGATATTAGTTTTTTCACACTGGAATTCGAGATTTCCCACCAGACTGCACAAATGCAAAATACATGGGTGCTTTATGGCCAGCGCTGCTGTCTGGACAGTAAGTGATTTAATGTATCCGGCTATCACATAATGTTACTCACAAATCTAGACGTATAGGATTCTTTCTTTAGATACAACATCAAGGTGACAGTGCAGAATAAAAAAATAAAATAAGTTTGCTGTGAAGACAACTTCCCAGTTCAGAAAGAATGTAACAATGCTTGAACTTCTGAATTACTAATTGCTTTACAGAATTTTTAATCCAATGGAAATGTGCTTTTGTTTCAAAAGGGCCTTACCACTATATGGCCTCTTAGTTTTGACTCTGTGAGGAAAGCAAGAGTTGCTGTTTGTTTCCTCGGTATAACTGATGATTTCATCGTTCATTGATTTAGTTTCTCAAACAGACCTTGAGAGAAGCTTCCTTCTTTCCAAGATGTCATCAGCTGTCAAAGCAAACCTTGTCTCTGTTCTAAGTAAATAGCTAATATTGACCTGTGGTTTTGATTTCCTGTGAACAAAATTGCATAGGGGATAAAAATGATGGTTTGTATAAAAGGTTAGTTCTAGTCACAGATTAATATATACCATATGAAAGAGATCTTGGCTAATAAGAATGCTAGGTGAATGACCCTTGTTTACAGAAATTAAATTTAAAATAGATCTTTGTAGTCTCAGAAACCTGCTTATTCATCTAATAAGTAACATACAGCGCCTCCTGGTATCAGACCCAAGCTAATCAAGTGGCAGCTTTTCAATAACGGTCAGCACCCACCTTCTGCTGTGCAAAGTGTATCAAAGCAAGCTGATTTCTGATTGACTGGCCACTATTTTACTTACTAGTTGTGTTGTATAAGTGCAATAGACCTCAGAACAGCTCTTTGTGACCAGAGAATTGTCTCCCTCGTCAAATATTTCTTGCTTTACCTTGACAATACACTTCTTGCCATGCCATGTGCTGCTATACACTTCTCATCACGCCTTGTGCTTACTATTGCAAGTAGACCCACTGACTAGTATAGGACTTACAGTGGTAAGTTAGCAGGATTATTATTATTATAAAATTATTAAAATTATTATTATTATAGGATCGGACCCTTAGACCCCGATTAGCAAAGGACTTAAGCAAACGCCTAACTGTAAACACATGATTTGTACCTCTGAAAGCGATGGCACTATTTGCATGCTTAAGTACTCTGCTGAATCAAGGCAATAGCTTGTATAAATGCTGTATTGGGACAAGGGAAGCTTTTTATTAGCATGGGCTTCCTCCACAGCTCTTCTTCTTTTTGTCACCCCTCCTATGAGTTTTAAGAGCATGGCCCACGCTAAAGTAGTTACAGTGTGGAAACTCTACAGCAAAGTTGTATTCCAAATACAGTACTGGTCATTGCACTTGGCAAAAGTCGATTCTAATTACCTTCTTTTTTTAATGTACCCGCTTGTTAAGCAAATACATTATCTCTGCTAGAAGTATCCAGCATGTCTTTGGCACATAAATAGGGGGAAAGGGCATTTACGAGTATAATTACAGTAGAGCTTATTGGAGTAGTCCCCTGCTCTGTACAGAATGGGAAAGCGGCAGGCAATGTTAAAGTGATCATGTCAAGCAAAAGGCATTTTTCTAAAGACCTTCAAAGGGTTCTCATGACGTGAATGTTTTACTTTAGATACCACCGATAAGGGCATTGCACAAGAAGGATCATTCCACTTACATATCCTAGTCATTAAAACGACTCAGTGTTGCATTCCGCTTCTGAGCTATTATACTGTTAGCCAAGGGCCCGGTGTCCTTGGAAACTGTATCCAAGGTTACAATATTTTCTACACTGGATTGTATCGGACCACTTTCCCTTGCTTTAATTGAACGTAGGTTAACGCACAAGACTTTTTGTCATGGCCTATGGTGTTTTAGAACTGTAAATTAATTTCTTTTTGGATGTCTTTTGTTTCATTATCAGAATTTGTGAAAGTGAATATTTTTAATGTACATGTTCTCTGGATTTGCCTTGGGATTGCCTAAGGAAAATTATTTTTATTTGTGTTTTGTGTGTCTTGATTTTTAACAGGTTATTTTATTGGTTAATTTAATTTTTTTTTTCTATATTGTACTCCTTAAGTTCCTAACGGTGTGGTTTGTCTAATTTTCTCAGTTGAAATATACTAAAGTAATCTTTCCTTCCAGTACTTATAGGCATTAGGGACAAATCAAACTGTACCAAGATCTCTCTTGATAAATTGGTTGTCATGTGAATTTTTAAATACCCCAGCAATCTTTCTGACCTCTTTGTTATAAAGTTTTTTTTATTTGTTACATGTTAATTATTACATTCTGCACTTGAACATTCCAGTGAATTTTCAACCCCAGCAGCAGTTTGTTTTTATTTAAGTTAATTTTGAACTAAATTGAGTAGCTCTTTCTTGGAAAACCATGTAGTAAATGTGAAATTACGATGAAGTACAGTCTAAGAAAAGGAAGCTTGTGAAAACCCAAGAAATACACTCTTTCCTAATTAGTTACATGTTAAATTAACGAGACCTGGAACAAAAAGGATGCCTTTTCAATAAAAGCTGCTATTGTACAACTACTTTTTCTTAAATATCTTTTGCTCTCTGGGCCTCTATTTAATTCTGATTCTCAATGTTCAAATATAAATGTAATAGTTGTGTTTCTTCCCGCATTTGGGTGAATATACATTTCTCTTGTGTAGAAGGCTTTGTGATTAGTATAGCAGTGAATCCTCTTCTTTTAATTTGTGATGTGCTGGAGTAGTTGCTGGTATTTTAAACCTGGTAAGAATAGTTTTTACTACTTTACCTTTTAATATATGATTTACTTCACGTATTCTTGCAACGGTTTATAAATACTTTGTTGCATCTCAATGAAATGTTGATCTCAATAAAGAACTCTTTATTTATGACAAATCTGTACGGTGACTTGTTGCAGGATGCAGCCAGTAGAGTGTTGCGATGTGTTACTGATTCACATTGACACACCACCCTTCATACTCTGAGAGAGAGCCTGGCTATGTGTTTAGGTGGGTTCTGAAGGGACTTTCCCACTCAAATACAGCAATGAGATGGAATCTTTCCTGCTATGATGGGGGATTTGAGAGCTTTCTACCAGCAAAACATACCTGGGAACTGCATTGATCTTTATTTTAAGTGTTGTGCAGATACTATGTTTTGAACAAAGTTGTCTGTAGTTCTTGTTTAAATACAGGTGAAACAAACACTTTGCTAGCTGACACATTGAGTTTGGTGGTAGCATTAATAAGTACCTGTGTCTGGCTCTGACTCGGCAAAGCACATATATAGTTAAACATGTGCTTAAGTGCTTTCCCGGGTCAGTGGATAACAATGCACCCCATAGGCCTATGCTAGACTGGAGTGAATATTCTTTTTTGTCTAGTGGCCAAAGATGCCCTTATTTCTAAGCTATATCCACAACACCCAAAGCACAGTTACCGATAAGTCACTTGTACCCATAGGTCCTATGATAAAAATGATAAAAAAAGCCTGGAAGAAAAATGATTGTGCTGTCATAAAGTCTCAAGGCTGCTTAGTCTATAAGCCTTGACATTGATTTGATAGTACAAAATTAGGAACAACTCAATGAATTTTAACATGAATAAGTTTATGCTGTGCCTTTTAGCATAACAACTGGTGCAGGCCTTCTGATTATGCAGCAAAAATAACTTGATGGGGAGAAAAAACAGAATTGCTTGAACTGCATAATGTTTTGGCTTTGACTCTTCTACGCTGAATTATTGGAAAATTAATATCCAGTCTCTGGGTAGGAACGAGACCAGCCTCATAATAAATCAGTCCTGTATTTGCACACTGTACTCCATGGTTAACACATGTTTGAGATGCCTCACCTAGCAACCTGGAAAGTGTGATCTCTTGAAAATGGGCTGCAGTGGGTGTAGAGAGCTATTTAAATATATAGAGATGGGAACTTCCTGTTACCAATAAAGTTATCTGTCTGGAAGAATTAGCTCTTCAACAAATCCACCAGAGAGATGTTTCAAGATATTTCAGATTCATCAACTGGTGGCAATACTGGAGTTAATAAATCTACAGCTCTGCCTTTAACTGTGCTTGTAGTTTATAGATGGCTGTTCTGAGGATTTTGGTCCCTGGTCTAATTACCACTTTCTTGTGTTGCGAAGGGTTTTTGTGTTAATCTTCTGGTAGAAGCACCGGACAGGGAGTTGGAGGATTTGGGTTCTGGTCCTCGATCTGCCACAGACATTTTGTGTGTCCTTGGCCAAATCACTTAGCATCTCTCTGGGTGAAATCCTGACTTCATTGAAGTTAATAGTAAAACTCCCACTGACTTCAGTGGGGCAAGGATTTCATGCCCTGTGCTTTAGTTAACTCATCTGCAAGGTGCCACAATTTAAGAAAGATGTGGACAAACTGGAGTGAGTCCAGAGGAGAGCAA
The DNA here is from genome assembly GCF_027887155.1 of Malaclemys terrapin pileata. Classification (NCBI taxonomy): domain Eukaryota; kingdom Metazoa; phylum Chordata; order Testudines; family Emydidae; genus Malaclemys; species Malaclemys terrapin. The sequence continues at coordinate 8,017,524 of NC_071522.1, read as the reverse complement.
CAAAAAATTGTAAAAAGTTGATCAAACCTGTCCTATCAGGAAAGGGTAAAAAAAAAAAACTGGGCGTCTTTATGTCTTGATAAAAGAAAAGTTTGGGGTGGGGAGACCTGATGAGTCGTCAAATATGTTAAGGGCTGTTTTAAAGAGAATAGTGATCAATTGTTCTCCATGTCCACTGAAGGTAGGACAAGAAGAAATTGGCTTTACCCGCAGCAAGTGGGGATTTAGGTTAGACATTAGGAAAAACTTTCTAACTGTAAGAGTGTTTAAACTCTGCAATAGGCTTCCAAAGGATGTTGTCAGAATCCCTGTCATTGGAGGTTTTTAAGAACAGGTTAGACAGGAATGGTGTAGGTGTACTTTGTCCTACCTCAGCACAGAGGGTGAACTAGATGACGTCTTGTGGTCCCTCCCAGCCCTCCATTTCTATGATTCTAAAAAGGGGAAAGAAATTTCCCTCCCACACTGAGGAACTGAGCCTAAATTTGTTCATTTTTGAAGCACCTGGAGATACTTGTATTGATAGATGGCTAGCGAAATGCCAGGCTTCATAAATGTGTGTGTAGTAAGGCAATGTTCCATTTTTGTTAACACCCTTTTTCACTTGCAGTTTTGTCTAAACCCACCACAGTTAATAGAAATGTAAAGAAGGGTTTGCAGTGGAATTGGGTGTACACATGTAAGAAAAAAATAACCATTTGGGACACTTTAAATATCTGTGCTCTTGAGAGCGTTAAGGTATTTTATAACCACGTCGTTTTAACAGTGGTCTCATTATGCCCGAAACCTTGGGTACATATATGTGTTGAGCCTATAGCTGATGTGGTTTCCGTGGATGCTTCTCCTTTCTATGCCTCGAAAGGTAAGCAGAGTTCTCCCTTTTTATATCTCTTTGCACCATTATCCCACCAAACGCAGTAAGAGGCCTTGGGGCCCAATTCATTGGCTGCTGACTTCATGGGAGTCATTCCATTGACTTCATTGGACACTGAATCTGATCCTAGAAGCTAATGTAGCATTTTCTTTTCCCAGTAGATGATTTTCAGCACGTGGTACCTGCCCACTGTGGTGAAATTCAGATCTTCACAGTTCATTTGAAAACTTATTTCCAGTACTGAATTAATCAAAGTGTATCTCTTGGATTCAGGCCAACCCTCTGTCATGAATCCATTTAGGTTTTGTTTTCCCACTGATGCATGCGCAGCTCAGTTTACAGAGACTTGATTCTGATCCCATTTAAACAGTTTTTTCACAAGGGACAACTTCATTATTTTCAGTAGTTCTGATTTACCCTGGAAGACCAGAATCCTGTCCACTAAGTTGTAGACTCTACACTGTCTGGTGCAACAAACCATTATGACAAACACATCAGTCACTTCCAATACTTTTCTTAAACCAGAATATCAGCATTTCAGAAATTCAAATACAACTCCAGAGGATAAAAATGCAGTAATGAGCCAAATTCAGTGCCTGGCTTTTCTGTAGTGAGAGGTCTATGTTAGTGTGTCTTGAAGGTCTAGATTTAGTGTACACAATTTACTCAAGTTACTGGTAACTGATTACAACGTTTAATCAAAATGCATTTGTATTTGTGATTTGTATTAACATTACTATTGAAGCTTAACCAGTGTTGTTGCTGGAATTTCAGAGATGGTAAGAGCCCGATTATGAACAGGAACTCCTGGGTTCTAGTTTTAATCTTTATTAAGATTATTTTTTACAAGTATAGTCTCTCATTTAAATAAGTTATCTATCTCTATGTATCCAGAAATCTGCATCTTCCTCTTTTAGAGATACAAGGAAGGACTCAAACAGTCTTGTTGAGTAAGTTACTTGCTTTGTTCTTTCGATGTTCCAGCTATGTTTGTTAAATAGTGATGTGCAAGGATGTGGATAATACTCACGACTCAACGGTCCATATCATCTAGTATCTTCTACCACTTTTCAGGTTAGAATCTTTTTTTTTTTTTTTCTCTCATCAGAACCAAAACAAAGCAAAGACTTCTCAATAAAGACACCTTTGTACTGGAGGTTTAACCGATTAACATATTTTGCTTAGAAAAATTCAGGAATGCAACATAATCCTGGAGGCCATAACACTGTGAATCGGAAAAGATCTGAGGCAGATCATGACTATACTTACAGCTAAGTCATCAAGCAGATTTACCTACTTTCTATTTACTGGTTGACTGAATACTAAAAAATACAGCTCAACCCCTTTGGGAGGGTAGCCGTGTAGTCAAAGCTTAATTTGGCTGGCCAGTGTGGGAAAGGTTAACCTATCACTTCTGTACTGGTCTTCACTTTGAAATGAGCTCTGTTGTTTGCTCCCCAATCATGCAAACACTCATGTACATAAAATTATTCAGGTGTATAAATGCTTGCAGGAGCTGCTACCCTGGTGTGGAATGGGGGGGGGGGGGGAAGAGATGTGGCAGCATTCATTTGTCTTAATTGCTTAAATTATTGTATTTATGACAGTCTTTGACTGGCTTAACTATTTATAAAGATTTAAAAAGCTGGCTAACGATCTCTAACACTATATACTAAGAGCCACTATGGTATTGAAAGAAAATGACAGCATTAGCAACACTTTTCCACGCTCCTCCCTCCCTGTCTCTTAATAAAACACACACATTGAGTTGGAGTTTAGAGGTGGAGCTCGTTCATTTTGTGCTAGTGCCGCTCATCGGCTACGGGGTTTTGCACGGAAGAAAATAAGCTAGTAAAGAAATATCCAGGCTACCTCATCACAAAGCGTACTTTGTTCATTAATTCTGCCAAGTGCCTTTTAGTTCTTCACTTGTAGTATACTAGTAAACTGACTGCAGGGGATGTTTTGTGGAAGAATTAAATTTAGTAAAGAGAGCTCACTGTAATGTTCAATCAAGGGAAGATAGGGCAAGGATTCCGTGTGTGTGTGTGTGTGTGTATAGATATGTTTTTTGGGAATTGCTGGCCTTGCTGGTTAGGGACGTGACAATTAGCAAGGTTCTGCTGTATGGTAAAGAACTAAAAGTTGGTCATCAAAAGAGAAGGGAATGTCTCCAGTCTGGTAGATGCAGAACAGCAAGTCTCTTGTGCTCTTATTCTTCCTGTTGATGCAGTTGCATTAAATCCCCCAGTAAGGCATGAGGTGTCTCCCCTCTCTCTCATAAACGTCTGGGAGTACACCATACGGTGTCTGTACCATTTTAACCGTCGTCTTCCCAAACAGCTTCCGCTCGTAGTCTATCAGCTGCCTCCAGAAACCCACATTGGGGCGGATGACGGGGCGTCTTGACTTGACCCAGTTGTAAGCCTCAAACAGAGACACTTTGTGGTACTTCATCAGATAAGCGATGCACAGGGTGGCCGATCTGCTCACACCAGCTGCACAATGGACTAAGGTGGCCCCGTGCTTTCGCGTGACGCTTTGTATCTTATCAGCCACGCTGTCAAAGTATAGGGAGATGGGGGCGTTGGGCACATCAGCCAGAGGTACTTTGACATATTCAAATTGGGGCCAATTAAAGTTGGGGATCTCAATGGTGGCATTGATTATGCAGGTGATGCCCCGGGCCAGAAGCAGTTGTCGGTTCGAGGCTACGCTGCCCCTGCTCAGGTACAGAGAGGGGGTGATTTGGGCAATGCCCCCAAGTTCTCCTTCAGTAAACATTCGAGGTGCCATCAGAACTCGTGGTAAGGTGTGGTGGTTTCTGGAGGTCATGGAGCTTCCTGGCTCTCAGGCTTCCATTATGGGAAGGGATCCGATGTGATCTACTAAGGAAATGGTCTTGCCTGGAGGCTTTAATAAGGAAGAACTTTTCTCTGCTTGGTCACTAACCCTGTAAAATACAAGCAACACTGTAAGTGGGACAGATATAACAGCAGCCCTCCAATGTAGAAAGGCAGAATCCTATCTGTGCCTTGGAGTGCCCCCTGGTGGTGTAAGCTCTCCAGGGCAGGGACTGCCTTTCTGTCTTGTGCGCACAGTTGGGCCCCGTGACAAATAATAGTGAAAAACACACGGTTTGCACCTCCTTCCTCTTAAATGCACCCTCCCTTTTTAGCCATCTAAAATAGGTCACCTACAAAGAAAATAAACATTTGGGGATTCCCCTTCTGTTCCCTTTATCCTAGTTAAAGAGGACCGAAAGTGTATTGTCCCCACACATATGGTAGAAAGTCAGGTCCTGTCCAGGTTGGAAGACTGTCTGGAGAACGAATAAAATGGTGCCATTACCGGAGCCAAGAGACTGAAAGCTGAATGAGTACAAGGGGAAGGGATTTTTTAGACTGATTCTTTTAGGATTCTTTTTTAATGCCTCTTTAATGTCAATGACTAATATACCAGAGAAAGGAAGCTTTTGTTAAGGCGTGAGAACCCCTCCCCCTTCACTTAAGCTTTGAGCTAGCAGTGCACAGCCTCTGGGACTGCCAGCATTTCCTCCAGCAAAGACCAGAGCTGGGCATTCCTGCTAGTTCAGAGATTAAAAACCAATAAACCCACCAGGCAGAACCATGAAAAAACCTTTCCAACACCCTTTCCCTCCCCTCCTCCTCACCACCCTGTTAGCCCTTCTCAATAGACCTTAGAGAAGCAAAGAAAGGCACATTCCTAGTTTATTTTAATAATTTGCAGGTCATCTTCCAACAGTCTAAGTCTGGAGGTGAAATTAGCAGCTGTTCTCGTCAGCCTGATGTTGGGAGTTACTCATCCAAAGAATTGATTTGCTTTAGCCAAACACAAATTATACTTTAGTCAAACCAAGTTATTGGGCTCAGTACAGGGGTAACTGGGTGAAATTTAATGGCCTGAGACATACGGGAAGTCAGACTAGATGATCTAGTGGTCCCATTTGGCCTTAAAATCTATGAATCAAAGAGACAAGCTTGCTATAACATTTCGGGTTCAACACTGTACTGCAGATAAATTAGATCATCAATAACTAGGGCCCTACCAAATTTATGGTCCATTTTGATCAATTTCAGGGTCCTAGGATTTTAAAAATTGTAAATTTCATGATTTCAGCGATTTAAATCTGAAATTTCAGTGTTGTAATTGTAGGGGGCCTGACCCAAAAAGGAGTTTTGGGGTGGCGAAGGGGGGGGGGGTGCGATACCGCTACCCTTACTTCTGCACTGCTGTTGGAGGTGATGCTGCCTTTAGAGCTGGGCAGCTGGAGAGTGGCGGCTGCAGGCCGGGAGCCCAGCTCTGAAGGCAGGGTGGCCTTCAGCAGCAGCACAGAAGTAAGGATGGCGCAGTATGGTACTGCCACCCTCACTTTTGTTCTGCTGCCAGCAGAGCTGGGCCCTCGGTCAGCAGCCGCCACTCTCCGGCCACCCAGCTCTGAAGGCAGCAATGCAGAAATAAGGGTGGCACCACCCTTACTTCTGTGCTACTGCTGGCGGGGCACTGCCTTCAGAGCTGGGTGGCCAGAGAGCGGTGGCTGTTGTCCTTCCCCGCCCCCGAAACTCCCTTTTGGGTCAAGACCCCCAATTTGCAAAATGCTGGTCTCCCCTGTGGAATCAGTACATTATAGGGTAAAAGCACACAAAAGACAGATTTCATGGGGGGGGGAGACCAGATTTCTTGGTCCGTGACACGTTTTTCATAGCTGTGAATTTGGTAGGGCCCTATCAATAACCTAGTGACACAGTGTCAGTATGCTCTTTGGCATGTATCTGTAATACGCTGATTTAATGTGTGCTACTGTCTCTGTCTAGGGGCTTGTTCCTGTTAGGATAAAGCTTGCTACGAACACCCAGCTAACTACATTATTCCAAGCAGTAAGGACTTGAGGTTTTGGTGCTGATGGTTTGGAGTTCGAATGCTCTGGATGCGGTGTTTATGTATGCGGCCATGACATGTTACATAACTGTCTGGCCATTTCTGCTGTGTCCATCCAGCAATAGCATGCATGTCAGCTAGCTTTCTCAAAGAAATAAAATCGCTGCATTATCCCCATCAGACTCTACATTATAAAGAATGGAAAAAGAAGGGTCTTGGGCCCTTCCATTCAGGGGAAACCTTTCCTTTTGTGGAATTCTCCCTTTGGGGGCACAGCTAAGGCACTGCGACCACTGCTGCTGTTGGTATAGTGAATCGAAACCTGAACTGGGAGAAGAACAAGGAATTGCTATTAGGGTAGGTGTTGAATGTACATAGGATAATAGATTGCTCCGCCTCAGAAGAGCTTACATCCTAAATAAACGCTGGACTGCCAGCCCAAAGTATTCGAAATCATGAGTCAGGCCCCCCAGATGATCAGAATAAATGCTGGGTTCACTTGGTTTTCTGGGTTTTGAGCCTTTCGGGTGCATCTGGATCATATTTTCAGCCTTTTCTCTGCATTTCTGAAGGCTAAAAACTTGCTTTTTTTTAAATAGTTATTAAGGGAAAGCTGAGATTCTCGCCTAATGACATGAATCCAGGAACGAAGGCTTTAAGAAACCCATCAAATATCATGAGCATTGGCAACACTGTATAGGCCAAGGGATACATCATAGAAGCAGCGCAACGGAGACTCACTTTAAACAACTGTCTCACTGTTCCATGCTGTACGTCACACAGCGAATTCTAGTAGATGGAGCTGAAAATAGAACCCAGATCTCCGGAATCCCAATCTAGTGCTTTAAGCTCCAGACCAACCTTTTTCCCTTGTAGGTTTTTTAAAGTGTCATGTATCATTTTTTTCTATGGTAGGGTTACAGCAAGAGGAAATGATCACTTCATGACTCTGTTTGGTGACAGAGAAGCATTTGAATGAGTTTCAATGCCAGAGAATAAAAGTGCTGTAGTCAGTTGACTCAAGGCCAAATTCAGTGCTCAGCTTTTCTCAGCTGGCTACAGGAATTTGACACGAATGCCTTAGTTTTGTTGTCAGATGATAATGAAGTCATCTGAATTGAATAGCTCCCTTTTCACATAGACTAATCTAAAAATAATGTAGCTCCATGAAAGAATACTTGATGAACGTAAAAACCAACACACAGCTGTCCTCTTGAAAATGCTGCTACGGTGTGGATGAACTCCAAGGTAAAGAGTGAGTAACGGCCTCCTTTGAAAAAGCCTTGAGTCTTGCACACCTTTGGTTTTCGCTCCCTGCCACCTTTTTTGTCTATTTTTCATTTAGCTAGCGAAGATCTAGCACGTTCTAACGGGTGCCAAGAGCAAGTGGCTTGAGGTGGTTATGGCGGATGCACTGTGCATTGCTCTAGCCTTACACGGGGAAGGGTTACTCGGAGGGTAGGCGGGAAAGGAATTTTTTTCCTTACATGGATTTTTAGCTACCCACAAGCGGCATTCTGCGCTTGAACTGGGAAGGAGCTCGGGTGAACAGCAGAGGGCAAAGGAAAAGCTGATTTGGTCTTCGGAGCCATCTCGAGAGAGAAATAAAACATGGTAGGCTGGTGTCAGGTGTCCAATCAAGTGTAATGGGCAGGCAAACTCAATGGTGAACGATAGCCCCTGTAGCAGCGATCCAGTTTTAAAAGGCACAGTAGGGAGGGCTGATCTGAGCTGCTGGGATTTCTGCTTAGAAGGCAGGTAGCCAGTGCAAACAGGCATAATAAAGGCTGTAAGTGCGTCTCTTCTTTGCTCAGAAAAAGCCATGTACATCCACAGTGCTATATAAATAACTACACCCGCCTGATGCAGGCAGTCAAAGATCCCAAAGGATACCTGATGTGTATCCTGCCTCTAAATAGTGGAGTGAAACTGGCAAAGGGGCAAGTATATCATTGCCCTCTATTGGACAGAATTCAGAACAGCTCAACTGCGTTTCATACACTTTCTACTGCTAACTGGGGTTCTCCTTTAGACTAAGAGGCTCCTGTCTTTTGGGGACAGGAGGATCAGAGTTCTACCCCTGCTGTCCATGACACTAGCTTACAGCCCAGTGACGATGGCTGTGTTACGTTAGAAAAGGCATCCCTTGCGAAACACTGCCGAAGAGTACCTTAATGCACCTTTGCTGCTACTCAGAGGCACGGAGCATGCTGGATGTTGGCTGACTGTGGCTTAGCAACTGAGACAAGCTAGCTGGAGGCAGGAGAATAGGATTGTTTACAACCAGTGCACATCTCCTTTGCGGAAGGATGTGTAAAACTCAGCAAACGCCCCTTTGGATGGCCTTTATCTTTGACTGCCAGTGGTGGCAACATGCAAATGCTGCTGAGATTCAAAGTGATGGCAGGCACCTGCTCCAGCAGTCACCCAATTGTTTTCAGCTGGGTTACAAAACGTGGGCTCTGCTGAGAGACCGTGCAGCCATAATCCAGTGCGGACTGCCACAAGCTTCCGCTCCGAGCCTAGAACAAGCAGCTGGCGAGGGGTCAGTTTGGCAAAGGGGTTCCTTCCAGCAGTGAAGGTGACAACAGATAATACGGTTAGTAGAGAGCAGATCTTCTGTTCCAAAAAACAGTGGCGTCAAGGAGGGGCGAGGGCTTGTCAGGCTTAACTATGAAGCTGGACCCATCAGCTCTTTCCAGAGGCAGGAGTGAGGCCGTTACAGCGTGTGGCTAATTACAGCAGAATACACTTACCTGACTAGCACAACTGGCATTGGCATTTTTTAAGCTCCTTACCCTGCCACTCAGCCCCTTTGAATCATGATGATTTGTGCACATATTTAGGGGCAACATCCACATTTTGCCAAGGAGCCCCAGCCATGACCTGGAGTGATCCCTCCTCCCAGTGAGAGGGGAGGTCAGACTCCAAGGCCCTTTCAGTCCTTAAGCTCTGGGCAGAGACTGGCTTTGCCGATGGAGCCATCTGTCTAGTGGGAACAGGAGCGTGACCACCACCTTGTGTCATATGGGCCCCCACCTATTAACAACTCTGTCCCCAGTGACCTGGGCTGGACTGGAACACGCAACCTTGCGTAACCTGTGCTTGCTCAGGGTGCCTCTCTCTCATTGTAGTGGCTGAATCAGCTAGAAGTTTGTCTGTCCAGTCGTTGTGGACTTCAGTGAGTGGAGGCTCATGCTTTCAGATCCAGAGGTCCTGGGTTTGATCCCTGCTGCCCCCATGGGAGCATCCTGTTGCGCTACTCCTTGCTGAATGCGCCCAAATCCCCTTGCCAGCCTCCAGAGCCATCCCCGCGGCACAGCTCTCGCCATAAACAACACTTCATTGGCCAGAGCCAGCGGATCGACCAACCAGACAGCGCAACGTGCCAGTCTCAGGCCGCTCCCATGAGAGATCCAAAGCGCTTAAGCCCCGTGCCCTAGTGCCTGCTGCTTTTCAGGAAGCCACTTTCTGCAGACACCGAATTATTAGTACTTTTACACTCAGCAAGCTAGTCCTGCTTCGTCAACCACACACCAGCTTGTGTTGCATGAAGCTGCCTGCGTGTTCAGTGCAGCGGGTTTCCTGTAGCATCTAGCCTTAGATGGCCTTTCCCAGCCCGTGTAAAATTCCAGTCAGTCGTTTGCGGGGATTTTTTGCTGCTGGTTAATGTGTGATGTTGCTCATATGCCTCACCAGATACACATTCGTTATTGTCATGTGGGGCTATTTGACATTCACAAAACTGATGGTGGTTCTGCCCATGGAATACCCAGGACACTACGCTGCTTGGAAAAATGAGAGGATAAAATCAATAGACAATAAAGGTCTGTTTATCTCCATCGCGGTAGCTATTCGCCGCAGTAAATTTAACAGAACAGCCCCTAGACTAAGGAACCTGGACAGCGTCCACCGTAATGTGCTAGCATATCTAGTGCCGTCAGTTACAGGCCGCTTCCTCGGATCGTATGGTCGTGAACGCAGTTCCCTGGGAGTGGTAGTGAGCACTGCCCGGCTCCCCAAAGCAGCAGAAGGCCCCTGCACAGCCTGGCAGCCATAGCAAAGTAGTGGGGGGGGGAAATGTCACACCTGCCGTTAATCAGTGAGCACTGGCCCAGGGACCCTATTTTGATCTACAGCCCCTATCATGAAAGGGTTAATTTGCAACTTCTGAGCGCTAAGGACCTGTTTCCTGGACTCCCCCAATAAGAGTTTGTTTGATGGTGTAACTGTAATGTGCTGGCTGGGGGCAGGTAATTATGCCCCAGTCCCTCTTTTAGCAAAGGGCCATGGCATTGGTGCAGGGGCGTCTTCAGAGCGTGTCCAGCGCAGGCCATGTCCAGCGCAGGCCATGTCCAGCGCAGGCCTGCTCATCACCTCAGACAGGAGTTCAGCTGTTCGCACAGGGACACTAAACGCTGTTCTTTGGACTGGGCAGCACAGACCCTATTATGAGCTCTCACCCCAGGAAGTGGAGCAGTTCGCTTTGCCCCTTCACACATCCTGAATCACCCTGTTCTTCTCTCAAGTGCCTGAAACGCTTCTGCTAGGGAAAGTAGGCTGGGGAGTGAAAATCGCCTTCCATGTCTCATTCCTCCTCTTTGTTTTGCTTGTCCTTGCTTGGTTATATAATGTGGGATTTTCATAGAATCCTAGAACTGGAAGGGACCTCGAGAGGTCATCTAGTCCAGTCCCCTGCACTCAAGGCAGGACTATGTGTGATGTAGACCGTTCCTGACAGGTGTTTGTTCAACCGGCTCTTAAAAATCCCCAATGAAGGCTCCTAAAGGAGTTAAGACCCAAGTCCATAAATATATTTAGACTCCTAACTCCCGCTGAAATCAATGCAAATTAAGATTTGAAATATCTTGAGAGTACCTGGGCCTATGTGCCTAAATCTCATTCACTTTATGCAGGAAGTCAGACTTGATAATCATGATGGTCCCTTTTGGCCTAAAAATCAATGAACCCATGAAAATCCCACCCAGTCATAACCATGTACTTTCCACGGTCACTAGAGTATCGGCCCTCGTTGGCTCCCTCCCGTAAGAGCGAGCAGTGCTGACGTTGTTCCTAACCACAGGAAGAGTCCAGGAGAGAGATGTTCCCCGGCGTGCATATCGGATCGCTAATCACTGGCCCAAACCCCCCACTTTATTTTGAATTCTGACAGCAGAATCCATCCACCGAGGCCCACGTGTCTTCCACCTGGTTGGCTACTAAGGTGTCATTGCACTGCAGGAGCTGGGAGCCTCCTCTGAATGAATGCTATGTATGGGCCGATGCACCATTGCATTCGGTGAAGCTGTCTGTCTTTTCAAACCTACCCCGGGGTGGTTCTGAGACAGCGTTAATAAAGGCATACGGGCCATGGGCCAGTTGCACAGAAATATTATTTTGAGGGTTGTTTTTCAAGCAAACTACCCCATTCAGTTTCAAAAAGAGGAGGGGTTTCTGTGTTCTAGAAAAGTGAATAGCACTGGGGAGGAAAGGGGTGACGGTGCAGGGCAGTAGGTGGAAACCTTCTCTTCTCAGCCACTGAGCCAGAGCTGGTCTGTCCAGCCCAGTAGTGGCTAGGCAGCTGTGCCAGCTGATGGCTGTTTGATGGCCTCGTGCTAATTAGTGGACAGTTTTCCATCTGGCAGTGGGCCCTGATTTGCGTTCTTATTGGCAGTTTGTGCCACAACAGCACAGAACCACTAATCCACAGGGAGCCTCTAGGCCAGTGGTCCCCCAACTTTTCACGGTCATGCCCACCCTGGGAGCCAGAGCTGGGAGCGGGGCGTGGACAGGGGTAAGGGGGCTGGGACTGCAGTTGGGGGTAGGGGTGGGGCTGGGAAGAGAACCGCGGCCGGGAGCTGAGGCTGGTGGAGGGACTGGGGCCGGTAGCGGAGCCACAGCTGGGGGCCGAGGCTGGGGCCAAGAGTGGAGTCATGGCCAGGAGCTGGGGGCCATGGCTGGGGGTGGAGCAGGCCTGGGTGGCGCTCCCGCCTTGCCCCCCTGGTCTGGCCTAGGCCTTGCCACACACAACCCTGAACCTTCCTCCACACCCTCGTAGGGGAGGGCGCCCCAGAGTTTGGAGACCTCTGCTCTGGGCTCTTATCAAGTCTTGGCCAGCCCAGCGCTCACCCCTGAAGTGAACACTCCCCATGTGTGTTTGGTGGGAACCACCTGAGGAAAGGCTGTTGGCCACCATATCAGTGGGCTGTACGGGGTGGGTGTGCTGCTTTGGCCCTTATGAAATGGGGGGGGCGGGAGGGAACAGAAGCAAGCTCCTCCCCTCCAGCAGCAATTGGTGGATTCTTGCACTTCCACATGTGTTTAAGGGGCTGTAGGGAGGAGCCCGGCTGATGCTGTGTTGTGAGAAGGTCCCATATTCAAAGGCTCCAGGTCCCTCTCAGGTGATTGGGTCCCCTCAGCCCTGCCCTGTGGTGTGGATTTCTGCAGAAAGTCTGGCAGATCCTCAGCTCCCAGAGGAGAGTTCACCTCTGTGCTACTTCCCCCATCATAAGGGCTTCACAGCCAGTCTGCCTCCTGCCAACATGGACAACAGCCTCTGAGGTACTCAGCCAAACATGGACACCAGGCGCAGCTGGCCGTGCATTTTATGTACCAGCTAACAGGTATGTGGTTTCCTATGGGGGGAGAGTCTTGAAGGAGCAGTGCGCGCCTGAGCGGACAGGCAGAGGACTCTCTGAATCAGGGTCGAGATACGCTAAGAAAACAGCATGAAGGATGCTTTGCATTACTGCCAGTTCTGTGGTTAGATGGTGGCTCTCAATCTCCCCAGGGTTGCTGCTCTGGCACCGTTTGCTTAACGCACAGAGACTGTTGGCAATCCCTGTGGATTTGGGGTGAGACGGTCAGTCAGGGAAATGTGTGCAAATTCTAGTGCCTCTAAGCTTCTCCAGGCTGACACGAGGGACCTAAATCAAAGCTTTCCGTTGATATGCCTGGGGATTTGTGTGTACGCACCCACCAAACGCTGAAGCTGGAATTTTTCAGCAGGGTCCAAGAGCTCACCCTCTGGGCCAGAGCTTTGAAAGAAATCAGTTTGCATTTAGGCACCAAAATAAGTGGTCAGATTTTCCTACAAGCTATATGCATGTTGGGTGCCGACCTCTGGAAATTGACTCTCTGTTGCCAGCTCTTTTATTGCAAGTCGTGTGACATCTGAGGCGTCTGTCTGATGGCTCCGTTTCCTGAAATCCTGTGATTGCATGAGGAGCTCTGCTTTTGTTTTTACAACTAGGAAGTTTCTACGTCTAGGGTGCAGAAAAATGCTTGAAAACGTGACCGGCGCGCTCCCTAAAGGCTCAAAAGGCAAATTAAGAACAGCATAGTTTGGCTTAAAAATCATGAATAGAGTATTGGACTAGGACTCAGAAGAGCTGGGTTCTGTTCCTGGCTCTGCCACTGGCCTGCTGGGTGACCGTGGGCAAGTCACTTTCTTCTCTGTGACTCAGTTTCTGTGTCTGTGAAATGGAGAGAACAATACTGACCTCCTTTGTAAAATGCTTTGAGATCTATGGATGAAAAGAGGCACAGGAAAGTGAGGTGTTTATTAAATAAGTCTAAAGCGTGTCTCAGACCCTGAGTTACTTGCAATAAGCCCCTTGTGGTTCCATTTGGGGAAATAACTAAATCTAGAGGATCGAGCTTTCCCTGAGAGAAAGGAAACTATGTCCCTGGTCCTTTCCTGAAGCACTATCTGGAGTTTTAATCAGGTTAGTGGCCCGGATGTGTGAAATGTCACTATTTAAGCCGGATCTTCCCCTTCTCCCAAGAGAGATTAAATTATTCATTTTAAACATGACAAATGGGCATTCATACTGTGGTAAAGAGGAGAGTCAATATTGTAGGCACGGAGTGAGCTAGTCTGCTCGGGGCTCTTCTGAGCCAGGCTAAGCAGCAAAAATTGCTGCTTTTCTTGGATAGTGGTGTTTAAAATGTGTGTCAGTGGACAGCCTGCCTCGAAAACCTTCTGCTTGAATGAAGTCAGTGGCAGGTTCTTCTATGCCCACGGGAGCATGGTCAGATTCACGCGCACAGCTGGGCCTCTCTCTTCCTTTCCCCTCACTGTTTGCAAAGATGTAATTTTAAAGTTCTAGGAGGGCAGGCTGCTCGCCCTATATCAGAGTAGCAGGAATGTGAGGGTGGCGGGAGTATCCCACCGACAGTCACATACTTGGGCAGAAGCGTCTGCCCCAGCAGTGGCTTCGTAACATTTTCTTGATCCATGAAACCCATAATGGCTTGGCCCACCATATCCCACCATCCTGTGTGTAAGCAATGGATTGATGGGGGGTGGGACACGGGATGACAAAGTGACAAACAATAAGTGAGTGAAATTGGGGTGTGGAGTGTGAGGTGTGGCTATGCTGTGGATTCTCACAATTACGCCATTTCAGTATTCATGGCTTAGTCCCCTGTTCCTTTCTAAATGCATCCAACGTCCTACGCTGGCTTTTGCTTTTGCTGCCTTTGGGTAAAAGTTGATGTGTTCATTGAGCTGTCAGTGATGATACCTCAACTCTTCCCACAAGGGTTATAGCTGATTCAGAACCTATCCGTACAACCTTGTGATGGGAGAAAAGCAAGTCAGTCAAGAAAGAGAGTTAATGGAAACCAGGTGGTAAAAGTGAAATCATTTTAAAAAAGATGGAGAATGCCTTGGTTGTGTCTCTGTCTAAATGAATGCTCAGAGGTCTATGGTGCAAGCCTTGAACCAAATTCTGTGCTGACTTGCTGAGTAGAAGTGAATTGGGTAACCTGGAGGATAAGTCAGTGCAGAATGGGGCCAACTGGTTTTCATTCCTGAAAATCATCCATTAACTCAGAAACTCTAAGCTTTTGGAGGCAGGAACCATCTTTTTTGTTCCGTCTTTGTACAGTGCCTAACACAGTGGGGGCTCGGTCCGTGATGGGGGCTTGTAAGCACCACTGCATACCCCAGTACAAGTAAAACAGGCTAGCAGTTCCCCAAGGTTTTAGGGTTGAGTTTACAGCATGACTCTACTCTGGAAACCGAGACTGTGTGAACATGGCCTCCTGAAGTTCCACATTTATCATCTCTCAGTGAATTCATATCAGATCTGCTCAGTCCGCAACTATAAAGAATTCCTCACCCTCCCACCCAACAAATTCAGCCAGAGATCTGAGAGTCAAGCTGGGTTCTTTCCTTCTCATGCATTGTCACTCGCAATGAATGTTCTGCAGGACAGCAGTGACCTGTGCACCCTCAGTGACACCAATGTAACCTGGCTGCCATCAAAATATGCTCTCCATTGCCTTTGTTCGGTTTGCACAGGCATAACTGATTGGAGCGTAGTAAACAAGTCTGTGAATGGCACGTAAGAAAGAAGTAGACTCCAGCTCTTTGTCTCATAGCTGAATTGGCTTTGCAGGGTTAATGGAAGTAAAAAAGCACACAGGGAGCAGGTCTCTCCGCTAGGAGGGTGCCACTTCCTAAAGAGTCATTTGGAAGAGCAGACCTGCCCTTTTAAACTAGGCTCTTGGTAGCTTATAACTGGCTCTGTGAAACATCTTGAAAGTGATAGCAAAACCTTCAGGGGGGAGTTACATAATTGGATTCCTGTAGGTCCAGGTGCTTAATTAGGAGGCCAACCCTGATTTACATAGATCAAGGTAACCACAGGGAGCTGTAACTTAGAAAGGCGCACAGAAGCATTAAGCACACGCAGCGCTGTGTCATACCAGGACATTTGCATGCACATCTCGGGTGCAGTGTAAGGTGTGAGACCTGCTGCCTTGTGACTGTGTCCAAATGAGAAGTGCAGCCACCTAGCGAGGGTATAGCTACGCCCTGACTACGCTCCCCAGTCGCCAGCGCAGCTGCAGGGCAGGGGTAGATGGCATGGGGAGTGAACACTCCTGCTTCTGGCTCACACAAGCGCGGCTTAGTGCTAGCGTGGGAAATCCTCGTGAAGACTAGGGCTAGAGTCTCACTTCTTGCCTTGTGCTGTTGCTCTAAAGAGCAATGGGTCATGCTTTCTATTCAGGGTACATTTCTAGATGGCTTATAAGGGTTAATGGCGGATTAATCGATGGGAAAAACATGATACAAGCCTGTTGGATGTGATTAAAGGCCATCCACGGTATATATTATAGATGGCTATAAGCAATTTATTAAGTAGTTGGGGGAGGGATAGCTCAGTGGTTTGAGCATTGGCCTGCTAAACCCAAGGTTGTCAGTTCAATCCTTGAGAGGGCCATTTAGGGATCTGGGGCAAAAAATCAGTACTTGGTCCTGCTAGTGAAGGCAGGGGGCTGGACTTGATGATCTTTCAGGGTCCCTTCCAGCTCTATGAGATAGGTATATCACCATATATTATTATTATTTTTAACTCTAGCTATTGGATTCACTCGCTGTTGAAATATCTAGTAATTGGGTGAGTTTCCTAGCCTTGTACCAGAGGGGTAGCCGTGTTAGTCTGAATCTGTAGAAAGCAACAGAGGGTCCTGTGGCACCTTTAAGACTAACAGAAGTATTGGAGCATGATTTTTCGTGGGTGAATGCCCACTTCATCAGACCCAAGGGCAAGTTTCCTAGTCTTGATGCCCCTTTAATATAAAGTGTGGCCGAGCCAGGGCTGAGTCCCCGGTTGTCCCTGCTCTTTTTCAGTGCCAGGCACTCTGCAGAACCGGTCCGAGGAGCTTGCAGTCTAGAGTTAGACAGGCCCCAACAAGCAACGAGAAAGTGGGGCAGGCGGCAAGGCAAGAGGTGCGATAAGATCCTGCGGTTACCCTGTGCAGGCACATGCACACGGTGCTGGCTTTTCGCTTTCTCATTGAGCAACCCTGGGTGGCACAAGCGAGAGGAGTTTGGGGGAGGGATTTCAGTGGAGGGGTGTGGTTCGGGGATTTGGGATTGGGATTTTTGGCAGATGACGTTTTCTCCTATGACCCAAAGCGTTCTGCGCGTGTGCTTCTTTGGAAATATCCCTCAGTGGTTGCAGTAGTATCTTCCCCCTGAGCTAAACTGAGCTCTCCCCACCGGTACATTGTGTTCCCTGCATGCGACATCGCATCCCTCCCCTCCGCTTTGAGGAATAGGAACTGTCAGGGCTGCTTTTTTCCCACTTGATAGCTGGATCCTGCCAGGTGCTGACACCGTCTCCCCATGCGGGAGCTGCAGAGGCTGGGAAGGGATTTAGGCTGGGGAGTAGGAGGGGGTGGTAACACAGCATGTGCTGATATTTACAAACTTCTGAGTGCCGCAGCCACTTGGCTCTGGGCGGGAGCCTCCCAAGGCAAGAAGCCAATGGATTTTTATTTGAACATAAAGGTTTGAAGCAGAATTGGTATTTATGAACTTCTGGCTTCAGGCCCAGCCTCCTCCTGTAAAGTGACACACCACTGCCACGTCATGTGAGAGAATGTCAGGCTTGGATTGGGCCAGCTTGCAGTGACCTAGCGAGTCAATACTTAGCCCTGGTGGCTGTATCAGGGGACTCCAGAATCTAAACCTTCATTTAAAAAGAAAAAGAAGGTGAATCCGATGCAATAATGCAGTGATGTCTGCCTGAGTCTGCAGGCAGCCTAAAACTCCTCAGAGGTGTGAACTACCTCAACTCTGAAGCCTAACGATGATGATTTTAATATCAGCATTGCTTCCCATTTCATTACTTGTCAAAATATGCAAAGAGAGAAGGAGGCCAATCCTATTCTGAAGCTGTGCACCTCATTTTGTCCTCCCCAGGGGGTGGCGTTTGGGTTGTGGGTGGAGTTTAGGAAAGCATCGCTACTTTGCTTTTCCCAATCTGAGAATCCCAATCCCATCACTACTTAGTTTCCCCCTGGTGATTTGTAAAGCAGTGTCCAAGTGTGGCTTTCACTTAGCACTTGCTGGAATAACTTGATGAGGTGGGGTGAGCTTCTGCTACCTGTATCTACCCTGAGTACTACTTTGCTCTATGATTAATCCCAGTTTCTTCAGCGGAACTGCTGCTGCAGTAAGGCACTATTCGGCATCAACGAAGAGCCTGTTCCCTAATGTTTAGTCAATGAAACTGTAAGGAATTGGGGTGTGTGTCTATGTGTGTGTCTGTGTGTATGTATGTAAAGATATAATTACAGTGTCCTCAGCTGGATAAAGTCAGAACTGCTCATCTGAGTGTCATAGGGCCTATATTGCTCACTGCTAAAGGAGGTTTCTCCTTTAGTTCCAGTGACAGAGTGTTTTGGAACAAGAGGATCTGAGCTCTGTTGTCTGGACAGAGCTCCGGCTCCGCTCTATCCCATTCCCATGCTGCTGTGAAGTCCCAAGTGCACTGCACAGGGATAACCATGAAATCCTAGGTGGCTACAGATTTGTTACAACATTGAGTGGAAATGAGCTGGCTCTTTCCCGCTGTTTCTCATCCAAATCAATCCCCAAATGCTACGAACTGCGTCTGAATATGCACAGGCTAATAACCACCTTCTTTATTGGAGGAACGTTAAGTGTTTTACCAGTGAACGAATGGATCCCCCTCCCTGCCCAATTTCACAGGGGTAGAGGAACTGCTGTTTTAATCATTGGAATGCAACCACCTCTGGGGTATAGGCGGCAGCTGTTGGGGAAACGCCCTGTCAAAGCGACACAGCAGTTCAGGACAGGAAGTGAGGAATCCCACCGGCAGCTGAAAGAAGGGCAGGGTGGGGCGAGGGGGGCTGTTATGTGTGCACAAGGCAGCCTCCAAAGTTAGACCAGTAATAAACCATTATGAAACTCATGCCACCTGGCCTCCCCCATGCAGCAGTAGGTCTAAGGAATGAGGTCACTCGCTCAGTAAGACGGGGGGGGGGGTGCGTTTGGGGAGAGAGGAGGTGAAGCTAGTTTGAATCAGTTATTTTTAAATAGGGCTTACACGTGGCAGCAAACGCTTCTCACGGTGCCATGCTGGGCCAAACAAGGACAGGTCCCTCTTGCATCTCGCCTAGTCTGTGGTGCTCTGCAGATAATTCCCTGCCTGCTTAAGGCTTCACAAACTCCTACTTGAATGGACGGTTGCTCAGAACTAACGGTGAATGAATTCCTACTTCCTTCACGATTAGAAATGCGTGGCCTTGCGAATTACTGTTTAAAACCCAAAACCAAAAAGCCCCACTCCCAACAGGAAGAGCTCCACAATGCACTGTTTGACGAAGAGAAATTCCAGGTAATCCAACCTCCCCGTCTGCTTTTTGTCCTGTTTCTTGAACCAGCAAAACTATGATGCTGAACTTGTTGAGAGCACTTGGCAGCGGACTCAAACCAGCATGTTGTTTTTACAGGGGAGGGGGGGGGGGGGAAACGGCTCGATGAGAACGGATTCTAAATGTGAATCTTGGTGTTGGAACTTGGTTGTGTTCCGCTTGCGAAATTCACGGGGCATCTGTCTCCAGCTATATTTTTAGTGCTGTGATGCTTATATAGGGTGTGTGTGGGGAGGGTGAAATTGACATGCTACAGTTTGAATTATTTCTCGCTTTACTTTCCAAACAGCAGGAGACCTGGTGCTGCAATCCGGAGATGTCTTTGTTATTTTTAAGTGCAGGAACCACATCTGCCTAGCTCTCTGCCTTCACGTTTCTGAATTTCCGTTTGCTTTATGGACGCGCAGCATGTCCTTTTTGAAGCAATAAGTGAGCATGCATGGCAGGGGGGTGGGGAGGGGCTTGTGGGAAACTTGCCATATTCAATTTGATGTGCAAAAACAGGCCTCGGGGGAAATAAAGCTAGGATGAGGCACTCCGATGGCATAGGTGGCTTTGTTTCTTGGGCCTAATGGGACTGGGAGCCTGGACTACCCATGCTGGTGAACTGTGGCAGTTGGATGACTCGTCTGGAGTCAATGCATAGGTGCAACAACAAGGGGCCAGTCCTCTCCCTCTCAGCTAGTTACTGTTCCTGTCAAATTCGGTGCAGGTCTGTTTGTTTGCATTCATGGCCGTTAACCTTCCACCCCTCTTCCGCAGCTCTTTGGATGTGGTTGCCCTGCTGGTGCAGCCTCAATGCTTGTTTACACTACAGCCAAGCTCAAGCACACGTACACGGACTGGAGAGAGGCTCCGTTTCACCCCACAGGGCTGTATCTTTGAGCACTCAAACCAAACCCAACAAAACCTACCTCCAACTCTCGGAATTTTAAAATGTCAACCGGGATCAGCGCCTGAATCAAAACATGCGACGCACTGAATGGCTGCCCAAGTTGATACAGAAACGGCCAGTGTGCAAAGCAGACCTTTTGGCCTGCGTGAATATTTCTGGTTTCAGTTTTGCTGGGTTGGAGGTGAGGAGAAGAAATTCTCTTAGCAGAGTCCCAAAATAGAGACTGCAAATGCTGTGCATGTGGCAAAGAAACTGTAGCTCTTCTATCAGGCAGGAGGGAATTAAACACACCTGGTTTGATCCTCGTCTCACTCCTGACTTGCACTGATGGAAGCTTATGGGTCAAATTCTCTCCTGCTGTAAACTGGGCCAGTTTGCACCAGGAGAGAATTTGGCCCCGTGGAATGACACCAATATAAAAGGAGAATCAGGTTATTCACCTAGGATACACCATTGGGCCTGAAGGTGGACAGATGTATCCCAGTGGCTCAGGTGAACGTAGAGGAATCTGTTCCCTGCTAACTCAGAGGTCAGTTGATGAAATAAATGATTAGAGAAGATGGTGTAGGCCTGGCTTGACATAAAGGTACCTCAACAGACCGTATCTTTTCAATGCTATCCCCTGCACTCCTCCCATAGCTGCCTCATTATGGATAAAATGGAAGTGTAATGAGATAACAGAGGGCACGTGCCAATATTCTGGGTTTGCAGAATGAAAGAAACTCATTTGCTGTCCAGTCGGAACAGATTATAATCCCTTTCCAATCTCATCCCCGCCACAAACCGGTCATCGATTATCAGTCCTGCCCATAGCAGCGATCCTGACGCTGACTCAGGGAAATAGATCCAGCTAGCAAAACTCAGAGGGACATTTGTAGTCAGAACTGTGCCAGCCTCTGCAAAAATGACACTGACCATCTGCGTCAGCAGTCACAGGTCTGAGGTCAGCCTTTATGGATCTGGCCACTAATCTGCGTCGTGATCTCCAGTGTCCCTTCAGATGACTCCCCCCCAAAAAATCAAAGTGAGCACCCCAGAGAGAGCCAGAAATCGACTGTGTTGAGACTAGGCGAGTGCTGTCTCTAACTTCAGTAAGGCCCTTAGCTGCTGCACTGAGAAGGGGGAGGAACAAAAGCTCTCTGTTTCTATAGTAAGGACAAGTTCCAAATTCTGATTTTGATTACTCCGGTGTAAATCTGGAATAACTCCATTCCCTTCAGTGGGGCTGCTCTGGATTTACACTAGTGTGAGCAGAATTTGCCCCACCCTGTTTACCTTGGTCTAGATTGTGCAACCATTACTCACGTGGAGAAGCACTTAGTCACTCAAATAGACCTATTAGTTTGAGTGAGTCTATTTGCATGAGTAAAGGCTCCATAGTTTTGGCCCCTTGGAATTACATGCCAGGGATAGGCAACTTTGTGCAATTGGCATGGGTCGTACGCCTCACAATCTTTAATGCGTTCATCCTTCCAACCTCCCTGTGAGACAGAGCAGTGCAGTTATCCCCATTTTACAGATGGGGAACTGAGGCACAGAAAGGCTAAGGGCAAATTGCATCCCCATGCAACAGAAAGAGAGACAGGACTGGCTGTTGCAAGCCACTAACCTGGAGCCCCAGTCTGGTACTTGTGGTGGGTTTGTGAACTGCAGAGGGTTGGTTTTTTTTTAAGTGCTTATCTGCTCGCCATGTTGCACTAGCAAAGCAAAGGGAACGTTAAGGAGAGGCACGCAACTTGAAATCTTCCCTTCATCATTTCAATGCGATGAATCATAGAATATCAGGGTTGGAAGGGACCTCAGAAGGTCATCTAGTCCAACCCCCTGCTCAAAGCAGGGCCTATCCCCAGACAGATTTTTGCCCCAGATTCCTTAATGGCCCCCTCAAGGATTGAGCTCACACCCTGGGTTTAGCAGGCCAATGCTCAAACCACTGAGCTATCCTATGCTGCACTGTATTAGATAAACTCCTGCGAAAGACTTTGAAGCCCTGTTCACCCCAGTGAATATCTGCACCCCATCCTCCCACGTGATGGAATCTAGTCACTGGCCCCACAATCCAGGCAGTGTAAAACAGTAACAGGCCTGCTGTTCAGTTCTGCCAGTCAGGGGGCCCAGGTCCTCATCCAGTCCTAGTGGACCCAATGGGAGTTTACCCTGAGTCAGGACTGAACAAGGACATCAAGGTTTGGTCCCATGGTATTTGTTTTCTCTGTCCACTAGCCCCAGGACAGTGTGTTAGAGTCTCAATTACATTAATCATGGAGGATCTAGTAGTGCTACACAGATTCTCCCACCTTCTGCCCTACAGGGAAGCTACATAAGGCTCCGTGGAGTGAACTGCAGCTTCTGCTACTTCGGGGCATGGGGGAAGGAGCCCTTCCCCCCCACCACAATCCCTCCCTGAGGTCGCCTGGCTACTCAGGCTGGGCAGCTGATTGGTTCCTAAACCAATCCAGCAAAACGCCCATTGACTTCCAAGGTGCAAGAGTGGCCCCATAGAGAGAGAAGTACATGCCCCCATCCTTCATGGCTTTGCCCCTGATGAGCAAGGTGTTGGCTAGAGCCATAGGGGTAGCCTAGGGGACGGAGCCTGTTTGCCTTCACAGAAAGAGACGGAGGGTTAGCTCAATATTGCTTTGCCTTCAACTATAATAAATGCAGCAGCAAACATCTATCTAGCGTGCCCCTCCTGCCCCAGCCTAGGCTCTGGCTGAGGATTACACATGCCACGAAAAACCCAACCCTACGAATAGTTGCAAAGAGTTTTACAAACATGACTTAAAATAGCATCTGCAAGCTGCAGATGAACAGTGCATCAAAGTGGGTATCAGGGCTCCGATAAAGTGCAGGCATTTGGCAGTACATCACAAATTAAAACACGGTTAGATCAGCTTAAGAATGAATAAGTTCAGTACAGGTATATTCTAGCTAAATACCCCTACAGTTATGGACGCATCTGTTGCGGCTTTAATTGTAACCATTAAAATAACGCTCCTGGGTTGGACATCTTGCTGCTCAGTTTCATTAAGAACTTCCCTATAAATGTCAGGTGGGTTTAAGGAGGAAAAATATATAACCAGGAGACATTTACTTTTTTATCCTTTGCAACCCCACAAAACAAGTTCACTCCCTCCCGCATGGGCAGGGCAGTGTGTCCGATTGTCTAACACCCCTGGGGATTACACTGCCAATGGATGATATTCTCCCCCCTCCCTTTTCCAGTTCCTCCTTAATCTCTCTTCCCTCCCAGCGAGTGGTACCTTTGGCAATACACTGGCAGCACAGAGAAGAGTCCCCTCTGGGAACTGCACACACAGTTGATTTTTCACATTAGGCCCCTGTCTTTCCAGAGGTGCCTCCTTGACATCACTGGGGAAATGTACACTGGAGGCTGCCAGGCATGTGCAAACTCCAAGCAGTAAGACGGTGGTGGAAGAGAAGGAGGGGCAGCTTTGACACTGCTGGGATCTTTTTGTCTTCTCCCCAGAGGCCCCCTTGACCACACTCCAGGGTGGAGGCTCAAATTTCCAAATTGACTGCGTTTATTAATGGACTAGACTCGGATTATTTCAGCAATCACCTAGGATTCCTATTCAATCCCTCCCCTTTCCCTCAGCCCCCCCCCCTCCCTGCTGCTGTCTGACTTCTTAACACCAGGGCTGAATATTTGTTCACTGATGCATTTAATATTTGTTACAACTGAATATCTATATTTTTGCAAACAGCTTAACCTTTCGCCCAGCACCTGGGTAGCGCAGATGAATAATACCTTCCAGATCAGTTAGTTTCTTTAAGAGTTCATCTCTGGAGCCTAAAACGTCCCGCTGTTTTGTGTTTATCTCTTACCCTGGTGTTGGGAGACATCGACAGGGTCCCCAGCAGCTCCCTTCCTGGGTTGCTTCCTCTCCACAAGAGCAGCTGTGGTCCAGGCTGTCCCAGCGCAGGGTGATGAATGAGCAGCACTTTTCCCTTCCTGGGAATGTCTCCCTGAGCTGCTGACATCTGATCTCACGGCTCCCAGCCTGTGACAGCCCCTCCTTCTTTCCCCTCCCCTCAATGTTAGCAGCTCTGTGTGTGTGTGTGTGTGTGTTAGTTACCAAGATACGGTTCTACAGGCTCAGTTCGCCTGGCTCTTCCCCAAAGCAGAGTGAGGCAAACTCATGAGTGGCTGGCTGTTAAAGGGACAGCACTTCTTCCTCGGGAATAAGCAGCTGAAGGCTCAAGATCCAAGCCCATTTTCTCTTGTGGCCATGTACAGTGATTGTCCCCTGCATGCAGTTCTGGAGATTGCCTCTTGAAACTCCTATTTTCATCCAACTGGCACCATTAGAGATGCATTCACCTGCGCGTGCTTTTATGTTCGATTCGCTTTCGCCTGCTGCCCGTAACAATTTCAAAACCACACCCGTTGCGGACGGCTCCCTGGGCAAAATCACAGGAATATGACTTGGCTTTTCTGTGGCACTTAAATAAATAAATAAATTAATTAATGGAGATATCCCATCTCCTAGAACTGGAAGGGACCTTGAAAGGTCATCAAGTCCAGCCCCCTGCCTTCACTAGCAGGACCAAGTACTGATTTTGCCCCAGATCCCCAAGTGGCCCCCTCAAGGATTGAACTCACAACCCTGGGTTTAGCAGGCCAACGCTCAAACCACTGAGCTATCCCTCCCCCCTTTACAGACATTAGCCGGTTAAACCGCCTCACTCCTGTTCGGCAAAGCAGTATCCTTGTCCCTGTCTCATAGAGAGGGGAACTGAGGCCCAGAGACTTATCCAAGGCCAACCAGGTAGTTGGTGGCAGAGCAAGGGACAGAACCCTACATCTCCCAGCGCTGACCATGGTTCTCTTTAACCTGACCAATGTTCATGACATCGCCAGGTCCAGTGTTGGCGTTTTTCTCCATGTATATTAGACACTGGAAACAAGAGTGCAGGAAAGAGAGAGCAGAGCGCGCACGATTAATCCACTGCAGAAATGGGCAGCCAGCCACTACCTCCTGTCACCTTCACCAGTCTCCTCGTTAAGGCACCGGACGGAGAGTCAGGTGGACATGGTCTAGTTCCCAGCTCCGTCACATACACCCTGAGTGACAAGTCACTGAGCCTCTCAAGGCCTCAGCTCCTGATCCCCAGAATGGGGCTAATACCCCCTACCTTACAGGGGTGGGGGAGGTGCTCAAACACTGCAGCAATGGGCACGATGGAAGTCCCTTCAGGGAGGGACTAGATGGACGAGTGAAGCAGGTAGTGTGTGTTTCTAAAAGCCAAATGGGGTTCAGATTGAGTTGACGTCGGGAGGGCCAACATAAGAGGGGCCGGTATGATCTCGAAAGTATATAGTATCGGAAGTAAATTCAGATGGGAACGCATGCCCCTAGAATGCAGGCCCATTGCAAGCTTCAGAGGCCGAGATATACGTGGTTTAGCTGCAGCCTCCAAAGCCTTGAGACATTGGCCCGTTTAGTTCAGTTCCTGGTTTGTTGTCCCCCTCATCCCAAAATAGCAAAATCTTTAATAGGAAACTTCCCTTTAACTCTCGGTTCTGTGGCTTTTATTTCCCTTCAGTCGGTTTCATGACTCAGCAGCACAGATGATCCATCCCTCACAGCCTTCAGCACCAAATCTGTTTATTGCTCCGGAGGCTGTTTTTTTCCCCCCTCGCCAAGGGCCTATTTGCTTTATAGCAGCCAGAGCTCTTCCCTTACTCCCTGTCTCTATAGTGAAGAATCACATCACCTACTGTGTGGAGGTGGAGGAGGAGCAAAAAATAGAGAAATTAATTTTAAAATCGGGAGACGTGTGTGTGTTTAAAAAAGAAAAGAAAAGTCAAAAGGCCAAAAAATGTGAATTTAAGAATTCTTTAAAGCGGAGAGCCTGATTTAGTCCTGTGCTCCCCCAGATTTTCAGTGACTTAATTATTGACGGGGTGTTACACCTGCTTAAAGCAGTGGCGCGAATCAGGCCCTTCATGTAGAATTCACGTTCGCTCCTGCATGTCTTCCGAAGAACGGTTGTGGTGGGTGAATGTATGGCCTGGAGGCTCCCTCGCGCTTGTGAGTGTGAGAGAGAAGATACTGCATGAATTCGCACGGCCTGGGCGTGCGCGTGGCCTGTATGAAGTTGCACTGTGTATTAAATCTTCACTTGCGCACAAGCTGTACTGGACTGATCAGATACCGCAAGGGGAGGGTGGGGACAGGTCTCCTGAACGGTACATAATGATAATCAAATGGTTACTTTCCCGCCGAGCAATGCAGGGTTTTCCAGAGCTGAAGATCTTTTTCACACTATTTTGAGACAAGCTCCCTGGGAGCCTGGACTCTGTTTGTGCTGTGCCTGACCTTGGCTGGGGCGTTTAAGCTACTGTAATACAAATAATTGTTATTAATACAAATATTGATCTTTCCAACAGCCTGGCTGGATAATGCGAGTGGAGGACAACCGTCTGGGGGACCAGCCTCTCATAATCTGATAGAAAGGAGTAATGTCCCATCAAACAATTAAAGTCCTCTACATTTCATGCCCAATAATCTGACCCTGGGCCCTCTCCAAATTACCACAATGCCAGTTAAATGATGGCTAAACATGGCAGACTGCCTGGAAGCCTCCCTGCCAGTCGGTATCATTTAAACCCCCAGACCACAGCCCGGGGCAGTATAAATATTAACACATCTTGTGCTTTTCAATCCTGGTGCCTGCTGAGAGCCTCTCGCCTGGTTAGTGTGCATTAGAGAAGTCTAATTTACCAGAGAGAACCTTTGGAATCCTTTGAACCAGGGATCCAGCCAATTAATGGGGTGCTAGAGTTAAAAGGAAATGTCAAAAGGCCCCTGTGCATGGGAGGGAAATCCCCTGCCCGTGCGCACGCATACTGAAAACAACAACCGGTGACTCTGAATACAGGAAGTGAGTGAGCATAAGGAAGAGTTTATCTAGGTGACATTCTGACAGCAGGCTGAGCGTTGCTTCAATGGTCATTTTCTCCTCCACCCTCATTAGCCCCAATCAGAGCTGACCCAGAGAAGTGGGAAATAAAGGTCTGGAACTTGAAAGCACTGGAAGCATTAATCTGTTGCCACCGTCTTAGAGATGTCAATTAGCTCTCTGCTTAGTCACCTGGCTTTACACTTCTTCGGAGGCTTTTCACGTGTCTTATCCCTTCCGCCTCCCTTTTTATCATGTTGCTCTGATTTCCCAGTAGTTAGACCCAAGAACGGACACCGGCATTTTGTTCCTAGGCAGAACTGTAAATACAACCTGGAGTTTTTAGGACAATACCACCTCTTTCTTCAGCCATGTTGGAGGTATAATGGCTGATTTCCTGGCAAGGGCCTGATGCACCCACTAGTCCCTCTTGAAGACCTGACTGAGGAATATTGTATGCCCAATACAGCAAGAAAAGAACCCAGGGCATCACCAAAAACTTTGGGGCAAAACACTTGAGCTTCTGGCCTCTGTCACACTTTCGAAAGTCAGTGGGGTTACAAAGATGCAACAATGCAGGATGTGCCCCTATGGGACGAAATCTAGCCCTGATATAAACCAGTTGAAGGCACTGCAATTACAGCAGGGTTGCTCCTATTACAAAATTCCACAGTCCCGGTCCAAAACACTAGCAGGCTGCAATAGTGTGACCGCCTGGTTTGGGCTGCTCCTGTCAAATGCCAGGGTGCATTTCTGAAGGGTGAATTGTGCCTCGGATGTAGCTGGCCATTAGCTTAATCATCAGGCTGTCGTCTTGCCATAGCTCGCTAATCAGTGGCTGACACAGGGGTTATACAGGCAGGCTAAGCTGTGAGCTGACTGCTGCTCGCCACACCCAGCCCATGTCACCACACAGGCAGGAATCCAACTCTCTGCTCCAAAGCTATTCTTCTCCAGTTTCCATGGTTACGCAACAGTTTCCCCCATCTCCACTGGCTAGAATGCCTGCAGTGCCCTGGGTCTCCATGCGATGGTTGGCTGCCTCGCATTCGGCTACAGAGCAGCAGGCTCCCCACAAGACACCACCTTTCTGCAATGCACATCGATAGTGCCGTGCTGCCTTTATTGTCTTGCTTTCCTGGGGCGGGGAGAGGCATGTGACTGGGAGCTTGGGCAAAGGCCTAAGAATCAGGATCCCTGGGTTCCCTTCCAGACCCCACCGCTAACCTGCTGTGATGACAAGTCACTTAACTGCTCTGGGCCACAGTTTACCCAGCTGCAAAATGGGGATAATATGAAGACATGAACAGTAGTTGCATTTCAGTAGTCAACACTTGGCCACAACCTACCAGACACAGCCATAGGGAATAATAGACATTTTCCCCTTCCACTTAGGCATCCTGCAACCCCCACAGTTACTACCCGTGAGAAGTGCTGGCTTTCCAATAGTGGCCACTGTACCTACCTGCCAGTGCTGTGAAGCCACTTAATAGCACTAATTCATTGTAAAGCACTCAGATGCTGGCTTGAAAGGCACTCATGTTAAAATTTGCTAGGCTGGGCCCTATGATCTTGTCTTTTGCCCTTGCCCTCTTGCAATTGTACTACTCTCTCCCCTTTATAATTCCATCTCTCTCCCCCCCCCCCGCCCCGCATCACCCTATAGCATTCAGTGACCCCAGCGGGCACCTGTAGGGAGGCAGTAAATGATCTTCCCTGGGCAAATCCAACACAGGAGCCAAAGGCCAGGTTTCATTAAATGCAAGGTGACAGTGTAGCGCAGAGAGAGAACCCTGAGCAGTTCTTCAGGGGGATGACGTGTTAATGGAAGAAAATGCATGTGATTTAACAGCTGAAGAATGTAGGTCACCCTCTGGGGAGCCAGGGCAGAATTAGATGCTAAAACCTGGCGATTTGCTAGTGGCCAACTGAAGCAAGGGGCAAACGGGAGGGTTTATCGCTGATCAAATGTGCTGAGCTCTCTCAATTGCTGCAAGGGCCTGCTGCTCTCCTGGTTATTCATGCGGAGGGGAGGGGAGGAAGCGAGACTGGCTCAGATACCCACTGTATTATTCGGAAAAATGGCTGGAGCATCACTTAGGCCCGAGTGGAAAGGAGCTGGTGTTACATAGGTGTGGCCATGTCCCTATTGTTGAGTCACTAACCGAGTCACACAGTGTAAAGCAGGAGGTACTTAGTTAGCCCGGGTACGTGTCACATGGAGTCTTCGTTCCATGTTGGTGTCTATAGATATCTGGAGTCTTATCTTGTTCGATGGCAAAAGAGTCCTAAGAAAAGGCCTGGTTCTCCTCTGACTTACATTAGTGTGAATCTGTTGAGAGGCACCGGCATAAGCAGGTTCTGAATCAGGCCCCTGAACTATTGTAGTCAGAGGGACCAAATAACCAGTGTTATCAGACCCCATTTCCAGCCCCTCCTTATATGGCCTTATCCTTCTTTTGAAAGCTTCAAGTGCTGAGGAAAATCTCCCCCTCACCCCCCCCACCCCCATAACTTTTACCCCTTGTGCCAGGCTCTTGTTCAGAAAGGCCTGACCCAAAGGCAGTGGAAAGATTCCCACTGACTTCAGTGGGTTTGGGCTCAGACCCATATAGGGCCAGATTCTGCAATGTACTGAGCCCCTGCAGGTACCACTCAGTGGGGATTGATGAGTGGAAGGGAGGGGAATTGAGGGTGCTCAGCACGTCACAGGATTGGAGTCCACACCTGTTTCACTACTGTACATGGGGCTGCAAGTAGAAGGCAATTGGAAGAGGCAGGTGACTATGAAACACCGGGGATGGAAGCAACTACTTAGTCCTTGCACCAGACTGGTGTCCATTTGTCAGAAGATGGAGAAACAGACAGATCAGCTGAATGCATTACCCATCGGGGCCCTGCAATGCCACTGAGAGCAAAAGCCTTTGGTTGACAGTGGCTGCACTGGCTCTGGCCACAGCCTGCTTGGTCTCTGCAGGGGGGAGGTAAGCTCGTGCTGCTTTACAATAGCTGAGGCGCAGGACAGTCTGACCGAGTGATGCTGCCAGAAGGAATTCTCCACACTGATCTGTCCTACAGGAAAGAGAACTGTTCCCTCTCTGCACCACCAAGCCCCTCCTGGGAACAGAGCTGCCCAGAGACTTCAGCTACCTTGGCTTAGTCCTGCAAAAATCCTGGCGCCTGATTCGCTATTGCCTTGAACCTTCGTCTGGCTAGTCACACCCGTGCAAACTGGGTGTAATACATTGCTGTTCTGAAGGGGTGGCATTTTATACCCCTTGGGAACCGGTGCAAATGACTCCTTGTGATACTGGGCACTGGAAAACGGGGGCATGGCATCTGAAGCTGATCATTGCATTCAGCAAAGTGAGCGGTGCTGCTATTTTCAGCATCAATTCACACGTCTCCAACAGATTCCTTTTATGGGAGAATATTATTTCTTAATATTAAATTTTCCAAAATGCAACACCCAGTTTGCCCATAACTGTAATCTACACACACAGCCATTCAGTAGCCTCCCCTGACCAAAAGCTTCCTGCAGACTGCTGGATGGCATAGCCCAACACCGCAGCGTCTAAAAAGCAGAAAAGCCAAGGGACTAAAGATCAGTACCCCATCGACACTCCACTCTGCAGTCACTCTTCTCCACTTCACCTACTGCCCTTCCACTACATCTCCACCCTGCATCCTAATCAACCAGCCATACCCCCCCTGGAGCTCAGACAAAGGGCTCGTCTTCACTGCAGTTAACCCGAGTTCCAGCTCGAGCGTTGCCCCTAACTTGAGTCTGGTCCACACACAAAACCCCTTCCCTTGAGGGCGGTGGTGCTTTTCACTCGAGTGGGCCAGCTGTTGGCCAGTTGAGGGAGTAGGCTACAGTTCAAGTTAGCTGCTGATGAGCTGTGCTCATGCAACCACACTGTGCGGGATGCTATTTTGCAGTGTAGTCGCTCTCGCTAGAGCTTGGCTAACTTGAGAGTTCACTTGACTGTCCATAACGTGACCGAACACTGCAAAGCAGACGTGGTTCATGGGTAGTTGGTTATAGACTTTGATGATAATTAATGCTGGGTTCTGGCTTCCACAAATTGCATTGTACTGGCGTGTACAGATGCAGAAGCAATCAGTGCATGGAAGGCAAATAAGTCTGCCTGGAGACGAAACAGAAAATATTCAGGCAGAACGGTCTATTAGAAAAGTGAGGTATCACGTTGGGTGTGTTGATTGGAATGTTTAGCAAAACTTATAGGAAGGGCAGGAAATCTGTTAGGGCTTTGTTTTTTTTTTAATGTAGAAATTCCAGATTTGCCATGTGCTTGGTGTGTGGTAAGAGTTACTGCTGGCTGTCCAGAATGAGGGCGGAAGATTAAATAATCCCTTGTCCATAAACAGAGACAGTCCCTGTCTTGAGGGGGTTCTACATTAGATGAGACTGTCAGAGGGGAATCAGAGGCAAAGCGATGAAGTGACTTGCCCAAGGTCTCTCAGCAGTGGAGCTGGGGATAGAACAGTGATCTCCTGAGTCTTAGTCAAGTTCTGTACCCATTGGCCCATGCTGTTGCCCATGTGCCTCCCTGACTGTGATTAGTTGTGTTGCTAGAGCGTGAGTCTTTGCCCAATGCATGGGTGAGTGAACGGCTGGCTTCCTGTGGCACCAGTGCCTCTGCTTCACAGCACCTACAGGGCAGTATCAGAGCCCTCAATGAGCTGATGTCTCAGTGCAGAGCCATTGGCTAGCGTTACCAGTGCGACAGTACCGCAGACCATTTTTGCCTTTCCATCTTTTTTGGAATCTTGAATTTGAATGACAGAGACCAAGACTCTAAGTGACTGATTAATGATTTGTGGGTGCTTCTTTTCCCCAGTGCCCAACGTGAACCATCTGTAAGGGGCCTGAAACCCAGAGGGCAGCTGCTCAGCACATCCTGAAAACCAGGATAGCTAGAATCTTTCAATGTACCGAAACACATGAATGCTTCTGTAGGGCCTTTCGACCCAGAATGTCAAGGGGCATGGTTCTGCTATGGTACTTCCAGATTCGATTTCCAAGTCTTGTGTTCATTGACGAAAGGCTGAAATAACGGTGAACGTCAGAGTCCACTAGACACTGATATATTTTTAAACCATTCCTCCTTTGGCAATGAAGTTTGTTTTTTTCCACATGGATGGAGTGTATGAAATCTAAGGAAATATCAGCATTACCAAATACTATTACTTGTATTGCAGTCACTCCAAGCATAGACCAGGACCCCATGGTGGCAGGTGCTGTACTAATACAGAACCAAAGGCAATCACTGCCCCGAACAGCTAGCAATCTGATCATTTAATTTCTGATGCATGCCTCAAAATAACCTCTCACTTCATAGTGTAGGCCATGGCTATCGTGACAGCTCTTCCTTGAGCCTCAACCTTAGAATATTTGCACTCTGATTCCACCTTGTTTCTAGGGCTCCTACAAGCCTTCCTAGGTCAATCTGAGATTGTCTTTCTGATAGGCCTTAGCACCTAGAATTCTTTTCCCCTTAAGATCTGTATCAGCCCGTCCCTTCCCACCGAAAACTTCCCCCTCCAAAGTCGGTCTTAGTTATTGACTCACAGTAGTGATACAAACAGGAATTGGGGAACCTTTGCATTAGGTGAGAGACATATCAAAACAAAAAGTCCCTGCCTCTAAAAGCATATGGTTTAAATAGATCACATAAGTATGATAATTGTTAGCCTCTTACCTACATTCTCTCTCCTCTCCGATATCTCAGGTTTGAGGCTGGATTTTTTTCCCTCTCCCTCCCCCCCTCATTTTTTTTCTCTCTATAGTAGTTATCTGCCCCACCCCTTTGATATTTCCTGAGCATCTTTAATATATTTATCCTCAACACCCCTATGAGATAGAGAGAGATGCTGTTATTCCCATTTCACAGATACGGAAAAATAAGGCACAAAAGAGACTAAGGCCCAGAGCTTCACATGTATTTTAGGACCTAGCTCCCCATGAACTCAATGGTTGTTAGGTGCCCAAGTGACTTACATACAGCAAATCTGTGGCAGAGCAGGGAATTGAACACAGATCCCCCAAGCCCTAGGCTAATCCCCTGACCCCGGATCATCCTTCTGCTCTGATGATATATAATGAAGAATTTGAGCTTAGGCCTAAACAAACGTCTGGACTTCATAAGCTCTTTCCCATTCCATTTGAACATGGCAGGGTCTCATAGGCTGCCACAAACCAGCACTGCTACCGGGAGAATAGATGCAAGTGTGGCCTGGATAGTTAACATAGGCCCAAGCAGAAGCAATCAGTGTATGGAAGACAAGTAAGTCTGCCTGGAGAAGAAACGGAAAACATTTGGGTGGAACAGTTTATTAGAAAATACACATGTGCAAAAAATGAGAGACTGTCTTAGCCTCTGAAGGTACGTCTGCACAGCATTTTGGAGTCCCAGCTCGGGCGGACAGACTCAGGCTAGCACGGCTCACGCTCTAAAATAGCTATCTGAATGACGCTTTGAAGTTGTGCCTCAGGCAGGAGCTCAGGCTCTGAAATATTGGGGAGGGTGGGGGGGTTTCAGAGCCCAAGCTCCAGCCTCAACTGCATCTTCAAAGTGCCGTCCATACAGCTGTTTTAAGAGCATCAGCATAAGGCCTGCTAGACTGAGTCTCACTGCAGGATGGGATGCTTGCTTCAAAATGCAAAATTACTCGATGACCTTTCAAGGTCCCTTCCAGTTCTAGGAGATGGATATCTCCATTATAAAATAAATAAAACGTGAGCTGTAGATTTGAAGCCAGGTAGCAACATATTTGGCATCTATGTTCTGTTGTGTACATCTAAGAATCACTTTCCCTGAACTAATCAGCTGCCTTCTTCCTTTCTCATAGAGTGCTCAACCAGTTTGTTGGAATAGCAAAGAAAAATGCCAGGAGGCACATTCACTATGGATGGGTTGTCTTCTTTTGCCTTTAAGTAAAACACAGGTTTTTGTTTATCTTGTATGTGCAAAGCTGTAGTTCTAGTCTACCAAGATTCTTGTCACCAAAATGGGATGCTTTAGATTTCACTATAACCTACCTAACTGAAACTGGAGTAGCCACTAAAACTAGGGACTTCACATGACTTTATTATTTGTACTGCAGTGGCATTTAGGAGCCCTACTCAACTATCAGGGCCCTATTATGCTAGGAGTTGTATGAACAGTAAAAGCACGGTGTATCTGCCACAGAAAGCTTACAATTGTAGGTCCTCATTCAGCAAAGCATTTCAGCCCACGCTTAGTTAGCACAACTTCAGCTGTTATAAGCAATAACCATTTAAAGCATTGGTGTCTTTTACTGCAGAAAAATAACATGCCCAAAGCAGATTTATGCTCCCCAAAATCATACCATGTAAAACCAGTTATTAATGGTGAATAAGAAACCTTAGTGATGGAAGCAGCCATGGCCATTACTATTTACGTGAGTTCAGGCATAATTAGTATTGCAGAATCCCAGTGAGGCACGTTAACCAAAACTGGCCTGCTTCCCATCTTACCCAAGCCTTGTTCCATATCTAACCTCTCATGTTCACCTGAGTCTCTAATTAAGCCAACTGGAATCCTGAGCGGTGAGCACACAGTATAATAATAATGACTAGCATTCCTATAATGCCTTCCATCTGAGAACCTCCAGGTATGCTTAGTGGTTTCAGTCTCACACCACCCTGATGAGGTAGGTTTTTATTATCCCTGTTTTACAGGTGAGGTGGAAAATGAGGTACAGAAGTTAAAACCAAGGTTTTTCCAAAGCGACTGGTGATTTTTTGTGTGTGTGTACCTCTGTTTTGAGGGAACCAACTTGAGAGGTTTGAAAGGTGTGCCCAGGACTTCCTGAAAATCAGGCCCCTTTAGTGTCTCAAGTTGGAAACCCAGGAAGCAAGGCACCCAAAATCCCTTGTCACTTTGGAAACGCTTGGCCTAAGTGACTTGCTCAGGGTGACAGCAAGTATGGGAGAAATGGGACCCAGGGGCTCCTAAGGCCTGTGTTAACTGCTAGACTACACTGCCTCTTTAATTTACCAGGGAAAAATAAAATGACAAACTTGGCTGTTGTGAACAGGGTTCTGGTTTTCCTTGAGTCACTGTACTGGCTTAACTGATTGGAAAAGTAGAGTATAGTAAACAGAACACCATAGTCACAGCAACCTTAACTTTTCATTATTGCTAATTATTTGGATAATGCCAGAGCCGTGCATGGCACTTGTCAGTACAGATAAAGGGCATATCCCTCAGCCAAACGACTCACGGTTAAAAGAAGAAGAGAACTGACTGTGGAAAAGCGAGGGCATACGTCTTGCAAGCAACAAAAGACTTTTGACTTATTTTGTTAGCAGTTTGAGCCCTGAAGGAAGTGGATTTGAAAGAGAAGGGTGGCAGGTGGAGTTCAAGCATCGCCTGAAAGAAGGCGCTGAGGTGGACAGTGGAGACAAGCTCAAGATGGGGCTGAGCAAAGAGGCCGTGAACGCAGGAAGGGATTAGGTTGTGAAGGGCCTTTTTGTTACTTCAGAATCGGGGCAGAGGGAGGAAAGACCACAACTACAGCTGAAAATATAGAAATGTTCATGGGCTCTGAAATGTCCTACCAGGACAGCGATGGGAATCGGAGAGAGATTGTTACATGTTTGTTTTTGGCTTGTTTCTGTTCAGGCTAGAGCTCAAACATTCAAAATAACCATAGGAACAGCAAACATTAGTGTTGTTCTAAAACCTGCCGCAAGCACACTAGAAATCCCCTACTGCCCAGATTGCAAGTGTCTGCAAAAGGGGGAAACAATTTCGTTTCCTGCTACTTTTGTGGTGTCTAAAGGAGACTTACAAGTCCCCCACACCATTCCCCCCTTCTTGTTTTTTCTCTTTACCTTGGCAATATTGAATCTCCACTTCCCTGGTTTAGCTTGAGGTCTCCTTGGTAGACCTGGAGTCAGTGTCCTCTCCGTCCTCAGTAAAGGGGCAGAACTGTTGACTCTTACACCGATCTTTTCTCTGGTGTTTTCAGGTGGTTGAGTTAAATAGGCAATAACAGAAACCAAAAGCTTTCAAACAGTGAAAACTCCTCTGAGTTGTTCAGCTTTCACTCTTGGCATTTGTGATGTCATAGTGCTAACAGCACTTGGAGATGGTGGGCCAGATTCTCAGACATGCTCAACTTCCTCTGAGCCTCTCTTGTGGTACAAAGGGGATGGAATCCAGTTTTAACTCCCCTGCTGGAGACACCATTCACCAGGGAGTCCCTATAAGGTGTAGAAGCAGCATAGTGGGTTACTGTTTCCCTTCCCACAGTCCCTGGAGCAGGGCTGAAGAGGGTCTGGGAGAAGGACTGGCTGCAGCACATTATGCTCAAGCTATAGATATGCTCAACTGGCAGATGCCTTAGAAACCAGCTGGCCCTTAGGTGGCTCTAAACTACATCATGGTCTGGCTTCGGGATCGCAATCAGAGAGCAGTAACAGGCTCCATGATGCCCTCTGCCCCCACAGAAGCCAAGTGCAGCGAAGAATGTGGTCCAGTGTTTTTAAGAAAAAACAAAGTAGACCAGAATTGTATTTCTACTGTAAGAGAGACAAACAGGGAAAAAAGGCTTCTGAAGTTGTTTTGGGGTTTTTTGCTCCTTAGATTGCAAAAGAGGGAAATGACCATAAAGGAACTACCTTTATCCTCTAGCTTAGTTACATTTCTTAATACAATGGTTATATTGAATTATGCATAGACCAGCTGATTAGGTTTTTTTCAGTAAGCTGTCACAACCCTATATTTTCTGCTGGCTATTTCAGCACATTCCCACTGAATGCAGGAATACAGGTGAGCATGTCCCTAAGTTCAAAGAGGACATTCCCTGAGTGGTTTGTAACTTGTCTTAATTGGATATTTTGGTGAATGGAGGAGCTCCGGTATCGATCAGGGGCAGTATATGGTTTGTGTGTGTTTTGAAAAAGGGCTGCTTCTGGCGGAAACATCCACTCTTCCCTTTGGGATTGTGCAACAAAAAATGAGATTTAAGTCTAAGAATTGCCTGTAGCTTGACTTGTCACCAAATAATGAGTGTACTAAGCTTTTTAAAAACAACAACACTGGAGTGGGGGTCTCTGACTCTTGCTGTGATATGCGCTAATACATATAAATGTACTTCCTAATGTGACTTTCCCTCCTCCTTCCACATTAGAATTTTAAAAAGCAAACCCTTGCAAACGCTATATTTATACCGTCAAGCACGTGCTCTTCTGAAAACCAACACAATTTCCCAAAAGAGTGAGAGAGGGGGAGGGGATTAGTTTCTAAACCCCTTCACCCACACAAACTACAAATGAGAATTGTTTTTAGGGGTTGCAGTTCTGTTCTTAACTTACAGTGCTAGCAGAATCAAGTCCCATGGTTCTCTTTATAGCTACAAAAGGTGTTAGAAATGAATGCCTACTCACATTTAATATTAGCTTATATGGCACACAACTCTTTTGGAAGTACATGGCAGCATAATACTGACAACAGGAGTGTTTATACAGCAGAGTCAAAAGAAAACTAGACCAAGAAATGTCAGTATTCAGACAATTTGACGAAGTTCCCTACTTTTTACCAAAAAAAAAAAAAAATAAAAATAAAAACAGAAGTGTCCTTGATTCAACAAAGTTTAAAAACTTTCAGTACTGTCAGAGCTACTTCAAAGCCATCTCCACATTTCACTCGTGCCAGGGCTTCTACATGTGTCTTTAGGCTTTGGTGATGTATCCTTCTCTGATCAGGAAGTCATAGATTTTCCTGGTTTTATTCACATCGATCTTGATGAGTGCTCTAGCCTGGGCTAATCTCAAGCCTCCTTGCTTGTTACACTCGTTCACTAAAGCAGCTTTATATTCTAAATAGGCTCCAGGGACCAATCTCACCATCTGACAGAGCTGGAAGACAAAGGTAAAGTTAATAAACGTTAACATCTGCCACACTCGCTCGTCTTGCAATCCCTGGGATGGGGGAGGAAGGAATGACGACCAAAAACACACTTATTTTCTCCTGGGGGGTGGAAAAAATGGCAATTACAAGTGAGTCCAACCCGCAAGTAATAAGAGGAAGAGTTTGCTGAGAAGAGGGCTCTCCTGTTGGTTGCTGTTTTAGAAAGCATTCTTTACTGACAATACACTAGGGAGATGAGTGAGAACCTAATATTGCAGACGTGTGTTAGCATCCTGCGTGGGTGGTGTTCTGTGCAGACCAAGGCAAGTGCACATGCCGAAGAGACTCACAACCACCAGTTCAGCATATTGGACAAATGCCAGACAGGGCTTCTGTCTATTAATCCCCTACAGACGACGGCTTTTTAATTTTTTTAAATACCCTTTTATAAAAGCGGCTATACAAACAGCACTTGCCCTCTAGCAGTTTAGGGCAGGAAATAGTGCAGAGTGGACATTATGCATTTGACAACAACTGAGCTTATTAAGGTGACAATCTCTAGTCTCTCCTGCAGACTGAAAATATTGATTCCAAAAAGCTCTCAGGTTCTGTTTGACAGGAAAGTTCCCATGTGGCTCTCAAATATGGGCTTTCCCCTCAGTTCCGGGCTGTAAGGGTACCAGTGGAGATGCTGACTGCCTCTTTCTTTTTAATAATGAAGTGCTCAGTGACTGAACCCCATTGACAGAAATCAGCTGAGACACAAGGTCTCAATAAGAGAGACCTTCTCTGAACTCTGCAGACAAGGAAATCCGACTTCCCTGTAAGCTAATGCCCGGGCAAAATTATTTGTATGCTGAATGGAGCCAAAAATGCCACATCCACTGGTGAAGTTGTGATCTGATTTTTCACAAGTGCTAGATACAATGAATGGAAAACACAGTTGATTGCTGTGGCGGAAAGGGAATCTAAAATTCATCTAGTGCACATCAGATGTACTGACATTTGCTCCTTGGTAGAATAGGTGGTGAGATAAAGACCTGGTTGCTACTGTCTTCCTCCAAGTCAAGACCATCATCTTCCATTTCAAAGATTAGTAGATGCGATTCCCATCAACCTTCCAGTGCTGTTTTTAATTAGCCAGATAAGTCAGTCTCTCATATAGGAATTGGGAGATGAACTATAGTATTCTATATGGTACTAGGCCAAGTTAACAAACAGTCTCTTAAAGAAGGCCAAATTCTGCTCTTTGAAACGTGCAGCTCTCACTGATGTTACTAGGAGCCTAGTATGCACATCCAAGGGCAGAAATTTGGACAAAGCACAAAAAAGCAAGAATGAACTGTTTCATCTTCCATTGATCATCACGGTGTTATAACTCAACTTCGGTAGGTTTGGCCTAATACGGTTGACTGAGGTTTGGTCCTTTGGTCTGAGCTGGCTGAACTATTGAAAAAAAACATTGTTAGGAGCAAGTGATGGTTCCTGTTGGGCCCTCAAAGAAATCCTCAGCCAATTTTAAAGCAAACATTCATTAAGAAAACGTTGCTCTCATAAAACCAGAGTGGAGTAAGGGACATCACACTCTGCACATTATAATGTAACAACTTCCCCAAGCTTCTTGCACTACAGTAAACCCATTTGCTAGATCTACATAATATAGCTCATAAAGGCTCACAAGGTTAAGACAGCTCAACAAGACAGCGTCCGAAGATAAATAGCTACATGGTGGTGGTCTGTCTTCCCATTCATTTCAACTCCTCTCCTTACCTCTTTCTCCTTCTCGTTAAGTTTCTCTGTGCCTGGGAGACCCGTGAGGTTCAGTGGGGGGGCGCTCCGTCTACCTATGGAAATAAGGAAAGCATTGTTCACAGCCTACGATGCTAGTTCGGAGGCTGCAGTTTCTCCAGATGTTTTGTCTCAAAAGGCAGACATCGATGATGTTAACCCAGTAAAATCCAAGCGTT
The DNA here is from genome assembly GCF_027887155.1 of Malaclemys terrapin pileata. Classification (NCBI taxonomy): domain Eukaryota; kingdom Metazoa; phylum Chordata; order Testudines; family Emydidae; genus Malaclemys; species Malaclemys terrapin. Next base: position 7,977,852 of record NC_071522.1, on the reverse strand, counting down.
TGTGGTCAGCTCTTTAGGGCTCAACTTCAAAGCTGCACTAGTTTAACTAAAGACATGGTGTTTTCAATTGATTAAGTTAAAATTCCTGTGTGAACACTTAACTAACCTTTTTAAAGATAGGATTTGCAAGGGATCAACTTCAGCTAAAATGACATTAGCCAAGTTTAAATAGAATAAACAGCATTTTACACCTGTTTAGCTAAACTGACTCATACTTTTAGCTAAATCAGTGCAACTTTGTATGTAGACTGGCTTTACTGTGTGCAGTTCTACAGTTCACAGCAGGCGTGAAACAGGAATTTTGTAGGAAACTGCCAGGATTGTTATCTTTTTACTGATAAGTGCAATGATCTATTTTTCCCACCTAATAGTGCAATATGTCTAAAGTGTAACTGCAAATGAATGCCCACTGGAAACAAAGCAGCCAGATGGAAAATTTCCAAAAGAAGCAGTTGAAATGCTAAGCAAAAATACAGTATCTGCCACTATTTGCAGTGTTGGTCCCAGGGTATCAGACAGACCAGGTAGATGAGGTAGTATCTTTTATTGGACCATCTTCTGTTAGTGAAAGAGGTAAGCTTGCTACTCCGAGCTGCGTTTCACGTCAGACTGTAGATCAGTTTCTGCAGTTATATATATGGAAGGGGGACAGCAGAAAGAGTTAAGGGCTAAATTTTCAGAGACTTTTGGTGCCTAAAGAAGCATACAGGTGCCTAGTAGATTTTCAGAAGTGCCTATGTGGGATTTCAGCTCCAATCGATATCACCAATGTGGGTATTGATATGAGTGTACATGATGGAATTTCCTTACAAACCAAGATAGTCACAGAAATGCTGTATGTGATCATGTAATTAAAGACAGTACCATACCACGTATGCACAAGGGGATTGAATTATGGTTGCATGGGTAACCTTAATTTTGGCATGTTCTAACTTCTGAGTGCTTGACTTTGCAACCTTAATATTTGTGTGTCATTCATATATAAACTCCTCACATCTGCACACTGATAGGTTTGTCATGCACACTTCACTCTGACATGCGAAGAGACCCAGAAGCAGCTCCACATGACTGCAAGGAAAGGACAGAACATCTTTACCATCTTTTAAACCAACCCTGAATCTTGTTGCAGTGTAATCTGAAAAAAACTCTTCTCTTTTCCCTGGCCACACTCAATAACGCAGCTATAAAGCCTGATTCTATCTATATAGCCAGAAGGACCTAGAAATTCAGCAACAACCCACTGACTGCATCCAGAATGACTTGTGAGTTATAGACAGCGTTGACTTTTACTGTACTTGGGGATGAGGGTTGCGGATGGACAATTCTGTATTCAAGCAAGAGAGGCCACTCTCCTGAACTAACAGACTAGTGTCACTGATGCATGGTAGAGTCTACACAACACTTAGGAGGTAGTGTAGACATAGCCACCGTCGGCAAAATTTATGTTGCTCAGGAGGGTGAATATTCCACACCCTTCAGCGATGCAGTTATACAGACCTAGCCCCTAGCGTAGAAGCCCTCCCATTGACATAGCTATTGCCTTTCGGGGAGGCAGAATACCCACGCTGCCAGGAACTCTCGTCGGCGTAGGTAGCATCTTCACTCGCTTCTGCACCACTGCAGGGCTGTAAGTGTAGACAAGCTGTGAATGTTCATGTAGACAAGCCCTTAGGGCTTTTATTATAGCTCCATCATAGAAAATAATTACCTGAATTTGAAGCAACTGGCATTGTGGGACTCAGGCCAGAATCACTGCAAGGAAATGAAATGTCAAATTAACTATGCATTGTATAAGAACAGCTGCAAAAATTGGCCCCTATGCTACTTCTTCCCATCTTGTAACAACTGGAACATCCAACTTGCATAACCCAGAGATGAAGCTTAGCAACTTACATATATTAGCCTGATCCTTGAAGTCAAAGGGATTTCCATGTGCGCAGCACTTTCCAGTACTGGCCCAGGAATAAAAACCAAAGATAGAGACTAGTGGGGAAAAAAAGGGACGCTAGATTTCTGTTGATGAAGACTGAACTGTACCCAGCAGGAGATAAAGGGAAAGTACAGCCTTTTCTCTAGACTATATTCTTAGACAGTACAGGATGCAAGTTGTACAGGATACACGTGTCCTTCCTGTGCATTGTAGGTTTTGTTCACAGCCCCAGTTTAGTTTAGATGGCATATTGATAAAGCTGCTGCCGCTAAGATCACACTGCCAGAAAGGACATCAAATGCCATCTGTGTTCTCATTAATACCCCTAAGGGAAGACCCTTGTTTCCTGCAATGGATTTAAAGATAGCAGTTCAGTTCGCATTGAGATAGATAATGTGGTCAAGTTTTCTCAGAAAAAATCAGAATGCGGGTTACGGAACACTTTATGAACCCTACCTAGTCTCTCTTTGTTTGACACTTAAGCACTATTTCCATCACTTAGGGCTTTTTTAAAATTTCTATGAATTAGAGACTATTCTCCTCTGCCCCCATACTAATGTGGGAAACACATTTGTTACTGCCAATAGAAAGAAATGTTGAATCTTTCCAATTAAAGTTGTGCATGGAAAAGGCCTAATCTTACTGTAACCGTACATGTCAGCTTGTCGACTGAGCCATTGCTGGCAGGCGCTGCTGTCCTGGATGTACTGGAGGACTTCGGAAAGCATCGTGCGCTTTAGGCGCTCCTCCTCTCGCGTCTTCTTGAGGTGATCGTAAGTTCTTGCACCTACAGCAAACATGCATCACGTTCTGACGGACTGTGCTGAACCAGAATTCTCAGCCTGCTGTTCCCTTACTTCAATAGCTAGGAAATGAATTGTCCCCTAATATTGGGCCAGATTCTGCTACCCTTATTCAAGTGAGTGCAAATTATTTCAGTGGAAGTATTTGTGGAGTCACGTGAGGGTGTCAGGGTTATATTTAATTTCAGGGCAAAAATAAGTTACTATAAAAAAAAAAAATCTCATTCAGCCCCAGAAGTGTGATTTAAAGTCTGATTCCTTCCTTCACATTCTTCACCTGTTGGTCGATACAGTGCAGCTGCCCTGTCCCCCGCATGGAAAGCATTTATGGCTACTGAGCTACCATACTAGTGCTTTGATAGCTTTTTGGAGTGATGACTATGTTGAGCTTTGCTCAATGGTGCGTTCACCAGGCTATCCATCAACTCAAAATAGTTCTAAAAAAAACTCCACTGCTCTCCTGATGCATTATTAATAGAAGACTCTCTTAGCTAAAGAGTGTGTCAAACACATTTAAAAAAAAAAAATCTTCTCATTTAACACATCCTAAATGTAGCTTAAGCATCCTTCACTATCCTAATAGGCTGAATAATCTCCCATGTACTTACTACAGAAGTTAGTGATTCCTGCCGTCCTGTATTCCTGTAGACGCTTTATTTCCCTTCGCAGTTCAAATTCCACTGTTTTTTCCCCAACAGTAAAGAGCAGAGGAATCCAAAAAGAACAAATGTGGGTAAAATGCTGTTGTTAGTGAACATTGCTGCACATTCCTCACTCGTCGTCAGTTCAGTTACTAAAGTGTATAGCCACAGATAATATTAACTTTTTTGTACTTGCCCATCTGTGATCTTGAGCAAGCAGAACCTACAAATTACTGGACGTGGTATGATATAATCTGATCGCAATTCGGATTTATTTTGTAAGACCACTTCTAGATTGTTTGTGCAGCGAAGCTATTTTAGCTTCAGGCTCAGGGAATTCTTCCGCCCTGCTATCGATGAGCCAAATGATGCTACTCTGTGGGACTTTTATAAGACACTTTACAAACATTAACAATCCCCACAACACAGTTAGTTAAGTAGGAATATCCCGAGTTTACAGGAAGAGAAATTGTATAGAGAATGTAGGGTCTGATTTTGTTCTCGCTGACATCAGCAAGAGCAGAACTGAACCCTAAGTAACTCTGGTCACAGAGGGACTCTGTACATACCGAGATTGGAACATTACAGACCTGAGGTTTTCAAATGATTCCTCTCTACGGGGGGGGGAGGGGGGGCCAATGTTTGGAAAGCTATCCTGTGTTTGTTTTCCTTGTTTTAAAGTCCCTAGCTATATGCCTTGTGGACCTCTTACATTATCCTACGTTGTCACTGATCCATGATTTTAATTACTCGACTGTCTTAAGATTTTCCCTGGCTTGGATCCCCTTTCTCTGTGGTCAGTTCAGTAGTGCAGTTAACCTAACTTTGCCCTTTATCTCTAGTTCGGGGATACTTATTAACTCGAGATTTAATTATACAGCTTCCTAGTACCAGTTAGTTTACAATAAACAAAAAGTTTTTTTGCCTTAAATTAGTGAATCTATATTGCTCAGGAGCCTTATGTAATTAACGTGTATCCCTGGCTATGTCGAAGGGGGCTCAGATTAAATAAAAAGGCCTCCCTCTGGCTAGTAAGACAATGGGACTAGGTGCTGGAGTCAGTACCACCCAAAAGGAGTAAAGATTTCTAGGGTTAGACCCTAGCTCAGTATCTGGCTGTGTCATGAAATGCAGCCACATCTGGCGTGGAACAGGACAGCTGGTCACATGTTGCTTTGTGCTTGCTAATGAAGAGTAATTTCCCCCCCAACAAAGCCACAGAATTTAGGTAAGCAGGATGCAATTACCCGCACTGGAATTTGACCAGGACACGCGGCAATGCACTTTATAATTATGCAAAAAGAATTTGGACAATTAGATGATGGAACAGTTTGAAACCATTTAAGGTGAGGCGCTTAATAGAGGCTGTGCTGTATAGTTACGTCCTAGCTGAGACAGCACACATGTACTTTATGGAATATACAATTAACCGCTGACTTAACCCCAATATTAACTTAGGTCATAGGTATTTTACTCATTCTATGGTATAGCATGGCAGTGCACGAACAGTGATCTTGTCACAAAGAGGAAGGACTGTAGTATTTAATTATCTGACATATCCAACAATACACTCAAATATAACTCAATGGACAATGAACCAATAAGAGCTGAGGATTATTTAGTATACCCACCCAGGGCCATATTTATTTTATCTGAGGTAGATGGGTGGGAGAGGAGGAAAACCTGTACAGTATCTATTTAGAGAAGGCCATTGACAACTAATATAACAATCTGTCACCCACTTAAATGCTTACTTTCACTGAACAGATTAAACATGAACAAAATCAATAAAACACCTACGTGCATGGCTTTCAATGAACTTGTCATGCTCCACTGGGCCTAAAATTCTTGCAAACCGTCGCATTGTTTCATAAAGGTCTTGGACCTCCTTTGGGTATCGTCTCTCCAGAACTGCAATAAAAGAAAAATAGGGACCTCTGTGAGCACTATCTTTATACTGGGCAGGGGAATTGGGATAGCTAGGCATTTTGTGGGGGGAGAAGAATCCTCTTCATATGGTAACTGCTAATAGTTCCCTTCACATGATACAAGTTTGTACCATGGTAGGGACAAATGCTTTAAAAAAAGGCAAATCTACACATGTAGCCAAAATTCCCACTGGTTGTAACTGACATGGTGGTAAAATATGCCCCTGGATCCTAATCCCCACTAAAAATTGTACTGGTGTTGCTACCAGGGCAGCTGACCTGGTGGAATTTTTTTTTCATTAAAATTCCCTAGTGTAGACAGGGCCTCTGTGTTGTAAAGAGGCCCGGTCAGATTGTGGCCCCGAGGTAGTATTGTAATTCTAGCAATACTTCCTCAAACCAAGTCACGTGTCATGATCATAACAATTTTTTTTTTAAAAGGACCTTTAAAGCCATGAGTTAACATCACATCTGATATTACTTTTAATGGAGAGAGGGAACATAAATCCCACCAATAAAAGACTAAAGGAATCTGAACAGGTCACCATAATCTGTACCCACCGTATGGGTCCAAGTTTGATATTCTCCCCATGATGACAAAATTACAAACAAAGTGACAAAGAATGCTATGGTGCCCGCAACATGCAATTCTAAGTCCTAATGTATGATAACTAGGTGTTGATTGACAATATCTTGGACATAGTATGCGTAAACCATTTTATAATGTACACTGCAAATATCCAGCATTTAAAGTTTCTCTTTAACTTTGGCTTAAAGCCATTTTAAAACAAAAAGCTGTATTTAGTACTTACTCTGAAATTTTCTGAGGTTGATGAGGCCATGGTCTCTTATAATTCTATCATTAAAAAAGAAATAGTAGTAATAAGTAAGAACTCATTTATTAGTGAACAAACGTCAAAGGGATTCTGGTAATATTTATACAATTTTACCCAAGTTCTAACTCTATAAACGGGGAATACATGATATTTTATAAACTATTAGTCAGCACAAGTTTGGGATAGCTATGTTCGTTACCATGAGTCCAATCGGCAGGGCTCAAAAAGAGCTATAACCTCTTAAAAAGATCTAAAATAGCTTCTCTAAACCCAAATGTCATGTCTCTTGAATGTCTTATGTCTTGCCCAGCCAAAGCTAAAAGCAAGTCCCATGCTTGATTTTCAGCCAGCTTGATTTAAAAAACAAAACAACAAAATGGCTGTTTTAAAGCCGCTCATGAGATTAGGATGTTAGACTAGCCCCAAGGAAATGAGTTAATGGGCAGAGGATAGGTGAGATGGTCACAGGGCTCTGCAATTATCACATGGATATTGCTTGTGTGTGTGGTTATTTTATTAACACACAACTTTTGAGAGAGAGAGAGAGAGCACACGCTCGCTTTTTGAGTAACTTTGTTAGGCAAGGTGGTGGCTGAACTTATATGAAATGTATTACTTCCTCTCTCTATTTACATAAACTGCACAAGTGTTTTTCCATCCCAAGTAGAACAGGATTTAATAGGCGTTGTGACAGTGACGTTAGCAGTTTTATGTTCTCTTAGGGTTTTGTCCTGCCTGGTCTATTAAAAACTTAACAGCCACTGACACCAATGTGCTTTACACAATTATAGGGTTTAAGACACCTTTTTTTTTAATAAGACACACTGTGTATCATCATGTAGTTTATGCCACATATACATATTTTTTTAATTGGGAGAAGGAAGGGCAGGTCTAATTGAGTCTCCTTCTCTTTCAACTACCCTTCAAAATAACATGTTGTGTTGACCTTTTATTCTGGGAGGAGGGATGGACAAGTTTTGCTCCAAAGTTGTTAATCATCTTGGCCCCGGCAGTAAAAGGATGAATAACTTACAAAAAACTGGTCAAAGTATTTGAAAGATTTAATGAATAATTCTAGAGTCATAAAATTTGTTGAATAAAGTATTCAAACTTTATTTAACCGCCTCATATTAGCAACACATAGTTATCTGTATTATGTGTCCTCAGACACTTAGGAAAAGAGGCTCTAGTGTACTAACCATCATGATGCGAGCATATCTATGGAAAGGGATTGGGTTTAGTAAGAGTAGGAGACTGGGAGTCAGGCCTCCTAAACCAGGGTCTAAGTACGCCTGGCCCCCTGACAGCATGGTGATTAGAGAAGGGAGCTGACTTAGGACTGCTGGTTTCTACATCTGGATCTACCACTAACTCGCTGAGACGTCATTTAATCTCAGGGTCCCACTCTACAAAATGGGTAGATTATCTCACAGGGATGCTGAAGGGTTAATTATTTATAAATTGCTTTGAGATGCTTGTATTGAAAGTACTCAACTGGTGAAATTCACCACTGCGCATATGGCGAGCACAAGGCCTATAAGTCGCTTCTGCCTTGTTTTGACATCTTACAGGGAAGTTTAAGGTGTGTAGAAGCTTGTGCAGATCCTTTAGCCAGGAGGAATTTCACCAATATGTACAAATTAGTTCTGTTGTGTGTGAATCTGCATACTTCCTAGTCTGCTGAAGTGTTAAATTCTCCTGCTGAGAGCCATGTGACTGATCTGTACTCTGTGCACATAGGGAAGGCAGAATAGCAGAGTTGAGATCTGCTCTAATAGGAGAAATTTCCCTCAGTATTAGGTTTTTGGGATCCTTCTGGAAGGTGCTAGTTAAAATCAATTACACTTAATATCAGGATAGTATTACTGCACATAACACCGTGAATATTGAAGCTCTGGACTACAATCACTGGTTGAGAACTCACTTTTTTCTCCTCTGCCTTTCCTTTAACCTGGAGTGATAGATATCTACAACTGCAATCTTCAAAGCTGCCAAGTATAGAAAGGAAGATCAGAAAAACAGATTAATCACATACGAGATTATCACACCAGGCTTCTCCCCAGATCCCCCAAAAACCTGTGTTCATCACAGCTTGAAAAGGCCCACTTCACTTGTACGAAGCAGGCTGGCTGCCTTTGCTTCAAGATGTTAAAAATTCTTAGCCCAAAGTTACTATCTTACTATTGATATTAAGGATTTTTTGTTTTTCGCAAAAGGGAAAACATTTTGCCCTTTATACTTCCCTGAAAAGCAAATGGTTAGGCTTAATATTTGATAGGTTTTCTTTGGAGAAGGACTAGCCTGCAGAGAAATAAGGAAGGGGATTAAAAGAATGCCAAGAGCTAAAAAGACTGAGATCTGAATCGAGATAATTCAGAGTAGACTTTGCTGAGACTCTCAGAAATTACCTAGAAGATTTTTAGCTGGTTAACTTTTTTTTTATATATTTTGCTATCAACCAAAAGAGACCCAAGAGGGCAGTTCTCAACAAGTACGGAGAAAACTTGCTTGTTGTTAGAAACCATCTCTTTCTATAAGAAATTGTCTAAAATTCTTCTGGCTAATCCACCTATAGATTCTGCAACTCATTTTCACAGATACACTGAGGTTAATACATTTTCTTGGCACATTCTGGAGAGAGCAGATAAAGAAGACACCCAGCTCTTCCACTAGGACTAGCTTCATAATTCTGTTAAATAATTCAAAGACCCATCTTGCTAAATAAGCCGTGTGTGTTGATTTCTGGATTGGATTTTTCTCTCAGTGTTACTTATTTTAATATTTTCCCAGAAAGAAAAGGCTTAAGATTCTACAATGGATTTATAGTCTGCAGAGACAACATGCAAATCTGTGAAACCAAGCAAGAGTATTTCTCCCTCCACCTCAATACACTGTATGAACAGATGTATCCAAAGTGTAGCAGAGCCAGAAACATGGTCCATGCATGACCATCCTCTCCCTGTTGCTGCAGGATAAAGACAAGTGCAGTTTATTAATGGAGAGTCAAATCAATTAGCAATTAATCTAGCAATGAAGAGGCAGGCTGCAGTAAGTATAGCTGTGGGAATTTACTTGATATTTTAAAATATACCATATGTATATTTATGTGTAAATTACATGTGGCTCCTAGTCTCCAGGCAAATGGCCAGTGTAGCCCTCTGTGCCATAAGGTTTAGCCGTCCCTCTTTATTGGAAACCCGAAAGGGTTGGGGTGTGAGCTCAGAAGCCAGTTCTAAGTTCATTTGATGTTCCTTTTTATTTATGTAGCATCTTCAGGATAATGTATTTTGACTTATGTGAAATCAGTGTCCAAATTAAAGTCTGACAAGCTAAAATCCCGATGTCTTAGAACCTTTATCTGATACAGAATCTGGATGCAACAGATTACTAAATCATAGCAATAGGAAAGCTATAATGTCCTTGTTCTTTTTAACATAGGGCGATGGGAAGACATGGTGTATATTTAAATATAGATTTGCTTGGGTTTCTTAGCCCAGCAACAAGGCAGTATTAACAAATTCTCTATTCCTTGCTTAGATTCAGGGAGAGAAGAATGAGAAATGTAGTAAGTTAGATATGAATGAAATACCTTACCAAGTACAGGAATCACTGCCAATGTATATAAAACCTTTGTATTTTTAAGGCTCCCAAAAGCTAAGCTGCCATATTATTTTCTGGGATTTGTGTGGGAAGAACGTTGAGTAGACAGAGATTGCATTGGAGAAACTCTATAAATACCACCAGTAATTGGTCACCTGCAACTGGAGGATTGTATTTCTGACACTTTCACTTGAATTTAAAGTGTTCTGAAAGAAATTATGATTGATTGGGTAGGGGAGTGAACATTTACCAGAGCAAATGAAGGAAAAAAATGGCTCTCTCACACAGAGAAAATTCACATTCATTGCAGTCGTCTTTTCTTTATTGACACATTCACATAGAAACAACTGATTACAAGATCTGGAATGCATGAATAACCCAGTCTACTACTATGCTACATGCTGCATGGTAATGAGAAAAGAGATGCTACGAGAATTAAAATGATCTGCCTGTTTTTCCCCTTGGAGAATGCTGGAGAGACAGCTGTTGACCTTATGACGAAGGAAATCCAAGGTGATGTCACAGTCAAAGTGTCCATTATGGGAAAAGATAAGAAATGATCAGTATAGCTTCCAATAATAGGCAAGGCTATTTCCTCCACTTTGAAACCAAAAAAACTGTGCACGTGCTAGCGTATATCCAAATATAGTTTGCCCTACCCTTCCAATTCCCTTCTCTAACAGCATCTGCTCTGCAGAAACCTGAGTGGCAGTGAAAGACAGACATGTTTCAGGCCAACTAATCCACTAGTTGGCATCGCTCATCCATACAATCGGAAGAATGTAAATTAATTTATGTAATTCCCAGTGTGCTCCTGGCTTTGTAGGCACACATTAGATATAATCCAAACTCACCCCTTCCCAGAGGAGAGAAAAATCTTACGGAATCTATTTTAGACAGCTGTAGCAGAGCCTCCTCTAGGGCTGTCTCAGGAATAAACATTGTGTAGTGTTTTAAAAACAGTATGTTTAAAAGGACATTGCCAGGTTTCATAGAATCATAGAATCATAGAATATCAGAGTTGGAAGGGACCTCAAGAGGTCATCTAGTCCAACCCCCTGCTCAAAGCAGGACCAATTCCCAGCTAAATCATCCCAGCCAGGGCTTTGTCAAGCCGGGCCTTAAAAACCTCCAAGGAAGGAGACTCCACCACCTCCCTAGGTAACGCATTCCAGTGTTTCACCACCCTCCTAGTGAAATAGTTTTTCCTGATATCCAACCTGGACCTCCCCCACTGCAGCTTGAGACCATTGCTCCTTGTTCTGTCATCTGCCACCACTGAGAACAGCCGAGCTCCATCCTCTTTGGAACCCCCCTTCAGGTAGTTGAAGGCTGCTATCAAATCCCCCCTCATTCTTCTCTTCTGGAGACTAAACAATCCCAGTTCTCTCAGCCTCTCCTCATAAGTCATGTGCTCCAGACCCCTAATCATTTTTGTTGCCCTCCGCTGGACTCTTTCCAATTTTTCCACATCCTTCTTGTAGTGTGGGGACCAAAACTGGACACAGTATTCCAGATGAGGCCTCACCATTGTCGAATAAAGGGGAACGATCACGTTCCTCGATCTGCTGGCAATGCCCCTACTTATACAGCCCAAAATGCCGTTAGCCTTCTTGGCAACAAGAGCACACTGTTGACTCATATCCAGCTTCTCGTCCACTGTGACCCCTAGGTCCTTTTCAGCAGAACTGCTACCTAGCCATTCGGTCCCTAGTCTGTAGCAGTGCATGGGATTCTTCCGTCCTAAGTGCAGGACTCTGCACTTGTCCTTGTTGAACCTCATCTGGTTTTTTTCTGCCCAATCCTCTAATTTGTCTAGGTCCCTCTGTATCCGATCCCTACCCTCTAGTGTATCTACCACGCCTCCTAGTTTAGTGTCATCTGCAAACTTGCTGAGAGTGCAGTCCACACCATCCTCCAGATCATTAATAAAGATATTAAACAAAACCGGCCCCAGGACCGACCCTTGGGGCACTCCACTTGAAACCGGCTGCCAACTAGACATGGAGCCATTGATCACTACCCGTTGAGCCCGACGATCTAGCCAGCTTTCTATCCACCTTACAGTCCATTCATCCAGCCCATACTTCTTTAACTTGGTGGCAAGAATACTGTGGGAGACAGTATCAAAAGCTTTGCTAAAGTCAAGAAATAACACATCCACTGCTTTCCCCTCATCCACAGAGCCAGTTATCTCATCATAGAAGGCAATTAGGTTAGTCAGGCACGACTTCCCCTTCGTGAATCCATGCTGACTATTCCTGATCACTTTCCTCTCCTCTAAATGTTTCATAATTGATTCCTTGAGGACCTGCTCCATGATTTTTCCAGGGACTGAGGTGAGGCTGACTGGCCTGTAGTTCCCCGGATCCTCCTTCTTCCCTTTTTTAAAGATGGGCACTACATTAGCCTTTTTCCAGTCATCTGGGACCTCCCCCGATCGCCATGAGTTTTCAAAAATAATGGCTAATGGCTATGCAATCTCACCCGCCAACTCCTTTAGCACCCTCGGATGCAGCGCATCCGGCCCCATGGACTTGTGCACGTCCAGTTTTTCTAAATAGTCCCGAACCACTTCTTTCTCCACAGAGGGTTGGCCACCTTCTCCCCATGCTGTACTGCCCAGTGCAGCAATCTGGGAGCTGACCTTGTGCGTGAAGACAGAGGCAAAAAAATCATTGAGTACATTAGCTTTTTCCACATCCTCGGTCACTAGGTTGCCTCCCTCATTCAGTAAGGGGCCCACACTTTCCTTGATTTTCTTCTTGTTGCTAACATACCTGAAGAAACCCTTCTTGTTACTCTTAACATCTCTTGCTAACTGCAACTCCAAGAGTGATTTGGCCTTCCTGATTTCACTCCTGCACGCCTGAGCAATATTTTTATACTCCTCCCTGGTCATTTGTCCAATCTTCCACTCCTTATAAGCCTCTTTTTTGCGTTTAAGATCAGCAAGGATTACACTGTTTAGCCAAGCTGGTCGCCTGCCATATTTACTATTCTTTCTACACATCGGGATGGTTTGTTCCTGCAACCTCAATAAGGATTCTTTAAAATACAGCCAGCATGTCACACGTTTTCACGCCAGCACAATCAGACTTTTAGTCTATATCTAATCCCTTCTTCAAAGTCTGCAGACAGCCTTGGTAAAATGCTTCCTGATGTTAAAAGTAAAAATCTTTTTTTGGGGAGGGGGTAGGAGAAAGTCTGGATGAGGATTAACACTATAATTCAGTCTCTAATAAAAACTCAGTTTCTAAGATTTTTCAAAAGCCCCTGATTGAATTACAGATTGGTAATGATTTGTTTCTTTCATTCTATCCATTATACTATATTTAATTGCGATATCAATTATCGACCTGCACACACTTACCAACTTACATGTGCTGCACACAAAGAGTTAACCGTAATAATGTAGTTCACGCTGCTCCTGAAGCCATCTTGTCAGCTTCAAGAAGTCAAAGTGAAGGATACAGATGACCCCGGGTGGTAAGAAGCTGGATGACTCAGCAATCACAAGCATTCTGTGCTCCTGATAAAAGACATTTGGGAGTCTAGATGCCTTATGTTAAACTGCATTTCTCTTTCTTGTGGGAGTAGTGAGAAACTGTGTAGAGCAATGCAAGGAAATATAATTAGGATGAAATTAAAGGGACAGGGGTCAGGTAGCTTAGACCTGAAAGAGAAGATGACCATAAAACGAATCTGCCCAGTTCATTTTCATTGTCTAATCGGAGTGAATTTCCCGAAGCAAGACGTAGAAAGTAAATTAGATTTCAAAAATTCATTTTTAACACAATGGTTATGGTAGGAACACGGAGGAAAACGTTTGGCTTTCTTAAAAAAAACCAAAACAAATGTAGGCTAAATGTTAGGGAGGAAAAATTCCTATCTGTGAGAACTCTTTGTGAGATCCTCATCCCTGTGCTAGTCCCCTTTATGCTGAGTAAGAGGGCTGGAGCCTTTTGAAGAAACCCTAAGTACCCCAGGTGTGGCTGATAGAGTACAGCTGCCTATCCTGGCCCTTCTCACAAGCCCCAGTGAAGATGGTATGCCAGGAGGAGGAGCTGGGAGCAGGAGTGACATATTGGGACAAGCTGCAGGAATTCCAGGCAGTGCTGTGGCTCACAAGACAACCAGGGGAGACTGTCATAACTTAGGCCTCTGGTACGTTGGAGGACTTCTCCTGCCCCCAGAACAGCCAAGGACTGGGAGAGTACAAAGATGGCTTGCAGTCTCCTTATCCACTCTCCTCCACTGGGCTCTGAGTTCTGTGCTGTACCTCTTTGAGGGATATCTTAAATAGCTAATGTTGGGGGAGGAGAAGAGAGCATGCAATTGATGTGGAAGATTGTGTCGGTAACCTGGTAAGTGTGAATAGCAAATGTATGAATAGGCTAAAATAGATGAATTAGCGAACAGAACCAGGACACTATTTATTTATTTGCTTGCTTTTCGATTAGCCAGGAGTTAATGGAGGAAACAAGAGCAGCTGTATTTACGCATAATTTCTTTCCACACGTGTTTAAAGAGGAAGAACTTTTTTGTCAGAGAGATCATGTTGAACCTCTGCACAATGCACACTAGTCAGTGACTTCCCGAGGTAAGCTTTATAAAGGAATGAGAGGCTGATTTATAATGCAGACAAACTGTTGCTATTCCAAGATTATAGTTTACAGATGGAAATATTTCCTGGGACTCAAGAGAAGGTTTAAAGATTACAACACCATGTTCTCTGCTGTGTCCTGCTAAACTTCACACTGAAATTTGGAATGACTGGGCTATGTGGAACTGGAGTTTCCTCTGTGACTCCAAGAAACACTAAGGCTTTCATGGTCAGGGTTACATAAAGAATGAAAACCTGCCCCCCAATAATTAGATGGAGAACTCTGAAATGTGAGCACGGTACTGTTGAATATTCAACATGTTTACAAATGACAGAGACCAGAAATCCTCTTTCCCCCAAGGATTTAAATCTAATTCAATTCTAATACTTCCTTTTGTTTGGTACCAATTAGGCAAAACTTATTCGCAGAATTTCAGTGAACTCTTATTAGAAGCTCTTCTCTGAACAATATTAGAAGCTGTGAGAGTAATCCTCCTTTTCATGGAGAGGAAAAGGAAATCTTTATATTCAACTATGCCAATGCAGTTCAGTGTATTCACTTGGCTGAACAAAGATCACAATATCTCAAGAGCATATTTTGAACTCACTGCACAGGGCTTAATCTGCGCACCACCTACTGTTGCCTATATCAATACCACCTTGCTAGCAGATTTCACAAACTAAGCAGGATTAGGACAGGTGGGAAGACTTTCAAGCAACACCTAGATTCAACGGGAAGTGGTATTAGTAATTCACTAGATGGCACTGTTGCATCTAAGTCAGTACTGAAGCAATGCAACAGCATGGTGTTAGCTGACACTGTGTTGCATGAGGTGCTACCTTTCAGATCAGGGTAAAATCCAGGCTCTGACCTCTTAAGATCCATGACTGTATCATAGTTCTTTACACAGATATTCTAGAGAAGATGCCTGTAACCTGGCAAAACTCTAGCTCTGGTAATACCATATGCCTACCCAAATTCTCCCTGCAGTTTCTATTGGATATAGTATTCCTGACTTCCTTTCCCAAAGGGAGGTAAGATGTAGTTGGGCCTTATTAAAATGTTCCACCTTATAGTTGGCTACATTTCAGTGGTAGGTAAGGCAATCTCTTTAGAGTAAATGTATCCTGTACACCCCTGGTTAAAGTTATGGCAGGAGCACTGGATTGAAATACACTATAGAAATGCAAGTGTTATACCCAGCACACACAATTGAGAGAATTCTATTAAAATTGAAACTTTACCCCCAAAACCCATATGTGCAGAAAAATCAATTGAACAACGTTGACCAGGCATTTTGAGACGCCACTTTCAAACATTCTTCCCAAGACATGGGACTTACCATGTAAAATGTCTGAATCATCTTCCACAAAATCTATATCTCTCAAATCCCATTCAGCATAGTTGTCAAACTCCTGTTCAAAGAAGACCAACAAGTGCTCACTAGTTAATTCTAGGAACCTTGATAACTCACTGGAGCAGATGACAGAGCTGAAGAATACTGAAAATAGAGATATTTACTAAAGACCATTCCCTCCCCACAAAAAAAAGTCAAGTTAAGCATGGCTTTACAAGACTACATCCTTATGCAAGGTACACACCAGATGGAAAAACCCTACTGGGGTTTTAATTAGTGGAAGAATAATCTACTGCACCAATGACTGTAGCAGAAATACACAAGCATCCAAGTTGAGTACAATTTAAATAGATCATCATCTACCAGGTAACTGCCATTGCTCCTATTCTGTGTGGGAAAATTCTGCGCAAAAATTGAAAAATAACATGGGCCAATGGGGGCTGTGCCTGCTTATTTTAGGATTGACTTTATCCTGGTATGTTAATTATGACATTAGTGATCACTGAATGAATAGAAGCTTGCTTTGTAAGAGGACTTTGTAACCATGGGCCTGATCAAAAGAAACTGAAAGCAACAGGAGCCTTCTTGTGAACTTCAATTAGGTTTGAATCAGGTCAAATGCATGTGTCTCTAGGGAAAGTAAACTAAAAATAAGCTGCCCCCTTTTGTTGAGCATCTCATTCACACATCTAGCCTTCTTGCATGAGAGTCATTCATTAGCAGACTTTTGGTAATGCTAATGGCATGCCTTACAACGCTTATTCACAAAGTCACGGTTAGCTGCTTCTCAGGCCCTTTAATACACCTCTCTGATTATAAATGGAACCCCCTAAAGTAAGAGCTGCAGAAAAGAAGAATGAGGGGGGATTTGATAGCTGCTTTCAACTACCTGAAAAGGGGTTCCAAAGAGGATGGATCTAGACTGTTCTCAGTGGTATCAGATGACAGAACAAGGAGTAATGGTCTCAAGTTGCAGTGGGGGAGGTTTAGGTTGGATATTAGGAAAAACTTTTTCACTAGGAGGGTGGTGAAGCACTGGAATGGGTTACCTAGGGAGGTGGTGGAATCTCCTTCCTCAGAGGTTTTTAAGGTCAGGCTTGACGAAGCTCTGACTGGGATGATTTAGTGGGGGATTGGTCCTGCTTTGAGCAGGGGGTTGGACTAGATGACCTCCTGAGGTCCCTTCCAACGCTGATATTCTAGGATTCTAAGGTCATGGCTATCCTTGGCTTTATCATCCAATCCCCTCATTTCCTTTAATACTTTTTATATGGATATTAAAGAAAATCTGTAGATAGAATGAGTGAGTGTGTGTATGTGTCCCTAATCGGTAGCAACAACAAAATAAGACAAGAGAGATTTCTACCTCAATAAAGTCAGCTCTAGCTGGCATGTACCCAGCCATGTCCCTGGAGAGCAAGGAATCAAAGGTAGGTCGTGGAGGATCATCAGCAGCTGAAAAAAATATGGGTTTTAGTTGCTGTGGATATTTTAATTTGACATGTAATTGCAAAACAGACTGCAGTTTTAGAAAAGAGTATTCCCTTTTCAGGTGCAGGAGGAATTTGTTTAGCTAAGACAGCCTTATTATTTAGTAATTCGGATGGGTAAAAGTGCTGAGTCCATTGGGATAAGGTGAGGTACACTACGTTCCTCAGAGAATCCTCTGTCCATAATGTTGACCAGGAGCATTTTTGGGGGGTTCACTTTCTTGGGTTCAACATCAGGTGACTTCATTCCCTCACTCTCCCACAATGCACCTAATGGAGTGCAGTATATTTTATGTACCAAAAGGCTTGGTCTGGTATATGGAAAATCCTATTCTTAAATATTCTATGGTGATCCACAGACCAAATATTACTCTCCTTTCTGAGTAAAAGCAAAGTACACACCCTTCTCCAAGGTTCAATCAATTCTCTGAATATTTTATCTTGGAGACTGTGCAAAGAAATCCAGTGTCCATCCCTACGGTGGATACTTACGGTGGAATGGAATGGCCGTGTCAGCGTTTTGTGCCTCTTCTGCCTGCTTCAAGTTCAGCAACGTAGATGCAAACAAGGGATTGTTGATGAAGTGTTTCATATAATGTTTCTCACACTCCTCCTTTGCTTTTGTGCACATCTGATTGGCCACGTCCTGCCTAAGGAGGGGAAAATCCCACAGAAATTGGCTGATTTTTCACTAATGGAAAAAAGAATTATTTAAAGAGAGCTTGGTATGTTCAGCCTAGCAAAATGAAGGCTGAGGGGGGAATATGATGTAGTTATAGAAAGTAAATAGCAGGGATGGAGAAGAGCTATTTAAGCTAAAGGATAATATTGGCACAAGAATATATGAACTGGCTATGAATAAATGTAGGTTGGAAATTTAGATGATGGTTTCTAACCATCAGAGGAGCAAAGTTCTGTAATAGCCTTCCACTACGCGTAGTGGGAGCAGACAACCTAACTAGTTTTAAGAAGGAGCTTGATAAAACTTTATGGGATTATCTGAGCGGGTTGCCTGCAATAACAGGACTGGACTCGATGACCCAGTCCTTTATCCTATGTTCTAAATGGAAATTCGAATAGGTTTTCCAATTTAATTTTGTCTGCAATTATATTCATGAGACCTCATGTTGTTCTGTTTAAAGCAGAGCCTGGAGTTCTGTTAACTTTACAATCTGTCTGTTAAGAATGGACCACATCTTAATACAGGCATCGTCTTGTGAATGGGAAGGGAGATGGCTCCCAATTGCAAGCATGATCTCCTCTAATTTGCAAAAGCCTAACTACAATTATTTGAATACAGACTAATACCAGAAAAGTAATTATCTTTAATGTGATATAGCAGCTGGAAACAAGAAGAGCCAGCACCATGTGACCAGCCAGCTCTCAGCTGACCACAAGCTTTATGGACCATCTGGGTGCCACAGACCACAGTTTGCGAACCTTTGTCTTAAGGCAGTTTACATATGAGTAAACTGAGGCAGGGTGAAATTAAAAGCCTGATCGTGCTAGATGTCAAGCGCCCTCAAATTCCAATGACTTCTGTGGGAGTTGAGGGAGTTCTGCACCTAATCTCTCAGGATTAAAGTCAGCTTCAGTGCCTTCCTCAATGTCACACACAGTCAGTGGTAGAGCTGGGAACGGACCTCTTGATCTTTCATTCCTCCACACTAATGGTTAGATTGGACTCTCACCCATGAGGAATATGCTATGTTGTGTGCCAGAATATTCAGCACTCAGATCCTAACCCAAAGCTCTCAGAAGTCAATGGAAAGACTTGATTTCAATGGGCTTTGGTTCAGGCACTAAATTCTCACCAGTTTCCAAATCCACAGTCCATCACGGCCTCTAGAAGTGCCATTTCCTCCTGAGCTGTCCAGCTGGGATCCAGAACAGGAAAATCTGACGTCTGGAGAGAAAAAAGAACAAATCTCAGGGTCCCTCTCTGTATAGATCACCACCTACAGAATCAATGAAATTCTGCTGCTATCTGGCAGTAAGAGCTCAAGCTGCTTTGGTACTGACCATTTAAAAGCTTCACTTTGTCCCAAGGCAGTTTTATATCAATACGCCATCTCCCATAATTACTGCTAGTTTGTGAAACTGTCATTATAGAGTCAAGTATCAGAGGGGTAGCCGTGTTAGTCTGAATCTGTAAAAAGCAACAGAGGGTCCTGTGGCACCTTTGAGACTAACAGAAGTACTGGGAGCATAAGCTTTCGTGGGTAAGAACCTCACTTCTTCAGATGCAAGCCTGAAGAAGTGCATTTGAAGACTTGCATCTGAAGAAGTGAGGTTCTTACCCACGAAACCTTATGCTCCCAGTACTTCTGTTAGTCTCAAAGGTGCCACAGGACCCTCTGTTGTCATTATAGAAGCTCTAAATACAGCAACATTTAATGTATCTACCAGTTGTAATTCAAAAAAGTATAGTGTCATGAAATGAAATCTAAATTGTTTTTTAAAAGAAATTTCTTTAAACTTTTTCACTGGGGGAGGGAGGAAGTAATTTGTCCATATGATAAAATAACTGTCTACCAATTTTTCTAATGAAAGCCTGTGAGCCATATATGGACAATAAAACACAAATTAAAAAACCTTTGCATCATTCCATATAGTATTAGATATGGATATTTTTTCTTTAATTTTAGTAAGAACATAAGAGCTGCCATACTGGTCAGACTATGGTCTATCTTGCCCCATATCCTGTCTCTGACAGCAGACAGTACTAGAGCTTCAGGGGCAGTGTACAGAGCCACCCATCTTCCACTCAGTTTCTGGTAGTTCGAGTTTAGAATCACCCTGAGCACGGGATTGTATCCTGATTATCTTGGCTAATATCCAGTTCTTTCTTTGAACCTAGTTATACTTTTGGCCATCACAACATCCCATGGCAATGAATTCCATAGGTTAGTTGTGGGTTGTGTGAAATAAGTACCTCCTCTTGTTTGGATTAAACCTGCTGCTTATAATTTCATTGGATGACCCTAAATTAAAAAAAAAAAATCTGCTGCTGGGTTAGATTTCTGACAGTTATAAAACTCTGAAAACGAGGTTGTGTATCCAACAGACTTTTAATGTGAGATTAGTAAACATGGGTCTAACTTCTGTAAAAGGATAACAAAACCCAAGATGAAGAAAGATAAATTTAAATTGTATACTTACCATGATTTCATAAGTATGATCGCTCTGGTGTTTCTTATACTCAAATCCTCGTGTGAAACACTGCAAAATAAAAGATTAAAACCATGTTACTTTCCTGCCTCTTCCTTGAGAATACATTTAAGTTCTGTTCTGGGTTTTTTTATTGTGCACTAACTAACAAAAATCGTCCACTTTATAGATAAAAGTGGATTTTTATAGTGATTTAGTCCCCTCTACACACAAAAATCCCAATTTGAGTTAATCTGTTGTTGGACTGTTTTCACAGTGGCTCATTCCAGAGGACAGAGCACAGACATTTATATGCAGAAAAGTACTAGAAGAATAACATTTCCCTTTAGTTAAAGGAAGAAATAACTTGTCACCCATCTTTCCCAGTTTAATACTATATTGAGGATGGTTCCCACTATGTACTGCAATTTAAAAGGAATTCCGCTTAGATAAGACCTGAGATATAAAAGGTATGGTCTATCTGTGTAGACCACTGCACCATGTCTTTCTCTCTGTGTGTCCATGGGTGCCTAATCAAAGACTTCCTTCACCTGCTCATGCTGAATTCCACATTTCTCCCACTCTCCAACATTTTCTCTACCATTTCCCTGTCTCTGAGCAAATATCTGTCAGATGAACATGAGTTGATATGAGACGGACTAGCAACTAAAAGGTGATAGGCAATGGTTTATCATTTAGAAATAGCTTTGATGACCTGGTTCTCAACAAGGCATACACTTCCACTTTTACACTCAGCTTACCTGCAAACACAGGAGAAAGGGAGGAGGCCCACATTCTGCACATTTGATGTACGGTTCCATGAGGTAGGAAGAGCAGCCTCGGCAAGGCGGTTTATCAAAAGGGTCATCTATGAAATCAACAAGAAAATATGCTGAAGGAAACTGAATGCAACACAAGCATGATATTATTGTTTATGCAATCATCCATAACCACTAGAACCTTGTATTTTTAAAATAAAGTTAGCAGTGTATCTACATCCTGTGTGGTCTCTTCAGTTGATATTACATTTTTAAAAATAAACTGTTTAGGCAATAAGAGTTTACATGTTACAGCTGATGTAACCCTTTCTTCTCTAATGCAGTTTCAGCTTCCTCAACTATCTGTTGGAAGTTCTTCGTCCAACTTCAGCTGCTAAAGAGATCCTCACCTTGACATCTTCCCAGAGATGGTGAAATTATAGATCATCACTTGGGCCGGATGCTGTGATGTGCTGGGCGTCTTAAACTTATGCAATCAAAGTCTATCCTATTGAAATCTATGAATACTATCCTGCGGAAATGCAAGCAGCACGGACTGGAAGACCAAAGAGGTCCTTTCTAACTCTAGTATCTATGATTCAGTGCTTCTGAAAGCTGGTTAAATCACAGACCAGGAGACCAAAGTAATATATTTATCTAGGGAGACTGCACAGCACAGGAAGTGGCAGCTGTCCCATCTGTTTGCCCCCCAAACAACCTAAAACAATAGTCTGTCGGGGCGAGAAAGGTGTTCTGTTTCTATAGCCAATTCAAGCCTTGGCCTCTCTAAGTTTGTCAAGAAGGGAGTTAATAAATGTTGTGTAGTGGTGGGTGGGTTTCTTTGTGACAGATTTATTCAGTGGGATATTTATATTTTATTTAAAACTTTATTTAAATATAAACAATTAGGATACTTAATTTGTTTATTCAACTAGACTATTTCCATTACCAATCCTCTGATCCTCTGAGGGCCCCCATCAAATTATCTTATGACTGTTCTGGGGCAAAAACCATCGCATGGATCAAAATACCCTATTTCTCAACAACCCTCATTGGAGGATAAAGCCTTCAAGCGAGGGCAGATGTTTTTAAGACCTCTCTGTAAAGCTCTATTTATTGTACTTACTGCTGAAGGAGGCCAGGCGCTCCATCCTGCTCACACGGTTGTGTTCTTCTTCAGGACAGCAATAAAAGCACCCCTCCTTGTACAACACTCTTCAGTGTAACACGAACACCTGCTAATGTGTCTACCAGGGTACCATCCAATCGAAAGAGAGCAGGCTGTTATACAGCCCCTAGAACAGATAAGCTCCTCTAAGATTGTACCAACTACTCAAGCAAAAGGGCTCTCAGTCATTGCAACAAAGATCATTTGACGTGGCTGAAAGTCTGTTCTCCACAGGTGAGAGAAGAAACCAAATGCAGAAAAATACAATTCATAGTATTAAGAAATCTGGAGCTCCAGGATCATCACTTATCTGAAGAGAAGACTGATGTGACTCCAGTAAAGGTGGTGATTGCCAAGTAACCGTAACATCATGAATTTTGAGTACTTTGCTATAAGATGTCCTTCATTAGCTCTGCAGAACCAAGAGCTGGGCCTTTACGGTTTTATATATTTGTACTAGGCAGATTTAGCCTTTTCCTCACTGCTTATTTGTGATTAAAAAAAGAGTCCTTGAAGTCCTGAGAGTTGAAAACAGAAATTTCCTTCACGGAGTAGCGAAAGTTTCCTCTAGGAGCATGGTCATCACAGCTAAGTTAGTGGACTTTATAGAACCGATAACTGCTTTTAAGAGCTGTGAGCTGGCTGGCTGTGTATTCTCCCCTTCTTGTGCAACAGTGCCAGGACAACTATATTCCTGTCAGAAAAGAAAATAAATAATTTAATTCAAGGATCTAACTGCTTTACAAACATTAACTAATGCACCCGGCAATGAATTCTGTTAGAGAGGTCAGTATGGTGGTCATAAATAGTATCTCCAATTTACTAATAAGGAAACTAAGGCCAAGGAAGTGAAGTGACCTGCCCAAAGTCACAGATCAAACCAGTCATAAACCAGGGAGCAGAGTCCAGACTCTGTTCTAGCTATTGGATCACACTTCAGATCAAAGTTCCCAGAAGAGAGCAGGACAGCCATCAAGTAAGGTACAATTTTGTTAGTAACAGAAACTTGTTACTTGAATCTAGTTTAATTAAAACTGATTCCCCCCAAGAATCTATAATGTAAATTTCATTGTGTGAAACATTTAAAATGTATCAGTACCAACCAACAAAAACACCCAATGGAGGATTGCAATAGAAATGTATGTTAGAATAGAGGGCTACTGAAATTAGGTGTAAGGTAAGGACCTTTTCAACTCTATGCAACTATGGGGAAGAGAAAGGGGGTATTCTAGTCAAGTGTTTCTCAATCTTTTTGATATTAGGAACCTGCTTGCTGCCTTCCTAAACTGTGCCAGGGAGATCTCAGGGACCAGAGCCACAGACCAGTTGTTGAGAAACACTGCTTCAGTTCAGCATGATGAATATTATTCTCCTACTCCTGGTTCCGGAATAGGTGCAGTTCTTGGTAAATTATCAGCAGTGCAAAAGAGAACAAGGTTGATACCAAGGCACTTCCACCGCACTAATACCAATGACGGTTCAACAGCCTCTCTGACGAAGCTTTGTTTCATGGATCTACCTTAGGGTTTTATAGGGCCGTCCATCACCCTAGTATCTGATTGCCTGCCATGGAAAATCAAAGTCCCTAGTGGTCTTCCTGGAGTTTCTGAGCTCCATCCACCCCTCCAGAACAAAAGACCCCGACCCCACCCCCCCAAGAACCAAAAGGGACCCTACTGCCCAAGCCCTCATCCCCCAGAATCAATGGGACCCCCCCAAAGACACCCCTAGCCAAAAACCCCGCCCCCCCAAACAGACCCCGCCCCTGAGAGCCCTGCGGCTGTGGTTTACCTCAGCGCCCCCTAACGGAGCAACAGGGGATGCGCGCCCCCGGCGGCGCGCGCTCCCACCACCAGAGCGCGCATCTGGGGTGGCCGGGAGCGCGCAGCCACCCCTTGTCTAGACTCGCCCTCCCCCCACTCCCCACTTGGTATCTCCCTGCTTCCCCCCGTAGCCACATGGTCTCTCCCGCGGCTCCCGACCCGCTTTGCCCCCAGCCCTTTACCTCACGCCGGCTTCGCCCAGGCCCCGACCCCGACTCCTCCGCTCCCGTCCCAGCGGCCGTCCCCACGTGCTCAGGCTCGGCGCGGCGGGAACGCGTACGTGCGCGCCCACGGGGCGGGAGGGGGTGAGGCTGCTGGCGCCCGCACGCCACGTGTTTGTGACTTTGGGTCGCGCCGCAGGAGGGTGAAGGGGGGGCGAGTTGTGGGGTTTGGGGGCGCAGCGCAAGGGGGTGGGAGGGGGAGGAGTTGGGGGTTTGGGGGCACAGTGCAAGGGGGCGGGAGGGGGAGGAGTTGGGGGTTTGGGGGCACAGCGCAAAGGGGTGGGAGGGGGAGGAGTTGTGGGGTTTGGGGGCGCAGCGCAAGGGGGGAGGAGTTGGGGGTTTGGGGTCGCTGGAAGTGTTGGGGGGGGTTGTGGGCTTTGGCATCATTGTGCTGAAGATTTGTTTGTTTTGCTTTTTTCTGTTTGTAAAAACAAGACACTCTTTAGCCTGTATTTAGAAACAAATGCATGAAAGCCATCTGGATGCTCCAAGGTCCATCTCTGGATTTTGGCAGCACAGTAGTTCCTGCAAAGGTGCAAAATAATTATCAATGATTGGTAAATATCTTCCTCCTGGCCTAGATTGGCCAGACATGCAGTTTTATTATCTAACAGTCTCCTTTGCCCTCTGTGCGGCAGCCTTTGCAAGGCATAATGTGTTCAGATTGACCTGGGCGTCTCTTCATTGGTAGGAGGACTCCTGCCATTTATATGAATTTGAAGGATGTTGTTTTTATTTATTTTTGCAGTATACATGTTTCAGTGAAACATTTAAATTCTTGTCCTTTATTTAGTTTTTACTCTCCAATCGTTCAACTAATTTACTCTTAATCCTGGCTTGCAGATAAATTAGTTTGACCAGGTCCTCAGATGCTAAGAAGTAAAATTAGAGCCATCTGAGGAGCTATCTGTAAAAACAGCAGACACCTGGTATGTTAAGTATCAGAGGGGTAGCCATGTTAGTCTGAATCTGTAAAAAGCAACAGAGAGTCCTGTGACACCTTTAAGACTAACAGATGTGACCATGCATTTATCCATGTTATAAAATAGGGCTAAGGTCCTATCTGCACTACACGTTGGCACAATTTTGGACCTGGGTTAGTGTTCCACTTTGTTGCACACAATTTACGTAACTACCTATGTTTGTAACATAAATGGGCATGCTGATTTTCCTGACTCCATTGTCGTGTATGGAATTTAGTGATGGTAACCACTTACTGAGTTGGATCTACAATAGGGATTTGCACCAGTGTAACTACATTGAGGTAGTCCTCATGTAGACAGGACTCTAATTAACAAAGCTGACATTTAAATTGCCACCCTTTGACTTCCTGCTAAACTGAGTTTACATGTCTGAGAGCAAGTGTTTCACAGACCATCTGCACGCTCTAGAAGATAGCACTGCATCAAATAACATTTGAGAGATTTTTCCCCAAATCATAAAGGCTAGAAACATTTTATATTGCCAACATTAATCTCTGCAGAATTTTATATTGCTCTAGGGGTCAGAGGAATGCAAGAAGCAGTCTGCATGCTAAAAAGAATGACCGGAATGCTCAGATTTCAAAAGAGGGAGAGGAGCGCCCATAAACTTTGGTGGTAAGAAGAAAGCAAGTTTGTTTTAATTAAATCTTTCAAACAAAAAAACCAATGATCCTTTCCAAGACACTGTCCTAGACCTGTGTATCCTTGCGTAAGTGGAATAACAAGGAATTCAAGATATTTTCCACAGAGTGACAACTGTTTTCCATGGATGACAGAATGACTATTACCAATTTAGCTGCAAAATGACCAATAATTCCTGCAAATATCTCATACACTGATGCATCTTCCCTTCATGATAGTCTCAGCCAGGACCCTCCCATAGGTAATCTAGAGAGGAGCCATGGAAGACAGTTGTGAGTATTACTCTTGGTACAGAAAAAGGTGTGAGGTGGAGAGTGAGAGAAGACTCCATTAGAAGAGAAGTTAAGAAGGAACGTGAGGAATGAGACAGGATATAGGATGATATGAAGGTGGATCTGTAGGTAGTAAGCAGTTATCCAAAGCCATGAGATGAAGATGAGGCATTGAGATTGTGGGTCATATTGTTCCTTCTCTCTGCTCAGCACAATTACTGCATTTGTTGTTTGAAGCTGCTTCCTTTCACAATTTGTCTAGAAGTTCCACGTAATGTATAATAAAACTCCATCTCCTGTCAGCTCCAAAATTTTCCCAAATGTGTTTTTAGTGCATTTATAGTTCATTTTCATAGTTGTATAATACAGTTCATGTAATGCTTTTATTGCTAACCTCAGTTCTTTGGAACAAAATCTTTCCTGGTGTGACACTCCTAAGCTCAGTGGAGATATACCATGGAGGAATTTAATCTCTTTCTGTAGTAGCCTATAAATAAGCTTCCTAAAATGATGAGATCATCTTTTCAGCTTCCCCTATCAGGGTTGCCAAAGCAGTAGAGAGAAACTTAGGCATTCACATTCACTTGAGAAGGATTCCCAGGTTCCTCCATGCACCTTCCCCATCCATCTGCAATCTAAAGCCTCGGTGACTGCTTCCTAATGCTGTGTTTGTTGCACTCAGGTCATCTTTCTACTCACATGGCAACTGTGTATCTGTGTTGGATAGGAGGATGTTGGGGGCACCCAGTCAGAGGGATTTGCATCTTGTTTTGCAGAAAGCCGTGCGATTTAGAAATGGTACAACTAAGACCCCCTGTTGAACAAGGTTACACATGCACCAGAAAGATTCCATAACTTATTGCCAAGGCTGTGTCGGTCACGGAGGTCACGGATTCTGTGACTTCTGCAGTGGCTGGTGTTCCTGGCTCAGTGGCTGCCTGAGCTTGGCAGCCCCTGGGCCAGCAGCAGCAGTTTGGGTGTGGGAGGGGGCTCAGGGCTGGGACAGAGGATTGGGGTGCGGGGTAGCACTTATCTCGGGCGAGGAGAAGGGGCTCTCTGGAAGCAGACGGCGTATCCCTGCAGCTCCGAGGCAGAGGGGGCTGGGGGCTCTGTGCGCTGCCCCTGACTGCAGGCACCACCCCCGCAGCTCCCATTGGCTGCAGTTTCTGGCCAATGGGAGCTGCGGAGCCAGCGCTTGTGGTGGGGGTAGTGCGCAGAGCCCCCCCTGGCCTTCCCTCCCCCTACAAGTTGGTGAAACTGCAGGGACATGCTGGCCGTTTCGGGGGAGCTGCATAGAGCCGGGTAGGGAGCCTGCCAGCCCCCGCAACACCTACCCTCTCCCCAGCACCAGCCGGGGTCCGGGGCTGTGCGCCACCACCCACGTCACCCCAGCAACAGTGGGGGTCCCGGGCCATACCCTCGCCCTCCACAGCACCTGTGGTGCCCTCTGACCATCCCTCCAGAGCACCCGTGGCCCCCCCGGCCCAAGTTTTAGTTAGGGGTATATAGAACAAGTCATGGACAGGACACGGGCCATGAATTTTTGTTTACTGCCTGTGACCTGTCCATGACTTTTACTAAAAATACCCAGGACTAAAACGTAGCCTTACTTATCACCCATAACACGGTGGTATTCTAGTGGTGTGGCGCCATGACCACATTGGGAGCCTTTTCTGCAGCATCACTCTCTTCTGGATCAATCAAGTATATTTTTATTTATTGTGATTGCATCTGACACTAGAAGGTCTCTCAGAGATTAAGGCAAATTTGTGCAGATTATTTTTTTATATGCACATGTACATGATGCACTGATGGTTCTAACTAATATTTCATGCCGTTCAAATACATGGTTAAATTCTGGTCATGCAATAAGCTCTGCAGAGAGGTCCACCTATTATCCATAAGATACTATTAACCAGTAGTAATCGCCTATTCCAGACAACCCAAACCTCCTAAAAAACTTGTCATCATCACTGTTCAAATATGACATGTTTTTGTGCCTCTTTTGTGATGTTAATTTTGTTTGAAATTTTGTTTGTGCCCCTGTGGAGGATGCATGACGCTGATTTAGAAAGACAGAATCTAGATTGCTTGGAGGAAATGTTCTGTTGTTCACAACTAGGCTAGAAGGCCACTTTTATTCATTTTATGCAGATCTTTGGCATTTAATTATTTACACGAGAATTTGAGATGAAAGCTGTTCTCTTCTACAGGCTTCAGATGTTGCCTTCAGCCATTCATTTGTGAACCCTGAAGTTTGCATCCGAGATGGGTGAACTGCATACAGTTCAGAGATTCAGTTTGGGTCAACACCTGAAAGTTTGAATCCTTATCTGAACTGGAGAAGGGCCCAATGTCAGAAGTTGAGTTCTGGATTAGAACCTTCACACAGTTTGTAGGGTGGCGGGGAGGAGTTAGTTCCGGTGTTCTGGTTTGAGCCCATCTCTAATCCAAATCTCTTCTGAACTATTGGGGACTTTAAAACTTAGCTCGAAATCTAGCAAGTATCATATTTGAGGCAGTATTTAGTTTCTCCTGGTGCAGGCCAGAACAAGATAGTGCAGTTACACATGAAAATGTTGTGAACAAAACAGTTAACCAATGTTTTGTTAAGTTAAAGATTTGTTTTGAGTGGTTTGGAGGCACAGCGGCACACTGCCGAGGCAGTGCTTTAATGTGGCTGTGTAGTCGCGGCACCAGCGCTGGGAGAGAGCTCTCCTGGTGCTGTAAAAAAACCATCTCCGCGAGGGGAGTAGCTCCCAGTGCTGGGAATGCAGCTCCCAGTGCTGTAGCACTGTCTACACTGCCATGTTACAGAGCTGAAACTTGCAGCACTCAAGGTTGTGTTTTTTCACACCGCTGAGTGAGCAAGTTGCAGCGCTGTAAAGAGCCAGTGTAGACAAGCCCCAAGGCTCAAGAATAAATCCTTGGGAAAAGTAGTCTTGGTCAGAGTGCTTGCCCACACCACCGTGTAAAGTATGTCTACACTGCAATCGGAGGCCACGCTGCAGCGCATACAGACACACCCAAATTAACTTTGATCTAGTTAGCTTGAATAACAATAGCAGTGAAGCCATGGCAGCATGGGCTAGCCACTTGAGTAAATAGGGTTCTGGATGGGCTTGTATAGCCAGGTGCTGTCATGGTTTCACTGCTATTGTTATTGGAACTAGTTAGATCAAAGCTAGCCCGGCTATGTCTACATGTACTGTAGTCAGACTTCTGATTGCAGCATAGGTTTAGCCATAATTAGCCACTATTGATCTCTGCAGAATAATAATCTCACACTTATTCTGATTTCATTTTCAAGCTATTTCTATATATTCACCAAGAGGCACAGTTATGCAAGATTATTTGGCTTTGAATTTTCAGTGGCAGTTGATAAAAAAAATCTTGTGTTACATAGTGATTAGACTATGATAATTGCGTTGATAAATGGCAAGGTTTAATTGGAATAGGTTTACAGACAAAGTTGTACAGAGCAAATGGTAAAAACTGGATCAAAGTGTCTTCCTATGCTTTTTGGTCATCAGTGTACCTAATTTCCTTATGCTTGGATTTAATAATAGAAACATAGTACTTGCAGATTTCTAGGCTTGTGTTTTATGCAGAGCTTTGGAAAATTCAGCAGTTTGTGTGAACATTTTCTTCAGTTTAAATTTGTGTGGCATCTTCTGAGTTCTAGGTTCAAAACACCTCATAGCAGAATTAGTTTGAAACCGAGTTTCACCTAGCTTTGTGTTGACGCTATGCAAAAAAATGCAATAAATCAGACCAGATTTGCTGGGATTAGGTTCCCGTCAAATGAAATTCAAAATAGGCTTCTAAGGGGCAGAAGGACTAATGCCTGACTTTTCCATTGGCTTTCATCTTGTATAGTCATTCATATTTGACAATATTTTAAACAGATTTTATACTCACTTTTCACCGATGTAAATTACTACACAAGGTGGTAGGCAGTGGAGACTCAGGTCCACTGGCTGTACGGATCCCTGAAGATAACTGGTTGGATCTGTTCATATAAACACCCAGGATTTTGTTTTGTGTGTGTGCTGAACATGGGATAATACAATATCTAGATTTTCAGCAATTTCATTTCACTGTTTCTGTGCACACATTATAAAGCAGTGACACTATGGTTGGAGAACATCCATTTCTTAAGACATTTAAAACAGATTGGACGACGCAATGGAGACTATACTGCAGGGGAAAATCCTGTACTGACAGAGGGATGGACTAGATTGGACCTAATACAGCAGTTTCCTCTCTGACTTCTACAGCTTTTGCACCTTGAATCCATAACCTGGACTACATTTCTGGAACTTTAATGTCACTTTGTTACAGTTGGCCTGAAGGTCTTGTATACTCCATGGATCTGTAGAAGGGAGGTTGATGATCTAGTTCCATGTAGTGAGAGTTCAAGAATATGCACACAGAAATCTGCCTGTAGAAATGTGGGGTTACGTTTTGATTTATTTCCCTCAGAACCTGTGCTCCTTTTACAACAAATAACTGTCTGTCCTATGGTCTCATTTGGAAGCAACATTGCAGTGTGAAGGTCCCAAATTAATTGAACTGCTAAACCATGGTATGATCCAATTTATGGGGGACAAAATGAGGAACACAAGAAAATTAGTGGCATGGGATACTTAAAATGGGGCAGAGTTGAACTTTGTTATTGCTAACCCAAATTCCTTATGCTTCGAAGATGCTGATGAAGGGACCTCTTGATTGCTGGCAACAAGCAAGAGTTTAGGCTCCTTTTATCAGCTAGGCTAAATTGTAGCACAAGGAATGGATGCTGAAATCCAGTTTCTGTCCTTTGATTCATACATCCACTTGCCATTGAAGTTGATGGGATTTGTGTATGTGTCCGTAAGGGCAGAATTTGGCCCTCCAGCTCAATGGACAGGGCATATATACTTTTAGTGGGTTCCAGTGTTAGATACTTTTCTGAATAATCATTGTCTTGAATTTAAGTACAATCTGTCTAGATACAAACTTCAGTGTAGCAGATGTCAGTTGCTGTGTGAACTCCAACTACAATTAATCTAAGGAAGACAGAGGGAGAATTTGCAACGTTGGTGAGACTTTTATTGCTTCTGGAAGTAGGTTTTTCCATTATTCCCTTTTTTTCTAATGACCATAGTCTACTGCTGAAGTTAAAATATGATTCCAGGTAGTTCATAGAGGGAGTCAACACCAAGTTGTGTTCCGAGGGGTTAGTTCCGTAAGGAGTGCCCCTAAAACAGGCTAATGTCACTTTCATTGCAATCTGTAACTGTTTGACTCTATATTGTGTAAAATGCTGATGTTCTTGCTTCTCTGAACAATAAGAAGTGAGGAGAAAAATCATGCAGACTTATGGATAAAGCAAAAAACTGTGCTTGGATAAAACAGAAAATTGTGCTTTCTCCTGCAGCTTGCAGTTTTTCAGAACTAAGTCTCATGAATGGGAATGATCTTGGCCGCTTTGCTCCGAGGTGCTTGATATGAAGCTCCTCTCTGGGGAATGAAGGGGAATATTTCAGCATTACTAAATTTAGCAACCCTGCTCCTAAAATCTGACCTGTGTAATGGTCCTCTTGTTTTTTCAGACCAATAAATTAGTGTAACCTCTTCTGGCTTCAATTTGAAGTAGACTGTAGTGGGGGATGGTGGCTCTTGTGGTTGGAAATGGTATATAGAGCCTTTTGCCTCTAGCCTGTCTGTTCTAATGTATACCAGAGTGATTGTGGCCAAAAGTTACTGTCTGGCTGTTCAGTAGCCTATGTGAAATGAGTCAATTCCCAACCCTCTTTGTGCAATCATGCTTTTTGCCAAGCAACTTCACTCCAACTAGAGCCAAGTGAATGATTTGTAATGAATAAAGTACTCATATTTTGCCACTTTCTGTTCAGAAATTTTCACAGATGGCATTTTTCATTTGTTGTTTAGAATTATTTGCCAAATTTCTACAATAAATTTTTAGTCTATAGCTTGTTCCCAAGCAGTTCACTGCAAATATTTAATATTTTAGGTTTTCTGATTGGACACACATGTCACATGGTATTATTTCTGTTCTCTGACTGGATCAGAGTAAATCTTAAAATCAGATCCGTAATGTGAATGCTCAGAGTTATAAATCTGAAATTTGCTCTGCAAAAATTTACAGCATATGCTCAAAACTTGTATGTGCAAACAATCCTGCTACTAAACTAATTTTCTAGGATAATTTGCAGAAAACAAACGTACCAGGAGCATGAAGCAAATTAAATATTATTGAACAAATATTTGGTGACCGCTTTACTTTGTGATATTCACCCTACCCTAAATACTGTAGAGACTCATTTTAATTGGAATTGCAACTGGCATATTGTTATGCTTTGAAACAATTTGGGCCATTCATTTTACGTCACTATATCCAAGTCTGGTATGAATGGCTCCCTCTGTATTCAGGATAAAACCCATAGCATTCTGTTCCATTAGAACATAAAAACGGCCATACTGGGTCAGACCAAAGGTCCATCTAGCCCAATATCCTGTCTTCCAACAGTGGCCATTGATACACAAGCTATATGACTGGTCTATGACTGAACCATTCAATGATGTGAAATTTTTATGCTAATGTTCCATTGAAAACTAAACTGTGCCCAGTCCTTGCTGATGTTCTTTGCTTTGAGTCTGTCAGCTTTTAGTTGCTGCTTAATATACATTTAAAAAAAATGAAAAATCAAAGCATTTCTAAGATCTGTGAAATGGAGTTTCACATTGTACTCACTGAAACATTCCCTATTTAATGCAGTGCAGTTATTAGTCCTTTCTTCTAAATAGCTTCTTTGACAGTATAGGGGTTTTCCTCCAAAGATCTCAAATCACTTTACAAACACTAAATCTCACAGTATCGTTGGGAGGTGAGTATTACAACTATGTCATAGAGAAATAAATGGCCACTCATTGAGGTTAAGTAACTTGGCCCAGGTCACACAGTGAGTAGGTTCCTGAGGTGGCATTAAAACAAAGCTGTCCTGAATCCTCGAGGCCCTTTTTTTTAGCAGTGCATACCCACCTCTTTTGTTGTTCATTTAACAAGGCAGGGGAAAAAAAAGATTACATAATTTCATCTTGAATAGACACCCTCATAACACACTTTCAGAACTATGGTGCCGTTCACTTTTATTGAGGGAGATCTGTATTGTTAAATGAAATAATTGTTACTGAACTATATTTAAAAAAATGTGTGGTTCCCTTTTGGTGACCTACCGTGACAGATCCTTCGGATGATACAGAATTTGGGTTTTCTGTGCGTTCTTCTCCTTGTCTTTTACATTTCTGAATACAGTTGCATTGCTGGCTCCAACCAGGGCATGGACACTCAGAAAAGAAGGAGAAGCCATTAGAAGGTTGGTAGGAAGGTGCTACTAGCCCAAAATACCAAGAATTTGAAGCTAGTAAAATGATAGTCTCCCTAGAAATGAATAACCAACCTGAATTTTGACTGACGTATGCACTTCAGAGTGTGAGAGGAAGAAAGAATGTGTCTTTTTAAAAAAAAATTCACATTGACCATCTCAGCTTCCAGTGTGTTTTACCCCAAACACCTCCAGCATGGCACATGTCCTCTTGGGAGGTCTTTGAATAATGAAATCTAGGGCCTACAAAACTACAGAGAGTCCACAGTAACCTGTGTTTTGTTGAAAGTCTTTTCTGTTCTCCCCTCTTCTGCCTTTAGAAAATGCTTGACTACTCGTGAAGTCAAGAGGGTTGCTTTTGATCGGTTTCACTTTAGAAAGCTGCAAGACTGTTTCCTCCCCATTTTGATCTAAATGCAAGGTTGCAGGTGTGCACTGGGATTGTATACCCTAGTAGCAACAGGCAAAACATGTCATTGTAGGTATTCATACTAAGTGTGAGGAATTGCTCGTTTTGGCAGAGTTTGAATTATGGCATTTTAGGTCATAAGACCTCCCACTAGAGAAGTGGTTACCCCAGTGCATCACAAAGATTAGCAAATCTTTTAAAGGCATGATCTCACAGAATTTACCTTTTGTATCACTGCCCTTGGGGTTTCTTAAACTCAGAACCCTGCATGTTTTAATATAATAATGGAACGAACATAAATCATATTTAGCTATTGATAAAATATCCCTTGCAAATTGTCATAAGGAGCTATTGTGCTCAGCAAACTTACTGGGAAGGGAACTTCAAATATAACAAACACAATGAAGGCTAGTACACAGGGTAGCAGGACACAGATGATTACTGCTTTGACGTAGATGCTTTGTCTTTGTGTTAGTCTGAGCAGCATGCCTTCACCTATGCCTGTGATTAGAAAGGGAAAAAAAATCATTCTCTCTGAAGTAGATGAATACAGAAGACAGTATGTTCCCCATTGGTAGTTTGAGGATTTCTTTATCTTTAGGATGGTAACGCAGTACAGTTAAACCTGAGAGAACGTTTCATTAACGCTTAAGGATGTCCACAAGACGATGTGAATATAGCAATCTAGAAAGCCTCCATGAAACCTTTTAGAACTCGGTCTGGTTCATGCTTGGTTGGGAGATAGGAGCAAGAACATAATTTCCCATGAGCGAGGTAGTGCCCCGATTTTGCTCAGCTATACAAATGTGCAAGTTTACAGAACAAAGAGGAGTTGTGTGAATTTGAGAGAACCTCCTGGCCCAATATTTTTCAGATACCACTGTTGGTAGTCTTTGTGAAAAGGGTGTGTGTGGGTGTGTGTGTAAACTTTACTACTACCTGAGCTGCTGTTCTGTTGGTGTATCGCTGTGGAATGCACTTGCTCTGCAAAAATGTCAGGCTCAGACAGCTTTGCATTAATCATGCAATTTGCTATCCCCACCAGAAACACTGTGAAAAGAATGAGACGTTTAAAACCAGTGACAGTTTTTTTTTATTTATATAAACCAGTTAGGGAACAAAAGCAACTCAAGACTAGAGTAAACTAAGCACTGGCTTAGTTGCCAACAATTGGTAGAATATTAGGCAATTTACAACAGAATACTAGTAACTTGCAATGTTATCATGTTAGACATGATAATATAGTGAGATGTCTTTGCCAATGTTCCTTCATTTGAGAATTTCTATTCTGAAGTCCAAGACTGTTTGTAAACTATTACTGTACAGTCCCTGCAATAACCATATCTTACTTATAGCTTTGTAAAACACTTTTGGGATACACAGTGTATGAAAGTTGCTCCGTACAACTGAATTAGTGTCTGAATTGGGTTTATAACAATGTTAAAGGGAGGGACGGAGGCTGGAGCTTGGATATTCTAATATGTTTGGGCCCCATGCTTATTGATTGGCCAAAACTTTAGAAGCCTTTTGATCCACAACAGAGTTTAAATTGTTATTCGAGGTTGGTTCATCAAAGCCTTAGCTTTTAGCTAAACCGTGGGCACAATGTAAGGAGTGTCGTCAGTCTCAATATGGTTGACCCTTTGTCCTGTTGACACTGTAATTCCATTCATCTTGAGGGACCATGTTACAGCATGGTAGAGTGCTGACATGGTTAGAACACAGAATTTTGCAGTGCAGTTGAGTGTTTACTGTGTTTTAGACGAGTTGCCGAATTATGCTACACACGTGGGCTTTTGCAGGGCTGTATTGCAATTTGGGGTCACAGTTAAAACATGACACTGTCATGTTTAACTGTGTGTGGACTACTGCATTACAACAGAATTCCCAAATTCTGTAGGAATTACTGTAGCTGGAACCTTTACAAAGAAAACCAACTAATTTTGCGTGTGTGGTTTGATACAGAATGAGCTTTCTAAAATCTACTGGAAGATCCCTGGAACAAAGGGGAAAACCAAACAGCCTGTAGTTCACTCCTCTGTGCTGAATATTCTACGTTTGATTTTCTTTTCATTTTCCCAAAAGAGCTGTCTTATTGTACGATGAATAGTTATCATAGTTATACATGGTTATGGTCATGGTAATCAGGTTTTATGCTGACTGCTACTGAAATCCAGGAGGAATATTTCTTTCCTGAATGTTCAGTATTGCACAATTAAGTGGTTTCCCATTTCCATATCTTATCTATATAAATATCTATATGTATTGGAAAATAAACAAAACATCCTACAGTAATTGTCCACAAAACTATGTCTTACAATACTGTTACTCAGTGTTTGGATCATTACTTTATAATACTGCAGTATTTTTTTACAAATATATCAATATCAGTATTTTGCTTTCATAAACACTTTTTTTGCTGGGAAGGTATCAACTGTTTGTGGGACAAAGCCTAAGATGACATTTTTGACATACCTAATAGAAATATGCTATAATGAACAAATACTTTTGTT
The DNA here is from genome assembly GCF_027887155.1 of Malaclemys terrapin pileata. Classification (NCBI taxonomy): domain Eukaryota; kingdom Metazoa; phylum Chordata; order Testudines; family Emydidae; genus Malaclemys; species Malaclemys terrapin. The sequence continues at coordinate 7,941,330 of NC_071522.1, read as the reverse complement.
TTTTACCTTTGCCTGTAAGGTTAAATTCAGTCTGAAAACTTTGTTTATGATCTGTTAATAAGAGACAGCTGTGGGCAGTAGAAACACTCTCATCTGGATCAGTGATGACTTTCAGGCTTTGGAGGGTGTATTTAACATTTGGCTTGGTTGTGAAAACACTATACATCTTCTCTGAGTAAAGAAGATTTACTTGTATGGAGCTGTGCAGACCAGAGCATTGCAAAGTGGCGACTGTATGGTTTCTCCTTAGCTCCCCTTTTGCCACTGTCTTTTCAGACTCTGGAGACAGGAAAGCAAAAATATAACTACGAGGAAGTCCTTGTCCTAAATTATTTACAATTTCTCTTGTACAAGATTCAGGCCATCAAGATTAGTCATTAACATTGTGGTACCACACAAGCACAGAGACACATAACTGTTAATATTACAGTGAGGAAAAAACTGACCAGATTTTCCGTTCGTGTGTGTAAATAATTCCCCGGGGTTCTTTTCACGAACTAACTTTTATTCTTTTAAAACGCCACAAAAATGCTTATTTAATGTAATTGCCCATTTCGTATCCAGTCTAACATTGTAGTTATATTTTTGTGATAACTGTGCTGCCCCTCGACTGCATGCAGTATTCAAGGTATGGGTGTACCATGAATTTATCGAGTGGCATGACATTTTCTGTCTTATCTATCCCTTTCCTAATGGTTCATAACATTCTGTTAGCTTTTTTGACTGCTGCTGCACATTGAGCGGATGTTTTCAGACAACTATTCACAATGACTCCAGGATCTCTCTCTTGAGTGGTAACAGCTTATTTAGACCCCATCATTTTGTATAGGTATTTGGGATTGTTTTTCAAAGTACATTACTTTGCACTTATCAGCATTGAATTTCATCTGCCATATGTTGCCCAGTCACCCAGATTTGTGAGATCCTTTTGTATCTCTTCATAGTCAGATTTGGACTTAACTATCTTGAGTAATTTTGTATCTATGAACTTTGCCAACTCACTATTTATTCTTTTTTCCAGATCCCAGTACAATCCTTGGGGGACACTGCAGTTTATTTCTCTCCACTGTGAAAACTGTTTATTCCAACCCTTTGTTTCCTATCTTTTAACAAATTACTGATCCATGTGAGGACCTTCCCTTTTATCCCATGATTGCTTGCTTTGCTTAAGAGCCTTTGGTGAGAGACGTTGTCAAAGGCTTTCTGGAAGTGCAAGTACACTATATCCACTGGATCTCTCTTGTCTGCATGTTTGTTGACCCCTTCAAAGAATTCTAATAGATTGTGGAGGCATGATTTCCCTTTACAAAAGACGTGTTGACTATTCTCCAACATACCGTGTTCTTCTATGTGTCTGATAATTCTGTTCTTTACTAGAGTTTCAACCAGTTTGCATGGTACTGAAGTCAGGCCTGTAATTGCCAGGATCAGCTCCAGAATCTTTCTTAAAAATTGGTGTCACATTAGCTATCCACCAGTCATCTGGTACAGAGGCTGATTTAAGCAATAGTTTACATACCGTTAGTAGTTCTGCAATTTCATATTTGAGTTCCTTCAGAACTCTTGGGTGAATACCATCTGGTTCTGGTGACTTATTACTATTTAATTTATCAGTTTGTTCCAAAAGCCTCTATTAACACCTCCATCTGGGACAGTTCCCCAGGTTTGTCACTGAGAAGGCATTTCACAGTCACCACCACCATCCTGCTCAGGTGGTCAGTAGTATATTTCTACTGTTATACTTATTGTTCAAGCATGGCATTTCTGTCTATTGAGGGTCTTTGACTCGATGCTTTCTTTCACATATAGTGCCACTCCCCCTCCAGCATGACTACTCTATGACTATATATATTGTACCCTGGTAATACCTTGTCTCATTGATTAATCTCATTCCACTAAGTTTCTGGGATGCCTATTATATCAATATCCACATTTAACACCAGGGACCCAACTTAGTATTCAGACTTCTAGCATTTGTATATAAGCACTTGTAAATTTTGTCAATATTCTGCGGCTTGCCTTCATGTGTTGCATGTAAATGGGACTATTACATTTGACTGTTCCTCCTCACAAGCTCTTACCTGTACTTTACCAAATTCTTTCCTATCCTTTTGACTAGTGTAGCCCATAGTGCTGGCGTGCCTGCTTGCCTTCATTAAATTAATTGCTAAGGGATGTCTCTGCCTGAACCATGTACTCCACACCAGTTGCCTTTTCCCTACCCCTTAGTTTAAAAAAATCCTCCACAACCTTTTTTAATTTTACAGGTCAGCAATTGGGTTCTTTGTGGTTTAGATGGAGCCCATCCTTCCTGAATAAGTTCCTCCTTTCCCAAAAGGTTCCCTAGTTCCTAATAAACCTGAAACCTTCCTCTCTACACCATTGTCCCATCCACGCATCGAGACCCTGCAGTTCTGCCTGTCTTTCACCCTGTGTGAAACTGGAAGCATTTCAGAAAATGCTACTGTGGAGGTCCTAGACTTCTCTCTCTTATCTAGCAGTCTCCCTCCTACCTTTCCTTATGCCAGTGGTACCTACCTGTACCATGACCAATGGCTGGCCTCCAGCACTGCACATAAGTCTGTCTAGATGTCTCTTGAGATCTGCAGTCTTTGCACCAGGCAGGCAATTTACCATGTGATTCTCCTGATCATAACAAACTATGTATCTATATTTCTAATAAATGAATCCCCCTTTGCTCTTACCTTGCTCTTCTGACTAACTGGAGTTCCCTCCCCTCTGCCTTTGCTTCCCTACCTTGCAGTAAGATGCTCATGCTTCTTGTGCTTTCAGACAGTACTTCTGAAGAATTTTCCACATGACAGTCATAATCTCTGAGGTCTGAGTGGAATGGACATGACAGATTACTAGATTGTAATCGTGCACAGTTTCTTTCTTGCCTCTTTGTGGATTTTAAAAAATGTTAAATGCAACTCCTCTCTTTATTTTTCACTGCGACTTTAATAGCGACTAGAGTTGCTCTGATTAGTAAAGTCTAAATCATGACTTAAACTTGCAGTGAATTTCGGGGGTGGGGGAGAAGTGTATGGATCTGGGGTCTTGGATCAGCATGCCGTAGCAGTGGAAGTGAGTTAAAATTTATATCCGGAGCTGAACTTTCCTCAAACTTGCTATGCGTATGTGTTCCGAGCCAAGAGTTTTGCTTGAGCTCTAACGTACACACCATTCCCAAAATATTTTACAATGTTATAGATCATAAAAGTGTGAAACCAAAATACTACCCACCACCATGAGTAAATAAAATTAAAAACCAAGAGAGAACACTGATACTGTCAGGAGAGTTATTTGCTATGCTTGGTCCTAAGATTGCTTGTATTGTAGTTTAGTTACCATCACTGTTAATCTGAGGGAACTGAACTGTGCTAGAAGTGCAAATCAATAGTAATATAAAAATTCCTTAGTGACCCCAGAACCCTTTCTAAAAGAGTAGGGGTGTGTTGTCACATTTATATTTCAGTTCTGCCCAGCCAAATTCCTGCTGTAGCTTAAATTGGGTAGAGGTGGTATTGCTTGTTTTTTTTGCATAAGTCTGAGGCTATAAGTAAGTATACAGGAAAAATTTTATTCACACAAATAGTTATCAGTTCATTGGCACAGAGGTACCATGGGGACTGGCAGCTTCGAAATACCTTAGGTGGAGGTGTCAGCCTTGAAATGGTATGTTAAACAAGAAATATCCCTTCTGACTACTGTTAGTGACTCAGTGAGGGAAGTTGAAAGCTCTTACAGCACTATTTGAAAGCATAAGGAGATAACTAATGCATGCTCTCTCTTAAAAAGACGGGGTGGAGGGTGTAATGGTCAAAATAATGATACTGCTGAGAGAAGAACTGCTGTTGCATATTCCCTATGTGGCCAGCCTACTTGTGAGTGTCTTTAGAAAGTTTTTGAAATGCTTTGAGTATGGGAGGTGGTATGGCTGGCAATCCAAATTCTACTGATTTTTTTTTCTCATTCATTTTTTAAAAAGCTTTTAATAAGTGACATTTTCAGAGCAGTACCTAAACATTAACTAATAAACATAATTTATAAATATATGACATGTCTGTGTCCCCGGTATACTTTTTGGTTTTGTTCTGTTAAAAACAGTCCACTTACCTTTTGGGCTGAGGCTGTGGTATATAAACAGTAAACTAAACACCAATATTGTGTCCATAATGCTGACATGAATACAATATTCGTGAAATCCTTTTCACTCTTGCTGCTTTCACTCATAAATCCTGTGGGGTTGCATTGGTTGGTAAAGCGCCCAAATTCGTATTGTAACGGCACCAATTCCTGTTTAAAACTCACTATGTTTGAATATTGATTATTTATAAGGAGAGTTAAAAATGAGGCTGTTTATTCATTGCAGTTTGATCCGTTTCTAGATTAGTAATTGCTCTGATCCAGTTAATAGAGGTGCAGGATTTGCTTACTGTTTGACCTGAATAAACTTTATCTATGGATATAATTTCCCCTCAGTGCATAGGGCTTGCATGAGGCCCAATGTACCACATAAGGATAAGTCCCATGTTAAGCATTTGAATGGGTGTAACTGGTAAATAAGAATTTTGCCACACCTGGGTGAATTTCACTGCCCTAAACAAGATAATGTAGCTGCCTGAGTAGACTGAGAGGAAGTCTTTCACTTGCCTGATACACGCTAGATTCTATTCTGTTCTGTTTAGGTTCTTATAGTGAGCTCATCACCATAGTATCCAAGAACCTTCTAGAATTAGGAGATTAAACAAGATGACTAGTGTTCAACAGTTTATTGGCTCAGCAGGTATTGCAGGATTAAATGGACGCTGTTGACTAAAATTGGGCCCCCAAACTGGGACAAGTGTATTTACAAGTGTAAAAATGAGCTTTTGAGTAATGTAAAGTGTAGAGTCTTTTTATTTAAATTTGTGAAACTACAAGAAGTGAGCGCTCTCGCATTCTGCCCCCTGACAATTGACTTAAAAACAGAGTACGCAAAATGTAGGGTTGCTGCTGGTTCTCAAAGAATAGCAATAGCTAAATACACCATATAGCCTAGATAAAATAAAATAAAGATCACATCCTCCCTCCAATAAAACTTCTTTCCCCAAAAGGTTTTTTAAAAGAATGAGCATTACAATGTGCCCTGAAGGTCAGCTGAGTTGGGCCATTTTGGATTAAGGGCAGGATGAGTGCAATCCCACAAGAAAAGGGCCCTCTGTAGAATGCCCTGCCAGCAGCCCCCTTTTTATAATTGTAGGGCTGTGTTCTAAGTGCTGTAGGAATCTCCCATGTGACAGTGTCGCATGGGGGGGGGGGGGGGGGAAAGAGGCATCTCAGGAAGGCAGGTCCATAAACTTTTTCCAGAAATCCCCACACAGCCAGTGAAGATTATGAAACATCAGTGCAATATGCTCACAGTAGGATTAACAACTGGGCTGCCACATTCTACACTAGCTTTAGTTTCTGGATGGATTTGAGGAGGAAACCTAGCCAAAGTGCAGTGTAGTAATCTCTAGTCTGAAGATGGCAAAGCTATGAATTGCGGTGATATAGCCTACATCAGAAGGAAAAAGTATCACTTTCTTAGCCAAATGGAAAAAACAGTGTCTTGGTTACCATGGAAAGTTGACCATCTGGCAATAACTGGGAGTCTAACTAGAATGCTAGGTTGCCACTTTCACCAGTAAGCTAGGTAACCCCGGATGTGCTAACAGCTCAATTGTTAGAAACTCTAATTTTCTATTTCTGACACAAGGTGGCGCTGAAATAACCTTTTCAGCTAAAATTTCTCCTTTTTCAAAGATCAAATGTCCACCTACTGTTTAATTTGATCGTAGAATGAAGGATAGTATATTTTTAATGAATCTAAGATTAGTCCTTGCTTTTCAAATAACTTGTGTTCTAGATACCCAAGCTAGCTTTGTTGTAAGTATCGATAAGGTCAGAGGGGGGTTATTTTTTTTAAGATAGTGGGGAAAGCTTGTATGTACAGCAGCAACAATAATAATGAATACTTCACTTCTATAGAGCATAGTTCATCCATAGATCTCATAGTGCTTTATAAAGGAGGCTATCATTTCCATAAGAGAGTTTTAAAGTGGTATGAGGAAGTAGGTTTCCAAAATTTGTGATGTATATTGGGAAGGAACAATTTTTAAAAAGTTTGGGCCAGATACTTCTCTGTGCTCCAGTTTCATTTATAGTTGCATTTTCACACTAGTCATGTTTTTAATGGGATGATCTCAAGATAAAAATCATATTAAAAGTTCCAAATCCCTCCCTGTGTTACTAGTAAAATCTTCAGTGGTGATTGTTTTAAATGTATTTTCAAAATCTAATTTCCATTTCACCATTCAGAACTCTACTTTTTCCTATGCCACAGTGGCTAGTGATGCTACCGTACAATGAGATGTTTATATGAAAAGAGCCCTGTGTGGGCTAAATATTACTGTACACCTCTACCCCGATATAACGCTGTCCTCGGGAGCCAAAAAATCTTACTGTGTTATAGGTGAAACTGCATTATATAGAACTTGCTTTGATCCGCTGGATTGAGCAGCCCCACCCCTCCGGAGCACTGCTTTACTGCGTTATATCCAAATTCATGTTACATCGGGTCGCGTTATATCGGGGTAGAGGTGTATTACTACTGGTCAGTTTCACTTTCTTATTAGTATTGCTGTTTGCATCACAACCCAGCAAAAGAATGTTGACATAAACATACTAGTTCTATTTTTAAAAGACAACCAGAATGCTTTTAAATAAACAAACAAAAATCTCTTTAAGAATTTAAAAACAATAAACACACATGGATAGGCTTAAAATGACAAATACCCTGTTAAACAGAGTGATCTGATGATTATATTACTGCATAACGTTTCTCTAAACAAAAAGATAAGCTCAGTGTAAGTTTTTTGTTTCTGAGATTTACACAACAAATTTTTGTAAACCTATTAAAACTTTCTAAATAAATAGTTATTAACAATGACAAATAACTCTTCGAAAGCAAAATAATATAAAACCCTTTCCTTTTTTACTTACCTTTCTGGACCTGAATTCTGTGTTCTCTGCCAGAATTGAGGGCATCAAGAACACTTCAGATCTCTTGTGCTCCCTTGCACTGAGGTGGTTGTCGTCAGCTGCTGTGGGAGAGACTTGGAACCCTGAACTTGGATCATTGCAGGTAATAAAACTTTCAGTTTACTTTTCAAAATGTTTTTACTTGCACTTTTAAGGCTACACATTTTTTTAAAGTAAAAATGCAGTGATTGCTTTTTCCATATGCATAGTAAGTACAGTGCATATATTTATAAGACAAATCAGAACAATTCTATCCTGAAGAGTGATAAAAAATTCTCAGTGTGATAAACAGAGAATCAAAGAGAAAAATGGATACAAACTCTTAAGTCATTTGCATCCCTAGTTATGGTTAAGGTGAAATCATGTTTAAAAGATGGTCGCAAACGAAAACACTTGATGAATTACAGAGAAGTTTGTACCGGAACTTTGTGCTCATGCCTCTGCCTGATAATATTACAGAGGCCTATGATACTTTGTGGCTCTATTATAAAATGTGTTATGACTTTCAGATTTTGAATCTTTAATAGGTTCATAACTGTCAGCTCTTCCTTACCTCTCCAGTCTAAAACAGATTGAAATGTAGGGCCCAGTCCTGCTCCCAGCTCAATCAATGGCAAAACTCCTCATTCTCATGGGTGCAGGGGATTGGGATCACAGTGGCTATTAACAATTGATAGTGTGTTCCTTCCAGCTCAATAGTATACTCGTTCTAAATCAGTTACTACTGTTCTCCGAAATTGTATTTAACATTACACCGTATTCTGCTAGCTTCTGCTTCCACTGAAGACAAGGGAAGTTTGCCACTGACTACAGTGGAACCAGCAGAAGACGCATAAAATATTTAACACTGGGTTTTATTTTATAAATGTATTTAAAGTTAAGTAACAGTATTTTGGGTGAGTCACTTGACTTCTATATACCTCATTTTTCCCCATCTGTAAAATGGGGTATTAAAAGTGCTAAGAGATCCATGGATAAAAAAGCCTTAGGTAAATGTTAAGTGTTATAATAATAATAATAATAATAATAATTAAAATCCTGCTTCTAGGCTGAGTCTGAAGCTTGGCCAAGGCTGACATTATTATTGTTTGTCAGTAACACTTTCCCAGCCTACATTTTACTATGATCCTCATTCCATTGTTTTCTAGAGTTGCCGCAGGGTCTAAATGTGTGTGGCAATCACCCTTCCAGCGGCACTGAAATAGTGTTAAGTGGTTGAATGAATAAAATTGGCAGGGCAGACACAATGCAGGTTTTAGCATGACCAAAGGGCTCAGTACACCAGAAAAGATTTACCAACCGCATGTTGTAATCTTGTTAGTTTTTTTCTTCGATTTAGGCAAATTTGGAAATAAACCTGGTCTGTTAAGCAATTTAACAACTTTTCTGTCTACTATCTCTAAGGTCCCTGGGGCCCCTTCCATGACTAAAGCAACTTGAGTCATTCAAGTTTTGTATGTAATTAGAAATAGCAATTTAGGACACAGTCATGTGGGGGTGCTGAGTGCACTTAACTTTTACTTGCTTCAGTGTGAATTGGGAGTGCTCAGTATCTCAGAGGATTAAGCTGTTACACACTAACCTTTCTCAATTTGTCAGATACATTTTTTACCACAAATATTTTGACCAGATCCAGATAGACATTTTCCAGATCTGAACCCTTGGGAGTGGGACCAGTACTCAAAATTACAGATGAAGCTAAGAGTCCAAGAGAATGAGAAGCTTTAAATTACACAGGCTTATTACTTAAAAAGTGTCAGTTTCAGTTTAATAAATTGACATTGCTGATATAATATATCATAATAAAAGTGAAGAACCATACAGCTTTGCAAAATTACTATCAATCTGAAAGTAAAATGACATGTTTGAGAGGGATGAGTATGGGTCATTTTCCACAGTTGCTAGTGTGGCTGTGACAGTAATTTGGAATATCTTTCAAGTTATGTGATAGTGTCTAGAGAGCAGTGAGTAGACACAGCCCAAACTGGGACTAAATAAAACAACCCTGGAAATATTATGTATATAGAAGTGCTGAGAACCCACAGCTCCCACGGTCTTCAAAAGGAGTTATGGGTGTTCAACACTTTTGAAATCAGAACAGCCAAGTTACAGTAAATAAGATCTAAGTATTTTGGGTAATGACCTAAGGCCACAACCCTGAAAACTCGTATACTCATGAATAACTTTATATATGAATTGTCCGATTGATTTATCTACAGGTTGGGAACTCAAATAGATAACATGCAGGCCAGACTGTAATTGTGCAATGAAGCACAATTTAAAAATAATATATTTTACTTTAAACCAAACTATTCTCCAGTTTGTTCTTTGACCCTCAGTGATTCACTTTTTAGATAGACAGTGGTTAAAGAACTATCCCCCTTTTTATCTATCTAAATTCTGTTGCTAGTTTCTGTGTTCAGGATGTTAGAAACTCAGTACATTTTATAAACATTAAGAATAATGTAAGTTTTACATCTATTTGAACTAGTCATGGAGGGCCCAGTCCTCTAACTGCACCTGTGCAAGGAGACCTCTGCACCTGCATAGTGCTCCAATGACTTGAACAGGGCTCCAGTGTGCGTACAAGGTTTCACCTGTGCAGATGTAGTTTCAGGATTGGGCACCTTCTATTCTATTCAGGTTTGTATACAGCCTTCATCACCATGATATCTGAGCACCTTCCAGTGGTACGGTAAGTGACATTACGAATATCCGTCACACGTGGTTCATTCTCTTTCTCATCCTCTTGATGCGGGTGAGTGGGTTTTAAATAAATGTATATGTACCCTGTGCTTTGTGTTTATATTACACATGGCAAGGCTGAAGAACTGCACCACGCACTTAGAAAAGATGGTGACATTTGTAACAATCATTTGTTCCTGTGGGAGTTCATTCTGCAGTCGAGCTAGCCATGAGAAAGCTGTCTCCCACACAGACAAGCTTTAAACGGGCAGTGTACATTTCAGGGGAAGAGTAGAATTGTCAACCACAGTACATATCTTGCAGTTTTAGGCAATTTTTTAGGCAACCTGGGTGCAACACCTTGAAAATAATGCTTGACACCTTGAATTTGACATAGTATTCTATGAGAGTAGGCTCTAGTGTAGGAGTTGAGGATGGATTTGCTGTGCCTTAGCTGTTATTACAAGGAGTGTGTGAATACAAACACCAACCATCTAGCAAAAGTCTGGAAATTTCTGTTTGAGGCTCTATAACTTTGTTAATAATACTTATTATTAGGGAGAGGTGCCAATGTGTTCCTTTGAGCATAAATCTGAATTTGGGAAACTGTTCAGGGGATGACATTGCGGTTTTTTTTAATTACATTTTTAAGACTTCTGTTTCATTTGAAGATTTTTTTTTTTCAGGAAGAGCAGGGAAGTATCCCTTTTTTCCTGTTAATAAATGAGCCACTAATGTGGGGTTTTTTTTTATGAATTTGTGCTTTGATTTTAATATTTTGTGTGGACTTCAAGTCCCTGGTTTGTTTGAAGACTGATTGCTGTGAGTAACTGTGGCTATTCAAGACATAGGATTGGTCGCTCGAGTGAGATTATTTTATTTCTTCCTCTGACTGGATGATCTAAGTTTTATAAAGAGGAGGGATGCCATTTCCTGTTCACAAATAATCCACGAACATTTGTAATCGGTCTAATCTATTGTGCATTTAATAAAAAGAGCTTATCAAAATTGCTATGTGAGTCATTCTGATGCAAGTACCAACAAGTACTTGCAAGACTATTTGTGATGCTTCTGGCATACATTCTTGCAAATAAAGTCTTGCGCAGGCAAATGTTTGTGAGTAAGAGAATAAAAGGGAGTGCAAATATGGCAGATTTTATTCACAGCAATATTTTCAAATATTTTTGCTCTTGTATTTGCCCACCTGTCCAATAATTGCTTGTTAACGACATAAGGAACACATTCCCTCAGGTGCCCCAGATGTCCTTCGGTTATATTTCCAAGGTGCCAGAGGGTCCTGTGGCACCTTTAAGACTAACAGAAGTATTGGGAGCATAAGCTTTCGTGGGTAAGAACCTCACTTCTTCAGATGTAAGAAGTGAGGTTCTTACCCACAAAAGCTTATGCTCCCAATACTTCTGTTAGTCTTAAAGGTGCCCCAGGACCCTCTGCTGCTTTTTACAGATTCAGACTAACACGGCTACCCCTCTGATACTTGATTTCCAAGGTGGTGTTGAGATGTGCAAAGCCTTTGGGGGTGTCAGAGTGTACGGCACTGCCTGCGTGAGAATGCATAGTATCTGGGGCTGCCCGTTTACAGAGAAAACTAGTGGCGGTGGGGGATGCTGACGCCGGGGCCCAAACGCCCCATTTTTGGATAAGAGGGCATAAGCCGGTCCTAGGGATTGACAACTGAGTCAGCCTGCCCCACCCGCTTGCCCCGTGCTACCAGGCCTGGACCCATTTTGAATTTTACAGGATCATCCCTACTTTTTTTTTTTTTTTTAATTATTTTTTATTTATTTTTTTTTAAATTGCACCCTCGATGGAGCGTCCTCCGCGTGGCCTGGTCTCGGTCTAGTCGATGCTGCCTCACTTCCCGCTGCGAACGCCTGTGTCCTTCAGCCGCAGCCCCAGCGAGACTCCCCCCGCGGGGCGATCGCCCTGCTCCCGAATTCAGTTCCCCCAGGCGGGGGCCCCCATCCGGCAGCCAAGGGGTTAACAGCGGGGGCGCCGGGTCGGTGTCACCAGAGGACACTGGAGAGGAGCCGCCGGCGCCGCCCTCTGCCGCCGGAGCCAGTGGCAGAGCGGCCAGGCCGGCTCAGACCATAGGCATCTCCTCCTTGGCCACGCCCCCCAGCCCCTGCGATTGGTCACACCCACGCCGGAGTGAGAGCCGGCCGCCAATGGAAAGGGAGAGATCCTCACTGGAGGGGGGGGAAGTGAGTGGGGTCAGAGGTGAATGACCTGAGGTTACCTCTCCCGTCACGCCACCTCAGTGGGCGAGGGAGCTGTCAGCGCGAGGGGGGGGCGGAGCCGGAGCGAAGGGGCGGAGCCGGCGGAACACTGAATGGGAGCGTGTGTGTCAGCCATCTCCGCGCCGGCGGCCCCAGCAGCCAGCGCCGGGCAGGGGGGCCCAGGGGCATCGCCCCACCTCAGCTGGCACCCTGAGGTGAGCCCGCCGGCGCGGAGGGGCGCGGGTCCGCTCTGCAGCCAGGCAGGGCTCCCCGGTGCGAGGGGAGAGCGCTTCCTACGGCCCGGCCTGGCGGGGATCCCCGCTGCCCCGGGAAGGGGGGGGGGCTCAGGCCCGGCCCGGCGGGGACCCCCGGGAGGTGTTGGTGGGGGGCTCCGGCCCAGCGGGGACCCCCGGGAAGTGGTAGTGGTGGTGGCGTGTGGGCTCAGGCCCGGCCCGGCGGGGACCCCCGGGAAGTGGTGGTGGTGGGGAGGGGGCTCAGGCCCGGCCCGGCGGGGACCCCCGGGAGGTGGTGGGGAGGGGGCTCAGGCCCAGCGGGGACCCCCGGGAAGTGGTAGTGGTGGTGGCGTGTGGGCTCAGGCCCGGCCCGGCGGGGACCCCCGGGAAGTGGTGGTGGTGGGGAGGGGGCTCAGGCCCGGCCCGGCGGGGACCCCCGGGAGGTGGTGGGGAGGGGGCTCAGGCCCGGCCCGGCGGGGACCCCCGGGAAGTGGTGGTGGTGGGGAGGGGGCTCAGGCCCGGCCCGGCGGGGACCCCCGGGAGGTGGTGGGGAGGGGGCTCAGGCCCGGCCCGGCGGGGACCCCCGGGAGATGGTGGTGTGGGGCTCAGGCCCGGCGGCGACCACAGTGTTTTAGCAAATGGGAGGGTCTCTGGGCTGGATAGGATCCCCAGTGCTCTAGGAAACGGGGGTATTCCCCTGGGGCGGGGGGGGGATCCCGAATGCTATAGGAAGTGGAAGGACCCCCCCCCCCTCAGCCTGGCAGGGATCCCCAGTTCCAGAGAAGGTAGTAATATATTCACCACGGTAGAGGATTGGAAATAAGGGGACAGATGAAAATATTTCCCCCAGTTTTGATGCTGGATTGGGGGTAATTTGAATGTGATTGTGTGGGGGTAGGTGAGTGGGTTGTTAGGGATGGTTGGAGGAAGGAGAAGTGAGTGTGAATGGCCTCCTCAGCCTTGCTACTTCGGGGGGTAGGTAATTGTGATTGGGGTGGTATAATGTTCTCATGAGCTCTGTTGCTAGGGTTGGGGAACATGAACTGTGGATAGGTTGTAGAGAGTGGGGTGTGGATGGTGAGGTTTATTGGGGCAGATGGGGATGTCTGAGAGAGGATAGGTGATGGTAAATGGCAGGGTGCATATGTGTTTGTTGTCAGTGCCCTGGTAATGCCCTTACCAGGCTTTGTGGGGCACTTCTCATGCACACAGGATGTGGGGGACTAGTGGATTGAGATGCTGCGATTCCCTTTGCTTGCTCTTGCCTCTTCCTGTGGTATGCTCTGTACATATGGTCACTATGTGATAAGGGGAAGTCCCTGGTGGCAGTGAGTGTGAATGGACATAGCACAGGAGTAGTGCTTCTTGCAGCTCAAGTTTCAGTGTGATGCAATGGGGATGAGCAGGGGAAGGTTGCCTGTAAATACCCCAGGCCTGTTATTTGTGAGCTGCATTGAGAACATGACATTCCCAATATGTTCAAGAGAGTGACTGGGAAATTGTAGCTTAAGGAGCCGCAGGATATCTTTTTAATTGCTTGTGTGTTTTAAGGCATTGTTAATAAAATCCAGCCACGTGGGAAGATTCTTTCAGAGTGTGTATGCTCTCTTAGCTCTGGTCCCTGGGATACTGTGGGTGTGCTCTTTGGGTATTGTTACCGATTATTGCCATTGTTTGTTTTTCTGCCTCTTCCTTTGAAAACAATAATAATCAAAATCCCTTTTAATCTAAAGTAAATAAATGTGAGGACTCTAAATAAACATCTGGAGATGGGGAAACGGCTGGGACAGCAGTGGAAACCCCAGTATGTAGGCAGGAACTATCCTTTTGTCCTGTTTTGCACTGTGCCCAGCACAATGGGGTCCTGATCCATGAATGGGCCTCCTAGGCACTACTGCAATACAAATAATTCATCATAATAATTCTAAATGCCCAAGGGGGCTCAAGCGTGGAAGTTTTAGATACTGCAAAAGAGATCTCTGGGCCCCCTGTCACTCACCCACCTTCCCGTGGGAGAAGACGTAATGCAGGCAAGACCACACACTCTCTGCAGCGACACTGGCATGTATTGGATCCAGAAAGAAAATTGATTGACTCCTTCGGTTCAGATCCAGGTCCCTGCATGCAGCTGCCTCTTCCCCATCTCAAGGTGTTTATTTACAACGCTTTTGGATCCCATTGTAAAACTATCCGTGTAACAGAACATTTCTCAGAAGTCTTTGGGAAGATGGTCTGTAATATGGTTCATATTTAAAATTTGCTGGCTTATATTCCTTCCCTAGTGCAGCCCCTCTGACTTAGATAGGATGAATTTACATATTTAGCTTTATTTTAGCATATTCACTTTGCTTTCCCTAATTTGAATAGACTCTTCCCGTTCTTCTGGGAGGAAATGACTACCTGACTCTTTGGAAAGGAACGTTCTCTGAAGTCACATAAGGAGGCAGATATCAGAGGGAAACATTATAGCCTGTGTTTAAATCCACTACTGTTCAGGAAAACATTTAAGCATGTGCTTAAGTCCCACTGAAGTAAATGGGACTTCAGCAAAGCACTTAAGCATGTTCTTAATCTCATTGATTTTGATAGGATTTAGGTACATGCCTAAGTGCTTTGCTGAATGTGTATGGATTGCCGAATTGGACCTATTATTCATAATCAGGATTTTATTTTAACCTATTGTAGAGTGAAATATACTGGGAGGTTTAAAAGGAGTAGAATCCAAATATCCAAAAGCACTTTATGGTACACTACGTTTGACAGCTGTTCAGTGGTGCAGAGCCGTTTAGGACAGGAAGTAGGTAGCATCCAATTGAAACTGCAGAACAAATGATAAACTAGAAAGAAACTAGTATAAATGGAGAGGGAATAAAATCTCAGGGAAAGGGAATGGAAAAAGCAGAGGAGCTTCTCGGCTACTCTGAGCTAAGATCAATCAAGTGTTAAGTAGTCTCTCAGCCTATTAAAGGCTATGATCAAATGTCTTGATGTGTTTGGTCTTTTGGCCCCGAGATGAAAACCTCATCTGTGTCTGTTGGACTGTGAAGTACAAACATTATCTCCTAAATTATATCTGGGTGATTCTTTGGTCTGATTTTTGTCCTCTTGGTTCAGATTAAGAGGACGCCCAGGATGGTGGCCCATTAATTCTGTGGTGATGTCTGTTGGCAGAAGTGGGCTTCCAGAGTCAGTCCTCAGATGCAGTGGTATTGGGCATGTGCTAGGAACCTAGGCAGATAGTTGTGGCATTCCTGATGCTCACCCACATACCTAGGTATCCTTGAAGAAGTTGTGACTTTACCCCTAAGTGTGGGATTTCATCCTCTGTTGATCTGGAAACTGACTTCCAAAGTTAGTCCAGATGCATGTGCTGCTCACCTTCAAATTCAGCAAACGCAAACAACTGTAACAGGACGGGTCAGTTTTATTGTTGTTTTCTAGTCACTTTCACTTTCTGGTTGTCAATGGTAATAATGCTGTATATATATATATTTTTAGAATTGCTTGAATTCATTATCATTATTATTAGAATTTATATTGTGCTTTACCTCTTCAAAGTGTTGTGGAGACACTATTCTAATTTTTAAAAAATCCATTCAATTTGTTTCACCTGAAATGAAAAATAAATCAATAAAGTAATTCACTTCAGAAATAGTTTTGTAAAAGATTTTTCTTTAAGTAAAAGTTAAATTTGAGCCAAAATTACATCAGTGTCACTCTAAATGGCATTTCAGAGGGAGAAAAATTACTGAAAATGAATGGTACTTTCTTACACACTCGCTAGGCCCAATTATTCTTCACAGCTTTGCTCCCTGTGTCTGCCTCCCAATTCTTTGTGTTCATGTCTTTTCTGACAAAGTAATCTTTTACTAGTGTTAGTTCATGCAGCTCTGGAAGAGTGAGCTCTGGGTTCTGCCCTGCTTTGAGCATCATCAACATTATTGCAAAGTCTTTATTACCTAAAGAGCACAGCTTGGCTTGTAGATTCCTTGTTGAGTCTGCAGTGCTGGGCAATTGCAAAAACAAATTTTCCATCTTTTGGTTAATTTGATCTGGAGGGGAGAACAAAAAGGAGAATATGGCTCGAATCCTACAAAGACTTATGCCCAGGTGTAACTTTTCACATGAGTGGTCCCAATGTGAATAAAATTGTGCATGTGCTTAAGTCTCTGTAGGATCAGGGTCTAAATCTGGACCTTGCAGTGCAATTTTTAGTCACCTCAGTCTCTGAAAAGTTTGCCTTGCAAACTGTTTTAACAACATCTGAAACCTGGAAACCGGGGATTTTAGAAAGCAGGAGAGCATTGCTGTTGTGAGGATATGACCAGTCTTTTGTTAGGGCCCAATCCAGCCCCCATTGAAGTCCGTTGCAAAACTGCCGGTTGACGTTAGTGGTGCAGGATGAGGCCCTTACCCAGGTGTTTAGCGCAAGCACAGTTAAACAAAGATATTGTGTATTTCAAACTTGGACAGTTAAATTTTCAAGAAAAATGTGCACCAGGCCAGGTTTTCTTGGGATTTTAGAATCCTGTCCCCACAGTATGAAAACCAACTGGCTTCTCTGAGAAGCTCTTTGGAAAGGGCTACAGTTCATTTGAGCAAAAAACAAAGCTGAAATCCAGTTTTTAAAAAATGAAAAAATGAGAAAGTTTCAACATATTTAGAACAAGTAGGGAGCAGATAGCTAATTACCAGCTGCCCAGGAGTTGTTCATGGAAATCTAAACAAAGAACGTCTGTGGCTTTGGCTCTAGACAACATGGCCTATTGAAGAGGATTGAGTAGCACTGATGATTGATTTTGAGTAGAGGTGCACTGAGAGGAAGAATGGTCAAGTGGTTTAGCATGGATGAGGAGTTTCGTGGGTTGTCGTTGAATTGTTGGGCAAGCTACTTAGCCTCTCTGTGCCTCAGTTTCCTCATCTGCAAAAAAGAGAATATTTTGCCTAATGGTGGTGATCCAAGGCTTAGTTAATGCTTATAAAGTTCCTTCTCTCCTGAGATGAGAGACTGTATAATTGCTAAGTGTTTGAGACAGTAGCTTCTCTCTCTCTCCATAGCTAGCTTTATGTCATAACCTAGATTATTTTCCCCCACTACAGTTACTGTGCCAATACTAGATCAATACAGCTGAAATTTTCCATGTGTGATTTGATGCCAGAGTAGAATTTTTTGGGGGCAAATTTGATGCAAATTGAACAAGGCATTTTTGAGCGATGAGAGTCTTAAAAACAAGGTGTCCTCATCCCCCCTTCCTGGAAGGTCTCCTAGTGTAGGTTTTGGCCTTGGTTTGTTGGCTGTAAATGTGCCTTTGGCTAGTTTAGGAGAGTTTGAGCTAATTATTTAAACCCGGATTCTACAACAAAGCTGCAGGGACAGACCCCTTCATGTATGTGTATGCCAAGACCTATTGAAGAGAACAGGGATCTGCCCAGGTGACTAAGGGCAGGTCTTCACTACGGGGGCGGGGGTGGGGTGTCGATTTAAGATACGCAAATTCAGCTACGCGAATAGCGTAGCTGAATTCGACGTATCACAGCCGATTTACCCTGCTGTAGGGACGGCGGCAAAATCGACCTCTGCGGCTTCCCGTCGACGGCGCTTACTCCCACCTCCGCTGGTGGAGTAAGAGCGTTGATTCGGGGATCGATTGTCGTGTCCCGACGGGACGTGATAAATCGATCCCCAAGAGGTCGATTTCTATCCGCCGATTCAGGTAGGTAGTGTAGACCTAGCCTCAGTTTACAGGAGTTTTCACAAACAGTTTAATCCCTCCCTGGGCAGATAGTTGCAGGTTTTATAATTGCTCCCCCCACCTCAAAAAACCACCCCAAACCAAACAATTAAAACCGGTACAGTGACAGATTTTATAATCTCAAAACTGTCTAAACACAGTCTTTATAATCACATAGTGGTTAAGTATTCATCAGGGTTTTTTTTTAAGGGGTGCATATGGCCCTAATGAAACCAGGAGTTGTGTTGTTAACACAGGTACAGTTTGATCTAAATAATACACCCATGCACAATCACAGTAAGATTAAATAAGCCAGTCAGATGCATTCTTAATTCTCAGTCACTGATGAAAAGAAACAGTGGTGGTTTAGGATTCAATTGTCTTGCCTACACTACAATTATAACTATGTTAAAGACGTCCAGTTGCAACATGATTGTGTCCTATTCATGTTACAATGTGAGTTGGTTTTGCCTGCGTAGACCAGACCAGATTGTTCATGTTAAGGGAACTCTGCTACATTCCTGTAGTTTTCCTAATGTGGCTGTAATTGCAATGCAGATAAGACTTTTTGATTGCTTGGGTGGCCTTATCTTTGACCCGCACATTGCTCCCCAAAACCCAGCTGATCTGTGCATTTCAATATTTCCAATTTTTTTTTAAGCTGTAACCTTCACTTTGAATTTCCTGGCCCCTCAACATTTGTTTTTTTGTTTAAACTACAGTTTTGTTTAAAACTTTTCTTTGAAGTTACTGATTTGTATTTTAAATCTTAACTGGAACTTAATGGCGTCTTTTTATTTTTTTAACGTTGTTCTTGAAAGTGCAGTCTTTTGAGTTACAAGAAGAAAATCTGTCCAGGGTTAGTAAAAGGTCGCCCTTCTTGTACAAGGAGATATCTGGCTCTCCGCTCAGAACTGTGTGTGTGTCACGTAGGATGACTTCAAAGTCTGTTCGGCACTAGATGTGGATGGATGGGAGTATTTTTCCTGAGTCTCACTAGCTTTTTGTTATTTGTCTTAGACTGCAATTGAAAATGAGTTTGGTGGGTCTCCTCAGAGTCCCTGCTTGTCTCCTTCACCTTCCCCAATTGGGCACAGTTAAGCACAATCTGCAGCCTCTACTCAGGTGACAGCCACAGGACAGGGCTGACATGCTTTGGCTCCGCTGTATAGGAGACCCAGGGCCAGATTAGGACTTGCTGCTGCAGGACAGGATGGAGGTGCAGTGGGAGGATTGTGTGAAAGGCTTCAGGCTGTAATAGAAGGAGGTTCCAAAAGACAGGGTTGAGACATATTGGCACAGCTGCGTGGGAGAAGCTCCCAAGGCACCTGACTGCACCGTGAGTGCTTTTACTCCCTCTCTTCACAGCACTAAACTCAGGTTTTTTTAAAACACCGGGGTGGGGGGGAAATCAAGTTGCCTTTCCCCCTCTATCTTGCAGTAACAAAAAATACAGGTTGAATGAACGAGCCTTTAGATGTTCTGTGTTAGCAAATTGCTCACAAAGCTACCAAGTATTGTCTTGTGAGTGACCAATAGGAGGAAGCATAGGCTATAGTCGATACAATATGGGACTGAGTCAGGAATTCTGGATTCCATTCTTGGCTCACTGTATGACCTTGGGCAAGTCATTTAACCTTCTCTGTGCCTCTCCTTCACTCTCCGTACATTGAGTAGCATACCTGTCTCACAGGCTGTTGTGATGATTGATTGACAGAGCTTGGAGATCTTCTGATTACAGGAGCTGTGTATCAAAAGTATTATTATGTATTTATTGGTGTTTGTCTCTTCTTTTCCAGTTCGTTTTGGAGGTGGATAGCTACTCAGATTGCAGCGATTACAAGAGGTTAGTCATTGTTAACAGTCCGTAATCTGATTGTGTTTCCATGTGAAGCTCTATGCTGATTTCATATTATTGAGTCAATTATGAAATTGTAAGCGATTTTTTACTTCAATGATTGTGGTTTTTGCTCATTGCTTATGTAACCCATGCCTGCTTGGTGTGACTCTCTGTCCCCCTCTAGTGGCAGCCAGACCCGTTAGAAATTGATGAATCTGCTACAACCTTGGCTAAGATGTGTGCCTTTTAGCTCATGCAGTAGTGACTTGTGTATTAGGGTCCAGAGGTCCCAAGTTTGATCTCAGCCGCTGCCGACTGGGGTCTGTTGGTATTTCAAGTGGACGCTCATCTGGGATATCAACTGAAGCTCTCTGAAGCTCGAGATGTGCTTCCTCAGCTAGGGGGAGTATGTAAGCCATGCCTGCTTGGGTGTGACACTCTGTCCCCCTCTAGTGGCAGCTAGACCAGCTAGAATTTAATGAGACTGCTATAGCCTTCTGTCTTTTAGCTCATGCAATAGTGGTTCCTGCATTAAGCTCAAGAGGTCCCAGGTTTGATCCCAGCTGCTGCTGACCGGAGTCTGTCAGCATTGCACTTATACATAAGGTAAACCAACATTTTAAATGCGAAATCCCAATTTAGTTGTCTGAGGCTGTAGAGCTGGGGAGGCAGTGTGCAGAATTGCAGAAGATGGTCCAGGATAGTTGCGTTCTCTCAATCACAGAGTGTAAGGCCAGAAGGGATCATTAGATTATATAGTTTGCCCTCTTGAATATTACAGACAATCAGACTTCATCCCAGAACCTTATGCTGTGTGCCACAGGCAGAGAACAGGAGAGACCAGTGTGCCACCAATGCCCAAGGCTCCTGAAACCGTGTTGAATTGATTAGGAGAGATGTATCCAGGCAATCCATGCTGTGGAGAAAGTGTAGTAGTGTGGGCTCATGGTGACTGATCATGACAAAATGCAGTCGTGCCTGCTACAACCTGTTGCTCCAAGGGATGAACCCCTGTATGAGGCCAGCTTCAATCTGCTCCATTTTATTCTTGATGAAATCCTGGCAAGTTTCCAGCATGGCCCCCAGCTGGGTAATTACCTTGTGTTCGGAATTGGCTAAGATTACCACCGCTCTGATTTTTTTTTTTTACTGTATCCAGGTTTGACACTGGTTTTTCTGAAGGCCTCTCTTCCTATTCATACACTTCCTTAAATGTGTATCACCCTTGTCTCCTAGGCCCAATCTTGCAGGGCACTTGTACACTCACAGCTTCTGTTACTTTAGTGAAAGTTCAAGGAACTCAGTAGGTTACAGGTTTCGGTCCCATTGCCTGCACACCGCTGTTCCTGTACCCTGTCACAGTCACACTAACGTTTCTAGCCTTGAAGGAGCACATACTCTTCTATTTAAAGATTTTTTTATATAAATGGGATAAAACTTTGCACATATTCAGTGCCTTTCATCTGAAGAACTTAAGGCATGCTACCAAGCCTTGTACCACCGTACTGTGCAGATGGGTAATCTGAGAAAGACAGGTGAAATTCAGGGCTGAGTGAGTCTTGGAGACTGAACTCTCCCCTAGAGGTGATCCCTCCTGGATCAGGTTGAGGCACCTTGGCAGGGGAGTGTGTTGGGAAAGCTCGAATTCTTCTTGCTCATGCTGTGCCTGGTTTGTGAATGGAGGACTTTCAAGGAGCCCATAATGCACATTTTTTCTTCTATAATACATGAAATGAATCCTGAAGTCTCTCAGATATCAAGTCTTCTGCCATAATTCTATACCGAGCCTGAAAACTTCCAGCATTTTGATACTACATTGATCAAAATCTTCAATGCCTGAGATTCCCAATTTGCAGAATAAGCTTCCCACTCTTATAAAGTTTTATTGCCGATTCTTTCATATCAGTACTTGCCATTTTAATACTGTCCAGTTTCCTCATGTAAGCCCTTCACATCTAAATCATGTAAGACTGAGATAAAGTATTTGCTATTCTTCCTCTTTTATTGGTAGGTATATAGTGCATGCATACAGAAAAACAAACGTTTGCAATTTTTTTATACCTATGTGTTGTAGTTCATGTATTGCAAACACCAATTACTTAATACTAATCTTACATCAGCTTTTCACAGCAGAAGTGACCTCTGTAAAGGGATGCTGTGATGTTAAGTAATCTCTTTGCTGTGCTCTAGACCATCAACATTGTTAAACTTCTCAGTCTAATTTACTTTAAACTGGTTTTGCTGTTTGTTTCCTCTTTGTGTTTCAGTTAGCTTCGGTGATGATGACAGATTAGAAAGTTTCACTTTTGGAAACTAGTCAATTTCATTTGTTGTTTCTCTTGCACTAGCAAAATGCTACAAGTGCCGCAGGGGAAGGATTAAATCCAGCTATCTCTTTCAAAAATACATTAAACAATTGATTTTTGAAAAACAACCACAGCACCAAACATTTGTGTTCTATTTTATAAAACAGCCAACCTTCTCTCTTTGAGTTGGCCCTCTGTTTGGTCCCAAGTAAAAGACTGCCAGTGGATGTCTGATTTTATCATCACACCCCAGTCTGCTGGTTTGTCCCATTCCCCTGCTGTGTACTGTATTTTAGATCATAAGCTCTTCGCCAATTATTATATGTTTGTGCAGCGTCTAGCGCAATGGGCCCCAATCTGGTTGGCCTTTAGGCACTACCAAAATATAAATGTTAAATAAGAATAAATGCCTCCATATTGGTTTTCTAGCTATGAATTTTATAACAAAAGTTGTGCCTGCTTAAGGATTGTTTGTCCTTCCTGTAGCTTTGTCTAAGCCAGCAGCTTTTGCAACAGATTAGAATGATCCGTTGCATTGATACTTGTGTTATTTCAGTGGCTTTTCTGTTTGTACAAGTGACTAGTCTGGATCATGGTCAGACATGGTATTTCAACAGTGTGTGTCTGGCCACAAATGAACCCTGCTTTTGAAGGCTTTCTTGTTTCCCCTAGGAGCTAATACTAATTTCAGCTCTTGCTTTTTTCTCTTTTAGTGCTAAGAGCCCACTTCGGAGTCACTATGGAGGAGTCCTCCCCTACCACGAAGCCCCTGGAGCTGAACCTGCACTCTCATTTCATCCTTGGCTCTGTGTCTGAGGATAACTCAGAGGATGAGACGAGCTCCTTGGTGAAACTTGATCTGCTTGAGGAGAAAGAGAGGTCTCTGTCTCCTGTGTCTGTCTGTTCAGATTCCCTTTCAGACCCAGGACTGTCTAATGTTCAAGATGGCCTGGCTAGTCATATAAGGTATGTAAAAACCCTACTAATCCAATCCAGTATGCGGGCTTTTCTCACCCTGTTCCTTTTAGTCCTAGAAAGACTGTCTTGTTACAATAGGCTTCCTTCTTACCCAACTCAACTGAAATGTGAGCTGGAGCACAAGGAGTATGGGGAAGGGACACTGTATCTTGTTGCTGTTGGAGGAAGGGCCTCATTTTCTCCCTCTTTGATAAGGCTTTTGAGGGGCAATATTTGGGGTGAATGAGCAAGACTGATAAAGTTCCGTGATACTAAAGCAGGAAGTCTCCAGAACATGGATCGTGTCTGATGACAGTAACAGAGGAGATGCTATAACTGGATCTATGGAGTCTGGTATCTGGCTCTGGTGGTGGTCTATTGACTAACCATATTTCAGAGGAAAGTAATAATGTACATGGCCAATCGTACGTTTCTGTGCACTAGGATGGTTGTAGTGTGAGGAAGTGTTCCTGCAGTGACTGGCATATGTCCTGACTCTCTAGATTTGAGTACCCTTAGCTTGGCTTGCATAGATACAAAGGGTACTTTTTGGCCACAACATTAACCACTCCTTCCTTCCTTTTCAAAATCCAGCTATAGTATTTGGTGCTATGGACCAATGGCTTTCAAAGATGGGCCTTGCAAGCTAAAACCAAGTTGCGTTTTCCTTTCTAACCGGTTCTGAGTGTTTCAGCAGTGGTTAGCACATCTGCTAGTGTTTTGTTACAAAATGCAATGCATGTTAACAGAAAAGATGCTGCCTGCCTTAACAGCTCTTGCAGGTCATGGTGTCTTTGGCTGAGATTTTCAAAGCAGTCCAGAGGAGTTAGATACAGGTCTTCCAGTAATTTTAACAGAAGTTATGTTTTTAAATTCCCTAGATGGCTTTGAACGTTTTGTATAATCTCAGTAATAATAGTGGGTTCTCCTTTTTTGGGTCTCACTTTTCCCCCAAATTCCTAGAAGCTTCAGGTGCCCACTGGTGATGACTCCACAGTCAATCATGTTTGACTTTTGGATGGAGTAGTTAGGGCACGTCTTGGTTTTCTTTTAATCTCCCTCCATTGTGCTTGAAATCATTGCTTGAACAGTTGCTGACAGGTGGAGTTTTATGTTTTGGGTGCTTGTAGTCAGAATGCTTTGTATATCTCCAAGGAAATGACTGTCTCTGAATGAGAGAGTGCCATGCTGGTACTCTGTATAGTTTGTAATAATGTGTTTACTGCCACTGGGAGAAACATTTCATTCTGAATAATAGAAGCAGCAGTCTAGCAGCGTTACATTTAATGTGACTGCTGCTTGCAATTCAAGGGGATCTTAGCCTCACCCTTACAAGCAAGGCTACTTCATCTCCCCATTAGGGCTCAAATAAGATGGACTTGATGATGGTTTCTGTAGGTGTCCCCACCTGATGTTAATGTTTCCTTCAGAAAGGGAGTCAGTTTGCTCTTTATAGGGTCTTCAGAATGATACCTGCCCTCTAGAGCTGTTGCATTTTGTTGCTGACCTACAGCTGTTTGTATGAGTTGATGGTGGTGCTTGTAATGCACATGTGTCTGCTTCATTGATGCTTTCAGCATTTTGTGAACGGTGTGGGGAGTTCTACGATGATTTTTCTCATCTGTACTGCCCAGCTCGCCTTTCAGGATGCAGCCTCTGAACAGAGAAGGGCAGAAAGCTCTTTGCGACAGGGACTCTTTCTTGCTGTGTGCTTGTATAACAATGGGCACTGATCTTGTTTTGTGGTCCTCTGGACACAAGTGTAATCTATATCTCTGAAGTACCCATCCTGGGAAGCAGCGTGATCTAGTGACCAGCACACAGAACTGGGGGTCTGGACTCCTGGGTTCTGTGTTTAGTTGTGTCACTGATGTGCTGTGTGACCTTGGCCAAAATATTTTAGAGGGCCCACTAATTTTGGGTTTCCAAGATGAAGAATAGCCAGTGCCTGACTTTTTCAGAGATGGTGAGCATCCACCGGTTCTGTTGACTTTGGTTGTAGTTGTAGTGCATGGTGAAAATCAGGGCCTAGTGGTCATCAAGTTAGGCACTCGAAATTAATGGATTCTTCTGAAAATATTAAATGAAAATGTCTTTTCTCGTCTATAAAACGGCAGCGGTAATACCTACTCACAGACATATTCAGCGATTTTTATTAAGGTTTCTGTTAAGCCCTTTTGAGTTTCTTAGCCAAGAGGGAGTGAAATCCCAGGCAAGTTCTAAAATCTTAATGCAAATCTGGAGGAAATTACCTTTCCAATGACCTTCAGCCCTAATAATCTAGCAGCACAAAAGGTTTTCAGTAGAAAGGAGAATCTGGCCCTCAGACTTCGTATATTGTTAGACCTGAGGAAAATGAGGGTGCTTACCCATTAATGTGGTGAGAAGCCCTGGAAAGATGCAAGAGAGACAAAAATCAAAGTTCTATTCGCTCTTTCCTATCACTCCTATGTAGGGTGACCAGATGTCCCGATTTTATAGGGACAGTCCTGATTTTTGGGTCTTTTTCTTATATAGGCTCCTATTAACCCCCCCCCCCCAACCCCGTCCCTATTTTTCACATTTGCTGTCTGGTCACCCTACTCCTATGCCATTAACTGGCAACAAAGATCCTTAATGCAATAGGTACCCAACCTTGAGCTCCTCTTTCATAATTTGCTTGCTTTGATACTCTCTTTAGAGGTCATTTGATATGCAATCAAGTTGAGAGATTTGCCAGTTCAAACAAACAAACACAAAAGTCGCGGCCTGAGGCTACCTTTTTAGATTAATTAAAACTAATAGGAGTAGTTTTCCTTGCCTTTCATCTGAGGATCTTAGAGCATCATTGTTTTACAGATGGGGGAAACTGTGGCAAGGCATCATATTCTCTTAGAAATGTGGTGCTGGAAGGGACCTAGAGAAATTATCAAATCAAGCCCAGTACCCTGTGGCAGGACCAGGTAAACCATCCTGGACCATCCCTGACGGGTGTTTGTCCAATTTGTTTGTAAAAGTTTCCAATGATGGGGACTCTACCACCTCTGTTGGGGGCTTATTGCAGAGTTTAACTCCCCTTCTAGTTCGAAAGATCTTCTTAATATCTAACCTAAATCTCTCTTGGTGCAGATTAAGTCCATTACTTCTTATTCTACCTGCGGTGGACATGGGAAACAAGTAATCGCCATCCTCTTTACAGCAGCTCTTAACATATTTGAAGACTGTTGTCAGGTTACCCATCAGTCTTCTTTTCTCAAGACTAAACATGCCCAGTATTTTCAATGTTACTCATAGGTCAGGTTTTCTAAAACTTTTATAATTTTTGTTGCTCTCCTCTGGACTCTCTCCAATTTGTCCACATCTTTCCTAAAGTGTGGTGCCCAGAATTGGACACAGTACTCAGCTGAGGCCTCACCAGTGCCAAGCAGAGTGGGACAGTTACCTCCTGTGTCTTACATATAGCACTCCTGTTAATACACCCCAGAATCATGTTAGCCTTTTGCATTAACATATGCATCATGTGTTCGATTTGTGATCCACTATAACCCCGAGATCCTTTTCCGCAGTACTACTACCTAGACAGTTATTCACCATTTTGTAGTTGTGCATCTGATTTTTTCCTTCCTAGGTGAAGTACTTTGCACTTGTCTTTATTGAATTTCACCTTGTTGAACTCAGATCAGTTATTCAATTTGTAAAGGACATTTTGAATTTTAAACCTGCCCTCCAAAGTGTTTGCAACCCTTCCCAGCTTGGTGACATCTGCAGATTTTATAAGCATACTCTACTCCATTATCCAAGTCGTTAATGAAAATATTGAATAGTACCAGACCCAGTACTGACCCCTGTGGGACACCACTTGATATTCCCTCCCAATTTGATAGCAAACCATTGATAGCTACTCTTTGAGTACAGTCTTCCAATCAGTTCTGCTCCCACCTTTAGTAATTTAATCTAGCCCACATTTCCCTAGTTTGCTTATGAGAATGTCATGCAGAATTGTGTCCAAAGCCTTACTAAAATCAAGGTGTGTTATGTCTATTGTTTCCCCTTATCTGTTAGGTCAGTAATCCTATCAAAGAAGGAAATTAAATTGGTTTGGTGTGGTTTGTTCTTGACAAATCCATGTTGACTATTTCTTATAATCCTCCAAGTGCTTACAAATAGATTGCTTAACTTCCTTAACTTCAATACCTGGAAAGATGCTGGAGCAAATTTTTTTAACAATTTGCCCAGAGATGCACAGCGAAACAGTGGCAGTGCTAAGGAATGGAACCTAGATGTCTGACTCCCAGTTTCCTTTTTGTAACTACTAGATAACTCTGGCACCTACTCTAAAGAGACAAAGATAAGTTAGTAGAGGGAGTTAGTTTAAGGTCATAGGTTGTGGCTTTTGGTCACTTCATGAGATGCGGCAGTCTATTGCATGATTGCCTGGAGTACTAGTTCTGTTGCTCTGCACTGCCAAATGGAGAACTCTGGTTTGATTTCCAGTCTAGGTCAGTGAGAGAAACTGGTTTTACTGCAGAGAAATCCCACTCGGGGCCCATTCAATAGAGATTTGTCTAGCTAAAACATGGAACTGAGTGTGTCAAAAGAGAGTACCATCCCGATTTGGGGCAATAGTGGTGACTGCAAAATGGGACGCTTTTGAACTTGGGAGTGTGGTTAAAAATTAGGGGAAGCAATTCTTGATGGATTTTGTGGACTTTGAAAGAAAGAAGAATCAAACATGCCACTCTACCCATGTTAAATTGCCAACTCCCTGAGCCACAAAGATTGAATTCCGATTTAATCAGATATTTAATGGGGAATATGATAGAGGCATATAAAATCAAGAATGGCATGGAAAAAGTGATAGAGAAATGTTATTCACCCTTTCTCACAGTACAAAAGCCAACGGTCACCCAATTAAATTTACAGGCAGCAAGTTTAATAGAAATAAGCAGAAGTACTTTTCCACACAATACACAATTAACCTGTGGAGCTCATTGCTATGGGATGTTGTGATGGCCAAAAGTGTAACTGGGTTCAAAAACGAACTAGATATGTTCATGGAGGATAGGTCCATCAATGGTTATTAGCCAAGATGGTCACTTCTGGCTGCTGGACGTCAGGAGGGGAAGATGGGTGGATCTCCCCGGAATTGCCCTGTTCTGTACACTCTCTCTGAAGCTCTGGTACTCACTGTTGGAGACAGGTACTGGGTTAGATAGACCATTGGCAGTTCTTATGTTCTTAGTTCACAGCTTGTTGCTGGGCTAACGAAGTGGAGCATGTGATCATTGAGATTAAGAGGTGGGTGTGATATCCGCCATGCGCTCTAAGCTGAAAAATAGTACACTTTTACAGAGGAAGGCAGCGAGGGATTTTGTCTGGGGATCTGGGCTTTTTGAACTTCAGTAACTCAGAGAGCATAAACAAACAGTTAATCCTCCTCTCCTTCACTTTCTCCTCCAGCTCAAACACCATCTCACTGCTCTGTGGGGATAAGTGGTTATGCAATTCTGGGTGACCGTGTTATGTAGCACCAAGGTTGGGGTTGTGATCATGCGCGCCCTATTGACCAGGTGTGGTTTCATCAGACTTGCCATGTCACCTCAAGCACAGTTTCACAATGTGAAAATTCAGCTGATGCACTGAAACACAGATGAGAAAATCACCTCATTAAGATCACCCCACTGCTAGGATTACTCCTCTTTGGTCCTCAAATAACACTCAATTAAACTGTCCTCCTCTTCCTGTTTTATAGATTGGGAAATCCCAAGTAAAGAGAGGTCAACTGATCTGTGTGATCTCTCACAGCATGTTAGTTGCAGAGTCTACGCTAGAACGTGGACCTCCTAGCTCCCAGTCCCCTTATCCCACCCACTAGCTAACACCACATCTGTATATTAGAAAACGTATTTGTATTAGCTGAGATCCTATCAGATGATTGCATGTAATCCATAAATCAGGAGCCGGTAATGGTCATTCAGTATGCCAAGTCACATTTCTGTATTTCAGTATCTAGATTGTGTGTTGTTTTTTTTTTCCACCTTTATCAGAGTTGATTTAAAACTTGTTAGTCTCTGCTCATAGACACTGTGAGATAATCAAATTCTGTTTTGGTGAACAGAAGAGAATAGAACATTGGAATTGACAGAAAACTCCACTTACTAAATGCTATGATGTTGCTAAAGAAACCCTTGCTGAGACAAGATGTGCAAGGTAAACTCCCATTCCAGCTAGAAGTCCATATGGTCTACTTGTGCCAGTTGGTCATCAGTTGACTGATTTGAAAAACTATGATCAGATCATGGGCTTTCAGCTGGCATGTGGCACATCTTCCTCTGTTTAGCAAGAAAAACGCGTACTGAAAAAACAAGCAGACAGATCAGAATATTGTTATAAAGCTGTGCCTGTCTGTATACTACTGAAAATTGCTTTGCTGTACTGTTCCACCTGTTAAAGGGGCACTGTGAACAGAAAACACGTGTTTAAAAATAATTCCCTTAACCCCTCTATGTTATAAAAGCATCTTGCATTACGACTGAACA
The DNA here is from genome assembly GCF_027887155.1 of Malaclemys terrapin pileata. Lineage (NCBI taxonomy): Eukaryota > Metazoa > Chordata > Testudines > Emydidae > Malaclemys > Malaclemys terrapin. The sequence continues at coordinate 7,911,754 of NC_071522.1, read as the reverse complement.
TCTTTCAAACATCTTTCATTTGTACTGTCTGTATACTTTTTGCACTTTACACAACTTGGACAGTAAAACTTGACTGGTGTTTTGTTTCTGGTCAGTTTCATTTTCTCATGCACTAGCACAACATTGTGTCTTTGGGGTTCGCTGATTTCTTCTGATGGAAGACAGCACTCCGGTTCTGGTATGCTGTGTAGAGTTGCCGGGAGCTGTTAAACAGCTGCTGTGGTCCATCCAGTGTTTCAATAGTGGTTAAAATAACTCCTGAATGCATTAACTTGGAAAGCACTTTGGGGTTCTTTTGTCACAATGTGATTAAGTAAATATTTAATAAATTGTTCTTGACTTTTACTAACATTTTCAAGATGGCATCTTGTTTAAAACCCATATTAAAATCAAGGAAATTCTGCACACTTTTTTTTCTGTTTACATCTTTAGGCCCCAGTATAGTAAGTTACTGGGCTGGTGCAGAGTTGTTCTTGTGAAGAATCGCTTGCAGAATTGGATCTTTACCTGTGAGTGTAACTCCATTAAGTCACTGGAGTTAATCCCACAGAGAATTTGGCCCTTTCTGCCTCATTACCAGAAGATTTCCATAGACAAACTTTAACCAGGTGAGTAGTCCACTGAATTACTGAGACTCATGTGAGCAGTGATTCACATGTTGAAGTCTTCTCAGAATGAGGCCCTAATTTTGATACTGAGAGGGATGTCTTGAGCACTTTAGACTGGGCAGCCAGATGAAATGCCAGACCTGACCTTGAACTTGGCATGATAGCACAGAGCACCAACCAAACAGCTGATCTATTTTTGTGTTTTATTTTAAGTTAAACAAGTAGGCTTTAATTAGGGTTACCATTCGTCCGGATTCCCCCGGACATGTCTGGCTTTTCTCAGTTAAAAATAGCATCCGGGGGGAATTTGTAAATGCAGAGCGTGCGCGGCTGACAGGGCAGCCGGCCGGATGGTGCCACTTGCATGGGGCTCTGGCAGCCAGAGAGAGCCCCTCCTCCGCTTCCCCCTCCTCTCCCCTGCAGCTGAGATCACTCCCCTCCTCTCTCTCCCTCCCTCCCCCTCCCTGCATTCGCAGCCGGCCGGCCGTTCGCAACGGGCCTCCGGCAGTCTGGAGCTCCTCCCCCTGCCCAGCGCGCCGCTCTGCAGCACTCTGCGAGGGCGGGAACCGGGCTATGCACTCCATGGGGGAGCGTGGCAGCGTGTCGGGCTGTGCATGGAGCCCGACATGCTGTTCTGAGCGGCACGGTAAGGGGCCAGAGGGTCGGAGAAGGGGCAGGGAGGTTCTGGAGGGGGCAGTCAAGAGACAGGGAGCAGGGGGAGGGTATGATGGGTCAGGAATTCGGAGGGGGCTGTCTGGGGGTTGTGGGTGTAAGGTTTTGGGCAGTCAGGGTACAGGTAAGGGGTAGGGTCCTACGGGGGCAGTTAGGGGATATGAACAGGGAGGCTTAGGTAGGGGGTTGGGGTTCTGGAGGGCAGTTAGGAGCAGGGGTCCCAGGAGGGGACAGTCAGGGGACAGGGAGCAGAGAGGTTTAGATGGGTCGAGAGTTCTGGGGGGGGGCTGTCAGGGGAAGGGGAGTGGTTGGATGGGGCGTGGTAGTCCCTGGTGTCTCTCTGGGGGTGTGTATAAGGGTTGGGGCAGTCAGGGGACAGGTAGGGGGTAGGGTCCTAGGGGACCAGTTAGGATGGGGGGAGGGTCTCAGGAGGGGGCAGTCAGGGGACAGGTAGGATGGGGAGAAGGTCTCAGGAGGGGACAAGGAGCAGGGAGGCTTAGGTAGGGGGTGGAGTCCTGGGGGGCAGTTAGGTAGGGTTACCATACGTCCGGTTTTTCCCGGACATGTCCGGCTTTTTGGTCCTCAAATCCCCGTCTGGGGGGAATTGCCAAAAAGCTGAACACGTCCGGGAAAATAGCTTTGCCGGCATCCCTGCCCCAGTCCCCTGCTTACCTTGCGGCTCCCGCAGGCTGCTAGCTGCAGGCAGTTTCCCCCGTGATGGCTGCTGCTGCTCCCCCCAGACACCTCAGCTCTGTGTAGCTGAAGAGCCGAGCTGCCCGAGCGCTACCGGCTTCACGGTTTGCCGGGCAGCCCCCAGACCTCCAGACCCTGCGCCCCCGGCCGGGCGCTTTCCCTCCCGGGCTCTGGCTGCGCTGGGGAAGCAAACCGTGAAGCTGGTAGCGCTCGGGCAGCTGTTTTGCGGCTGGGAGGGAGGAGGGGGAATGTGGGATGCTCAGGGGAGGGAGCAGAGTTGGGGCAGGGACTTTGGGGGAAGAGGCAGAGTTGGGGTGGGGCTGGGGGTGAGGCCAGGGCCCCGTGGAGTGTCCTCTTTTTTTAATGAGGAAATATGGTAACCCTACTTTAATCCTGCAAAGTTTTAAGCACCTGTGCAACCTTATGCACATTAGCAGTTCCATTGGCATATCTCAGATGCATACTTAAGTTTAGGAACGATCAGGCCTTGCTCTGGAATTTCCAAACCATGCACTGTTGTGTAGGAAATTTTCCTTCACTGATCTGATTTCTCCCCTTCCAGGTCCTCTCCGGATTTCCAGCCACGTGGCCACTACTTGAATTGAAGGCTCCTCCCTTAATCTGCTCTCTGTGCCACCAGTTACCATGGTACTGCTGAGGCCTGTTTGAGGAGACTTGCATCAGAGCTTGCATCTCCCAGACAGAAGGCCATTAATGAAGTGAAATTCTGTGTTGCTTGCTGAGGGCAGCAGGGTTGCTTTCCTCCCTTTCGCCTTCTTTGCCATAGGTCGACAACTATTCGCTCAGCAGATAGGAGGGTGATGCATGTCCCCGATACAGTTTTATTTCAGCAACTTGCATAAATGTCTATCTTAAAGGAGGCATTGCCAAAACAAATAATTTCTATCAATCTCTTCTCCCTCCCAATCCTTAGCCTTCACCATTGATGCGGTTTGGTTGTCCTTTGCACTTCACTTAGTCTAGCCAGTGAAACTAGCATAGCCAATTCACTTTGTTTACACTCCTTTTTGCTTTCTGGTTCTCAAACACCATTGTAATATTGCTGAGCCTGAGTTTGCAACACTGCTACGGGATGTTGAAATTGCCTTGAAAATTGCATTACATTGAAAACGCTCTAGTCATTCAGTAGTATAAAGTTTTTTTTATTTTTATTTTAAAAAGCCCCAAAATCTAAATTTTGGGTCTAAACTATGTGCCTGATGCAATACCTACTAAAATGAATGGAAAGGTCTCTTACTGCATTTGGATAGGGCTTTGGATCAGGCCCTGTGCCCATTAAAAAGGGGATGGTTTTGTAACTACATGTCACCAGCATAACCTAAAGCAAACTCTTTATTTCTTCCTTTTCTTAAATTGTCAAGCAGCTCTTCTAAAATCCATCCTACTATTCCACCCGCTCAATACAATAAATAAGAGAAGGTGATCTGCAAATCAAATTGAAAAGTGTTTGTGCCTCCATCCTGCTCTTTTTGAGATGTACGAAGAGGAATGTTGCTTTTTCCGCCCTCAATATATTTTTTTATCCTTTCCTCCCCTGCTTTTACATTAGAAGTACTAAGTCCAGAGTCCCTTTTTGTTGGAAGATTTTGATAATCTACTCAGAATCATGCTGTGATTCCATAGTGCTGAGTGATATATCTATTCACATAGAAGATCTTTCTAATTAAAAGGATAAAGTATATTTTGCAATTTAATAAAACCTTCCATCTAAGAATTTTAGAGCCCTCTCCTGAGGTCTGCTAAATGCCCTCCATTCCCATTATAGTTAGGAGGCACTCAGCACCTCAAAATATTGGGCCTACTATGTGCTTTTTGGACATTTAGAGGCCCAATCAGAGGCACATTGAAATCAGTGGAAGGTCTCCTACTGACTTCAATGGGCATTGGCAGGGCCCTACGTGAATTAAGTCCTGCAATACATCTGGGAAACAGGGAAGTATCAGTGTTCCTATTTTATGGAGAGGAAAACTGAGGCACAAGGAAGTGTAGGAGCTCGCTGTGCTGGGAAATAACCCAGATCTTCTGACTTCTAATACTGTGTTTTTAATTACAAGGCTATCCTCCTTGAGCAAAACCTTTTGGGTAGGAAATTTTGGGAGAAACGTTTGAAGCTGTTCACTGTAAAAGGCACAAATATTTCCCTCCATTTCACCTTTAAACTTTCATGACAAGGAGCACTAGACGTCATCCCTTGTGGAGCTCTTCAGTGCTGCTGCAAATTCAACTGTGTAGGGGGGCAATTTGATTTTTTGTTTTGTTTAAATACCCTTGTCTCTGCAGTGTAACTTCACTTGAAAACTAACTGGCTGATATTACAGGAACTTGCAGAATTACGTGGAGGATCAGATTTAAAAAAAAAAAAAAAGACTTTTTAGTAAGTGCTGGCCCCAGGAACTGGTATGTGGATGGTGGATTAAATTTAGATTATAGGGCTCAGGATTTGAATTTAATTGTAGATTTAAAACTAGAGTTTGAGCCTGATGGCACCAAAATCTCGTGGAGTTTTGCCCCAAAATGGCAGAAATGTCACCAGTTTAGTTGCTCTTGCTAGATTTGGAGGACATCTTGGTACTGAAATTGAACAGCCCCTTCCTGCTTTGGATCCAACGCTGAACCAAAACCAGAGTGGAAAATATGAATTCAGGGATTTGAATCTAATCCTCACCTCATCCCCTTTCCTGAAATTCAAAGGCAATCCCTCTGGTGGTGTCATCTGTAGGCCAGATTCTATTACCTTCACTGCTGTACAATCGTTACTTTGCGGAATAATCCCATTGAAATTGGTGGAACTGCTCTTGGAGTAAGGTACGAATAGTGAGAGAAGGGGTGTCAGAAACATGGTTTCTGTTTACAATGCAAATTCTTAGTGACTCCCAGCTTTCTGTCTGTACTTGGAATCTGACTTTATCATCCTCAATTGAAGCTACTGTGCCAATTTCATACAGAATGTAACTCTACTGGCTTAATTGGAATCATACCAGGAATTAATCTGGTTTGTTCCTTATGCAATGCAATTGCAATGCAATTCCTTTGCACACGAGGCCTGCTGGAAGGACAGGTAGTAAGACAAGAATGCATAAGACAAGGTTCTTGTGCTGAATAGGGTTACCATACGTCCTTTTTTTCCCGGACATGTCCGGCTTTTCGGCAGTCAAACCCCCGTCCGGGGGGAATTGCCAAAAAGCGGAACATGTCCGGGAAAATGGCGGCTCTGTTTAAGAGCCCGGCTGCCTGAACGCTACCGGCTTCGGGCAGCCCCGTGCCTGGAGACCCTGCGCCGCCGGAGCCCGGGAGGGGAAGTGCCCGGCTGGGGGCGCAGGGTCTGGAGGCACGGGGCTGCCCGAAGCCCGTAGCGCTCGGGCAGCCCGGCTCTTAAATAGAGCCGCCGGGACTGGAGCCTCCAGCCGCCGGGGCTGTGTGTAACTGACACAGTGTCAGTTACACAGAGCCCCAGCCGCTGGAGGCTCTGTTTAAGAGCCGGGCTGCCCGAGCGCTACCGGCTTCGGGCAGCCCCGTGCCTCCAGACCCTGCGCCCCCAGCCGGGCACTTCCCCTCCCGGGCTCCGGCGGCGCAGGGTCTCCAGGCACTGGGCTGCCCGAAGCCGGTAGCTCTCGGGCAGCCTGGCTCTGTGTAACTGACACTGTGTCAGTTACACACAGCCCCGGTGGCTGGAGGCTCCAGTCCCCGCGGCTCTATTTAAGAGCCGGGCTGCCCGACCGCTACCGGCTTCGGGCAGCCCTGTGCCTCCAGACCCTGCGCCGCCGGAGCCCGGGAGGGGAAGTGCCCGGCTGGGGGCGCAGGGTCTGGAGGCACGGGGCTGCCCGAAGCCGGTAGCGCTTGGGCAGCCCAGCTCTTAAACAGAGCGGGGGCGGCTGGAGCCTCCAGCCCCCGGGGCTCTGTGTAACTGACCCAGTGTCAGTTACACAGCGCCAAAGAGGAGAAAAGCCTCCAGCCGCAGGGGCTCTGTGTAACTGACACAGTGTCAGTTACACAGAGCCCCAGCCGCTGGAGGCTCTGTTTAAGAACCGGGCTGCCCGAGAGCTACCGGCTTCGGGCAGCCCCCTTGCCTCTGGACCCTGCGCCCCCAGCCGGGCACTTCCCCTCCCGGGCTCCGGCGGCGCAGGGTCCGGAGGCACGGGGGCTGCCCAAAGCCGGTAGCGCTGGGGCAGCCCGGCTCTTAAACAGAGCCTAAGAGGAGCAGAGCCTCCAGCTGCGGAGGCTCTGCTCCTCTTCGGCTCTGTGTAACTTATACAGTGTAAGTTACGCAGAGCCGCCGGAGCCCCGGAGGGGAAGTGCCCGGCTGGGGGCACAGGGTCCGGAGGCATGCGGGCTGCCCAAAGCCCGAGCGCTACCGGCTTCACGGTTTGCTGGGCAGCCTCCAGACCCTGCGCCCCCGGCTGGGCGCTTCCCCTCCCGGGCACCAGCTGCGCTGGGGAAGCGCCGGCTGGGGGCTGCCCGGGAAATCGTGTTGCTGGTAGCACTGGGGCAGCCCTTTCCCCCTGGCTGGGAGTGGGAGGGAGGAGGGGGCGGAGTTAGGGTGGGGGAAGGGGCGGAGTTGGGGCGGGGCTAGGGGGTGGGGAAATGGGCGGGGCCATGGCCCGTGGAGGGTCCTCTTTTTTTATTTATGAGATATGGTAACCCTAGTGCTGAAGAGTTTACAATCTAGCTTGGACAAATATAATATACAGGCCAGCTGTACAAATGCAGGATGGCAGATAATTGAGAGATTGGATTTGTGATTTATAAAAAGAAAATGTGTTTCTTCCAAATGAGAAATGTCACAATGCCGACGACTTTGCAGCTGTTGCAACCAAAGTACCCAGCGCAGGAAAAAGGAATCTTGTTTTGGAGGCATGAAATCAATCAGTCCTTCGGCTAGGCTGGGTCCTGTGGTTTTTGGTTCCAGAATAATTATTATGGGCTGCAGTCTCCCCTCCATCATTGCTCACAATTCACATGGATATCAGTGTGGGGAACATGCTGAGCAATAAAGGGGATGATCTGTGTTTTATCGCAGTTTTTCTCAACCTTTCCAGACTACTGCAGCCCTTGCAGGAGTCTGATGTCTTGCGTACCCCAAGTTTCACCTCACTTAAAAACGAGTTGCTTACAAAATCAGACATAAAAATATAAAGTGTCACAGCACATTATTACTGAAATTGCTTCCCCATTTTATTTGTCTGAAATTTTAGTTTGTGCTGACTTCAGTTAGTGCTTTTTATGTAGCCTGTTGTAAAACGAGGCAAATATCTAGATGAGTTGATGCACCCCCTGGAAGTCCTCTGCATATCCCCAGGGGTATTGTACTTCTGGTTGAGAACTACTGCTCTATTGTGCCCAATCTTTAATGACTTAAGGTCCGTAAGCACTGGCCTTTCAAGCAAACAGATCTGAGACCACTGATGTCATTTTGTTGACACCTATAGGATGAAGTATGACATGTAACCCTTCAAGGGTTCAGAAATAGAACTCCTGTATTTGGTTAAGTCCAGTCAGTCCTCTTCCCCAGATAGCCTTCTTACTTCTTACCCAAAGCATGTTCAGCCATTTCCTCTGTCTAAAATAGCCCCCAAAAGCTGCTTCGCTTTCTAGACTGCATGGGTGCACACTTGCTTTATCTGTGTGTCTCAGTAAAATAGCTTGCAAGAGCAGCTCTGAAACTGGAGCAGGTCATAATATGGTTGCTTTAGCTGTGCTTAAAGCTTCCCACTCAGATCAGATACATCTCTAAATCAGCATGAGTAAAAAAACACTGCATTCGTGATCAAAGCTGCCTCTCCACACCCTTTGCAGGCCTAGTGTGCAAAATAATCCTTTCGGGGTTTGTGTGTGTGTGGGAGTGTGTGTGCACGCGTGCTGCAGTCTGCTTAAGACTGCATTGCAAACAAGCCAGCTAATGCATCACTGCCTCTGGAATAAACTGCTACGTCACTGATAGGCATGTTACAGTGCTGGGATCAATGCAGGCTCCTAGTTGGAATGTGTGTCAGGTATGTGTCTAAAATGGATGCTCTCCATTTGTTAAGAGATCTGAATGGGAGACAACAGCATAAGTTTGTCTTTTTGTCTAACGATGGGCCTGGTGCCAAAGAGAGGATGAATTTTTTGTGTTTACTGTAATTAGGGTAACATGGACAGTGTCTGTGTAGTTAGATGCTCAGGAAAGAACCTTTGCAGTGTGTTTGTGTGTGTCTGGGTGGGGGGGCAGTATCATATCAGAATGGTGCTATCCTTGTGCGGAATGTCTCTTGAGGATGTGTTGCACCAAAGTCATGTGCACTGATTTGGTAGCATACCTCACAGTGAATTCAGCTGCTAGCAGACATGATTCATGTTTTTAGCCAGTGTTGTGGCTGCTCCAGGCTTGTTATACTTGTAGCAGAGGCGATAGATTTATTCTCCCATGGTTCCGAAGTTCAGAGACTGAGTGGGTTTGGGACGTGGGGGGCTTGAACATTTGGCAGACATTGTAGTCTGCCTGATGGGTGGAAGGGGAGCTGGGAGTGCCAGCTCTGCTGTAGCCCACCTGGCAGGCTGTCAAGGACCTGGGAGCTTGCGCAGTCCATGTGGTGGGCTGCCCTGGAGTCTTGGACCCCTCTTCCCCAATAGCCCACCAGGCGGGCTATGGAGGAGCTGGGTGAGGGAGTTGGCAGGGAACTAGGCAGGTTTCCAATAGAATCCTGCCTGGGTTCCCCTGGAAGTTCATTGAAATTCGACTGTTTCTATGCAGTGTTTCAATATTGGCAAATTCCTATGGGGAAAAATGTTTTGTGGCAATTTTTCTGACTAGCTCTATTGTGCTGATACATTTTGAAGTGTGGCCCTGCCTCCAAAGGTCCCCAGCACTCCGTGAATGTAAGCAAAGGCCATCAGTGGAAGTGATGCATTTAGTTGTTGGGTGAACATGCCAGTTGCTTCATTAGTCACAAAGTGATTAAACAGGCCTGCGCCCTAGAAGAAGTATTGCATCTGCTGTGCCCATGCTTGTTAATGCTGGGATGAAAGGGTGGGTGTTAATCTCGAGGGGGGTAGGCGAAGCAGCTTGGGTCCCTGGCATCCCAGGTTCCCCATCTCAACAGCGTGTGGTTTGGTTTAGAGTAGCCTGGAGCACTTCCATGAGCGGTGCCTGTAGCCTGAAGGAATCTTGCCACTGATGAAGGAACTGACAGCAGCAGCCCCTCAGTGCTTGCTTCTTCCCTTCCTTCTCTATCCTGTCAGGAAGGGACAGAAGCAGTCATGTTCCCGCACAACCAGCATCTGAGCACTCGCCCCAAACTTTGGGTGTCGGAATCCAGAACACAGCCAAATTCCATGGCTTTTGTACAAAGGACCAACCAAATCTCCAGAACTGAACACCCCAAATTCTGTGTGTGTTGGGGGCTGACATCCAGATCCAAATTTTTGCAGCTCAGACCCTTCCACTAAGTCTTTGGTCACCATTGTTCTCTACTCAGAAGAGATTCCCTTGCACTCCAGATGCTCTATCTGCATCCTTCTCTGCAGCCACAAGGTGTCACTGTGCCCTTCCACCTTTCTACTGATAAAGCTCAGGGAAATTGGATCCACATATAGAGTGACCAGATAGAAAGTGTGAAAAATCGGGATGGGAGTGGAGGGTAATAGGTGCCTATATAAGAAAAAGCCCCAAATATCGGGACTGTCCCTATAGAATTGGGACATCTGGTCACCCTATCCACACAGGACTTTCTGCCTGAACATACCTCCCCATGTGCCCCTATTTCTAGCTCCTCTCTTTGACTCAAAGCACTGGCCTTGCTCTTCACTGCTCTGGCACCCTGTTGTCCTGCTTCAGGCTTCGGAGGGTACCATGTTAAGAGCTGTATAGGCCAAGTAACTACTGGTTGCTGTGGATGCATCCTTATTGAAATGATCTTTGGATGATTGTATAGTTTCCCTCCCATCACTCGTGCTGGCAGACCCTCTGCAGACTGGGATCAGGGCTGTACTAGTTTAAAATATGTGATGACTGGAGATGGGTCTCTGTACTTTTCAGGATTTGAAAACAGAATCCAATTTCTGCATCTAGTTCTGATCCCATAGTGAGCAGGATGAGGGATAGCTCAGTGGTTTGAGCATTGGCCTGCTAAACCCAGGGTTGTGAGCTCAATCCTTGAGGGGGCCACTTAGGGATCTGGTGCAAAAGTCAGTACTTGGTCCTGCTAGTGAAGGCAGGGGGCTGGACTCAATGACCTTTTGGGGTCCCTTCCAGTTCTATGAGATAGGTATATCTCCTTATATTATTATTATTATTTATTGTACCTTTTGCTACATACACGTACATTTCTCATGGTTTTTGTGTTCAGAGGTCCCCAGTGTACCTTTTTCTTGTGTGCTTGATGCTCATGTTTATGTCTATCTTAGGTACTTACAGGGCTTCCATCCCCATAGTATCTGAGAGCCTCACAATCTTTCATGTATTTATCCTCACAGTACCCTTGGGAGCTAAGGAAGTATCATTATCCCCATTTTACAGATGGGGAACTGAGGCACAGAAAGACTTAGGTGTCACAAGCAGCCTGTGGCATGGCAGGAAATTGAATTGAAGTCTCCTGAGTTCCAGGCTAGTGCACTGGACCATCCCTCGTCCTGTCTAATCCACACCATCCTTCCCTATATGACCGGAGAAGCTTCACATCTGATTCTCCTCTGATTAACTGTGGAAACGTGTTCTGTGTCATCTGCTCAGCCTGGTGACTTTTATTTTCAACCTGATCTAGATAGCAATCCTTTCAGCTTGATGGACTTCTCTGGGATTATTGGCTCAAAAAGGAGCACCTCAGTGCACCCCCTTCCCCCGATGCATCCATGCATCTTCTGAGCAAGTGCTTGCTGATCCACTGGCCAGTATCTATGTATACACCAAGGCATTGCCTCTGGGTGTGTTTGACATGTATTCCTGACCAACGGGAAACTGTGGAATCTAAAGTGTCTTCTAAAGTGACCTCACCCTAGTGAGTGTGAGCAGAGAATGATCATTGCAATGGAAAGCTGTTTTGCAGCATGAAAACTGCAGCAGCAGTGCTGTTTCTTAAACCCAATTACATAACCTGGAGATCTTTTCTTTCTCCTCCCTGATCAACTCTTTTCTCTCAAATGCAGATCAGTGAAAGCTGCTACCCCAGCTGAGTATACACACCATGTGTCACAGGGAGAGAGAGAGAGAGAGACTGAGACTGAAGAGGGTGGGGAAGGGAGAGACAAAGGTTAAAAATCTGAGGCAATCAGGGTGTTGTTCAAATCTAGTTCCAAGAGGGACCATACAAATTCAAAGGAAGCACTTTGTGGCTTTCTCCTTCTGGATTTAGAGCTGCAGCTGTAAATGAGTCATAAACAAAATCAAAATCTGGAAATCCCTCTAGCAGACCATCATGGAGGATTCTGCAAAGGAAACTCAAGAGGTCAGGTATTACATGCTCCAAAGGTAAGAACTGCTCCAGCTTTACTGATGTGGTCGGACCTTACAAATTACATCTTCCCAAGACTGAGAGGGTTAGAGTCTTTGCTCTGGAAAATCAGTACTGGATCCTGAATATTTTCCAGTGGTGATTTGATCATCCTTGGAATTCTTAATTAGTAGGATGCAGTTTTTGCAAAAGAGGCTTTATTGTGTCATAGCTAGAAAGTAAATATGCTCAAAGAGTGAAAGGGACAGATCTTTGAATTGCTGCAGAACTTTCAAAGTTCAGCTTCCAAAACTGCAACAGCAGATTTTTCTAGATAGGGGCTCTCAAGGTACCACCAAATGCTGCAGCTGTGTTCAAAGTGACTTGCTGGCATTCCTTGCCAAGTACCTTAGACTGGAACTGCGTACAGCTGGGCTGGCTGCTGGTTTTTTTGCACAGGACAATTTCTGCTCTGTTTGGTGCTCTTTCACATTAGGTAATACTCCCACTCCACCAACCACTCTCCCGAAAAAGTAAAAGCTGCTTTCTTCTGCCTGGAGTTGACACACAGTCTCAATTATTAGTACTTCGATTCCATGTTTCAGTATGCTGCCTATCACTAAATAAACTCTGAGCTATACCTGCAAGCAGTATGTTTTATTCTGAATATTTAAGCCCTGGTCTTGCAAACATTTGTGTGGGGGGAAAATCTGTGCTTGTTAAGTAGTCATTTGAAGCTAGTGGGACTAACACTCACATGCATAAGCAGGATTGGATGCCAGATTTGTACTTTGTCCCTTAGTTCTCCTGTTGTTGATTTGCCAGTTTCTACTAACCATGTAATCAAGAGTGACCTCTTCAGTCCTAGGTTGCTGTGCAATGTATATACTAGGATATAGTGCAAGTCCTGCTTCTGCACTGCTGTGCTCTAATTTACTAACCGGTTTTGAGATGTATATGGCTTAATAAAGCTCTGGTCCCACCTACATCTTTTTTTGCCTTTCTATGCTGCTTGCCCTGGTTCTTCTTAGGCCTGGTCTGCTCCTGAAACATAGCTCAGGGTTGTGAAAAATGTCTTGCCCTGTGTGATGTAGTTCAATCAACTTTACTCTCATTGTAATCGCAGCTTGGTCGATGGAAGGATTATTCCATTTACCTAGTTGCCACCTCATGGAGAGGTGGATTTACTACAGTTTGGTGCCTAATTCTCTTAGGTTTAGGACTGGGATTTTCAGAGGGGTTTGTCTCCTATCTGCCTCCTTTGCCTCTTCCCAATCTTGGCTTCATGCCTCCTTTCATGTCTCCCTCCCATTGCTTGGAACAACTTCCCACTTCTCAGAATTAGTATAAAAAACTATTTGGCTTGTGAAACCTTCTGTTGTGGATTTCTTCTCCAGCAAGGCCTCTGTGTCTCCTGGCAATGGAAATTTCCCACATGTGTCCGAAAATGGCTGAAGCTGCAAATTTTGGATCTGAATTTCAAACACGATCAATGCTTTTGTTGTTTGTGTTATGATAGTAAGAGCAGTCTTGACAGAAGTCAGGGCCCTGTTATGCTAGAAGCTGTGCATACACATAATGAGGGACAGTCTCTGCTTCAAAGATCCTGTAGCCCAAATAGAGAACATGCTCAAAAAGGGGAGGAGAAAGGGAAATTACTTATTTGTGTTATTGTAGTGCCTAGGAGCTGCAGTCATGGACCAGGACCCCATTGTGTTAGGTGCTGTACAAACAAAGAACAAAAAGAAAGCCCCCCCCAGCTGCATTTTACATACAACGTATTGAAGTGCAGAGGGATTCTGACTTGTATAAGGTCATACAGAATATCTGTGTGACAACTAGGAACTGAGGCCAGATTTTGAGAGTCCCAGTCTAGTGTTTCAACCAAGAGACCATTCTTCCTCCTGAATACAGCTCATGATTGTCTGTATCTGGGTTCTGGCTTTGGTTCTGGTTCATATCCCTGAATGTGTGGTATGTTTGAGCTACATTGAGACCTTATCTCCTTACATAGTCTGTAAAGCAGTGGTCCCCAACCTTTTTCGTCTGGCAGGCACCAGACGACGAGCCACGGAAGACCGTGGCGGCGGACGAGCATGCGCCGAAATGTCACCGACAAGTGGTAATATCAATAGGCATCACCGCTGAAATGCCGCCGGCAAGCAGCGTCATCCAGAGGTGTCGCTGCTGAAATGCCGCCCGAAAATCGGCGTCATTTCGGCGGCGACACCTCTCGATGACGCTGCTTGTCGGTGGCATTTTGGCAGATGCTTGTCCGCCGGCCAGTACGCGGGTATACTTAGACGCTCTGGCGGGCACCACGGCACCCGCGGGCACCACGTTGGGGACCCCTGCTGTAAAGGATAGTGTACTTTATGTAAATAATGCACAATAATAATAATAATAATTAATAATAAACAATAGAAAAGGCTTCTATGGGAAATGTCCCTGTTTTGTGGTATCTACCTGGCTCCGCAGGTTACTACAAACTAGTTCTAGCTATTGTTCATGCAGGACTTTAACAACATTTCATTCTTAAACTATTTAGCTGAGACACTTAAACCTTTGTTTGTTTGAAATTAGGATTTGTGGTTATAATTTGCAGCTTGTTAAGTAGGGTTCATGCTAGATTGGCTGCCATAGGCTTGATTGATCCTCTGTACTGCGCAGGCACCCCAAACTTGCTAGCTTTATCATTTTTTATTTCTTTACTGGCTCTGTTTTTTCTAGCAAGTTCCATTATTAAAGGGTCATCTTGTCTGCCCCCTTCCCTCCCTCCTCCCCAGTGGAGTTGCTCAATGCCACCAACTCTTCAGTAACCAGACTAGGTCAGGGGTTCCCAAGTTGTGTGCCAGGGCTGCCAGGAAGGCCGCAGAGCATGTGCTGTGTGTGTGCAGCTGGCTGGCTATCCTCCTGGTTTCTAGTGGCTAAAAGGCCAAAAGTACATGAGGTGGTGGAAAGGATTGTACAAAAGTGAGCGGGAAGGGAGGCGTCCACCAGGCAATGTGGGCGACACTGTGAAAAAACTTTAGCAATCTCTAAAATTGAATGACAAGCCTAATAACATACACCATCCTTGTAAAGAACTGCACTATGTATGGCGTATGCATGGCTGAGTAAACTGGCTTGTGGTGTTAGGCTCCTATATAACGGGTCGGGGTAAGAATTGATGCTGGGCACAAGTTGCCACCACATTTAGTCCCGCTGGAGGAGAGGTGAACTCAGAATGGGAGTTGGCAGGTCTATGCAGCCACTTGCTTTGGTCGTGCTTAAGGCTGGCCTTTTCTGGCTTTCAGCTCATGTAAGATGATTTTGAACAATGTACATTCTTAGTAATGTGCAAATAGATGCATTTGATTTTGGAGATCGGAGTCTGGCGTCCAGCTTCCCCAGTAAGTGCTGAGCGATGCTGAATTTAAGAAGGAGGTTGGCTAGATCATTTGAATTAGGCACAGGCTATTCTCAAATAGAAATGGGCCAGGTTATGTGCATATCTATAGTCTAGAGCAGGGGTCGGCAACCTCTGGCACGCGGCTCGCCAGGGTAAGCACCCTGGCGGGCCAGGCCAGTTTGTTTACCTGCCGCGTCCAGAGGATTCGGCCAATCGCGGCTCCAGGCCAATGGGGGCAGCAGGAAGGGCGGCCAGCACATCCCTCGGCCCGCACCGCTTCCCGCAGCCCCCATTGGCCTGGAGCGGCGAATCGTGGCCGGGGGAGCCGCGATCGGCCGAACCTGCAGACGCGGCAGGTCGGTGTCTCCACTAGAGAGCTCACAGCAGCGCAGCTGCACCGATGAAGCTGTGCCAATGTAAGCTCTCTTGTGGAGCTGCTCTAAGCCGATCAGAGAGCGCTCCCCTGTTGACTTAATTACTCCATCCCCAATGAACAGTGTCAGCTCTGTCAGCGGGAGAAGCTCTCCTGCTGACGTAGTGCTGTCCACGCTGGTGCTTAGGTCGGTGTAAGGGCTTGTCTTCACTGGCACTTTACAGCGCTGCAACTTTCAGCGCTGTAAAGATAGTTTTACAGATGATGGCCCATTTCATTGGTGTCACTACACTTTGGTCTTGCTCTGTTTTACACCTGGTTTAAAACCGCTTCAGGTAACAGGGTTAACATGGGTGTAAATGGGGCTTTAGGGCAGAACAAAGAAATGGAACCTGTAATTACTGAGGCTACTCAACTGTTAATGGTGCTGGGATTTACATGAGTCATCCCCAGTGCATCAGACTGAGGACGGAGATTTTGGGGTGCATTTGTAGAAAGGGAACATCTGAAGAAAAGAAACGGAGGGTAAGTTTACACTGCAAAAAAGACACGTGGCAGTGAATCTCAAAGTCCAGGTCAACTGACTTGGGCTTGTTCTATGGGCTAAAAATAGCAGCATAGGCAGTTGGGCTTGGCCTGGAGCCCTGGCTCTGAAACCCTGCAGGGCGGGAGGGTCTTGGAGCCTGTGCTCTAGCCTGAGGCTCTACGCTGCTATTTTTAAAATCCGACGTAAATGTCCTTACTGTCCCAGTAATGCTGCAATGATACAGACACATGCAAGAATAATCCTTTGCTATTGTTTTAGGTCTTCGGCCTGAGAATCTCAGAGTGCTTTATAAATGTTAGTGAATTAAGCCTTGCATCACCCTTGGGAGGCGTGCACAGATTTTATCCACATTTGACGTCTGGGGAAACTGAGGCAGAGAAAGGGACAGTGATTTTCTCATAGTCATGCAGTGGGTCAGTGGCAGAGGTGGGATAGGCTTCATGTAACCACAAGACTGTTCTTCACCGTTTGCACTAATTATGCCAACTAACTAAGGAATAGAATTCAGACTTTGACTCAAAGTATTACGAGCCATTATTGTCTTTTGGAATAACGATGGTTGTAGCAAGGAGGGATAATAGTAAAGAGCTATGTGTTGCTGTAGAACTGAACTGGTTGATTTGGGAAGTGTTGATGAACTGGCCAGCTACAGAGTTACAACTAGAGACTTTTTGCAGTGACTTACAGAAAGTTTTCATTTAGAGATGTGGGGTTTTTATTTTGTTTTGTAGATTACATTTGGAAGACGGAACCTGTCTCTCCTTATCACTACTGTGGTTCCCTACATGTATTAGCAACGTTGTGTTGGGATAACGTTAACTCTTGTCTTTCCGTGTAGGGACATAACTAGAAATTTAGATATGTACTGGCTAGTCAGTTCTTCCTCTCTCATCTCCATTGGCCCCTATGACCCACACCTACAATCTGACCATTGCATGCATCTCGTAAGCAGTTCTCCTAGAGTTCATTGTGAGAGCCCAGATTTGGAGACTGAACAGTTCTGCCTGTCACCATAAATAATTTTGCCCAGAGGAAACTTTAAAAATTGCCCACTGGGGCATCTGTGAAATATAACTACTTATACCCACAAGTCAGCTGAGTCGCCTTTTTTCTTTCCCTTAGGCCCAGTATGTCCGGCTTGCACCTTGTAAAGCAAGGCCGGGACAGGAAGAAAGTTGATCTACAGCGGGATTTCACTGTGGCCTCCCCTGCAGAATTTGTTACTCGTTTTGGGGGGAATAAAGTTATCGAGAAGGTAAGTGACTACTAGCTCTTTTGAATTGTGCTTTTTGTTTCCATGCCCACCTCAGTCAAGCCATTGGTGTAACACAGGACTCGCAGGCTAGTAAATGCCAAATATTGAGAGTTCTGGAACTGAAAGCTGCATTTCTGCCTGTAACAACGATTCTTTTGCTTTTATTGCCATGTTAGCTAAATATCCTGTCACTTCAGCCTCGTGTGACAATAAGCACAAGAGTTGATGTCGAATATGACTCTCGGATGTTAGAGATGGCTATTGAATGATCCAGGGCATCTCCGCTGTCAGAGCGGGATTATATTTGTCTAGTGCTTTCTCCACTCTAGTTTTAACAGTCTAATGAGAGAGGCTCCTTCCCCATCCCGTTCCCTGGGGTTGACAAGAACTCATTTCAAAGGTAGTAGCAGCTGGTGCTGCAGGCTGCTTATTGGTCTTGCTCCAATGTCCCATCCTGTTCTTCAAGCAAAGGGAATCACTTCACATTACATTAAAATCATAATAGTCAAGCAAGAGCTGGTTTCTGAATTGATTGCTGTGGAAGGGAATGCGCTTGTTGAACTGAGAGAGGTCTGTGTTGAGGAAAGGGCTTGACCAACAGGTCAGATGAAATGCACTCAGGAAAAACAAATATTTGAATGGCCTCTCTTCCTTGCTGCCTAGTTCTTATTGCCCCCTGGTTACCTCTCCACTCTGTTTCGAATCTATCTAGGTCCTTATTGCCAATAATGGGATTGCGGCAGTGAAATGTATGAGATCCATCCGACGCTGGTCCTATGAGATGTTTCGAAATGAGCGTGCGATCCGGTTTGTCGTCATGGTGACTCCTGAAGATCTGAAAGCGAATGCAGGTGAGTTGTAATGACCTGTTAGGGGAAATTGCCCCTCCTCCATTCAAAACTTTATGCATGGGCAATATGCATGATGCTGTGCGTGAGCACAGAGCGCATATTTTTGCTCACCCATCAAGGAACAAGTTAACTCGGGAGGAGATTAAATGCTTTTATCTGAAACTATAAAGAATGCAAAGCCCCAGTCAGGTGATCTTTTGAGTTAGCTCTCAAGTCATGGATTTAAAGCCATTTCAGATTTGATGGGAATATTTCCCCTCTCATACCCTGGTTTCTGTTTGCTTTTTCACTCCTAGATTTGACACAAGTGTATAAACACTTAACAAGTGCTTGTTTTCTGTCTTAAACCAGGAGGCCTTTTGAGATCACTTGCATTTGCCTTCAGTACAAAGAGTTAAGTTGAGTGCATTGTAGAGTCTCAAAGTTACAGCTGAAGTGTTAATTTTCTCACTGCCTTAAAAATGCAGCAAGCTGTAAATAAGGAGTGTGTTTGAGGGCCTCCCTTTGGAGGGAGAATGGTCTGGCTGTTGAAACAGGGGATTAGGGCAGTGTGATTTAGTAATGAAAGCTGGGAGCTAGGGTTCCTGAATGCAATTCCTGGCTCTGCCAATGACTTGCTGTGTGACCTCAGGCAAAACACTTAGCCTCGGCACTCCCCTTTAAATTGTGGTGTGTGTGTGTGTGTGTGTGTGTGTAATACTGAACTACTTCACAGGGATGCTTGGAGGCTTAAATGACTGATAAATTGATTATCATCATCTGTGAAATGCTTGGAAGATAAAATCGCTCTGTAAAATGTGTGTGTTTGTGTATTTGTGCTGCTTATTATTACAACAAATCCCGAGTGCTTCTTGGGTCGATGGAAGTAAGAACTGCAAACTGTTAGGGTTTAAGGCTGAACGTTGCCGGTTGGATGTGTCCTAAATGTGACTCCCTTTGTGTCCGCAGAGTACATTAAAATGGCAGATCACTATGTCCCAGTGCCAGGAGGAACAAACAACAATAACTATGCAAATGTGGAACTCATTCTCGATATTGCTAAACGAATTCCAGTGCAGGTGAGAAGGAGCAAAGATCAAATTTAGAATTAAAAGGCAAAATCAAGCAGTCTTTCCTGTCCGTGAATAACGAGTCACATCTGAGGAAAGTAAGGTCCGAGAAATGGTCTGGGGAAAACGAGCAGGTTGTTTGGAACAATGAAGGTGCTGAGCAGTGAAATGGGGCTGATTTTCCAGATGTAAATACTTGAGCAGGTATTTAGCACAACTCTGCCCTTAAATCCTCTTCCAAAGTTCCTTGTCATGTCATTCTCTGGGGACTTGTCTTTGAGATGCAGTGCACTGTCGGAATTATGCCTGGTATCCTGTCTGGTGTGTGAATGATGTGGGATTGAAACTTGTTCAGTGAGAAAAGGAAAGGCTCAGAGCAGCCACTCGATTGACTGACTGACTGATTGTTTGCTGACTGCTTTTGCAACTGTAAGGAATGAATTGCCTTGTATTCCTCTCCAGGCAGTGTGGGCTGGCTGGGGGCATGCCTCCGAGAACCCCAAACTACCAGAACTTCTCCACAAAAATGGAATTGCCTTCATGGGTAAGGACATTTCTTTTTGACCTGCAGTTTCTTACAGCCCAGTACTGTCTACTCAGTTATAAACGTGGTCTTGGAGAGATGGAAAATCCAGGACCTAAAATGAAGAGCAACAATCTAAAGCTTCCCCATGCAAGACTGACAGAGTACACCTTGGGGGATGGAACACACTGCCTAATGATGTAGTCTAGACCTATTCATTGAAGGCCCCGAGAAAAGGCTGGATTACACTCTGCTGGATTAGAGAAGATTTTGGTCAGTACAAGGACTAAGCTTGGGAGACGCAAGTGCTATACAACCTCATCACTTCATTTATTGCCAGGCAGATCCATAGAACTTGCCATCTACCAAGGACCTTCTGTGGCTCCTATCAGCCTGTGGCTGGTTTTTACTAGGGAAAGGCCTGAGCTGATTAAGTTGGCTCTGGAATTTGCCAAAGTGTAGGGGTGCTTGGTTTCAGTTCACGCCCACCTCTAATGTTGGTTCTTCAAATTTATCATTTTCTCTTTATTCCAGACAACTGCTGGGAGAAAATAAATCTTTCATGTGTCTTGAACTGAACTTCTTAAAAACTGTCAGGTTCTCTGGTTCAGGGATAGGCGGGTTTTCCAACACCGCTCCATTCTGCAGATGATGTGTCAGGTGCAGGTTGAGATAGGAGGTTAGAAAACATTGCTGTTAAAGTAGGAAAAAAAAGGAAAAAAAATCTCTGTTAATTTAAAGACTGAGTTTGTAATAGGGGTTTGTTGAAGAAGTGGAGTTAAGACCAGAGTGTAGGTGGGTTTTGCATTCTAGTCAACATTACAGAAAGCTCAGTGCCTGACTGTTTGGTGCAATGTAGTGCATATCCTAGAAGTCACATTATGTGACGGACTATATGATCTTTATTTTAGGATTTGAAAATTGGGTAAAACTTTTGATCCAAGTACCCAGACTAAAAGTCCTGATCTGAACACGTTCATCCCAGCCCTCTACTTTAAGGATGTTTATACCCAGTTCTGAACTTTGGGACTGGTCTTTTCTCTCTAATAATCTGAAACAAAACCAGAGAACACCTTTTTGAACTTCAGGGAAGTCTGAATGTGAAGTTTGACAATAAGCCCACCTCTAACTTAACTCTTATCAGTCACGTGGTGCAATCCCATGCAAACACAACTCCTAGTAAAGTCAGTACAAGTTCTGCCTGTGTAAGGTGTGCAGAACTGAGTTTTAAATGGGAAACTGAATTACCATGCTAGAAAAGTCTTGAGGTATGCACCTCATATCAGTTACGCTAATGGGAATTGACTGATCAAGTAGATGCCAGACCCTGCTGGAGGAGAGTATGTGTGAGGGTAGTGGTTCTTGGAAGTTGTTCTCCTTCAATAGCATGTTTGTATATGCCCATACATCATCTGCCGTGAAGTGCCATCAGGTTTCATTGCTGTAGTGTTTAACTTTTCCTTCTCCGAGAACCTGCCATACAGTACATTTGAATGTTTTTTTTTTAATCCTTGGAGGATGTAAATTGACAGCTCCATTGGCTTCAACAGAGCAATGCTGATTTACACCACACCATGATCTGGCCCATAGTATCCATTCCAAGAGACCGTCATTAGCAGAGTATTTTCTTACCCATCATAACATAACCTAGACTATGCCCTGTTGGATCTTCCTTGGTGCCTGATTTCTCTGAGTAATCTCCCTCGTGGGTCTTATTTGTTTATTGCAGGGCCCCCAAGCCAGGCTATGTGGGCTTTAGGAGATAAAATTGCATCCTCGATAGTGGCCCAAACCGCAGGCATCCCAACTCTCCCGTGGAGCGGCAGTGGTAAGAAATTGATCCTTGTTTGTACCATAAAGACATTGAAAAATCTCCTATGAAGATGGCCCACGTGCTGTGTGTGCTTCTATGGGCATAACAATTCCTGTGCGACCCAAGGTGTAGACTGTGACTGCAGAATATACCTTAGATACGTTTGGCCAAATATCCATGTTTGAAAAAGCTGAACTTTCATTCATTTTAATTGTAACTCTGTCAGTCCCTCATGCTCCTGCTACCTGTACTTAGCATACATGGCCTACTCATGGGGCATGTAACCAGGGTGAAGCTGCCTTTTCGATTTCAAAGAGCTCATAAAGTCTGGGCTGTTTCTCCCTCCAGTTTAGGCTTGAGATGCTGGTGCTGACACTGCTTTCGTTATACCTGTTCTTTGGAGAAAGAACTTCACTTTCTAGGGCTGTCAGTCTGGCAACTGGTTCCCCACATCCCAAAGCTCCTCCTTCCTTTGTCTCCTATTTTTTGTTTCTATTGCTGCACCTAGAACCAAAATGCCCTCTTGAGACTAAAAGGGGAATGACAAGGTGATGCGTGTGAAAGGTGCAGTGTTCCATTACCCCGGGGATGTTGTTTGTATTTTAGGCCTCCGAGTGGACTGGCAGGAGAATGACCCTCAGAAGCGCATCTTAAATGTGCCCCAGGAGCTGTATGAAAAAGGCTACGTGAAAGATGTGGATGACGGGTTGCTGGTAGGTGGATACTACTTGGATGTCTTTGGCTTGGCCCACTTCAGAAAGAACTGTGTAAGCCAGTGATGGGTACACACCTCAAGAGTCTGGGGGTTTGATTCCCTATAGGAATTTAAAGCTTAGCCAAACTTCTCAGTTCAGCAAAACTGGGGCTTGAAAATCCTCTGAACAAGTTTCTGTCATGCAAGATATCTGGTATCCTACCTCCTGGGTAGGACCAGAAGCAAAAGTGCACAGGTGCATGAAAATTAGGAGCAAGGAAGGGCAGATGGGTACAAAACTGTACTGCAGCGAGGTCTCCATTTCATTTCTGGATCAATGTTCAGAGAATGTCTGCCTTTCTTTTTAATTAAACTGGTTTGCTCACTCCTCCTTTAAACCCTTCTTTATTTCCTTCTATGGAAACTTTGTAGAACTAGAAGAGGTCTGAGTGCCGCAGTCTCTCTTCTTCTGTGACTGTGTGGTAGACAACAGTTTGATCTCCTGAGGACTAGAGTGCTTTAGTTTAACTGAAGTTATTGGGGTTATCATAAGTGTCTGTGATATGCAGGAGGTCCGATTAACTAATCCAGTGAGCCCTTCTGACCCTAAACTTTGAAACTATGAAAAAGAATGAAATCCCTAACTTGTTTCATAGGCTGCTCAACAGCCTTTGTACTTAATCCTTTTCTCTTTCCATCTTCAGGCAGCTGAAAAAGTTGGCTACCCAGTCATGATCAAGGCCTCTGAAGGAGGAGGAGGAAAAGGCATCAGGAAAGTTAACAATGCAGATGACTTCCCCAACCTCTTTAGACAGGTAACTCTCTTCCCATTCATTTGTGCTGTCTTGTTTCTAGTGTGGAAGTCACCGTAGATGTTCTGCACAGTTCAACAAGAGCTTATCAGGGAATGTTAAGGGATATAAAAGCACTGTATTATCCATCAACACCTGTCTTGCTGCTCTGAACTGTTGGGGTCTTGACAAACTTTGCTTTATCGCCATGATTATGCCCATATATCTGTGAAGACTATAGTAACTCCAATACACCAGTTAACCAAATATCATGGATGGTGCTGAGTATGATTACTGTGGTTTCTGGTAATAGAGGGAATTCCAAATGTAATTAACAGATGCTGAGGAATGTGTCCCTGTTTCAGATAATGGGGACTTGTGGATAAGTGAGGTTTAGGTAATGGAGGTTGCACTGTAATTATACCACTGGAGCACAGGATATTTCCAGCAATGAATGGTCCAGGGCAAATCCTAGTCATCCTAGTCCCAGAAAATGCCCTAGGCTTCTACAGAAACCTCATGTCTCAATTTATGTGGAGTGTTTTTTTTAATTGCACTCAGTGCTCTGGGGTTAGTATGTGCTGCATTAGCCATTCTAGATTGGTGTCTCAGTTCAAATGCTTCACTGCTGTGTTCCCTTGTAGTTTCCATGCTGTAACCGATGGCAGCGGTGTTCTTTCACCTATCACCATGCCATTGGCAGGACAGCACTTCCATCAGGATCCAATAGACCATGGGCATACCAGCATATACCTGCTGTGTTAGGCAACATTGAGATGCTTAAATGTTCTGTTTAACTTGAAAATCGCTGTGTGTGACTCTTCATTCAGAACGCTCCTATAAGAATTGATGAGACTGTTGATTCTGCACCTTTAATATTATTTCCTGCGGCTAGAGCTTAAAAGGGCGGCATGGTGGTCTGGTCACAATAGTACAAGATTGGGAATCGGATTTCTGGGATCTAGTGGTATTCCCAGCTGTGCCACTGACTTTCTTTGTGACCTTGGGCAAGTTACTTACTTCATCTGTGCTTCCATTTCTCCGTCTGTAGGGTTCGTTCATTAATGTTTGTAATGTGCTTTGAGTTTCTCAGATGGAAATAGAAATGCAGAGCATTCAAATTTCTAACATTTGATCATACAGGTGAGACTCTGTGCCAGTACTCTACAGTATTAACAGCCTCTTATAGAAAGGCAGTTGAAGAAGGAGCCTGACTTTTTGTATCAGAATAGGAGGGAGAGTTTGTTTGCATTATGTTGTCTCTGTTGTAGGTTCAAGCTGAAGTGCCAGGCTCACCGATCTTTGTGATGAGACTAGCCAAGCAGTCTCGCCACCTGGAGGTGCAGATCCTTGCGGATCAGTACGGCAATGCCATCTCCCTTTTTGGCCGTGACTGCTCAGTGCAGCGCAGGCACCAGAAGATCATCGAAGAGGCTCCTGCAACTATTGCTACCTCAGTGGTGTTTGAGCATATGGAACAGGTATGTGTGTGTGGTTCTGTGAATTCCACTTTCCCTGCCTTTTGTGAAGAAAAGTGATCCTCTGCCTGCAGAAGGAGCCAGTTCTCTGACATTCCAAAAAAACAAGAATGGTGACAGTCTCTTCAAATAGCAACACAGGGTCCAGTGTTGCAATCTTAGTATGTACAGATTAGCACTCATGTTTCCAGAACTGTTTGTGTGCTGTCAAACAACTGCAGAGTTCCATCCCAGAAGTGGCTGCATTTCAATAGTGGAGAAATGATCCCTGAGTATACAGCATGTGAATGTGTCTGAAAAACTTGTCAAATTCTTTGAGATCTCTGAATGCTTGGCTCTGTAGTTGTGTGGTTGTGGGTTTGTTATATATGGGGTGTGTATACTTCCCCACCCCAGCCCGTGGTGCGCCAAGCATAATCCATTTTTCAGAAAGAGGCCCATGTGACTTAAAACATTTTTGTGACATATGATGTTTAGTTCCCCTAAGTGGTCAGTGATGTTTTGAATTTGTATTGACACATTCACAGAAAGGAATAGCGGGTTGACGGATTCCAACTGTATAAATTCTACAGGGATAGCAAATGGCCATTCTAGAATTCCAGTAAGAAAGTGTGATGTGGATGGGGTGGGTGGAGTGAAAGTGATGGTTGACCATGATATATATGGGCTAAACATTTTCTCTATCTCATCTCCTAGTGTGCAGTGAAGCTCGCCAAGATGGTGGGGTATGTGAGTGCCGGGACAGTGGAATACCTCTACAGCCAGGATGGCAGCTTCTACTTCCTGGAGCTGAATCCCCGGCTGCAGGTGGAGCACCCCTGCACAGAGATGGTGGCTGACGTCAACCTGCCTGCAGCACAGTTACAGGTGAGTCAACACAGGCTTCGTACCTGTGGAGGCATTTAAAGGTATTCAAAGCATGGGGTGTTGGAGAGGTCTGAGCACAAATAACCGGTTCCACTGGAATCTGAGGGGGAGGGGGGGCTCCTGTCTGGGTCACAAACAGTGTTCAGCTCCACAGTGTTCTTACAGATGAATCACGTACAAGTTAGTTGATCAAGTCACTGATATGACAGGGAAAGCAGGAGGCTTGGCTTATTAACAAGAGAACTATTAAATGCAACACTTATAAGAAAATTTGTCTTTAATAATTTGAACCCAGTAGTGCCCCCTCAAATTACTGTTTATGTCCAATTAAGAAATATTTAAATTGTTGGCAACATTATCCGGTAACACCATCGTTGATATTTAATATCCCCCAAAGTGGAATCGTTACATTCCTCATCCAAATACTAAACAAGCTTCTATACAATAAACCAACTGGTTCATGTGCACAGCATGTGAGAACACAGAGCTTCTTGGTACCTATTCCCTGGCTTCCCAGAAATAGGAGCCGTTGCAAGGCCTTTCTCCAGACTGCCCAGTGAATCTGGTAATTCCTGGCATCCTTAGTGTGGTTTTTTTAAAGGCAGTAAGATGTATTCCTGCAGCTCCTGGTAAAAATTCCTGACTTATAAGGGAGGTTTTTTTGTTTCATATGCCGGAATGCCCAGAGATGCGCAGGTGTGGAAGATCACCTAGAAAAACAGTTGTACATCATTGGCTTTCAAAGTCAAGCATCCTTTTGCCCAAAAGGAGCAGCTCAGGATGCTGAAAGTTACGCCGATCAGGCCAGCCTCTCTGTCTTCATACGTTTGTAGTAATTGTTCCGCATGCAACCATGCTCAAATTTAGTGACACAGTTAGGGAGATGATGGTAACGTGCCAGAATCCATACTTGCATATACATTTTAATAAATGCTCCTTGCTGTTTTTCTTACCTATCTCTTCCCTGGTAGATAAACAGTAATTGTTTGTTTGACTCCACTGGCAGGAAGACACCACAGTTAATTACTTTGTCCTCAATCTGCAGTTACTGGAAGTGAGCAGCCACAAGCCCTGTGTTTTGCGATTCTGCCAGCCAGATTTAGCCCTCTGGCTTCAGTTGGAGCATGTTGGATTTACACGAAGAGCATGTTCTCTGTCTTGACTGTATTACAGATTCCGATGAAATGTGTATAGTTCAGATAGGGTAGCCTTATGTATAGGCCAGTGACCAGGTTACAGGACAGGGAGTCAGGTCATCTGAATTCCATTCGCAGCTGTTTCATTGACTCACCATGTCAACTTGGGCAAATTACTTCCTTTCTGAATCTGTTTCCCCTTCTGTAAAACAAAGATGACATGAAGCACTTTGAGACAGACAGGTGAAGAGGTGCAAAACATTATTATTGGGTCAGGTATCAGAGGGGTAGCCGTGTTAGTCTGAATCTGTAAAAAGCAACAGAGGGTCCTGTGGCACTAACAGAGACTAACAGAAGTTTTGGGAGCATAAGCTTTCGTGGGTAAGAACCTCACTTCCTCAGATGCAAGTAATGGAAATCTCCAGAGGCAGGTATAAATCAGTATGGAGATAATGAGGTTAGTTCAATCAGGGAGGGTGAGGTGCTCTGCTAGCAGTTGAGGTGTGAACACCAAGGGAGGAGAAACTGCTATTATTGGGTGCATCATGAGGTAAAGAATTGTGACATCACGCCTGGAAAGAAAGGCCAGAATCACAGTAGTATATACAACCAGTGTCCAGCCACCACTGAAGATGGATGTAATGAACCTGTGAAGGTTAAGGGAAGTGGAACTTACGTGAGAAGTAAAATTTAGCTAACTATGTTTTATATTCTCCTATAGATTGCCATGGGGATTCCCCTCCATAGGATCAAAGATATCCGAGTAATGTATGGCGTGTCTCCTTGGGGAGATGTACCCATTGACTTTGAGAACTCAGCCCACGTCCCCTGTCCACGGGGCCATGTGATCGCTGCTCGTATTACCAGTGAAAATCCAGATGAGGTAAAAGCTCCACTTAGCGTTTCAGTTATTTCTATAGTATTGGTATGTTGTTCTAACGAACCATGGTCCTGCATACACAGTCATCAGCAAGGATCAAACCCAGAACTTTCTATACCAAATTCAAGTGAGCTGAGACCTTTTTTTGGTTGAAGTTAGCCATAGAGAGAGTATTATATAGTATGATGAAACCTTCCCCATCCCCCAATCAGGATCTTGAACTCCGTCGCTCCTGAACTGTTTGCTCTCTCACACAAAGTATGTCCGTGTGCACTGTAGCTGGTTAACATTTAAGAGGTTAATGACCACAAAGACCTTGGATAGGACCTTGGTTTCCTGTCATTTCTCAAGGATGGCATCTCTTGCATCGCAGCACTCCTTAGACCCATGCTAGTGCATTGGTATTGAATCTTTTACATCACTTCCTACAGCACTTGGGTTTATCTTGGAGGTCTCCTACCCAATGTGGATGCAGCCTGACCTTACCTAGCATGTGATATCCCAGTACTGGGAGGCGCTGCTAATCTCTATAGCCTAAACAACTCCCAGTTGTGTGTGTTTTCTGACGAGTGCATACTACTTCTGGAACATTTACTTTTCCTTTGGGGTGCGTAACCATTTAATATATTTCCTTGTAGGGTTTTAAGCCCAGCTCTGGAACAGTCCAGGAACTGAATTTCCGCAGCAATAAGAACGTCTGGGGCTATTTCAGTGTCGCTGCTGCAGGGGGGCTTCACGAATTTGCTGACTCTCAGTTTGGTCACTGCTTCTCTTGGGGAGAGAACCGTGAGGAGGCCATCTCGTAAGTAGCCAGGAAAGTGGTTAGAATATGGACTAGCTCACTGTGAAAACCCTCCTTGGTGCTCTATAGAGGGCCTGGTCCTACAAGTGCCGCATGTGGAACCCCCATAAACTCCATGTGTGACTTTGGTTTTGTATGCAAACCTAGCCTCTTGGAAGGGATCTGTAATCCCTTGTGACAGCGGTAATTTAGTTGCCAATGAACAAGGAGTTAAATCTAACTCAGCTTCCTCTATAAGAGTGGCTGCTTAGGAGATAGTGGGAAGAGAATGCCTTGGGGAAGGGGAGGGCTGCACACCCAGGGTCATAGGATTAGGTTTGAATCCCAAGCATGGTAGCTTTTCTGTTTACACCTTGTTGTTTATCACCTTTTCAATTTCCTATTGTAAGTGGTGTTCTGTTAAGAAGCTCTTGCTGCCTACAAATGTTTTATCCTCTAAGCTTAAGACCCCCAGAGTTGATGAGTACCACATACAGTGTTGGTGCGCAAATTGAACCTCCTACTTAAGTTCTGCAAGACCTATTTAATATAAATATATATGAAAAAGTTTACCAATTTTTTAATATTTTATAAATATTCATAGAGGGGGGACATTTTCCTGACATTTAGCTGAATGAAAGTGTGGAGAACATGTACCATAGGGCTGGCTCTCTCTAAAGGGTTAAACGGAACATTACTAAATATCTGCCCAATAGTATCCTATACCTGTTGAATATATTTAATTTCCAGTAGAGCTGTCATATTATGAGCTTTTCATGCAGAAATGTTTTTCTGTGGGTTATGGTAAGCATGAAAGGGAGTAGAACTCACCCTTCTATTCGGTTTAAGTTGGGTCTCATAACCTAAAGATCCTTTGAGACCTGGAAGTTTGTCTCTCTCACAACCAACCAGATTGAAAGGTAAAAATGTATAGAGCATAATGTCCCTTTCATTATCAGCATTGACTATTGCCAATAATAATCAGTGGGATAATGCCAGGTTTGTATGGGACAATGGTAAATTTGGTACTAATGTGGATGAAGTACCTTTTTAATCCGGTACAGTTGAGAAGTGTGGATGTGAAGAATACAGTTTTAGCAAATGTCCAGTAGGAAGAGTAGAGTTTGAAGTAAAATCTGTAGAGGAAACCTTATGCAGACTCAATGCCACACTCCAATCTGGCTTTTGGTCTTTTCACTCCACTGAAACCACATTTACCAAGATCTTCAGCAGTGACGATCAAGCCAGGACGAAGGATGAGTAGAAAAGAAAAGCGACAAAATCAGAAAGGCCAAAGCACCGAATGAGTTTCTCTGGTACATCCCAAGTGTATGCTGGCGGAAGCTGATGTTGTCTCATTCCCAGGCCTGGTGCATGTGTAGCATCTTGCTCCCATGCGCACACACACTTCATCTACTATTGGCATGACTAACTTGTTTTTCCAGGTGAATCACTGGGGATGTTAATTTGTGGTAACTGTCTAGACTTACCAGGTCA
The DNA here is from genome assembly GCF_027887155.1 of Malaclemys terrapin pileata. Taxonomy (NCBI): domain Eukaryota; kingdom Metazoa; phylum Chordata; order Testudines; family Emydidae; genus Malaclemys; species Malaclemys terrapin. The sequence continues at coordinate 7,882,430 of NC_071522.1, read as the reverse complement.
CGACAAACTATTAGTGAGACACGGTTTGTGAATTCTTTTTCCTTTCAGAAACATGGTGGTGGCTTTGAAGGAACTGTCCATCCGAGGGGATTTCCGAACCACGGTTGAGTACTTGATTAAACTGCTGGAGACAGAAAGCTTCCAGCAGAACAGCATTGACACTGGCTGGTTGGACAGGCTCATTGCTGAGAAAGTGCAGGTATACCCACTTGCTTCAGGAGATTATAAACTTTGGGGAGCGGGGGTTGATTTATTGGGGAGGAAAAGACATTTCATTACCTTGAAAGCTTGGCACTTACTGGTCAGAGAGTACAGAGATTTACTCAGTTCTTAGTAAGGACTCTGGGGAAAAAATATATTAGGCTTAGTTCTCATTTACCCTGTGCCTTTTTACCCCATTTTGGCAGTATAAAGAGTCCTTAAGCACTTGTAAAGGAGCATTAGTGTAACTGAGAATTAGGCTTGTTGTCTTCACTGGGAATTTTAAACAAATGACAAGAGTGAAAACTTGTGTAGTACTTCAGGATTTGGCCCAGTGAGAATAAAACTCAAATTGTTTCCTTTAAACTAGCACAGAGGTGACCTACTTACTGGCCTGCTTTCATGTATGGCTACCATTAGTATTACAACAATTTTAACTTGAAGGGATTTTCTACCTTGGACAGCAAATGCAACTGACCATAATGACACGATTGACACACTCAAATAGGGAGAGGCCAGGATGGAGGGATGATAAAGCAGAAGGAATTGAGCATGTGGAAAGACTGATCCCATACCCTTTCCCTCTAGGCAGAGAGGCCTGACACCATGCTGGGGGTAGTGTGTGGGGCTCTGCATGTGGCTGACGTGAGCTTCCGGAACAGCGTCTCCAACTTCCTGCACTCTCTGGAAAGGTAAAATTCCTTTTTGCGGCTAGCACTAGTCACAGACTGTTGACCTTGTATAAAGCTCAAATTGTACGTAGCCCAAATGCAACCCAGGCCAGAAATGCCTAAAGCTTGTTATCATCTGATGGCTGTTCTCTGGCCCTGGTGGCTGTTTAGCATTCTCAGGCATGATGGACAGATGTCCAAGTGTGTTCCAAAAAAATCCACCACCGGTGGCGCTGATTAGCCCAACTGTTGGCAGTCTCAGGAGAGTGGCCAGGGATTGAATGGATAACAGAATTGAGACCTATTTGCAGGACAGCAGGGATAAAGCTTGCACTGCCAAATCTTGTGCTGTCCCTGTTTTGTAGTCCAAGTCTACAGAGCTGTTCATCAGGTGCCTTCTACCAGTGCTCAGAAACCCCCTAACATTCTAGCTTGCTTTAAACTGGATTGGGAGCCCTTGGGAGACCAGTCATAACATTTTAATTTGGACTAAGTCTGACATGACATGGACACTTCTTTTCCGGATGAGGCTGTCAGTTTGCCAGGCCCATGTTTGAGGCCCCCGGCTCTGGACGAGGGATCCAAGGAGCATAGTAGTGAAAAGCTGCTTGTAATCACATGGGTCTGATACTGACCACAACAAAGCTGTTCTGTAAATGTGTTCGATGTTTCAGTGCAAATCGTTCACTATCAGTAAAGCAGGTGGGTTGGGTGGGGGGTGGAATGGGAATGAACGTAGGTTGGCTTTGAGAGTAATGTCTCTCCTAAGGAGGGATGGTTTAAGGTTTAGATGTCCAATCTCCATGCCAGTGCTGTCTCCAAATGCTTGTGTGCTGTGTTTAACCCTCTGCCCCCAGTGGCCATTTAGAGAATCTGAAGGGTAAAAGCTTGCCCATGTCCATCTTTCAGAGGTCAGGTCCTGCCTGCTCATACACTGCTGAATACCGTGGATGTTGAACTCATCTATGATGGAAAGAAGTACGTGCTAAAGGTACAGTGCAATGCGGAGACTCTTCTCCACTGTGGATTGGAGGGATCTCGTGTAGCTTGGCACTGTCTTGGCTTTGCAATGACTGTTCTGAACAGAAAGGCTCAAGTTAAAATAAAATCTGGGTGGTGGGCAAAGGAGTCAAGGAGAGCTGGAAGGGGATTTTCTCTGCTTCTGTGGGTTTGTGTAGAGGTTTCCAGTCTCCCATGCAGTGTCCCCACCCTGAGACCCTCCCTTCCATTACATTTCCCTTACAGTGAGATCCCTGCAAGACTCCTGTTTTTACATTAATTTTTCAGTACCCAGCAACACCCTGCTGGTGGTCAAGTGACCCAGATTTCCCTTAGACATCTTCATGTATTACTGATTGTAACAGTCAGTTCAGAAACCAAGGGACCTGCCTGGTGCTCCAGCCTGTATAATGTCAATGTTACCATGTTTCCTTTACGTGCTGCTCCATGTTCTTGCTCACGGACCCATAGGTGACCCGTCAGTCTCCCAATTCCTATGTGGTCGTCATGAACAACTCTTACGTGGAGGTTGAGGTACACCGATTGAGTGACGGAGGGCTGCTCTTATCTTATGATGGCAGCAGCTACACAACCTACATGAAAGAAGAAGTGGACAGGTATCAATCTCTGCTATAGGGATTGTTTATGGTCACTTACTATTTACATACATGCCAAGATGGGTTAATAGAATTTCATGCGCTGAGGCCTCAGCTGCTTATCATAGGGTCAGGAAGAAATCCCCCCAACTACTATACAATACTGAAGAACTCGGTAGGTGCATTATTAGGGACAGGAGTAGGGGAAGACATTTACTTTCATCTGAAGCATTTGGGATTGCTTGCAGTTGGAAGCAGGATTTGGAGTGTGATTCTCTTTCTTCTCCAGCCTCTCTGCAGTCTCATCCTTCCAGGTAGGAGGTGAGTGAACTCCCAGGTTGCCCATCTGGTTTGCTAGCAGTGGGTCGCTGAGCTGAATGGGAGCCTACATTCCAGTTTCCTACAGGCCCTTGGTAGATAGAGTGGATAGATGTGGTCTCTGCAAGAAGGTGGGAGTTTAGTGGTCCCCACACACCACCTAACATGGTAGTTTGGAGACCTCAGCCTTTAAGGAAGGAGGTTTCTTCCCTGCTTGTGGTGACTTCTGGGGGGGGAGTGGTGGGGGTAAAACAAAGAGAGGCTAGCACATGCTGGCCAAATTCCAACTCGGGTGCTTCTGTTCTTCTTGCCCAGTTATGCCCTTTCAGTTTCTATTGGAAAAGTTCGTTTTCACTTTCTTATTAAAAATCTGCTACTGGTACAGAACAGCTGTCGTATTCCACTCCATAGGCTGGGCGAGTGACCTTTTTATATATGCGCAGACTCAGATTCGTTGGTTTATGGCTGCATAGACCCTTGCACGGTATCCTGCAGTTGCACTGAGTGGAGGGTTTAACACGAGAGAAGTTGGTGGCATTGCCTGGGAATAGGGTCTAGCCAGCATAGCTGACGGATGTGCTGATTCAGTGCATTTCTTCAGCTCTCCAATCCCCTGGAGTTTATACCACATAACCCCCTTGGGGTGCGTGGGGCCTCCTTCTCTCTGCAGACTCTAATGAATCTGGCTAGTAGTCTGTGAAAGACTTGGGTTGGAAGATGCTATAAAAATCTAAACACAATGCCTTTTGAAACACTTCATTTCACCACAAGGGTGTGGCCTGCTCTTCTCAGCTGCACTCTGAGCACTGGAGGAGTTTGGATGTGGGAGGTTTGGTGAGCGTTTGCCATTTGACAGCTTTGTGTTAACACATCCAATCTCCAGTATTGTCAATCTTGGTTTATATAGAATTTACCATACCGGATCATATTGGAAGTTCATTGGTTCCAGCATCCAGGCTCCCACAGTGACCAATTACCCACTGATTCAGAAGAAGCAATGCTGTACATATGCTAGGGGTAGATAGTAATTCCTTCCTGACCCCCGCAATCCTGATTACTCAGATGTTCATCTCTAGAACCAAGCCACTAAACTGCAGATAATTGCTACTTGTATATTGTGATCTAGGGCTGGGGGGTTTGGCTTTCTCCCTCCTATACTCTCTGCATGGCATTCCATTGAGGTGTTCTTCCCTAGGTACCGCATCACCATAGGTAACAAGACCTGCGTGTTTGAGAAGGAAAATGATCCGTCTCTCCTTCGCTCACCCTCGGCTGGGAAGCTCATCCAGTATGTGGTGGAGGATGGGGGACATGTGTTCTCGGGCCAGTGCTTTGCTGAAATTGAGGTAAAAGAGCTACATGGGACTGGGCTGGCTGCAGATGCTCAATCCTGGGAGCAGAGCTGAGCAGGAACATTTTGAAATGCTCAGAAACTTTGGTGAAAAATGGGGTGGTTGGGTGGTGGTGGTTGGAATGTTTTGTGATGGTTTTTCTCAATTTTCCACCCCCCATCCCTGGTTTTGTGGTCTGTGTCCACTCAGAAGGCAGAAACACGAGCTGCTGGGTGGTGAAGAGATGGCTTAGCAGCATAAATGTTGAAACCTGTGCTTTAATGACTGTACCGGTTGAAGGCAAAACCTCCCAGCAATATCCGGTGGTAAAGAAAGTGCATGTAGACTGCGGCGGCCATCTTGCTGTGGGACTGGCCAAAGAGGAATGGACCACAGTGCTGTGAGAGATGGACAATCCATGTCTCATAGCTGCTGTGAAAAAGGTTTGCTGTTCCTCTGGGCTAAGTGGTCGTTGCAGCAGGGCTGGCCCAGACCTGGTGACAGGTCGAGGCAATGAATTATGTCTGCTCTTACTGACTGGTCATTGATCATCTTGCTCCGATGAGTTAATGAGGAAGCTGAAACTGAACGTGGCTCCTCCTTTCCCCCGTGGAGGTTACTTAACTCCCAAAGAGCGGGAGGACAAGCAGTTCCCATGGCATAGTGGGCAAAGATGGGGGCTGTGTATGAGGGAGGGGGATCAAACCAGACTTGAGAGAGGAGGGTACATAGTGGATTGTGGGGATTAAGGTGGTTATTAGGAACAGTGTGTAGGAGAAATGTATCAGACTCTAGATCCATGTTATTTATGCAAGCTCTTTTATAGTGTAACATAATCATGGCTTGGTGAGAACCTACCAGTCGTTGATTGCTGTGCTACTGTCCACAGCAACAACACAGATAGACCCCAGATCTTTCTGCTCCAAGGACAAGGCTCCTGCACTTGAACTAAAGAGAAATCTCTGTTTGTCATAGGCTCTATGGAGCCTATGACACACTGGCCAATAACTCTGATTCCCTCCCCCGGAAGCCAGTAGTGCACAAACCCACCAGCCAGCTTATTAAAATAGCTTCTGCCATCGATTTCTGACCTTTAGAATATCACCGTCGTGGCAGCGAGTTGCAGGCTGCCTCAAAGTCCAGTGCTCAGCGTGGAACCTTTACTTATTCTTGGAGGTGGAAGAATCCAGAAGAGCTGAGATTCCATTGGTTGAGTTTGGTTTCCTATTGCTCTAATTTGCATCCAAACCATTTGCTCTGCCCTTTACTTGGGGGCACTTGGATTTCCTTCCCAGCATGCATCTGCACAGCAAGCCTTTCAGGGTGACTACTGAATGCCAAAGACCCTCGCTGGTCAGATTACCTGTAGCGTAGACAAGGAGCTGCTGAAGCATGAATCTTGAATGAAATTGGGGAATCTGAGCATGTAACCTGTCTTCTTGCTGCAGGTGATGAAGATGGTGATGACGCTGACGGCGGCAGAATCCGGCTGCATCCACTATGTCAAACGCCCCGGGGCAGCGCTGGACCCTGGCTGTGTCATTGCTAAACTGCAGCTGGATGATCCCAGCAGGGTTCAGCAGGTAGGAAGCTCCTGGAGATAGCCACTGGACCCTGCCTAGTTGGGGTTACCGCTTTGTCTTGATTTTCTAGTAGTGGTGTTGAATTGCAACAGGGAACAGGCCCAGGTCATGCTGAGATTTTCACTGTGTGGCTTTTGTCTCAAAGGAAGAAGTTGAGGCAATGTAAACCCTACACAGCTTTTCTCTCAGATCTGATCTAGACATTTAGATCAGACTCATTCCTTGTTATCTCAGCACCTGATCTCCAGGTGATATAGGTGGGTGGGAAAAGCCTCATCCTTTCCTCAAACATATTTATGCTCCCTGCACCCACTACTTCCTTTGGCCACTTGACTGTTCCAAACACTTACAGTACCGTAAGACAAAGAGAGTTCTTCCTGATAGCTAACGGAACCTCTCCTGGATACCCCAGTTTCAAGAGCATTGGGACTGGTACAAACAGTCTCTGCAAAGCTGGAAAAGTGGGGAGCGAGCCAGTGCGTCGATCATCTTTGGGGTAGAGGACAGATGTATGGGTCTTTAAGGGCAAGTAGGGTTGGTGGGTGGATGGGTGGGCATGAATGGTGAAAGAAAAAGGAACTATTCTAAAATGGATGCTAGTACCTCATCATTTTATGGGAGATGGGGAGAGGTTATTGGCACCAGTGCAATATCTACTGGCTTCAACTGAATCTTTCTCTGAGACCTTGTTGTTTCTGGTTCTGGACACTGAGATCAGCTGGAATTCATCAGAGAGAGGCTGGGGGCCTTATTTTGTGGGTTCAGGGGCATGCAATCATTGAGATCCAACAAAAATCCTGACTGTCCAAGAGGATTTTCCATCCTGAGATCCTCCCATTTGAGTCTAATTCCCCCCCCCCCCCCATGCTGTAGGCTATTGGGTCCCCAGTTGAAAAGTGGGGGGTGGAGAGAGAAGCAAGTGTGATTCTGTTTGCTGATGCCATGTGGGAGGAGGCTTGGAGGCACTTTATTTTCTGTTGGATGTGTCCACAGGCCGATCTGCACACAGGCACCTTACCACAGATCCACAGCACAGCTCTCCGAGGCGAGAAGCTCCATCGCGTCTTTCATTGTGTCCTCGATAATCTGGTCAATGTGATGAATGGTTACTGCCTGCCAGAGCCCTACTTCAGCATCAAGGTAGTGATTGCTTGTCCCAGGTGGAGGGCAAACTCTTCCTTCCCTGGATATTAGGAGCCAATTTGTGTACAAGCTCAATGAACTCTAATGGTTAGAGCAGGGGACTGAGAGGCAGGACACTAGACTACACTGCCCTGCCTCATATACCATCTCTCTGGTAGCCCTGATTCCTTTCCCCAGTCCCCTATTCCCAGAAAGCTGGGGGCAGGAGGGGGATGTGTCCATTGGTGCCACCCAAGTCAGAACTGAAGAGGAGACAAGATGGGCTACAGGACTGCTGCCTATGCCGGCTGCCAGTGTGTGCGAGCTGCTTCCACAGCCAGCTATGTTGGGGCCACATTGGGAGCGGACAAGGAAGGTGCATGCTTTTCAAGCAGCCCCCTGCAGCTTTACCTGCGGTTGAGTTAGCATATGTGGTGGAGGAAGGGAGTAGTTCTGCACCATTCCCCACCCATGTTGATCTGCACCCCCGGAACTAGTGTGGCTCCCAGGTGGGGTCATACTGTAATACTGCTTTGCCACACTGAATAAGCCTTGCTGAGACCAGCCCTTCAATTCCGTATTGCATCTTGTTCTTGTCCTCTGCCTGGCTTGTCTCCAGGTGAAGGACTGGGTTGAGCGGCTAATGAAGACCCTGAGAGACCCATCTTTGCCTCTCCTGGAGCTTCAGGACATCATGACTAGTGTCTCTGGGCGGATCCCACCCAATGTGGAGAAGTCCATCAAGAAGGAGATGGCCCAGTATGCTAGCAACATTACATCGGTCCTTTGCCAGTTTCCCAGCCAGCAGGTAAGAAACAGCCCTTTGGAAAGAGAAGACAAAACAGGTCACTTTGGGACGGAGGGAAAATACCTTTGAATTATTTGGAGGTGAGCTTGAGCTGTAAAGTGGGGGTGTGTGGTAGGGAGGGCAGTTTGTGTAGTAGCCCATGGAGAGCAATGGGAATTGGACCCTGGACCTTCGTTGCCAAAACCCCAGATCTCTGGTGCTTGAGCAAAAGTAGTAACTCCTCCATCTGCGAACACGTAGCAGAAGTGATTGGCTGTTCGGAGGAGACATGACCTCGTGCTCAGAACTACTGTATCCGAAATATGCTGTCATTCAGCTACAGTTTTTGCAGATCAATACAAGAATGGGTGGATGAAATTGTATAGTCTGTGTTGTGCAGGTGAGACTGGGTGATCCCATTGCTTCCTCCTGACACTAAAGAAATCTCTGAACTACTTCTGGCATTTAGGGTGTCAGCTGATGGCTGCAGAGTCTTGGAGGAATATCTCCCTCATATACAGTATTGCACAGTAGGTTGGCTCATTATGAGGGTACTTTGCCTTCCTCTGCAGCATCAGATGTTGGCCTCTGCTGGAGTCTGGGTAATGGGCTTGTTGGCCCAGTGCTCTCATCTAGTCTGGCAGAAATCCTTTGCTCCTGTGACAACGTTCTCCACCCTCTCCAGCAATGAGGTTGTCGTGAGTTTTTTTTTTTTTCCCCCCTCTCAGATCGCCAACATCTTGGACAGCCACGCAGCCACACTGAACCGCAAGTCTGAGCGCGAGGTCTTCTTCATGAACACCCAGAGCATCGTGCAGCTGGTGCAACGGTGAGCTCGTTCACCGGAACCCATCCCTTCGTCCGTTCCTTTTCCTTTTTTGCTGCCTGCAAGGGCTGAAGCAAAGCTATGGGTCATTTATTTTTTTCTTTGCCTTCAAGGAAGCAGGTGTAACTTTTTTGTCTCTTAATAGTGAGCCCGTCTTGGCCGTTCTGTCAAGCAGCTGGTATCTTCCCCACCCTTTTCCCAGCTCTAGAAGCTGAGGGTTTGGGAAGGTTCTGGGGAGTGCTTTCAACACGCTGCGTGGTGTGCTGCTCATATGAACAGTGTCCGAGGTTCATTCTCACTGCACTGAGTCTCCAGGAGTTCCCGGGAGCATCTGTGTGTGTATTGTTCGGTTGTATCGACTCGCAGAGCCTTTCACAAGCAGGACAAGGGCATTTTAGTCTTCCAGTGATAGACCTGACCTCCCCCCGCTGTTCCCGCAGGTATCGGAGTGGTATTCGAGGCCACATGAAGGCTGTGGTGATGGATCTGCTCCGTCAGTACCTAAAGGTGGAGACTCAGTTCCAGCATGGTAAGTCTTGAACACCTAGGATTTGAATTCTGGGAGGAGCACAGCGCCACCTCTAGGCTTCAGTAAAAGCATCTTCCAAATGAGACCAGCTCGTCACGGCTCCTTGTGGCATGGCCTGACTGGTTTCCTTTTGGGTCACTGCTTAGGAGGGCTTTTTTTAAACCATTAAACTCCCAATGTGGTGAGCCTCCATGGTAGGAACATGCAGGGAAGTGCACATAGCAACAAGTCCAGCCACCGGACTCCCCTAGTAGGTTAAGCCTGTGCTAGCGCCTGTCCACCACGGGCAGACACGACGTCTTTCACATCCTCTCATCTCTCCTCCCTCTGCTTAGGTGCCTTAACGTGACACTGATTCTTTTTGAGTCAGTGCTGTGAACATCTTCACAACAGGGGCTGACAATTGACTTCATCACCCCTTCTCTGGTCTTTTCGTCTTGTTGAGCTGTGTAAATGTGGTGCATCCTCTACATGCATGCACACTTTTTTTTTTTTTTTTTTTTTAATTACTCCAGAGCCTTGTAAGCTGAAACTTTACATGATTCAGGGTTGAAGTAGCTCCAGAAAAGAGGCAGAATTCAAAACATGATTCATTAATTCACAGTATGCTTCTGAGCGCTTTAAGATTCAGTCAGGCAGAGTTCTGCCCACTCTGTGCTGCTTCATGTTTGGTTTATTTTGACTTTCTGTGCCTGCCTTTTGCTGGTTCTTGCTGTCTGCAAGGGCCTATGATTAAACATAACATAAGAATGGCCGTACTGGGTCAGACCAAAGGTCCATCAAGCCCAGTATTATGTCCTCTGACAGTGGCCAATGGCAGGTGCCCCAAAGGGAATGAACAGACAGGTCATCATCAAGTGATCCATCCCCTGTCACCTAATCCCAGTTTCTGGCAAACAGAGGCTAGGAACATCATTCCTGCCCATCCTGGCTAATAGGTACATCAATGGCTATCTTCCATGAATCTATCTATCTCCCTTTTGAACCCCGTTATAGTATTAAAAGTTTCCCCCCTCCTGGATCACCTCTCTGAAGCTAGAAACTGAAATGTAGCTTCTTGGCTCTTTAGATTGGTGAAGACAGCATGGCTTTGTGAACTATTTTATTTCCTGACTTCTGAGCATTTGAGCGTGTGAAGAAGTGTAAAGAAATTAGCTAAGATCAGATCCACCATTACGTTTACCGTGGCAGCTGGTAAATAAATGGGCAATGCAGTAGTAAATACTACTGTAAGAAAATGGAATGCAATAAGAAATCCATTGTTTCAGTTGAAACCGCTGTAAGGTACCAGGAGACTTTTCAATGCTCTTTATAAAGAACAATTCTCAGATTTCCATGCAGAATACCACAGCCAGGTATTTCAATGTGAACCTTGCAGTACTGTTACCAGTCACAGGATGGCAGTGAACCACTGCTGCTTTTAAGCTATTGCAGATAACGCTCTTTCCGATTCAGTTCTACTCTTCTTCCCTCCTGCCCCCGTGCACTCCAAGCTTTCTAGTGTTACAGGGTATGTCCATACTGCAAAGTGAGCCCAGGGCGAGTCGAATTCGAGTTAGCAGACCCTGGCTTGGTTAACCCAGGGCTTGAGCGTCTGCTTTGTAACTCCAAGTTAGGAGTTATTGACTCCTAGGTCCCAGCCTTGGGCTTCAGTGTCTATACGGCATTATGTGGGCTGGAGTCCAACTACCCATGTCCCAGACTTCCTAGCACCCTCCCAGTGTGTGGCCGCTCTAACCCTTTGTTTGCAGTGTGGGGAAAACTTGACTGTCGACCAAGCTTGACTGTTCAGAGGACAAAGGAAGTCGGCCTGTGGGATTGGGGAATACTTTTGGTGGACTCCCAGAGCACAAGTCCAGTCGGGCTGGGCCTGCACTGCAAAGCAATAAGGCCCCATCCACCCCTGTGGGGTCCTAGGTCCAAGCCCTGGGTTAGTGTGATTTGTGTGTAGACGGACGGGGTGTTAGACTTGAACCTGAATTCAAACCCTGGATTTACATTGCAGTGTAGACATACCTAGAGATTCATTTCCACATCAACTCACTAGAGAAGATGATCTCACATGCCATCTGGTTATTTTGTGATTCTTCTCTGAGTGAAAGATAACCCCTTCTTAACTAGCCCTCAGCACTCTCCCTGTGTAATTCACAAAGCATTGATTTGGCATTGGAGTTGATGAAAGCAAGTGACAGGACAGTACTTAAAACCGTCTAGGATTTCTAAAGTTTTCAGTAAAAATGCTTCTGTCCCTCAGATTCACCAAGTTATGTTAAGAAAATAACCAAATGTGTCCAGCCAGATGCATCCAGCGCTACCCCAGTGTGTAGGCTGGACAGAATGCTGTGGGTCCTCATGTTTCGTTTCTGACTGCAGGTCACTATGACAAGTGTGTCTTTGCCCTTCGGGAAGAGAACAAAAGTGACATGAATGCTGTGTTGAACTACATCTTCTCTCATGCTCAAGTTACCAAGAAGAACCTCCTCGTAACGATGCTCATTGTAAGTTTGGCCCTCAGGACTTCTTTTTACCTTGTATGTGAACGTTTAGTGCTGGTGAAAGATGCTGAGTTGACAGCCCTCAGCCCAGAGACTGTGGTCCTTTAACCGCAGACCTGGCAGTGAGTGCAGTTCCCTATGCTGCCTTGTCAGTATACCTCAGCCCAGTGAAGTTAGCTCAGTTTCCATGGAACATCCAATTTTTAGTTTTTTTCTGCTCAGGCTGCCAATAAGGTTGCAACAAGGGCCTGTTGTGACAGTGGTTTATTTTGTCTACTTGGAACGGAAAATAAAATAATTATTTTCACGTAGATCATTGGAGAGCCACTAAGTGCAGCCTTTTAGTCACTAATGACTGCACTATGTATTTGTTCAGCTTTACTTTGCTTCTTGAGTTTCCTGGAGCTCTCTAGGGTCCTAACTCTGTGCCAGCCTCCGATTCTCACTGCCATGTATACAAAAAGCAGATCAGTTTTTAGGGTAAAGGGGCTCTAGGGGTTCAAATATGGACTTTCCTATTATCCATCAGGGCTAATGAGGATATAGTCCTGGCAGTGACCTGACATATTGGCCTGTCCAAGTGGATAACCCTTGGGGCTTCATCTACTCTTCAGTTATGAACCACCGTGTAGTCTCATGTCTCTGCTCCCATAGGCTCAGTAGCAGCTACTCACTGTTACTCTCTTTATGGTTGTGAGATCAGAGAGCCCCCTGTTAGACTTCAGTGCTGCTTTCTGAACAGCTGCAGCCCTTGATGCTGAATTAGCCTCTTAGCAAAAAGGTGGCCCCTTCAAATAGTCCTGAGGCATCATAGCATGGCCATGCCGTATTTTACGCTTCAGTTCAACTTGTATGCAAATGTGGAAGGAGACCGTAGGACTGGGTTTTCTTTGTACGCCATAGATCCACCCCATCTTGGAACTCACCACCTCCGAATTTTACACTGCAGATGGCAACTTGGGAGATTCCTGAGATTGACCTGGTCTAGCGAACCGTCTGCTTGACGATAACAGGGAGACCCTCCTCAGCTCCATGGTTGCCTGTCTAGCTTGTTAACTACCGGAAGAATTTCAGTTTTCAGGGATGCCAGTTCCTCCTCAGTATTCAGAAAGGCAAATTAGCCACCCCACTGAAAATGGGGGGGAGGGTTTATAACTGTCTTAGGCTGATTTCTGAGCCCCCAGGAGTTCCAGGCTCCCAGGAATGAGAGAAACGCCACTGTGTTTATCCCGCCGTCAAAAGAAGGTGAAAACCCTCAGCGTGTCCCATTTTATTCTGTGATATAAATAGAAAAAACAAGCAGACAAAACCTTAAGAAAATTTCCAGTAATGAATAATGCTCTGCAAAGCGGAACTGTAAAGAGGGGGAGTTAGAGACCCTTGTGATTTTAACCGTAAACCCGAGCTGAAGTCTTGCTTTCTAAGAAGCTAATTAAAGGTTGTCTTTTCTCTTTTGCTAAAGACGTCGTGTTTTTCTGCCTCTAAAAATAGATCCAAAGCACCCAACTAAAACCCCCAAAACCCTCCTAAGAGGAGCAGAAGAGTAATGATTGCCCCAGACTGTGGCTGGGTTTCTTAAATTCTCATTTGTAAGATAAAAAGGCCCTGGCATTCCTTTATTTTTTTTTTTCCCCGGTATGATTGTAAGTAACGCTTGCCTTAAGAATCTCATTATTTGAACACGGAGCCATATTTCCTCTGAGAATTCTGGAGTAGCTTTGAGCCAGGGCTGTTCATTTCTCAAGTAATCATGCTGGTGTGATGGAGAGAGAAAATGGCAGCTGTTTGCAGCTCAGGCCTTCAATTTTCTTCAGAGTCCAGTCACTCAAGTGTGTAATTACACGGGGGTGCCGGGGAGGCGTTAGGCCTTGTCAGAGAACTGGTTTGAGGCTTTGCTCGCTGCCTTCACCAATCAGCAGAGGCAGACGCCAATGGGAACACCAGCTAGCTGCTTTATTTCTGTTGTTGTCATACTGATTGTTTCTTGCTAGGATGGGACTGAAACTTTTTGTTTCGTATTTTTCCCCCTGTGCAAGCTGAGTCTTAAAGGCCAAGAGTCCTGCTTATGTCTTCACTTTGATGGAAAAATCTCTCTGAGAGGGTGGGGAAGGCATCACTGACAGATGGGAAAGCTAAAATCTGTTTTTCTCAACTCCTTCTATTCTTCTTTCTTTCTCTATCTTTTCTCCCTCCCTTTCCCAACCCTCCTTTCTCTCCTCTTCCTATACTCACCTTAAGGAGATGCTGGAAGCCTAGTTGCTTGGAACTGTTAAAAAACAGCCCTAGAAGACATATTTTAGGGAATAACCCTGTGCTTGGCAGAGACAGACTGGATGAGCTAGTAGGTCATATAAAAGCTGTTTGCATAGCCACCATTACCATCGTATCCAAGTGCCTTGCTAGTGAATGTATCCTCACATGGATCGTGGGGTATAGGGAAATATAATATGAAGTGGGGACCTGAGGTCTAGTGAGATTAAGTGACTTTCCAAAGGTCACAGGGATATCTGTGTCAGAGCTGGGAATTGAACTGTGATTTCTTGCAGCCCAGTCCCTTAACCACAAGATCATCCTTCCCTCTCATCTGTAATTTGTATTATTCTTCCAGGTCATAGAGATCTCTTGGTACATGCGTTGGTGAAAGTCATGGCATTTTAAAGGTTGCCGAGCTCTTTATCTGGGGTTGTTAAGTTTGTCCTCCTCTTGCAAACATCATGTCAGGACACACTGATGCTAATGTTACTGTTCCTGATGTATCCTAGGAATCCATTATTAAAAAGGAATCTGAGGATTATTTTAACAGAAATTTTCCTTTTGTTCAAGTAGTAGAGACCCAAGGAGGGTCCAAGTTCTATCCCTACTGCTGCCACAAAGCTCCAGAAGCGTAACATATGACAACTCCTAAGTCTCGTCAGCAGCCAGCTTTTGTAGGAGTAGATACAGCATAGTACTACAGAACCATATACTTTTTTAAACACCATGTGAACAATTCTTAAAACGTTCTCTGTCTGCAGATACAAATGTAACTTGAAGGGGTTTACGGTCATCTCTGTGGTGTTCATTGTTAAGCCCTGTTAGTGGGAGACAATAGTCTACAAGCTGGTAGCCAAGCTAACTGAAAATGATTTGACTTTGAACTGTTCCATTGTTGTAGGTTCCTAGAAATGGCATAAAGCTGGAGCGGGAGACGTAGAGTGTTAGAGAAAGGGATCAAGAACTATTTTAAAACTTGCTAGGCTTGGAGGAGGACTATTATTAGCAAGTCTCTGAGGTTTATATTGTTGGTTTATTTTTATTTTATTCCTGCCAGCAGGCTTACCATATAATGTAACCCGCTATGTAGATATTTTGCCCCTTTCCTGTTGTATTTCTTGACTCTTAAAAGGGCCTTCTGGTCTGCAAGTGCTTAAATTCTCTTAAAACTTTAAGGCCCCATCTGCTGCTTGCTGTCCCAAATCCCCATTTCATCTCTCATTTGCCTCCTATGATTCATTTTATATGTGAATAGTATGGGAGTGTTGTACGAAAGAAACACGGAGGCGACCTCAGGTTACAAACTTTGGGTCCTTGTCGTGCAAATCACTGTGAGTAGTTGAAAGCTGTGCAATTGCTCATGAGGCTAAGAACTACCTCTGGACGTGTTTACAAAATTGCACCGCTTATACGTAGAGAGAAAACAAATTTCTGCACTTCTATGACCGTTTTTTTTCAGTTATTTCAGAATTTTGAAACTGCAACACACTTCACCACTCATGCTGGTTAGTTTCCTTGTTGCTATTCACTCAGTTTAGACAGTGGACATGAACTAGTCAATTTCACTTCTGCTTGTAATCAATTTTGCTTAGCACGATGTTGCATCATTTGGGGAATGTTAAAAGCAAACTGTTCTCCTTGGAGTTTTAAGTTATCATGGAATAATTTTTATTAGTTATGAATTCTGTGAAGACACTTCTATTTTCCTACTCTATATTTTGGGTTTAGAATTAGCCTAGCAGTTTCTTTTCAAGGCTTCTGTTTGGAAAACGTGCTTTTCTAAACGGTTTTGCTGACACTCTCTGGTTGTTACGGCTGGTGGTCCGTTTTTTGATGTGTAATGACACTGGTGTAATGTGGCCTTTATAGACAAGTAAAAGGGGAAGGTCTCTGTCCCAAGAGTTCACAATATGTGGTTCCAATTCTTAAGTGGGGATAGAGGTCCACAAAGAGCTCATTGCAAGATCAGGACCTACATTAGACCTATGGAGGAGAAAACAACAGAATGAAGGGGCCAGGAAAGAAGTGGAAAGAAACTTATTTCTCGGAAACAGTCAGGTCATTCATTTTGTTACAGATTTGTAATTTTTCTTAATTGTTTTTGTTTTTAATATAATTAGCACGGGGGAAGAAGCAGAATATTGCTGGAGTGGTGATTAGTGCTGGAGAAGGGGGTTGACAGAAATGAGCTTTGAGGAGAGGGGAGTCCAGTTGTTGCATAGGAAGAGAAGAAGCTGTTCTAGCCATAGAGGGCAGTGTGACCAAAGGCACGAGTGGTGCTGCAAGATATGTACAGAGGGTCCCCAGCTGCAAAACGCTTTCCTTCTGATCATTTTCCAGAGCCAAGTTTGCTAATCTTCATTGCGCATTACAAGGTGTTTCATTCTGGTCAAATGTTTCTTGTACTCTGGATTGTTGCTGGGGGAGACTTTTGATCCAGAACTGAGGCTGGGTGTTGGGAGACGTTTGTGCTGTATTTTTTTGGCAGTTTAATGCCCTACTTTGCCGTGTGCTTGGCTGCCCCAACCAACGTTGCATACGGACAATCAAATGAGTGATTCTGCCTACCTCCTCCTTCCCCTCTCCCATTTCCTCTCCAGCTCATGTACTTTCCTTCGGCAGGTAACGTTATGAAAGCACTGGGGAATGTTCACAGTTCAACAATGTATCTAAGAACGTTGCTTTATTTCTAAGTTACTTGTGGGAGGTCATCTTCATTTTCAACACTCCCAAGGTCTGTCTTTTTTTTTATTTTTATTTTTTTTATTTTATTTTTTAAATAAGGATCAGCTGTGTGGCCGAGACCCCACCTTGACAGATGAATTAATTAATATTCTAACCGAGCTGACCCAGCTCAGCAAGACTACCAATGCAAAAGTGGCCCTGCGAGCACGTCAGGTAAGTGCAGCACCTTCTGTGCTGATCATTGCTAAAAGGGGACCTTGTCAAGCTCGGCAGGATCAAAATTGGACTTGCTTTGTATTTTAATCGTCTGTTTTGCAAAGTCGAGGAATTTTGATGGGTTAGGGTTGGTGGTTTTTTTTTTTTTTAATCCCTAAACAAATAAAAAACCAAAACCCAGTACTCATGAGCAACCCTACAATAACAAGCCGATGTATAACCGGGGTGTGCAGTCTGGGATTCCTCACTAACCCTACAATAACAAACCAGTGAATATACCAAGAACGGAGATTGAAATGTGGATAGCTCTTTCCAGTTCCCAAAGGGTTCTTGTAAATCATGATTTAAAATAATGGGGAAAACCTTGATCGTGTCCTTTCCAAGATTCCAGTGTAGATGATCATTTGAATCTCCTATGTACACCTGGATATTTTGCCAAGCTCCTTAGCTAGTGGTTAGTCTATAGATATTAGGGAGTGGGAGGGTATAATGCTAACCCTGGAAGTCTGGTTAGCTTCTCTCACCCTGCAGTCCCCATTTCCATTCTAAAAGTCTTCATTAGGGAAGCTGACAGTTTGGGGATCTCTCCTTTTATTTCAGTGCGTGAGCGTTGAAAATGAATGGGGGTGTTTGAAGCCGTTCAGTGACCTTATGTTTTCTCCTGATTCGTATCCATCTCCTTGAACCATTCAGCGTTTTTGACCCTCTTGGCAGCATGCTGGGGGGATGATGTTGCAGTCCTTGGGTGTATCTTTATGCTGCTGTTGTGTTTTGTTTTCCCTTGCGAGCTGCTGCCCCTTCCTATCATCATCTCTGTGTTGGATATTTAGTACTTGGCACAGGTGGCTCGTGCTTGGTTTGCTCTGGAGCTGTGAAAGGCTGGCTCCATTGCAGGCCTCCCCATGGCTGCTACCTGCCAGCTCTGCTTTCCAATTAACAGCCGGTCGGGCAATCCCCAGGACTAGCTGCTTTGCGGTGCTAAATCACATGCACTGATGAAACTTGATTGAAGCTGTTCCCTTTCTCTCTGGGGAGTACCCAGTAATACAATTCACAGAGATACACAAACGAGACTAAATTTTGCAGCATCACTCTTGTGCTACAGAGCCTAGCGTTCATACATGTAGCTAACGTTCTCTTCTAGTAGGGAGTATGGTGGCTACTGGTGGGATAGACTTGCAGCTCTTACAGTGCATCCTTCTGATAATGGACCAGCATAACAGTTCTCTCTGGCACTCACCCTTTGCATCCTTCTGTCTTACCAGGTTCTCATTGCTTCCCATTTGCCATCATACGAGCTGCGTCACAACCAGGTGGAGTCCATCTTCCTGTCAGCCATTGACATGTACGGACACCAGTTCTGCATTGAGAACTTACAGGTATCTACAGGATTATTTTTTCTGGTTCCTCACTTTCCTCTCACTAAGCGCAGTGGTACCAGTTTTGTACAAAATCTTGCCTTACAAAAATGCGTGGCTCAAAGTCTGTATGGAAGATCTCATCCAGAGGAGACCACTGCCAGGGTATGTCAGGTGTAGGCCTTGCACAACTCTAGCAGTGACCCTGTTTAATACTAAGTGCTGGAAAGAATGTGTTTTCCTAGTATTAGCTTGTGCGGATTTCGGGATGCTTGTTAATCTTCTCCGAACACCGTTTTCACTCCTAATGTAATAACTCCTTAAACAATTGATTAATTTCCCGGAAAAATATCACCATGTACTTCTCTGCAGCCCACTGTGAAAGGGAATATATTGAGCTGTAGGCATCAGAGCAGTGCCTTGAATTGCCCTTTCTGCAGGGGCTGGGGGTGAATTATGAAAGCATGTATATGTTTGTAAATCCCCAAACCCATAGACGGAACACGAAAATGTCTCTGCCGATTTTGAAGTCCTCCAGTAGCAGGGCTGTCCTCTAGTCGTAGTGCTATTTTAGTTTTGCAGCCAAATACTCATCTGAGGTGTTGGCACAGGCCCCTGTTCTTTTTGCCTTGTAACTGTGAAGGGGTTAATTGCTGTGTGGTGTACAGACTGTGACTCAAGGCAATTAGGGAACTGCAAGGTGGCTTCTCCTGCAGCAGATTGGCTTAGAATTTAGACTGTAAACTCTTTTTAAGGCACAGGGATAGATTTTGTTATATGCCTGTAAAGTGCCTAGTACAAAGGGGCCCTGATATCTCATTGAGACCTCTAAATGCTGCCACAATGAAAATAATGAAAGAAAAGCTGTAGAAGGTAGCACTTGTCAGAAAACAGAAAAATATTTGTGCAAAAAAAATTTTCCATCAGAATTTTGTTTCGATGGAAACTTTTGACTCCTCTGTAATAGCAAGACGTTCTCTTGTAAAACCCTTCTGTACGTGATCTCTTTCAGAAACTCATTCTGTCCGAAACATCCATCTTTGATGTGCTACCAAATTTTTTCTACCATAGTAACCAGGTGGTGCGAATGGCAGCTCTGGAGGTATGTTTCTGCCCACTTGAAAACAAACTTTCTCTTTTTCTTCCTTTATGTTTTCCCCCAATCTGTCTGTCTGTTGCGATGTTGTCTTGAGGTCCCTCTGTGTCTATCTCTAGTATATGGCCAGTTGAGAGTGAAGGATCCCTTTGACACTCTGGAAATAACAGGCACTGTGCTATAACCTTGATGCCCTGGCCATCATTCCCTTGCTCAGCAAAACTAACTGTTAGGTGAGCTTTGAGCTTAGCACTGAGACACAAATATTTCTACATTTTGAGGAAGTTTAGATCCAAACTTGGTATCTGCCATTTAACCTTCTAATGGGCTGGACCAAAAATCTCAGATCCAACCGGTCTCCTTTGTTTAAAGACGAATTGCCTCCTTGCAGGGGCAGAGGGTGAAGCTAGTGCCTTATAAAATGGTCTGCACTCTGAGTGATGTATAGCTAGCACTCCAGAAAACCCTGTGTGGTGTGTGTATCACAGTGAGTTTTCTGAACTGCTGCCTTTCACTTAACTGTAGCCTCCTCTCCTGCATTTGGGGGAGCTTGCTCTCTCTTCCATAACATATCGCTTATCTCATTCCTCATGCTTCAGAGCAGAAACTAATCACCAGTTAAGGTCAGGAAGAAATCCCCACCCCCAGAATAATATTTCAAATTTATGTACATTGTTTGTGTGTTGGCCTTCCTCTGAAGGATATAGCATATAGGCCACTGTCTGAGATGGCATTATTTATCTGTTCTAGCAGTTTCCAGGTAATAGTATTTTGATCTCCTGTTTCTTGAGTTTAAAAAAAAAAATCCAGAAGCTATTCATTTTGGAGGCATTTGTTTTTTTCTGACTCCTCCATTGTATCACTTCTATCTCCCCAGCCCAGTTGAACTGACCAAGAATTTCTTTTTAACCAGGTGTACGTTCGAAGGGCGTACATCGCCTATGAGTTGAACAGTGTCCAGCATCGCCAGCTGAAGGACAACACTTGTGTTGTGGAATTCCAGTTCATGCTACCCACCTCGCATCCAAACAGGTCAGGCCTGAATTCAGGTGCCTTTGGAGTCAGGGGTTTATGAAGGGTTGTGTCACATGTCATCAGGGGAAAACATGGAACAGAATTCAGTGAGCAAGAGTGGAGAGAGATGTATCAGTTAGTCTTAAGAAAGATGAACAAGTTAATCAAGATGAAACTCAATATTGCCCCATTTTCGAATGCCTCAGTTATCCACCACTCACTCCCGTCATCTAAAACAAGGATCACAGCTGCCAACATCTACTCATTACATTGAAAAGTACCTCGATTATCTGATCTTCCTCAGCATCCCGCAGGATTCTCAGATTATCAAGGTTGTTCATTGCTTGCACTAGGGATCCCTAACTAGAGACCTGGGGAGAACATTTTGAAACCAGTTTACATTGAATTATTTCACCCAAAGAAGTCGAGAGCACACTAGAGCCAAAGGTTGTGATGAGTCTTTTTGGCCACTAGATGCCACTGTTGATCTGTACTAGGTTGGCAGAACGGGACCAGCCCCCTCAGAAGAGTGCAGTTTTCCTTCTTTGTCTCCAAATGTCTTTTCCCTTATTTTTTTTTTTTTTTCTTTTTGATGGGGTTGGACAGTGGGGACAGTCTCAATTCACTGAGAATCCATCGGTACGTTTTATGAAGTGATTTTCAGAATCTGGTTTGCTCTGAAATGAATGAGTGTCCTCAACAAGCAGCGCAAAGCACTCATGATACAAATGGGCCATGCATTTGGTCTCATCTGTTTCCTTCATCTCTGGAATATTTGTAAATAATTGCATGCTATTTTTGGTGCTGTTTTATAATACTCTGTCCCTCTGTTCTGTCTCCATTTTCTTCCTGCTGTTTGCTAGTGCTCACAGTTACTTCTGTTTGTAGCTTGGGGGTTGTTTGGCCTGTCTGTGCTGACCACTGTCCTAGTACTGTGTGCCAACTCAATTAGACAAGGTCAGCTGGAGAATGAGAACTCTCACCTACCCAAAGGAGAGTTGCTTTGTTCAGAAATTTCTTCTCCCCATCACACTGAGTCTCAGGTAGCAACATCCAGAAGCTTAGTTCTGTTTCCTGTCCTTCAACATCTCCTCACTAGGGACTGAGTCAGAGCACCTTGCCATCCAAGCCCAGTCTACATGCTGATACGGGGGCAAACTGACTGCTGGCATACGCAGGTGCAATTCCGTTGACTCCAATAGAGTTGCACCTATGTGTGTTAGCAATGAATTTGTCCCTCAGTGCTTAATGACACTATTTGCTGTATATAGAGTTGTGCAATCATCAAAAGGCCAGGAGGACAAAGCATACCAGATAACAAGAAATCAGGAGGCTGAAAAGACACTAAATAAGTTGGTTTTAACTAACCGAAGAGGCACCTTTAAGCGCTTTGAGCATCAGACTAGCAGACCTGGAGAACCCAAGTTCTAAACCTGGCTATGACAATGACTCGCTGAGAGGCTCTTAGGCACGTCATTTATCCACCTCCATGTCCATGTTCCGTATCTGTCATATTTGTTTTTCATTTTATAAGATGTGTCTATTGCCAATCCAAAGCTTTACACTGGAAAGGATAAAGATGCAATATATTAGCCAATCTGTGTTATTTTAATCCAACAAAACAATTCTCTTGCCAAACCAAAGGCACTATTCAAAATCATCCCCGGTAATCAGGTATTTGAAGCGTGGCTTGACGCTTTGCAAATTTGGGTTCTGTCAAACCAAGGGGGGGAGCAAATTCCAAAGACAGGGTCCTTCACCAAGAGTTAGACCTGGCTCAGCGCTGCAACAAACTTTCCATGAATGCTTGCTCAAATGTTTACATGAATTTTCTCCAGCCCTGCTTGTGTCCCTTTTGTGTCTGCTTCCTATGAACTTCCAAGGGGTTGTATTTCACTGGGGCAAATATACATGCAAAGAACATTTCAAAGAATGTTGTGGGGTATTTGTAAAAGGAATTTTAAATTCTCACATAGGAGTATTCACCCCAGTAGTGCTTGTGCCCTCATCCCGTCAGAAAAGAAACTATCCCATGTCACTTCCGCATCTGACTAATCATAGCTAAGTAAGCCAGCTCAGCTTTTATATATTTGCTACAGAATGCTAGCTGTGAACTGCTCACAACTAAGCCTTACAGGTTGTTTGTTTTTTTTTTAAATCTGATCTGCTCATAATTATCTTGTGAGCAAAAGAGAATGCTAGTGATTTGGGAATTATTTGCTTCGATTTCCTGAGGATCCCCTGTACCCTGACATACAGATCTGTCCTCTTTAGAATCCGTGCTGATGTTCATTGCCAGGGTAAAGCACGGAGAAAGAAACTTTTTAATACCCAGACCATAACTGGCTATATAGATCAAAACCAACACCTTCTATGGCACCCAGTGGAAGCCAGACAAGAAGTACAACATAACCAGCCCATTGTATTCTGCACTAAATGACGTTGGTGAATTGTCTCCAAGTAGAGTGCATTGCAGTAATCTGACCTAGAAGAGGATATATGGGGATAACTACCTTCCTGAGCGAGGTATTGCAAGCAAATGCTTATGTGCAAAGCCCACTGGGTTTGGATGATCTCCGCTTCTTTGTGCCACCTGGGGGAGAAGGAGCATGGACTTAGGAAAGAAATGAATCCAATTCTTAGATCCTTTCTTTGCCTAGTTTTTATTTAGATCATCCTCCCCTAATAGAAATCTATTGCTCGTTGATGAGGAATTTACCTAGGAGTTCAATTTTCTGCATATTGGCAAGTGAGCTGTAAGGCCCTTAGATGTTCTGTTGGAGATGCACAGAACCATCACTTGTGTTTTCAAACCTTAAGTCCCTATAAGAACATAAGAATGGCCATACAAGGTCAGAACAAAGGCCCATTCAGCCCAGCTTCCTGTCCTGCGACAGCGGTCAGTGCCAGATGCTCCAGATGGAATGAACAGAAGAGGTAAAATCAAGTGATCCATCCCGTCGCCCATTCCCAGCCTCCAGCAAACAAACGCTAGGGACACCATCCCTGCCCATCTTGGCTAATAACCATTGATAGACCTATCCTCCATGAACTTACCTAGTTCTTTTTTGAATCCTGTTATAGTCTTGGCCTTCACATCATCCTCTGGCAAAGAATTCCACGGGTTGACAGTGTGTTGTCAGTTTTGTTTGTTTTGTTAATTTCATTTGGTGACCCCTAGTTCTTGTGTTATGAGAAGTAAATAACACTTCCTTATTTACTTTCTCCACGCCAGTCATCATTTTATAGACCTCAATCATATCCCCCGTTAGGCGTCTCTTTTCCAGACTGAAAAGTCCCAGTTTTATTAATATCTCCATATGGCAGCCGTTCCATACCCCTAATCATTTTTGTTGCTCTTTTCTGAAGCCTGCTTGCTCACTTTTTATTCCCTAAGCTCCTCCCTTCCAGACATGATATTGCTGGTAGGTGTTGCAAGACAGAGCTGGCTTCAGTCTCTGTTCAGGTCAGGCCATTAACCTTTTCCTGTCCTGTTCCAGTGTAGGGTTTGTCCACCCCATCACACTCCCTTTTTGTGTGAAACTTGTGGATTAGATGGAGACATTGCTCTTGTTGCAGATGGTCAGCGGTGAGAGAGCTGACTTGGAGGATTCACTTTAATGAGCGAGAGCAATAGACTTGCATTGCCTTTTTAATACAAGGCTCCCTATTTTCCATGCTCCTGCCTGAACGTTTTTGGTATGCTATAGACACAATGCCAACAGTTTCCATTTAACTCCTCCACCCTAAGAAAACAAAGAAAAGCAGCTGTATGGACTGACTTCACCTTCATACACACTCAGAGCATAATTGTTCTGGTCACCTGTCCTCCTCAAGTGATCACAGACAGATGCTTCCTTGTGGCAATGTTCTTTGTTCCTCCATATTCCTCTTCAGTGTTGTTCAGATACGGTTTCCATGGATCTCTGCTTTATGCCATCGTCTTCATCCCTCATCCTTGATTGGATGCCCCAAATAGTTTAATTTTCTCCTCTTCATCTTTACCAATAGATATGACAGTTGTTGTTCCAGTTTTGCCATCCTCTCTGATCATGGTAGAATGTGTTGGCACACCATGTTCCAAAAGACTGCCTTATCTTGTTGTCTTAGGGGGTGGGACACAGCTGTACTTGGCAAGAAGCTAGCTTTTGGCACTTTATTCGGGGACCACGTCATTGGCATAGTACAGATGGCGGAATGCTGCCATCAGGAGGAAGGGTGCCTGTCAGGATTTCTGTGTAGATGATGACTTGAACAGCTAGAGTGAAGCCCTGTGACCTTGCCACTCTCCTTTTGTTGACGTCAATCCAGCTTGTTCTGCTTTTTTGTTCCGAATGCTGCTTCCTAGTCAAGTCAGAGTTGGCACAGTAACACGACTAAAAGCTCGTGAAAATGCTTCTGTCAGAGACTCCCAGAGTTTCGTAGGGCAAATGCAAGACTTTGTGAATGTGAAGAACCCACACACTGTGGTTGGTTTTTTAAAATGCCCATGATCTTTCTTGTCTCTAATGCCTGAACTTGTTTTCCTTCTCATCCTATTTTCAAGTTGCCTTGTGTGTCACCACTTCCGCTTCTGTAGCCCTGATTCCTTTCTGGGATGACCAGCAGCAGCATTAGGTAGCACTTTGCTTGCTTGAGAAATGTGACATGAGCGAGTTCTGCAATTCCCATGTGTCTGTAGGCCGTCTTTCTTGCGTAGGACTAGCCATCCTACTACTATTCCCTTTAGCCTCAAGTTATCTAAGGCTGATGGCAGTGGTAGCATCATCTATCTTTTTTCAGCTGGCCCAGCAGTACCCCTCCTGGAACTTTTTTCCTCTTGTAACCTTGTTAACTTCATCATTTATCTCCGTTCATAATGGAGTGTTGTTTCTTGCATGAAAATAATTAAAACTTCTATGTTGATGGTAGAATTAATATTTCCAAACATTAGATATAAATAACATGAAGTTTATTGTTTAACATTTATATTCCAGCAGCACCCAAAGGCCCCAATCAGGATTGGTGTCACTTTTTGCTAGATGATGTAGGCATAAATTGAGACAGCCACTGCCCTAAGAAGCTTTACAAGCTACACACACCAGATGCACAACCTATAACGGACACATGACAAGTAAAATGTCACAGTTGTTAATTTGGGGGAATATAAATGAACTATCTCACCCGCAGCCAATCTGTTCTTCCACTACCGATCCAAACTGCCCTTCACCCAGCAACAACTCCCTTTTCGCTGGAGGATAAGCAGGGAACTGCTGATGTCAGAGGAGGTGGTTCCCAAGATGTTTTCTTCTCCAACATTCTCCTTCCCCCCCGCCCTTCTTCATTACAGCTGCTCTGGCAGTGGCTGAAGGCAATGTCTCACCTCTTTATTTTGGGGTGGCGCAAACCCCAACCTCTCTGCCTGCTATAGCAGCAGGATGAGCAGTTGGGAATGTGTTTCTGGTCTCCCGTGCTGGTGGTGGCGGGTTTGATGGACCAAGGGTTAGTGAGGACTCTCCCTCATATGGCTCCCCTAGGTGAGGTTGGGCTTCTTACGCCATGGACCATGTCCCGTGGGTGTAGTCATGTGAAGCAAGACCCTTGGAGGTTCTGGCCCAGTTCCCAGGAGATGCGGGGGGGCTTTACATATATAGGTCTAGATCTTTATGGTGCCTACATGATGAGGAATTGTGTTGATAAGCACACTTTATAAAGTGATCCAAGCATGCTTTTGCAATCTCACTGGGGGTAAGTTATGGTTGCAGGGGGAATATCCTCACTGTTCTATGTTATGCAGTGAAACCAGTACAAACCCACCTCCTTATTTGGCAGACTGTAGTTTTAAGAGACTGTTCTAAAGTATGGCCAGCTGAACAGAGCTCAGCTCACATTTATTAATGATGGTCTTTATTAAGCAACCAATTTATCAATCCCTTGAGTCACTCAAGATATTTTTCACCATACGTATGCACGTAAAATCCTCTATCCATATAGCATCTATATTGAAAAGTATAAATATACACACCCACCAGTAAGGACATACTTAGATACGTTGGTTGTATGTACAAATATAGAGCTCTGCAAATCTGTGGATATCCTCTTTATATCCCCACACCATGTTTGCGGATCGCAGATGGATGCGGATCCAAATTTTATCTCTAGAACCGTGCAAATCTGCTGATAGCCGCTTCTTATCCACAGATGCAGATATCTGCAGACCATGTTTGTGGATCGGATGCGGATACACATTTTGTAATTTGTGTATAATTTAGCCTTAGTCATTAGGCACCTGATCTAAATCTCTCATGATCCTGCTTGTACCTGTGTTTGTCAAATTTCTCGCTCTCACTTTCTGTGCCTAGAAGAGGCTGAGATTTCTAGCACTGCTAATTTCAAGACTTGGAATGGTGTATCGTTTCTCCTTAGCTCTGCTGTCTTTTGGTGTGTCACCTGGACATTTTTGCCTGTCTCCTTCTTAGCCATCTAGTGAACTAGAGGTCAAAACTATTGTGAACAGCTGAAGGCCAAAACATGTATTGCTGTGTTCAATAGGTCATTTTGTGGAAGAATCAGAAGCCAATGTCCGTTTTCTTTTAGAGCAGTGGATTGTGCCTCCTGTTTGTTCGCGCAAAAAAACCCAACACCCCCTATTGTTGGTGTTTCATCAATATATGTTCCACTCTATATGCATCCGAAGAAGTGGGCTGTAGCCCATGAAAGCTTATGCTCTAATAAATTTGTTAGTCTCTAAGGTGCCACAAGGACTCCTGTTCTTTTTGCGGATACAGACTAACACGGCTTCTACTCTGAAACCCATCATCTTATGGTGGCCTCTCACAAGATTTGAATGTCTGGCAAAATGGCAGCTTTTCTGCAGGCTTCAGTTGTTGTTGAAACAACCTCTTGCATCAATCACTTGATTCCTGGTATAAAATCAACTGTGTTCTTCTGGATCCTGAGCTGTGTAAGCCTGGAGAGTGGAGTATAGAACTCTTAGTGTATCATTAGGTAGCCTGAGGTCCCCTCCTTGTAGCGGAAGATGAGCTGATATCAGGAGGGAGAAGGGGGAAATGATTCCAGGACACCTGTAAATCCCTGTAGTTTCATGCTGTGGGTTTGATGTTAATTAGACAGCAGGCAGCGGTAATGTGCTTCAGCTCCTTTGGCTTGTCTGTTTCTGAAAGGACAGAATCTTCCAGCAGAGCAAAAAAGGGGCTATTGAATGGGCAGCAAACTGAATGGAATAATGATAGTTTTATGCAAATTGGGCTTCAGTAACAGATTCAGCATAGCTGAAATGCTGGGGGATGGCAGGGGAAAGGGGAAAGAAAAAGGGGGGGGGGGGAGAGGAAAAACCCAGTCAAAACAGATGGTTCAAGGCATGTTCTGCAGCCTTCTGTTTGGATCCTTCTGCAGAAAAGAAGGAACGGTAGAGGAATGCCGCTGGTCACAGCCAGTTGAATTGCTCTTTCGCCTGTGGTACTGCTGTTCGTAACGTCAAGTGGGTTATTCGGCTGACCTCTGCTGATTCTGCTTTGCTGCCTGATTTCGAAAGCGTTGCCCTGCTGGCACTCAGTCACAGCTTGACACAACCGGTGGCTTTTTGCATGCATTACTATCCATTTCAGAGGGGAACTCTTTTGTAAAAAAGAGGGGAGAAAGCAAATTCAAATTCAGCTGGAAGGCCTAGGGAAGGGCTACTAAGGGCCTGTGTGTGCTTGAGGACCAGCAGCAAGCTAACAGTAAAGCATGCAGTGAACTGCTGCCTGCTTGGGGGTTTGAATTCACACCGAGACAGATACTCTCCCCAGGCTCAGAGAAGAGGGTTTTTTGTTTAAGTACAAGAGGATGGTGCCAGGGTGAAGGAGTTTGGTGGCTCTTTCCTGGAGATATCTGCTATCAACTTAGTTCACGTGCCACAAGCTGCTCCTTTTTTTTTTTTAACCTCCCAATGTTTTGATACTTTGTTACAAGAGCAAAGCATCAGGGGATTAGTCCTCCGCCTATAGCGCATTGCATTGCAACTGGTGTTTGCAGGGGCTCCAGTTCAACCTACTGCACGATCTAAAAACCCAAGAGCACAGCCCAGTAAACGGATTACTTCCTGCCGATTATTCTGAAAAGGCCGAACTTGACCTCTCGATGTGTGTGAAATAATGCACAATTCAGTTCCCGATATGGAAAAATCCTTTATGGTATTAAATTATGTATAAACTAAAAGGAAAAAAAAATTCACCCCAAAAATCTCAGGACAGCTACAAACAGGATAGTCTAGATTACAATGTATTCAGTTTCACTTGGTTATAACTTCATACTGGGCAGCCACGTCTTGCTCTAACTGTGAATAATGTATAACTTGAGAACCAATCATTCTTTGCTCTAAGGTCTCTTGTTACTGATCTTGTCTCCTTTTCATTGAGATTCTTGCTGTAATCTCCACTTCAGCCGCATACTGGGAGGACTGACCGGGAGTTCCCTATGAGAGACAGAGGGGCACACAATTTGCTGTCATTTCAAACCTAGTCGTTTCTCTGTCTATTTCCTGTAGGTATATGGGGACTTCCAGGGAGCGTTCGGGAACATGTGCACTAGGTGTGGGGACATCCAGTTCCCTTTAGAATTTTTTTCAATTAAACAGACGCTGTGCAGCCGACCTAGACAAAATGTACGCTACTCTGTGCCCTGATGCTCCTTTGCCAGTCCTAATGGCTTCTTCTACAGCACAGCTTTCTTCTACGCTGATTCCTGTAGAGGCAAATGAACAGTGCACCTCTGTGTACCATTAACAGTAGGGCCGGGGTCTGACTTGTGCTGGTCCCCTCCATTGTTCAGACATAAGCCCAGGAAATCCCTATGCCCAAACCTTGGTCAGATAGTGATTTGTAGTCCCATTCAGTGGATAATACAATGGCCAAATACCACATAGTGAGTGCACTGCTCCTGTGACCAAACAGATCCATGAGGAGACCCAGATTTAGGGATTGTATCTGGTACTGTGGCCGTAGAAAAATGTACAGGCCCCTAAACATCTCAACATAACGTCCGATGGGGCCTTACTATAGCAAGTAATATTAGGGAACGTTGAGGCTGGGTTTTCTAGAGCTTGAAGAGTCCTGTTACATGGTCCCCTAAGCTTTGGTATTAGTCTGTTCTCATTCATTGCTCTGCTATTGTAAGGGAGGGAGATATCCCTTTCTGTGAATGTGCTTTTTAAATTGCATCTTCTCTAGTATTTTGAACGCCAGATCATAGATATGCATGCAACTATATGCTTTCATGCGTGTATTTTGCACGCCCCATGCCATTCCATTCACTGCAAGGAAATACGTGTCCCTTATTACTTCTCTGACCTGCACATCATTGAGCCCTGTTCCGTGTGGAAAACCCCAACAGTCAGTTTTGGCATGATAAAATAGGAACCTTCAGGGTTTTCAAAATTCCATTCTTAAGATGTACTTGTTCATTTCAGTGTCCAGCTTAAAATTAAAAGTTTGCGTGTGTGTGTGTATATATTTCAGTTCCCTTCTCTCCTATGTTCATTTTATTTCTTTTGCACTTTTGGGGAGCCAGCTTGTGGGCTATTGGTTAGAAGTAAAGGTTTGGCTATCAGGACTTGGGTTCCTTTTCTGGACTTCCTGTAGACTTGCTGTGTGGCCTGGTCACTTGTTGTCTCTGTGCTTCAGTTTACTCATCTGTCAAATGGGGGTGCTTGCATTGTGGCTTGTGAAGCTTGCTTTATGTTTGCAATGTGCCGTGAGACGATCTGATGAACTGTGCTGTAGAAATGCAAGGTACCTTGCAAATATACTGTGTTTCTCTATGATATGTTGCTATTTGCTTCTGGAAGTGGATAAATCCATTCTGGTGCACTCATCCCAACAGCAGCCGCTGCAAGCTTGGTCAAGTAGTGAGTCCCTTCTTTTTGAGACAGAATCCCATTGGCTCTTTCTTGATTGTGCAACGAATTCCGGTTCAGTGAATATAAATGTGTGGTTGCTGGTCTTAGGTACTGGCTCGAATGACAGTTCTTTTATTAGTGCTTTCACTAACCAATCTGTAACTAACTGTGGTTGTTTGATTACAGAGGGAACATCCCCACGTTAAACAGGTATGATACTCGTCCTCTTTTAAGGTTTGAAAAGAAAGGTAGACTAGAAAAGAAGTAGCCTAATATTTAACATTTTAGTATGTTTTGTTTGGAATCCATACCTTTACTTGGGACCCTCTGAACCATAACTATATTCCCTTTCCGTACTCTCCCTTTTTTGTTGTTTTAAACATGTTTTCAGCTTTTAAATTGTTTTTCAAAGATAGCTTTGCATGTGGCAAGCTAGAAAACTAAATTTGCTAATGGCTCAGCTTACCTGCTGTAACATATAAAACCAGTATCCTAGCAGAAAACTTCCCCTCCAATCTCCTCCTCCTTGGAACGTGGCCACTGACTCTCTGATAGGGTATCACCATGAAATAGACATCTAATTCTAGGAGAGCCAAGGCCTGATGTGTAAGATGAAGAGTATTCAGTGCTGCTCTGGTATCTGGCTTAGAATTTGCTGATGCACTCTAGCACATCCATCACCTCTCACCCAGGCGATGAAAGAACACCTTAATCAGCTGACAGCATGTTTTTGTTTGATTTTGGATACTTCATTTCCCCCCCATTTCTCAATCCAAAAATGTTTGTGGTTTTGAATAATATTCAAAAATATTTATAATACTTTCTCATGTTAGTGGTAAGAAATGTAAATGAAGACAAGTGGTCTGAAAAACTTGACTATTTCAAAGCTCAAATGCCTACAATTTATTACGGCTTACAAACATGTCTAGGAAACAATAGTATACAGGTTTGAAAGCGTTCTGATTCCTGATCTGAGTTTAGTTGCAAAATTTTAGAGTTGTTTCAAAGGTAGAACAAGCTGTTAAGATTTTTGGAACTTTAAACTTTTTATCATTGCACTTTGAACATTTTCTTCCAGGATGTGTTTATTAAATTCTGTGCATTTTAAAAAAAGGAAAACTCCTAAAAATGTGTATTAAGCAGTATTGGGAATCTATCATTTGGTATTTTGATCCTGCTCCTGTGTGGCCAACAGGAGTTCCGCACGTTGCTCTATTGGGACCTTTATTTTTTCCTGATCCAGCAAAGGCCTGATCCAGTAAAGCAATTAAGCATGTGCTTGACTTCAGTGGGACTATTCACACGCTTAAAGTAAGCATGTGCTTAAGTGATTTGCTGATTCAGGACCCCTGCTGTGGCACAGGTATAAAAGCAGAGACTTAATTTAGCAAATACCTTCCTGAACATTGGGTGAATGAAAGAGAGCGATATTAAACACTTGCCTTGTCATGGATGTGACCAGTTGATACACAGCAGTAAAGTATCTCTTTAGATCCAATGTACAATCCATACCATATAATGTAGTGGGGCAAAAGACAGAGTGGCTTTGGAAACTTGATCCCTCAGTGAATTCTGATTATTCTGCAGCAGTCCATCCTGAATAAGTGAAAGGTTTGTGTAAAAAGATTGATCAGGAATTCATTACAGAACAGGAAAAACAGATCCCAGTTGATAGTGGGAGGAGGCATAGCTAATTTTCATAGGACTCACTTCATTCATAGCGTGAGTGGCTTCATCTACCAACCCTCGCTTTGAGGTCACAAGTCCTGACAAAAGATTAAATACCTTTTGATAGCTATACTTACTACCATGGGGATAGGCTTCTAGGGCCCAATTTGTTCCCATTGAATTCTATGGGAAATGTGACCCTGACTCTGTGGGTTGGTTTACACCAGTGGTGGGCAACCTGTGGCCCATCAGGGTAATCTGATTGCGGGCTGCGAGACATTTTGCTGACATTGACCATCCGCAGGCACAGCCCCCCCGCAGCTCTCAGTGGCCGTGGTTCACCGTTCCCGGCCTATGGGAGCTGCGGGAAGCGGCAGCTAGCACACTCCTGCAGCCCGCCACTTCCCGCAGCTCCCATTGGTTGGGAATGGAGAACTGCGGCCACTGGGAGCTGCAGGGAGCCGTGCCTGCGGACGGTCAGCGTCCGCAAAATGTCTTGCGGCCCGCAATCAGATTACCCTGATGGGCCGGTAGTTACCCACCACTGGTCTACACAGTGCTTTAGCAGACACCAGTGGACTGTAAATTTTCACACATACTAGCATGTTGCACACTAACTGGCCCATGTGGATCCTCCCGGTACACACTAAAAGCTTTGTAGTACTGTTTAAAACAGGGCTACATTAATGCACACTAGGAAAGTTCTTGTGCATGCCAGCCGGGTCCACGCAGACCAGTTAGTGCATGACATGCTTGTGCAAACTAAAATTTACACCCCTCTAGTTTGGACTAATGCAGCATGTAGACAAGCCCTTATATGTACAGGATCAGACCCTTGGCGGATAATAATGTTGATAGTTCAGTTAAGATTAACAGCTCTTTTGCTATATGGAAGTCCATTATGTAGTGTCTTCCTCCTATTTCTTTCAACTCTGTTCTTATCGCCCTTATTAAAATAAGAAATTGGCTCCTCTTTATGAGCAATATCATCACCGGGGTGCATCTCATCCTTTGCGGAGCACATAGCGGTGCTTATTATATCAATCACAGTGTTTGGACAACACAACTTCTGTTTATCTTGGCTCTTCCTGCCCTTTCATTGTCCCCTGGCCTTAAAATGGGTGCCAGCTATTTGAATTATTCAGCAAGTCCTGCTTTCAGGCAGTCAAAACCGATCAAAGCGACAGGGTGGAAGTTGTGTTGAACTTAATGCCAAGAGGTTTTGTTCTGAGGAATTGGTCAAATTAGAAAGAGGACCAAATTAAGCATTGATTGAATTAAGTGTAATAAGACTGTGTTTAGCATATGAAAGCAAGTGTGAGCATGTGTGAGACCCTGGGTCCCAATACAACATTCTAGAGAAGTCATTATACCACCATACTTTCTGGGGGAGCTTGAGATAGCATAAGGTGGGATGGAAGTGTGCTTGTAAGCTTACTCAAAAGATTTGGAAAAGGGGGTGGGGTTGGGAGTCTGATTACTGAAACCAAGAGTATAGCAAGTGTCTAATTTAAAGGTTTTGTTTTTTTAAAGATAGAACAAATATATTTCAATACATGTTTTTGATGTTGTTTGTAAAGATTTACTAAACCTTTCAAATGCCATAACCTAGAATTATTCTTGTGTTTATCTGTGAACGCTTCATCTGTAACGCATAGCATAGGTACAGGAGAAAAATGCTTTTGGCATCGCATAGTCATCATTCACTTGTAAGCTCAATTCTTTTTCTCTTAAGAAATATTTTTTTAAAGGGGAATAGTGGTATTTCTTAACCCTTGACTGTTGCTTTGTTCCAAGTATGTCCAGGTAAAACACAGTTGTGTTACTAAGGGTACCAGGTGTACGTCCTTGTTCCTGTGATTTTGGTGAACTTCTGACTGGGTAAAAGTAGCAGAACAGGTTTACCACCACAGTAGTGAAAGGATTAATTTGACTGCAGTCTAGTTATACTGTATACATTTCAAACAATTACAAAACAAATAAAAAACCTTACTTTGTTCCCCTCTCATCCAATCCACTAATAACGCTCTGCTTGAATTGCTATTTAGAATGTCCTTTTCCTCCAACCTCAATCATTACGGGATGGTCCATGTAGCAAGTGTGAGTGATGTGCTGCTGGACAACTCGTTCACTCCACCATGCCAACGGATGGGCGGAATGGTCTCCTTCCGGACTTTTGAAGAGTTTGTCAGGTAAGGATAGGGTACTGTTTGTGCTATATGTGCGTTTGCCAGGATAGCATTGGGGGTGGTCAAATGGGATTGATCATAGGCTTTGGCCTGGTCTACACTGGGAGGGGATCGATCTAAGTGAATAACGTAGCTGAAGTTGACGTACTTAGATTGACTTACTGTGGTGTCTTCACCGCAGTGAGTCGACTGCTGCTGCTCCCCCGTCGACTCCGCCTGCGCCTCTCGCGGTGGTGAAGTACAGGAGTTGATGAAATTGCCAAGTGTTTGGGGGCCCCACCCCTAGTTGTCTGGCTGGAATAACTGGAAGTTCCAAAATACTACAAGAACAGATGGCCTCCAACTAGAATTTTGCATTTTTGCAGAGTCAAGGCTCACATAAGCATCTGAACTTTGAATGCTTATTGGTATTGAACCTTTCTTCCCAACATTGTGTGTATGTCTTTCCGCACATGCATATGTCTGGTCTTAAACCTTCTGGACTTATGCAAAAGACTGGAAAGCTCCCACAAGCAGAGCCTATGAATTTTCCACAACACTCACCCCAACACCCATCAGAAATCATACATCTGCATGCTCCCCATGACAGGGGTGGAAGATTCATAGTGTCTTCTTGTGGGGGCATTGCATCACCATTTCATCTGTGCAGTCAGGATGTTTTGGCCCCTGTGTGTTAGGAAACAAACAAAGAAAAAGCCCAGATTCTGAGCCAAGAGCAGAAGAAGCCACCTGTGACGTGATGAGTGAAATGTCAGGAGAAATGAAACAGAACACTAGAGTAAACCGCACAAGAGATGATACATCTTTTGATTAAATGCATTCAGTATCTATCTCTTGAGGTATACTGATGCATTACCCCAGGGAGAGGGGCAATTACATTGGGCTGTCAAGGCTCTCATCTCAGGCTTTCCTCTGTTACCTGAAGAATGATGATACGGACACTAGCAGCTTATATATTACAAAATATAGCTAGCTCGCTTGCTTGCTTTCGTTGAAGTTTAAACAAAGTCCACCTCCTGATTTTTAGCTTTCGTGCTGGACAGTGTTTCCATTTAGTCAGCTCTGAAGTCTGCAGAGGAGAGGAATGACTTTTTTTCCGCCCCATGAAGATGGTATTGGTAGGGTGACTGAGTGTGCTTTTGGTGCAGGTGGGTTGTGAGTAGTTGATTTACAACTAGCGTTTCTTGGATGTGTTTCAGAATCTTTGATGAAGTGATGGGTTGCTTCTGTGACTCTCCTCCGCAAAGCCCAACCTTTCCTGAAGCTGGCCACACTTCCTTGTATGATGAAGATAAGGTACGGTATTTCCTTCTTTCCAGGCTCCTTGCATGTTACAGGGATAGAAAGTGCATTTTCCCAAGGTGATTGCGCACTCTGGACTAAACCTGTTTTGCTGACTTCAGTGGAAGTTTTGTCATTTGCGTTGGTGGGAGTAGGAATAGTATCTAGTTTGTTTATCTGCTGTAGGGGGTTCAAAGCAACTTGAATGGTTGGGCTTTTTCCTTAGTCCATTCTAACC
This sequence comes from Malaclemys terrapin pileata, assembly GCF_027887155.1. Classification (NCBI taxonomy): domain Eukaryota; kingdom Metazoa; phylum Chordata; order Testudines; family Emydidae; genus Malaclemys; species Malaclemys terrapin. Next base: position 7,847,097 of record NC_071522.1, on the reverse strand, counting down.
ATGGGTCCAGATTCTTTTCTTGGTTATGTCAGAGTAAATCCAGAATCACTTCATTAAAGTCAGTGGCGTGACTCTGGATTTACAGTGGTGTGACTAGTATCAGAGGGGTAGCCGTGTTAGTCTGAATCTGTAAAAAGCAACAGAGGGTCCTGTGGCACCTTTGAGACTAACAGAAGTATTGGGAGCATAAGCTTTCGTGGGTCAGAACCTCACTTCTTCAGATGCAAGTGGTGTGACTGTGAATTTGGCCCCATGGCAGTGGAACCTGGCCTTCTACAGGTATAGGAAGGTTAAGTCAGAGTATTTGAACCCTTTCTTGTAGTCTGATCTTCATTAGTATTCTGCTTCACCCCCATTCTGGACATCTCTATGGCATTTAGTTCTCTATATCCTGTTCTCTTCCCTCCATTTGGGGAGGAAAGGTGAGAGGGAGTCCCCAGGTTTTCAAATTGGGATAGAGAAAGGGTTCAGAGGAAACTGCTGGTTGATAATGGTTAGTGATGCAAGAGGCACTCTCCTTAGAGGGACAGTCAGCTGCTCCACAACACTCTTAGCAGACTGGAAGCTCTGATATGGAGCATATCGTTACAACGGTGGGTTTCAAATCAGTCCATTGTCCCTGATGCCTGTGTGTGTGGTAGATAATATGGGACAAAGATTTATCTCCGCCGTAACTTCTTCCTTATATGCTATCTGTCCCCCACGTCCTCCTCCCCCCGGCTGTCCAGACCTAACAAGTATAGTTTTCTGTTGATCAATGTCCAGTTTATGAGAGTTTAATTGCAAGTTCTTGAGTATTAAGCATGTTACTTTTCATGGCTCTGTTTTAGCTAAGCTTCCATAATGCCCTATTGCACTGTAGCCATGAAGACATGCTTCTTAGCGTCCATGCAGTGAACTTCGCTCCCCTTTTTAATTTTACTCCCTTCCTTGGTGCTAAAATTCTCCCTATGTCCGACAAAGATACTGTACTAATGCTGCATACATACAAAGGACCTGATTCTGCATTCCTTGTGCACCCCAAATCCATTTGGAACCAGTGTTATCTGCCAAAGCAGTTTAGTGTGCATGAGCCTTGAGGAGAACTTCAGAATGAAGCTCCAGCCTGTTGTGGGTGGACATTTAAATATCCCATAGTACTGTTTGTAAGGGCAGGGGTCTCCCTAGTTTTCTAGATCAAGAATTCCCCTTCCTGTACTTTGGTTCAGCATGCTGGTTAAGTGTCGGCCTCTTCCCCAGAAGTAGCTGCATTTTATTGGTGTATGTGTACTTGGGGATCCCCTCAGGTAGAGAGGTTATATAAATGTAACATTCCTCTTTTTGTTGTTGTTAATAATTTATTTATTAGGCTTGCTTTCTTTAAATTACAGAGTGCCCGAGAGGAGCCCATTCACATACTGAACATTGCCATTAAGACTGACTGTGACATTGATGATGATGGGCTGGCGGCTATGTTCAGGGAGTTCACACAAAGCAAGGTGAATAGCAGTTTACAGTGAACCTACCTGCCAGTATTATTGTGACCCTCTAGGGAGACATTTTCCCTTGGGAAGAAGTCTGTGCATTTCCCAGGTATCTGGCAAAATAAATATATAAATGGAACAGTTAAATCCTTAATTTATGTAATCTAAAACCATATAATTTCTCTAATTGGATGTAGCTATAGGTTCCTGAAGCTTCTGGGGAAAGAACTGAATAACAGAGCACCCTTTGTATTGCCTAATGGTGTATCCTAATCCATTGGCTACAGAGTCTTCCTTTTTAGTTTTTGTTGGGTAAATGCAATGTATGGTTTTAAATGAGTCAGGTGAAGCTTTGATATTTATCTGGGGTCTGAAGGAGCAAGATACAACGACAGTTATTTTTGCAGTTCAGGTTGACCTGGGGGAGGACAGTGTAACAGAAATGTCTGAGATGACATCAAAATAAATGGTGCATGTGTCATGACATTCTTAATCTCATCGAAATCTGTAGCTCTTGTTGGCATAGTATCTACATCTAAATCCATGATGGCTCTGAAATGGCCCTGAGAGGGATTGTGAAGAGTGCAATCTCTAACCCCTGCTCCCTACTGGGAGATGGCAAAGGGGCAGCAAAAATAAGTTAGGTGTTTCCTGTGAGCTGTATAATGAATGTGTGGTTTTTGAGGTTATAGCAGTGTTAGAGCCATTAGGTATGATCAAACACCCTTCTACTGTGCACAGTACAACTATCCTTTCCATACAGAGAGACCAGTGAACTGGAAGCTTATAAGAAACCCTGTGCTTGTCCAGTCCAATTCAGAATTTAACTGTCTCTTTAAAAAGTAAAACAAAACTAGTTTTGTTTTTCATTTGCATGATTGTGCTCCAGGCGTTTTATGGGAGGAAAAAAGAAAAGAAATTAAAAAAAAAAAAACACATTAAACTATCATATAGGTTGATCCAAATAATCTTCCAGTCCCAGCATGTTGTGTGTGGGTTTTTTTAATAGAAATTAGGATCATATACTTGTAAATGACTTGTAGAGGAAATTGAGGCAGTCAGTGTAAATGGAGTTTCTCCAGGTGCTGATGCCTAATCGCTCCATAATAGCTGTGGACTTGCTGTGAGACCTACATTATTACAATGTAATCAGAATCCTGTTGCTATGCTGTTATTGTCTGCCACTTGTGGAATTTTAAAAGCAATAACAATTTTTGCTTTGTAAATCATGGCATTATTAAAGTTATTTTCTTCCTTTGCCATGAATAGAGTCCCTGATGCTCATTTTCGAAGGGCTTAACCTTAGTAAAACATTTCAGTCCAAGCCAGAAGGGGTGGGTTTGTTCTTGGCCATGCTGAGGCCTTTTTTTTCCTTTTCACTCTCCGTTTTTGTTTTTAAATTAGAAAAAAGAGAGTGGGGAGAGACTGTAGAAACAGGAGCAAAATGACAGTGAGATCTAAACTTGTTTAAAAGGGACAGTGGGCATGATAAATACCTTGGGCAGCATTCATCTGCAGTGTGGCTTCATTCAGCTCAGTAAAGTTACACCAAGGATAGATTTGGGCCAATCTATTTTTTTTTTTTAAACCTTTATTTTCTACTCCTGCCATACTGAATCCTTTGTTTTCTGTTCCTTGTTATTTCGTCTTATCTTTTTCCTTGTAACCCTGTATGGCCTCAATTCAGGAAACCATCCCTTTTCAGGACAGCACTTAAGCACATGCTTAAAGCCCCATTGAAGTATCCGACTTTAAGCACGTGCTTAAGTGATTTCCTGAATCAGGAGCTAATTAAAGAAGTGCCTTCCCATGCACCAAGCTTCCTCAGAAACCAAAACCTGTGGGCTGCCTTCTTCTGCTATTTGTCCATTGCCTGGCACAAAAGGGCCATGACCTCTAGACACTACCCTGATACAAATAATTAATAATAATGTGCATCCCCACCAGTTCCTATGCCAACATTATAAAATATGACCATTTTTAGAACATGTTAAAATATTCCCAAACCCAGGAGCCTAAACAATCCAAACAGGATGATTTTGTGTCTCACTCTCTTCTTCCCACTCTTCATTTTTATACTGTATCTTATACCGTCTAAATTAAGGCCCCATCCTTCAAACCCGAGTAGTCTTTACTGATGTGAATAGCTCCACTGATTATTTGCATGAGTGAGGGCTACTCTTCTGAGCAAGGGTTTGTGGGCCTGGGCCTGTCGCTGCTGAAGTCTTTTGGGGCAGGGTACTTGTTGTTTATTATTTATCATAGCACCTTGGAGCCCCAGTCATGGATCAGAACCCCATGGTGCTAGGTCCTGTACTAACTCGGAACAAAAACAGCACTTTTTGGCTGTCTCAAAGAGCTTACTTATGTCTCTTTATATCTGAATGTGCCATTCAAGCCCATGGCACTGTATTTAATCATGAATACTCATGCTACTTTAGATTGTTGTAACGTGGTTTCCCTGAACAATGCAGAAAGGAGTTTCTCCAACTTCCTGAGACCTGTGTTATAAGTTAATTCCTCTGGATTTTATAGTTCAGTTTTAACCTTGGCCAGGAAAACTGCTAGAACCCCATATTGTTATGATTATTTTTATTACCACAAAGTCTAGGAGCCCCAGGCATGGACCAGAACCCTACTGCGCTAGGTGTTGTACAAACCCAGAACAAAACGATGGTCCCTGCCCCCAAAGAGTTTGATCTAAGTAACCTCACTGCTGGTAACAGTGTTTCCTGAACAATTAATTCCCGCTGAGATAGACAAGAAGTTTCCCAGCTGGTGCCAAATGTGGTTGTTATATGGATTCTTCTCCACTCAGAACGGGACTGAGACTCATTGCATTTGCTCACAGGTGCTGCTAAGCAACCATCTGATAAGAACGTTCAGTTACCACCAAGCTGGGCTGGATTGTGAGTCTGCAGTTTAGAGGCAGGATGCTCTCACCCATTACCAGTCCTTAGAAGATGTCATCCAGATTTGAGTCTGACGTTTCTTTTCTGTTAAACCAGTTCTCTTGTTTGCTGTCCTTCCCTTTTACAGAAATCAGTCCTGATTGATCATGGGATTCGAAGGCTGACGTTCCTTGTAGCACAAAAGGTATTTTGACCTCTCCCCTGATGCTTGGAAGCTTTTTATTTGCAGTTCATAAGGAAATTATAATCTTAATATTTTTCAGATTAAAAATTGTATTTACTATAGTTTTAGTTCTGCTTTTGTTGCCTCTCTCAAACTGAGACTGTTTCAGTGAATTCGCTTAAGAAAATTAATTAACAATTACAAAAAAAAAATCTTTGTCACTTGTAATCTTATCTTAATTTGTTTTTGATTTTAGTACTAATTGCTAGCTTTCTTCTGCTTTTCCTCCCCCGCCCCGTCTTTCTCTGTTTCATTTGTAAGGATTTCAGGAAACAGGTCAACTATGAGGTGGATCAAAGATTTCATGTAAGTAAAAGGAAAAAAAATCAAAATAATTTTACCTTAAACTCCTCTTTGCAGTTCATGGAAATAAAGTGATTCTAGTCATTACGTACAAGTAAGGAGAAGAAGATTTGACTCTTTAGTGAGCTGTTTAAATCCAACCCCATTGTCCTGATTGAGCAGTTGGCTTGTGCTCAATACTTAGGCATGTGACTAACTTTACTTGGGTACTTAGGCATGTGACTAACTTTAAGCACGTGAGTAGTTCTGTTGACTTCAAGGGGGCTAGTCACATGCTTAATATACTTAGTAATTTAAGTACCTAGCTGAATTTGCACCCATATAATCTAGGTTGGCCTTATTTGTTCTAATGTTCTTTTACAACATAAAAATATTATATATATTATTCAAGGGTCTCCCAGCTCCTTACCAGATTTACAGATCAACCCAGGAACGGACCAATTTAATGACTTGCCAAAGTTCACACAATGGCAGAGCTATTGATAGAACTCTGGATTGCCAGCACCCAGTCTGCTGCTGAAACCACTAGGCAGCTCTCCCTTCCCCCATGCTTCGACTTCAGTGATGGCTAGTTTTATTCCTGCTCTCAAGAGGACTATGTAGGGCACAAGCCAGCTTTTCTTTCCCCTTTGTGAAACCACTCAACCCCTCCTGAAGTTAATGGGAGCACTGAGTGTGCAAGGAATGCAGTCAGAGGCATAGAGCCCAATATGGGAAATACATTCCAACATCAGTAATCATAGTTGAGCAACAAGCATCCTGCTATTTTCATGATAAGCTTGGGTAGCTTCACTTGGGAATTCTACCAGTGTATTGAGACTAGAATGTACACCACAGATATGATGAAGGAGCCTGAATTATAATCCAGAACTAGTATGTTGTCAGACGCGAAGCTGAAGGCCAGGTCCGATCAATATTGTAAGATGTTAATACACCATGAATCACACACTAAAGTGTCTCATTGTAGCTATTTTTAAAAATACATTTATGTATGCCAGTTTAATAACAGTGGCTAATAAGTTCCCCTTGGGTATCTGCTTGCAGCACTCTCACTATTCAGAAATTTTCTACTCTGCTAATTGGATCATTCAGTTTCTGCTACCAACTTTATTTTAATGAGGTGAGCCTTTGTGGGCTGTGCTAGCAAAATGCTTCACAGACCCTCTCTTTTTCCTTTAGAAATATCTAGTGCTAGGAATATTTTTCTTATCCCTGAGTTGGCATCATTGGTTCTGCTCTACAGAGTAATAGGGGAGTTTATCCTCCAGGCTAAAGAAGCAAATGCTTTTCCAAAATGCTTTAGGAAATGCTGCAAGCTGAACTACTTTCCCCAGTTTATTGATGGCAGAACCTATCTGATTACAGTATATACAAATGTATGTCAGTCAATGGCTTTAGAAAGGAAACTGGTAGCAGAAGTGTGGGGTGTTTGAGCAAAGAACCCCAGGCTTTAGAAAGGAAAATCAGGAGCTTAGAGAATAAAATTGATACTTGGGGATGGAATATGAGAGGCTGTGAATAAATGCTGTTGCTTGCTGGTGGTGATCAGAAAGCTGGGGAAGAATAGACGAATCCTTAGAGAACTCAGAGAGCTGGATGCGGGTTAAGAGAGGGGCACTGGGTTTGGCATTTTCATCCATTATTCTGGATTAACAAATCATTCTAATGATCATTCCTCCACTGTGATAGTTATGGGAATTGGAAACTGCCTCAGCAAGGTCTGTTGTGTATGAGGGGCTCTGGTTTTTTAAATGTGCATACCTACAGCCATCCAGATCCTGGGGCAAATCCTCCGCTGGTGTAAATCGTCATCGTGCCAGAGGCGGGTCTGCCTCTCTGCATTTGGTGTGTAAGGGCCCAATCCAACTCCCATTAAGTCAATGGCAAAATTTACACTGACTTCAGCTGGAGTTGGATTGGACCGACAATCAGTCCCTAGACATGCAAGTATTATTTTATATGACTAAATCCTGTCCTTTCAACGTGCTGGTGTGTGTGTGTGTGTGTGTGTGTGTGTGTGTGTGTGCTGGTCTCTCTTAAAAGTACTAGAATTCACTGATTTATTGCTAGAGCCACTGAATTTAAATATAGTTTAAATGCTATAGCTTCCGTTGAATTTTAATTTCCCCCTAAAGCTTTAAACAAAGGGCAGCTTCTATTAAAACAAAACCAAACAACCCCTAAAAAGTCGGCTACAGAAGAAGGCAATATTTACTGTCTGTCTAAGGCCACTAGTGCCTGACATGTACAACTAGTAAAAGTTCACCCAGTTTTGTGAGTGGTCAGCTTAAATGGGCAGGAGTGTGGGCAGTGAATGGAAAGGGATGTGCATTGAGAGGCACCTTCAAACAGCGCTCCACCCTTGCATTATGCACCTCTGAATGGGTGACTGCGTTCTCGTTATCTAGGTTTCAGTTAATAAACGTTGTGATTACAGTTACAGGAGTGTCACTGTCTTCTTTTTTCCCTATTCCAAGGTAAAATGACAGCTGAATGCCAACTTTTACTTAGCCCCAGGGCTTGATACAAGCAGGAAAGCAGGGTAAGACTTGGCTAAAATACCAGAGGAAGGCAGGGAAAGGTACCAGTCGCACTCTAGCAATAGTGCTGAGAGTTGAGAGGTTTGCTAATCGTCAAATGACATTTAGCCCTTATTGTGTGATCGCATGTGTGCCTGCCCTGTCATTACTGTTCGTGTGAAAAGACATTCTAGGGATGTCTGAAGACCAGTCTCTTGATAATCACCAGTGATGCATGCAGCCCCCCCCTTCCAATTTCTGGAATCCCCGCACTACCTCAAATGCACTACCCAGGTTTCTGTATGAGAAGGTGGGAGCTGTGCAGTTTGGGCTTAGTGCAACTCTGTATATATAGAAGAAACACACTAGGAGAATAGGGCACTGTGAAGAGATCTAATGTAGTCTAAGGCAGGGGTTCTCAGCCTTTTTCTTTCTGAGCCCCCCACCCCCAAGTGCTATAGGAACTCCATGGCCCACCTGTGCCACAACAACTGTTTTTCTGCATATAAAAGCCGGGGGTAGCAAGCAGGACAATTGCACTGGGCCTCACACCACAGGGGGGACCCTGTGAAGCTAAGTTGCTCAGGCTTTGGCTTTAGCCCCAGGTGGTGGGGCTCAGTGCCCTATGCTGCCATCCCATGCGGTCGGGCTTCGGCTTTCTGGCCTGGGTTCTAGCGAGTCTAATGCTGGCCATGCTTGGCGGACCCCCTGAGACCTGCTCACAGCCCTCTAGGGGTCCCCGAACCCCTGGTTGAGAACCACAGGTCTAAGGAGCCAGCCTTGCTAAGCATTGGTGAAATATTTGGATGAAAAAATCTTTTTGAGTGCTTATCTAAACAGATCCTGGGAACCTTTTGAGGTTTGCCCATCGCTGGTTCTGAATGAGTCCTGTGAACACTGTCCCACGCTTTTACCTCTGTATAACTAGTGGAAGCTGGACAGTTCAAGACACCATTGCAGCCTCTTCCATGCTAGTGAAAATAAGGCCCCCGCACCCCCATGAACATTGACTCAACTTATTAGCAAGGTTATATTTGATTAAATGCAGCCATACTGCCCCAGGGTTATGACCTTGCAAGCTAAGCAGAATCCAGTTTGGTCAGTATTTAGATGGGTGATCTACAGTGAAAACCCATTATACTTTAGCAAGTGTCATCTGTGATTTCAACCACTATTGTGCCATTGTTTGAATAAGTCAGAAAAGCAATGTCCTGATTATCTCTGATCATTAAAAATCTCATAGCCTTTTTTGAAGAACTTAGTCTTGTTAACATAAGTGCCAGTTTCACCTGTCTGAATTCCTTTGTAGTTAAAATCGGACACGATCGGATTCACTTTGTGTCCTAATCTGCTGCGCAGAGCTGTGCATTATTAAAAGCTTGCCACTGTCCAACCTAGGAAGTAGCAAAGCTTGTGATCAGTTTGAAAAGTTTGTAGAGTTTGGGCTTTTTGTATGAGAGATGCTGCATAAATGTCTGTCTTCATTATTGTCCCCTATTCTGTTCAGTTTGTTACTGGACCAACTACCAACTTACCCAGGGCTTGGCTTGGGGTTGTTTTTGTTTTAATTACAGTCTATATAATTAGTTCCCAGCATGTTGAGGTAATAGAGAGTTGCTCCAGCAAGCTTCCAATTTCCTCATCTCATTAGGTTTTTAACGCGATTATTAGTATAATAATCAGCTATGATGATTTCTGTTTGTAGCTTTTTGCATTCTCTGATTTGCAGGGTGTCTTGATTGGCTAATTTAGGCAAATTATTTTGATTGTCTTGATGATGGTTGGTTGATTAGAACACAGCGGGGTATAATTCCTCTTCCTAGGAAACGGAGCACTCTTTTGGTTTTTGGTACCAGAGCACTGAGGATTTTTGTGTGTGTGCACATTTAATTATTATATTTGCCCACAACACTAGTCAAATGTCTCGAAAGCAATTACATTAGTGATAGAATGAGCATGGCTGATGTTAGGAGAAATTGGCAGCATGCAGAGGGGGCAGGTGGGAGGGGTTTGGGAGGATATTGAGGCAATGTGGAAGTCTCAACTCTGTGTTTGTTTCCTTATATGCTGTTTTAGGAGATTGCTGAACCTAATGGGTACAAATAATATTGTCCATAATCCCAATGGCGGGATTCTTCATGGTAAAAACTTTTGTAGCGCTAGAGGCGACTACTATGGAAGAGATGCTTTAGCCAAATGCAAATTGTTGGGCTCAATACAGGAGTAATTGGATGAAATTCTATACCCTGTGTCATGCAGGCGGACAGACTTGATGATCTAATGGTCCCTTCTGGCTTCAAAATCTATGAATCCCTTGCCAGCGTGGCCTGATTGAACTTCGTCTCTCCCTGTCATTGTGCTGTAGTTGTTGAACTGAGTCTACATGCCATTGTTTTTCTTGCCTCTTGATATCTAAAATGTGCTTGTGTTTCTAAGAATGAGGGTGGGACTCCATATTTATTGTCGCTCAGTGACTCCAGGTCAAATTTTGTCATTTTTTTGTAGTCAAAAAGCCAATTTTTGTAATTGTGCAGCTCTACAGGCTTCACCTGGGATCAGGGCAGGCTGCCGCTGACATCACTGTTAGTAATGGAGACCTTGAAGCTGCTCTCACTTACATTGATGCAAAGCATACTCTGAAGTCAATGGAATTATGACAGTATAAAACCAATTTAAGGGACTGCAAAATCTGGCCCAAACTCTACCATCAGTGGTGACAATTTTTTTTGTCCAGAACGGAATCAACTCACTCTTCCGTAGCGGCACTGGATTTGCAGTCTGAACGGTATTAAAAACTAAAAACCAGCCCTTGCTTTTATCAGTAAAGTGAGCATGTGTCTTGGAAGACGCATAGGATCCAATCCAGCAAAGCACGTAAACATGTGTTTAACTTTTAGCATGTACATTGAAGTGAGTAGGATTACTCGTGCTTATAGTTAAGCACATGCATAAGGACTTCACTGGGTTGGCGCTGTAGGGAGTAGATATGAGGATGCCATCTTTACGTAGTCTTTTTCCAATTATAACTGTGTTTTAAAGAGCAATACAGAAAGTCTTTCTCGTTAGCACTTCCACTATCCATCATTTCATTTTACAGTATGTCCTCAATTCTCAGAACATGGTGGAACCACCAAAACACATTAATAATACAAAAATGAATTCAGCATAGGAAAGAGTCAACAGCAAGCACCTTAATATAGGATAACAATCAAATTTATGATCATTGTAGTGAATTGAAAGTAAAAGCCAAACTTCCAACAGCACAAACTGTGTGGTAATGGTTACCTATTTGGGCATTTCAAATGTATGAGCAGTTCCATTCAAACTCCTAGCTTATTAGGAGAGCTGAGGGTTGTGCTGTATGGCGTTAAAGGTAATTTTTTCTAGATTTGCAATAAGGCCAGGATTTGACCTATGACCTTGGTACAAATTATCTCCATGCAAGTAACAGAGGAGCAAATAAACATATAGGATATTTTGTCGACTTTCTAGAATGAGGTTAAAGTCAATTATTAGAACGCATTAATTTCTCAAAATTAATTAAAACTATTCCTTGGGTGGGGAACTGCATGAGCAGTGTTAGGAATATGAAGAGTTCTTTGGGGAAGGGACTGTCTTCTTTGTTCTGTGTTTGTGCAGCACCTAGCACAATAGAGTTCTGATCTGTGGCTTGGACTCCTAGGCAGAACTGCAATGCTATTTAATAATAACAATAGTAATAATAAGAGAAACCAGCAAGAGTTCTTTTGTCTCCACCCCCATCCCCTCCCGGCCAGCTAGAATCTGTTTTAAGACCCAATATTAGACAAAAATATCGAAGACGTAATCAAGAACCATCTACTGCAATAGTAAAATAAACTACATTGATTTAACTTGCCCCTACAACCGTTTTAATAGGATTTTTATCTTCCCACCATCCTTATTTACAAAATAAAAATTTAATGCAACTCTTGCTGTTACAGTGGTAGATCGTAATGGTAGTAATTCCCCCTGCTGCACTGCCACACAGTCCCTTCTCTCAGGAGCCCATAGGCTGAACAGATGGTGTGCAATGCTTGTGAAGGACTGATATCATCATTTTTATTTCCAAACAGAGGGAATTCCCTAAATTTTTCACATTCCGTGCCAGGGATAAGGTAAGTTGTACAATTATCAATCTTTTCTCTCTCTACATTTTAAACTGATTTTTTCCCTTCTACAATCATTCCAAACCTCTCTCAAAGGAGAGAGGGTCCATCTGATCAAAACCTCATTGGGCAATTCTGAACATATCCTTCCCCCATGATCCAGGCACTCACTATGTTGACAGCTGAGGCCAACGGGAGTTATTGGGTCCTTAGTCATTTTGAAATCAGATCACTTATTTAGGTGTCTAACTATGGATTTAGAAGCCTAACTTTAGGCTCCTGTTTTTGAAAATCGTAGCCATAGTGATGCAAAATTACTAAAATGACTCCACTGATAAATTTCATGTCACCCCACTGATTGCACTTGCCTGCACATTCCATGACATGCTGTCTAGTCCAAGGCAGTGCTTGTTCTGAGGACCATAGCGGTAGAAACCGAGTATGCTTCAGGGAAGGTGGGAACTTGGGGATATTGTCGCTAAAAGGATCTTCCCCTTTTGCAAAAAGAAGGCATCTTACACAAAGGGCTGTGGTTTTTATTCTACTCTCAATGTGCAGACAGTTACAATACGCACCTCTTAACACTAATGACTCTGGTGCATCAGACCTGAAATTGTGTGGCAGCTTCATTGAATTTTTAGCTTTCTAATTAATTTAATATGAAAAATCACAATAGGGACAGTGCGGTGCACCCCTGGTTATTTATTTCTGTATTAACCGCTATTTATTTTACACTATATCCTCAAATTTTCAGTTTTTGACATGCCCAAGATGTTTGTGGTGTTAACAAAGGGTTGATGTTGGAGGTTTGCACAGCTACGTAGGGACAGCTGAAGCATTTGGCATCTCTGAAGATGGGAGACAGTTTGTGATTGTGGGATATCAATATTAGTTGAATGTTTCTGCTAAAATGATCAGGAGTGAAACAGTTCACCATGTTGACACGCGAGGTTTCAGAGTTGGATCATTGAAATGAAAGGGGCAGTTCACGCCCACAAGAATTGTTGTTTCAAGCCGTCTGCAGGCTCAGGAAGACGCTACTGCATCATTTACACTCACTTCAAGATTTTCTTTGCAATCCTGAGGGCTAGAAAAAATTTTTTTTTTAATAAAAAACAAAACAAAACAAACATCCTGTGGGTCCATCCTCCCCTCCCCCAAAGCTGAGAGTCTGGAATACAATTTTGCAGTTAGAGGTAGAATCTGTTGTAAATTCTATCACTGTAGAATAACCGAATACACCAGGCGCTGCTAGTAAAGGCAACACTAGCCATCACTAGTGTCTCAGGTCAGTAGATTTTATACAGTTCTCTCCATCTTACCAGATCCAGCTTCTTACCTGACTTTTCCCTTTTTATTCCTTTTGTGCCCAATATTACGGGGTGGGCTTCCCCTCTCTTTCCAGTTTGAAGAAGATAGGATCTATCGTCATCTGGAGCCAGCTCTGGCTTTCCAGTTAGAGCTGAACCGAATGCGAAACTTTGATCTCACTGCCATTCCGTGTGCCAACCACAAAATGCACCTGTACCTGGGAGCAGCTAAAGTTGAAGTGGGCACTGAGGTGACAGACTACAGGTTCTTCGTGAGGGCTATTATAAGGCATTCAGACCTGGTTACCAAGGTGGGTTTCCTGGTGTGGGAGGTCTATTTCCAAGGTTGTATGTGAAAAATATGTCAGAAGTGAGTGTGCGTGTGTGTGTAAAATCTAAACCCACTGCCTTCTACTGGATGGCATGTTACAGCTTCTAGATCATGTCTGATAGAACCTAACATTTCAAGTGTCCAGGTTCAGACTTTAGGTGGAGTGTCAAATCTATAGTAACTCCACTGGAGCTATTCCAGATTTCTGCTGATGTAACTGAGCGCACAATTTGACCTGGTATCTGAACCAGGCACCATCATCAATGTCTTTGGAAGAAAGACTCGGGAGAATTGTTCAGCCCACTGAAATGAGTTTCACCTTTTTTCTGTGTCAGATTCCACTATGGTCTTTTGCAGCCTAATGACCCTATGTTTGGGTCTGAGGGAAGGCTAGCGGAACGTAAATAACCTTTTGGCAATCTCCTGTAGGAGGCCTCCTTTGAGTATCTGCAGAATGAAGGGGAGCGCTTGCTCTTGGAAGCCATGGATGAGCTGGAGGTGGCCTTTAATAACACCAATGTGCGCACTGACTGCAACCACATCTTCTTAAACTTTGTGCCTACTGTCATCATGGATCCATCTAAGGTACATGTCCCCCATGTCTGTTACTCCTTGGCTGAATCTCACTGGAATGGAGTGTTCTGTAGGTCTCATGTTAGAGTACCAGCCATCAAAGATTGTGTAATATACAAATCCCACCTGCTGTTTTATAGGGAAAGCACAGGAAATCAGTGTATCCTAATATTCTGGAGTAATTTTTCTTTTCTATAGGAAGCCATGTAAAAATGGAGACTCTGTGGAATATATTTTTGGCTCTGGAAAGAGCCAATAGTGAATGTTGCTCCCAAGGAATACGAGACTGAGTAACACTTAGGGAATAATGGCATTGATTAGCCTCGATGGCAGGGACAGGTTTGCAAACCCTTTAATTAAAATGGTCATAGACATTTGCCCTAGTTGCCCAGAGGCACTCCAGGTCTCATTTTCAGAGGTCCTGAGCATCCTCGTGCCCAGGGACTTCAGCCGCAGCGGAGATGTTCAGTCCTCTTCTAATCAGCCCGTGTGCGTTCAGCACTGGCTGTCCCTGAACAGCCTTGGAAAAGAGGATTTTGGAGAGAATATTAGAAACTGCCTACAAATTGCCTTACTTTAATATGCGCTATTTACCAACAGGAGTATATTATAAAGTTTAATAAAACAGCCCAGAACAAGCTCAGAGTGGTAATTGCTTTGTTGATTTAAGGCACTGTACTGTAGGTGCAATGAAACATGGTTATTGTGCATATAAATGCTACTTAACTGTTTACCATTCTGGGTGCTTTTGTGCATCTCATCATTCTTCGCGATCAGAAACGTTTGCAGGAGGTGAGAGAAGAAAATTCAATCAAGGGGGCGCAGTGGGCCCACTGCAGTGTGGCACTGCGCTGGCTGGAGGTGTGACATTGCTAGGGCCTAAAAGACCCAAGTTCAAGACTAACCTTTAGGCACTCCGTGGTTCCCAAATTTGATTGGTTTATGTATTTTTAAAACATGGTTGTAAAGTGAATTGGTGAAACATCCAGCTCACGTATCACCAGTCGTTCATATTCCACAGTTTGGGAACCCCTGGCTGTCTCCAGAGGGAGACTGGAAGCCTGGTAAAAGTATCGCTCAACGCCTGCTTAGGGACTTTAATGCTCTTGCTGAGTGAAAGCGGCATTCCAGCCTCAGAAGGAGCTATCAGCGGGTGCAAGGTCTGTACTGCTGCATTCTTGCTGCTCCTGCAGTATAGCATATAAATAGAGGGGCGAGGAAGGAAAGGAAAGTGGTGGCAATTGAAGAGGTGGGCGGGAACCTTTATTAGCCCACACTTAGGTTATTCTGAATGCTGGCCTCAGGGAAATGAGCCATTCCCCACGTGTTGGTAGGGTCCGGTGTGGGAAGGAGGAATAACCAAGGGGTGGATGTATCCACAGCAGAATGGCAATGCAAACTCACTGTTCTCTGTGTGCTAAGATTGAAGAGTCCGTGCGGAGCATGGTGATGCGCTATGGAAGCCGCCTTTGGAAACTCCGTGTCCTCCAAGCAGAGCTGAAAATTAACATTCGCTTGACGCCAACTGGAAAGGCAATTCCCATCCGTCTCTTCCTGACCAATGAATCCGGCTATTACTTGGACATCAGCTTGTACAAGGAGGTGACGGACTCCAGGACCGCACAGGTAAAGCTCCATGCAGGCATGGAAGTGAGTACTACAGAATGTGGTCTTTGGGAGGGTTTTGGTTTGTTGATTTTTTTTTTTTAAGCCTGATCCAAATACCAAAGTGATTTATTATTGTTTCAGTAAATAAAGAATTGTGATTCTAGAGAGAGGTAATAGGCATGTGGGTGTGCAAAACACATAACTCATGTGGAGGTATGTAGTCTAGCCATTTGCATACACCTTGCTTTGTTCAAGCAAACAATTCTTTTCCCATTCGGAAAACTCCTTTGGAATTAGAAAATATCATCGTTGTATATACTATTGGAACTATCCTGTAGAATTTAATAGAAAATTCTATCCCTGCTCTAAGCTTACGCCGGATGGTTCAAGAAATCCATAGAAAGGATTGGCTTCTCTTTTTAAATTCTGTAGGATCAATGAATAACTTCCAGGCCCATGTGAAATTTCTGGAGAACCTTACTGTAGTCATATTTATTAAACTGGATAGGACTTTAACATGAGGGTTGTGTATGTACTATTCTTTGTGTACGGCTTACTCGTATTCTACTAAGGCACTTAACTGTTTATTAAAATGTAGAAATAAGTTTAGATTCTGACTGCAATAACAACTCTGCCATGCAGTAGAAGCAACGGAGTAAACCCTTTGGACAGTGTTTGTGTCAAACACAATGCGCTGAGTCACCATTTTTCCTTTTTCTAAATCTTTCCTGCAAGCTGCTTGGCCATGCAGTCTCTCCTGGTCTAGAGATCCTAGTATAGATAATGTCCACATGTTTTGAATGGACCAAGGAAAAGAAAAAGACATTGTGTTAATCTGCAGTGGCTCAGCTTAAAATTTGAGTTTTGTTCGCCATTTGCCAATGTGACCTTTCCTTTTGCGTTGTTTCTGGTGAGATGGTCAGAAAAATATCCCTATAAGGCATGGATTTTCTTTTTTAAAATGTTACATGTATGTTGGGGGGAGGGTGGTAGGCGGCAGGATCTTTCTGTAATTTTCACAGTATTTGATGGTTTTTTCCAGGGTAAATATGTTTCAGTCAAATCATTCTAGGGACAGGGATGGTTTTAATTAACTTTCATAATAGATTTAAGGCAGGTCTGTTCTTGTAAATGTTTGTTCTTAACTTTTTTTTCACCTTTGTCTAAAAGAATTCTTTTAGATTTCGCCCTTGTATGGTTCTAAAGAGATTAAACTTAGATAGTGAATTCCGGCTCCCCTTTTTCAGCCCAAATAGGAACTCTGGTTTAGGACAAGATCACACCCAAACAAGTTTTCCTGTTTCATTATAACATCAGTGGCTTTTGCATCCTGAGAGGTTTGTTAGATGAGTTCAGGATCCATTGCTGCATACAAGCAAGTGAACCTGGTGCTTGGATACTATCATGATTTGTAGTGATGTGGAAACCTAGATAGATAATTCACCAGAGAAGCCAAAGATAAAGTCAGGAATGGATCCAGGTCTCCTGTGCTCTAACCGCTAGAAACGCTACTTGCTTAAGGGACCAGTCCAACTCCCTGTGAATCGACTAAACGCCTCTCACTGACTTTGGTGGGAGTTGGATTAAGCCCTAAATACAGTAAAAGCCTCTTGATTACAGCACAGTGGTAGGCACTTGTTTTCCTGATTAAATAGCTCTCCTGCCAAAGAAGTTTTTTTAAAACACCAAACAAAGCAACCTATAAAGACTTAAGAATGATGTAAAATATTATATTGACAAAACCCACAAAAAGGAATACTATTTACTGAATTCCATCTCTATTTGAACTCTCTCTCCCCCCTTCCCCCCACCCAATCTTCTTTTAATCTTTATCCAGCAACTTCTGTATAAAGGAACTGGAGCTTGGAACATCAAATGTTATGATCATTCTGTTAAGAACAGCTTAATCATATGGCTCCAGCCAAATGCGTCCCTATTAAGCAGGGCTTAGTCTAATGTGGTCTCAGTTAAGCAGCACTCATTGCAGCTCAATATCATTAGCTGAAATGGATTTTCATTTGGGATTTCCAATGGATCAATTCCTTTGGTGACGCCCCATCAGAGTGGGCCCTCCCTATTAAGTGAGTCCTGATTGAGTGGACTATAAAGCACCGTGAAGTATGGCAGCTGAAAACTCATGTCACTGCTCCGGGAGTATATTTTAAACGTGTAATATCAAAACTTCAAGCCAAATGACATATGGCAAGTCTTGAACTAGCTTCCACGATCAATCAGCAGAGATATGAATGGTGTTTAGCTACTGTACTTACACTGTACTGTATTTATGCTATTCAGCAACATAAATAATAGCGATCCTCTCATTGCTGTCATGGGATATTCTCATACTCAGTCCACATAGTCACGCTGTCAGAGGAAATGCTGGTGAATGGTCAGTCTTCTCTGCATGCCGATTATGGCTAGGTACCCTTTCCTACCAGTGTGATATTGTTGTAATAAGTCAGCGATGTACAGAGTAAAGCCCTGCTTGAATAGGGTGGTAATGGGTGTTGGAACACGTCACTTTGAGATGTGTGGGTATTGCCATCTTTTGAGGGAACACAAGTAAGTCCATTCAAACTAGCATATCCTGTTGAAGTGTTCTGATGGGGACATCTCCCCTGAGCTGATCTGGTTGATGGATCTCAGGTTGCCTTTCTTTTACGCTGATCATGTTTTCTGCTGCAGATTATGTTCCAGGCATACGGAGATAAACAGGGCCCACTTCATGGCATGCTGATCAACACCCCATATGTGACAAAAGATCTGCTCCAGTCCAAGAGATTCCAGGCACAATCTTTAGGGACGACGTATATCTATGACATCCCTGAGATGTTCCGGCAGGTAAATCTTCCTTGGCAGGTTTTACTGGGGTGTTTGTAGAGTTTTGTACCAGCAAAGCGTGCCCTCGTTGCTCATCAAGGGAACCTAGTAGCTGGAGCTGTGAAACTCCACGCTGGAGCCATGAAATTGACGAGAAAGCCGGGCAACTAGAGCCTGGCTGCCACCGGCTCCCCCACTCCCAGCTGGGCTGCTGCCCGGAGGGTCCCTGCTCAGAGAGGCGAGACATACCAGCTGCCCCCAGCTGGGAGTGGGAGGAAGAGAAACCCCAGGTGGCTACCCCCCTGCTCCCTGCCCTGGCTCTCAGCCCCCAACACTGCCCCTCGTCAGTCGATGGAAGTGCTCCTGGTGAGACGCACACCGCTGACAGGAGGGTAGTGTGGACATCAGCCACTGCAGTGATTACAGTGGTGTCTGTAAGCCGACCTAAAGTAGGTTGACTTAGATTTGTAGTGTAGACATGCCCCAAGTCTGCTACGAGTCGGATTAGATAATACAGTGGTGGTAGTGTTTGGCATGGCACCAATATGAATTACAGATACTACTAACCTTTCTGCTATAGACAAGGCCTTAGTGAATGAGGTTGGTGTATGGTAGAATCCATCACACTAGGTATTTCCTGTGTGCTAGCTTGGATTCTATACCTGGCTTGTTGGGTGATCAAATCACAAAGCTGTGGCTATTGTTACTTTGACTAAAATCATGGTTCAGGGTTTGAAATTTCCTCTAAGGTGGGATCCAGTGAATAGTGTCAGCCAAATGCTGTTTATTGGGGGAGTTAATGGGTATAGAAGTAGTTTCTGTCTTGATACTGAGTCATAACAGGTTACATCAAGTATACCAAGAGTCAATCTTAACAAAAATATCTCTCTTCACCTTTATAGTCTCTGATTAAACTCTGGGATTCTATGAGTGAATATGCATTGCTCCCAACACTACCATTGCCTTCTGATATGCTAACGTATACTGAACTGGTACTGGATGATCAAGGTCAGCTGGTGCATATGAACAGGCTGCCAGGAGGAAATGAGGCAAGTTACTTTCTAAAACTACTTTCCCCGCCTTCTCATCAGCAATATGTTGTAGTTATAGACTGGCTTTGAAAATTGTGGTGAAAATGTACCAATCCAGGCTCAAAAGCTACTTGTGCTCCTTTCATGGGTGAAATCTTTCTCTTGAAAATGAAATTTTTGTCTCATTGAAGATGAATACCTTCCATACAATTGGAACTTTAACCTCCATAGTAAATTATGGTTTAGTTTCAAATTTGTGCTAATGCTATATTTTTTCCTTCTAATCAAAAGGTGTACCATTCAAGTATTTCTGGTAGCTAGAGTTTTATATTTTAAATTTTTTTTTTACAAAGCTAAATAGAAATGTTTTTGTTCACTTAAAGAAAAAAAAAAAAGGAGAGAGAACAATAATTTTATATATGTTCTATTTAAATGTTCCCCTGCAGTGTTTGGGTAATAAACTGGCAAAGTGTGTGCAACAGCCCCCTCTAGTGACTGGTCCTCTAGAGAGCCTAATGGAGTTATTCTTAACTCAAGTCTGTGCTGTGATGTTGGAAGTTCAAACTCTGCTCATGACCTCTGCGGGCTGGTGGTGGTTACTTTTGCAAGGCAGAGATTGCGGGGTTGAGCTAACTTGAAAGTGAAATTAACTAGTACAACTAGTACAAAAGTGAAACCGACCAGTTCATTTTCATTGTCCAAATTAAGTGAAGTGCAAAAAGTAAATCTGTCTCTTCAGCTATTTAAGTTTAAACAATCTAAGGTGGTAGTTGCATTCATTTTTTATATGATTGTTAAACTAACCGTATCCCTTTAACCAGATATGTAACCTTAAGACTGGCAAGAGTGTCGTTCCTATATCAAAACCATTGGGAGGAGAGAGTAGGTTATTCCAACAAAGAAGTTCAATAGAGGTTTGCAGCAGTGTTTACTGCGTCTCTCTTTATAAGCCCTTTGTCAGGGAAAGGCTTTGAATCTGAATTTTCGAGTCAAACCCAGTCAATAAACGGAGACGTAAGGAGGTTTTTTTCCGCTGCTGCTGGGGGTATAGGAAGAATGGTTTCACTAATGTAATTAAAACCCCAAATGAGTGCTTTTTTTTTTTTTTTTTTTTGGTTAATTTTGTTTTTTGCCCAGAAGTCCACGGCTGTGCGAAGTCTCTTGCCACGATCTTTCTCTTTCCGTCTGCATTTCTCTCTGCTCTCGTTCTGTGTTTGAGCGGGTAGAGACTGGGGGAATAGCGAAGTCCCCGAGGGACAGAGCTCTGTTCTTGCTGAAATTACAAGCACAGAGCTGCCTGGGCATGAACATGTAGTGTTTACTCTGCCAGTATGAATACAAATAGTCTTATTATACGAGATTCTGTACCCAAAGACCAAAAAAAAATTAGTTTTTTTTAACCCTTGAAAGACTTAGTTGTGCCTTGTGTGGAAACAAGTGACATAGCAGCATAAAGAGCCCTGCGGTGGCTATACAAATAATGCCCTGGTTAAAACTCCGTCTCTGTGATGCTGTTACACTATACGGTGAGTTGTTTGAATTCTTGCCTTATTTTCAAACAACCTGGAGGTGGTGTTTGGGGTGTTTATCCCCACCTTTTGCTGTCCATACGCTTTGAAGATGATTGAGAATGGAAGTATGTGGCCAATTCTGAGTCGTGTCTCGATGACTCCATTGAGATTCTGGACTGGGCTACTCCCTCGTGCAATCTTCCGGTGCGTGCTCTCTGTCTCAATTGAAGCAGAGAGAGAGAGAGAGAGACTGAAGACTCCATTTCTCTCCTTTCCCAGAGAGGTTTGTGGCTAATGCTCCGGGCAGCTTGTAAACGATGTCAGCCAAGCCAGTTCTCCGATAGATTAGTTACAGTAGGACAATGCACAGTGAAAATGAGGTTTGAGGTGTTAGTATCTTATTCTGTTACTAGTAGCCAGGGGACACAATAGTACACCTTCACTGGAGAAGTGGCCAATCTAAGGAAGGGGTTTCAGCAGTCAAAAGTCTGAAGGACAGGTGACACGCAAAAGATGACGAGCTGTCGAACAGATGCATTCCTCTGTGCTGCATTCACTGTATCAGGGAGAGCTGACTTTAGGCTTTTACGGTTTAATTTGTTTTAGCCGAGGAAACAGATTTGTCACAAGCCTGCACTCAAGGTCCTCGCACCAAGGAAGATGGCAAGTGGGAGGGGAGGAGGGACAGTTGAGGTTTGATTCCTCAGCTTCATCTCTGGAATGGAAAAGGCAACCTGGATAAAACCAAGCTGACAGGCGTGTTTAAAAAGAAGAGGCAGTAAATAGATCCATGCTGCTTTTCTCACAAATAAGATGGGTCCCACAGATGCTGCATATTTCTACCTAGAAGTTATGCAGACTGTTATCTACCAGGAACAAAGGGTCCTTGCTGTCATCCACCTTTGTGGGAGAAGCTTGTAGTTCTGGGTGTAGATAGGCATTGTCCAGGAGACATAGAAGAGAGGAAAATTATAACATTTTAAACTGGTTCAGCTCTTTGTTTCAGACACATTTGAGAATTTGACATCTTTTCACCAAATACATTTCATTTGTTCTCCAAACTTGTCTGAATGTATTTGAGAGGATACGTTAACATAAACAAACACGCTCTCCTTTAAAATGATAAAGTCGATAGGACTTGTTGCATAGTGAATCATGAATGGAAGGCAATGTGGCTAAAGGAGTGAGCACAAGATGGAAGTTAGACCTCTTAGGTCCTTATCGTTGGGCCCTTATCGCCCGTCTCTCACTTTCGTCACTGGTAAAATAGGCTAGTACTGATGTAGTTCATGCTGTTGTGAGGATTAATTAGTTAAAATTTACAAAAACAAAAAAACCCCAAACACTGTAATTACCATATCAGTGCTAGGTGTTACATTGCAGTGCCACACAAACAGAGGATGTAATTGAAGCTAGGTGATATGCTATAATGGTGAAAGAAGAAGAACAGGAGTACTTGTGGCACCTTAGAGACTAACAGACACTTTTTTGGTTCTGTTAACTCAGTGGCAAAGTCTGAGTTGAATTTAAAAGCTGGTTGAAATGGGTGAAAGTGGAGGGAGGACGAGGAGTACTATTAGGACCTGACATAAATTGCAATTTTTCTTTTCCTTATAGAACCCCATAAAATGTCTAAATAATGCTGTGAAGGTAAATTTTCCTCAGCTCCACAGCTATACAAAACGGCTTTATTTGTTTCTTTATGATGATCTTTTCAGAGGAGATTGGTAAACTTAAGAGATGGGTGATGGGAAAGAGTCTTCCTTCTCAAGTTAGTTCACAACCAAGTCATGTTGGCAATGACTGAAAGTCACAACCATTGGATAACTGGTTTGAGAGACGTTTGGTGGTCTCAGACCAGATCTTAGTGGACAGATAACCACATCACAAAAACCACCACCATGTTTGACAGTAATTATGTCTCTTGCTGGCAGACTCAACAAAAAGGCCAAGGACTTAATGGACTATGACGATGGAACTCCGCACTCATTCCTAGATTTTGGTCCTGCTGGCTTGGGGATGAGATGTCTTAGTAGGATAGTGTGGGGGAGGTTGCACTGCTACAGGCCAGGCTGTACCTGTTCTCTGGCTACACAGAAACTCTGGGGGCTTTCAAGACAGTGGTGTCTTTTTCAAGTCATTTTTCCATTCAGACAGTTCTGAGTGGTGTCCACTGACTCTTTGGATGACTTCTTGAGAAGTGGACTTTGTCCAGTTTTCTTCTCAGTGTCCCTTTCTCTGGATTCCTCATTTTGACCCTGTGACCTGCACCTCCATCCTTATTTGTTCATTTTTGTCCCCAGTACTCAGTTAAACTCTGGGTTCTGTAGCCCCTCCTAGCCTGAGAGGTGTTTGCCTTTTGCTCCACTAGGCTCCACCCACACTCCCAGGATTTAAATAGACTGGCACTAAATTCACAACAGCATAACATTCAAAACTCTTTTGGAGCTAATTTGCTAATACAGGTTTGTTAGTGGCAGAAAATATGTATGTAGGAGAGCCGAAGAAGGTCTAGCATGTGGACAATAAAGTCTTAGCAGCCAGCAATAATTCCATCACGTTCCCTGGCAAATTGGAGCGAAGACTGTGACTGTCTATGGGACAAAAGTCACACATGGGAACATGTCAAAAACGAAGTGCCAGCTAGGTGGACGCTCAGGATGCCTCAGAATCAGGCCCTAAAATGGATAGACACATGGCACTGAAATTTGTAAGTTTAAATAAAAAGTTGCATAATTGAAAAAGAAAAATATTGCATTGCAAAAATTTGCAAACAAAAACATCTCTGCTTGTTAAGGTTTTCAGTTAAATCGTTTTAAGTTCAGATAGTTGATATGTTTGTATACATTCCACCACAACTTTTTTTAAACTAACTCCTGCTAGTTTGTATCTTCACATTTAAAAAAAATAATAAAAATAAAAAAAGTCTGGACTGTTCAGAGTTCAGTGCGGCAAGGTGCTGAGGAGTTTCTACGGAGGGTGTTCCGGGGGGGTCCCTTTGGCAGCAGCAGGGGCTGGAGGTGCTCAGAATCTTGCACTCTTGGAATACAGATCGATGGGGTCTATGGAGAACTTTGCATGTTTTGATTTAGGTGTATGGCTGACAGTTGCTCTCTTACAGACTGTCTACCCTAGAAGTTTAACTGCCATGGCTGAGGCTGTAACATGAATCTCTAATATGGTTCTATAAGCATGTTGTCCTGTTAGAACATGGATGACTCTAGCAGTGCCAGACAATGGTGTGTTAGCACAGGGAGATTTTTACAGGATTTTCCAAAGTACCCAGCAGCTTCCATTGAGAGAACATTTAAAAATGTGTCTCTTTCATTGAGTAGCTCTTCTGAAAGTCTGGCCTATAGTTCAGAGTGGATAGTCTTACCTGGGGAGCTATATCAATCACCTCCTACCAGTCTCCTCAAGGAGTACTATATTGAGTCTAAAGACTGGGGCTGAATGTCAGAGCACCACAGCCTCCAAGTGCGGGAGAGGCGGGAGAAACTCCAGCCTTGGCTGCCTCACAGAGAGAGATTGGAGGAGGGGAGGAAGGAGAGCCCGAGCCTGGATGGCCGGGCTCTGGCTATCTGCCTCCCAGGTGTGCATGGCCCTTCTGCATGCCCCACAGCCACCCGGGATTGACAACCAGAGCTCTTCCCTCCTTCCCCCCCTAAAAAGCACACCGCTCGTGCTCCCCCTTCTCCCCATTCCCATGCCTCCCTGGGGAGGCCTACCCCTTACCTTAGACCAGCAGTTCTCAAACTATCCAAAAATTTATCTGAAATCCCACCATTAAAAAAGTGATCGTTTTTGTGGGCCATCAGGTCACTCTTCATACTGTTAGAGATTTCACTGCTCATTTTTAAAGAGGGGGCATGCTAAGCATTTTATAAACTTTGACCCAAATTCACCACCGCCTTCAGAGTCCATGGAGTTGTGCCCCCTTATGGCAACAGTGAATTTGGCCCTTCAAGACAAGGAGATAATGGATGTAACTGGGACACCCCTGGCGCTGCTCCACCCCCAGTTCTCCAGCTAGGTCACATGGAAATGTACATAGGAAGACAATGTCATTTTTCCCTGTTGACACTAGATGTCACAGTTTTTCCTTCACAGTAACCTGAGCGTGAGACAGAGTCTCTAATTGAACCTTTTTGTGAAGCATTTGCCAGCATCCTTTCCGTTGCAGGTGGGAAGATTTGGCCAGGTGTGTTACAGGACAGAACTAAGTAAAGGGCTAGAGGAACCCCTGTGCAGCAGCTCCAGGTGTTGTTTGGTGCAGCAGAGGGATAGCTAATGAGTATTGTGCAGGGAAGGCTTAATAGTTAAACTGTTTTTATGTTCTGTGGATTCTATTTTGTTGCCTTGCATTCCCCTCTCTTATGGTAGGGCTTAAGGTATTAAAACCTCAGAGCTCGAACACGTATAGTAATTCTGGAAGAACTTGGGTTGCATGATTACAAGGTCTGTAAAATAACGAAGGGTTGGAAGGGGAATGGAATAAGTTTGTCTGTGTGTGTTTCCATTCATGCTCCCCCCACATTTGTTTTATGACAGTGACTGCAATTCTGTGTGTTTAGAACTCCTTCCCTTGATAAGACTTAGGAACAAACTCTTTATAAAGGCTCTTGGAGGCTGTAGACAGGGAACCTGGGCAACTCTTTCTGTTGTACTCATTGGGAACCATTCTTGTGCAGTTGTTCATTAGGTGAGCCTCCTGTCACAGAATACCTTAGGCCCCATCGGCACTTCGATACCTGATGGCAATAGCGTAAGGACCAGAATAGAACAGCTTTTTTTGTTGAGAACTGTAGAATGCTGTTTTACTGAAAGATGAAAGTTTCTCGAAATGTGGAGTGGGACACATGAATTTAAAAGAACAAACTTCCTGACGTGGGTTCCTGAGCATTGGTGAAGGCAAATCTTCTTTTTTTTTTTTTCTTTCTTTCTTTTCCTTTTTATATGCCTGGAACATTTAATGTGCCCATAAATTAATAATGGGTGTGAAGAGTAGACCTATTTAGTGGGTCTTTTTTAAGTCCATGTTAGGATTATAATGAATGGTGGGACACATGCAGAAGACACTGGAATATGGAATTTTGAGCACAAAACTGCACTGTTCAACAGCAGTTCATATGGTTAAAAGCAGATGCCTCATAGCAACTCAGATTGCCGAGGTCGGTTAATCCTCCATGCTGATCAATTACTTCAGCATGCTATTTCTCACACACAGCTTCACAGACAACAGTAACATCTGTAACCCTCATTTTATTGTGTGTGTGTGTGTGTGTGTGTGTGTGTGTGTGTGTGTGTGTGAGAGAGAGAGAGAGGCGCTAGTAGTTTAAGATTTGAAAGCTTTGCATTCTAAACATCAATTTTCAGATGCTTATAACCTACTAAAATGTATTTTTGAGCTGGAACTTCTCATGTTTGGTCTTAGCCAGGAGGTTAATTTTTGGAAATTTATAAGAAAATCAATTCAGCCATTTTTGAGTTACCGGTGTTGAAAAAACAGACTTTTTTTCCAGTGGTTAAGATAAGTGTTTAGATTCTTTTATACAGTCAAGCACTACTCGGGGCAATGCTTAATGCTATTCAAAAATACAGAAGAAAAAAAGTTATTTCCTATGCTGCCCTTCCTGTAAGGTTAGTTTTGCAAAGTTTTATACTTAAACCTCATCTCCCACATATACATATACATATAATCTCTCTCTCTCTCTCTCTCTCTCTCTCTCTCTCTCTCTCAAAAAAAAAAGATAATGGCCCACATTTATTCTTTAACTCAAGGAGTAGAAGTCTGTTCTATGGGCCAGAAGTTTCAGATGCTGTTGCTGACCCATGTAGGGGGTCATGGTTGCATCCAGTGCAATTTTTGTGGGTTATTTTCCCCTTCAGTCTTATTACTGAAAAAACAACCCAACCCCACCACATTCAGTATCCATCCTGTGCACTGAAGGCCTGTTCCAACACCCACTGGAGTCAATAGACACTGGTTCAGGCCCTGAATGAGGCAGAGGTTGCCTGGGGAAAAAGTATGTGATGATGTTATTAAGAACTGGATCACAATATATATGCATGAGGAGGAAGAATGAAGGTTGCATGGGTAACCTTTATTCTGGTATTTCCTAACTTTTGAGAGCTTGACTTTGAAATCTTTAAATTTCCTTTTTGGTATAGTTTTTGTATGATGTAATATATAATACATATCTGTACATGCACGTATAGATGTGCATATAAAACGCACATATATACATAGACTAGAACGGGAGATGAGATGTGATTTGTGTAACCATGAAGACTCTAAGAGGGAAATGCTGTATGTTAATTGTCAGCAAACTTTTTAAAAAAACCATCAGCCCTCTTAGGGACATTTTCAGAGAGCCATGTCCAGGTTTCCAAATTTCAAAATAAATAAATAAAATTAAGCATGGTAAAAAGTACACATGCTCGAACGTCATCCTTGTGCGGAGAGAAATAGAGTGAAATAACACGATTGCCATAAACACCAATGCTGGTGAATAACAAGCTGTTCTAGTTTACATTAGATTTTGTGTCAACTACATTTTCTTGAGGAATTACTGAACATGGTAGAAAGGGTCCTGCAGCTTCCCCCCAGGGTCCCTACCATTTGCATCCATGTCCCATCACTTCTTGTATCTGCTGTGCTACTGTGAGAGAGAATGGAACCATAGTTTCTTCCCGTTCCCTCTGGTATCTGTCGTCAACAGCTCTGACTGCCACTGGCAGTCAATTTGTAACTGAATCAGTGTGTGTATTACTGTTCACATTGATAGCACAATTAATGTTGAAGTCAATTTTGGTGTTAATTTTAGGTCATGATTAGTGTTGACACTGTGTGTCAAACTAATGACATTTTAGCATCATGAAAATGAACATTAGTTAATATCACGTTTTTACTATCTGCTAACGGTTACATTAAGCCAAGATCTCCTGGGAGAGGGTGTGTATAAAATTATATATATAAAACGTGTGTGTGTGTAATGGTATTCTGCATTGCTGGTGTTACTCAGGGAGCAAATGACATCTAAGCACTGCATCCTAATCACAGTTCGGAACACCAGAAATAATGATCGCTTCTGATCGGAGGCTGTGAATAATTCATCTGGTTTGATTTTCACGTTCTGTCCAGTGATACTTTTCAAACCAAATGTGTTTCTACAGAAGAATAATGGCCCCACTTCTTATGGAAATACTGTGGCACAAATCATTTCACCAACATAAAAACAGTTAAATAAGACGGTTCTTGTTTTTATTTTTTCCCCCCCGCTCCTGCTCTCTCTCTCTCTCGCTCTTCCTTGTGCTGGGGATCAAAGTGTGGCAAGACAAGCACTTCCAATACTGCTGTGGCTGTTTTCAAGATCCTATTTTTAAACCACCACCCCTCGCCATCACCCCGTGATTGTTCTGGCAGCACTCTTAGGTGATTAGCTCAGCCTGCCTAATTAACCTGTGAACTCTCCCTTTTTGGCATGCTGCCGTTAAGTTAAAAACCACATTTTTTTTTCTCTAAAATAGAAAGCTCTCCCCTCCTACCCATAAATTTAAACAGCATATGAGCCTTTCAAAGAAAAAAAATCCTTGGCTGTGCCCTGTGTTTTTTATTACTAGCCAACTAACACTGATGATAGTATATGTTGGGGAATCAAAAAGAGACGTGAAATAGTGTAGTGACACATTTGTGCTTTTTTATAGCATACGTTTGTTTCTGACTTTTCATTATAAAACTATTTTCAAGAGTATATATAATTACTTGGATATGAAAATTCATTGTACCCTAGTTAAATAACGCTATAGCAGTGGGGCAAAGAGAATT
Source organism: Malaclemys terrapin pileata (assembly GCF_027887155.1). Taxonomy (NCBI): domain Eukaryota; kingdom Metazoa; phylum Chordata; order Testudines; family Emydidae; genus Malaclemys; species Malaclemys terrapin. The sequence continues at coordinate 7,818,538 of NC_071522.1, read as the reverse complement.
TAAGATAAGGATGTGCATTACATATGCAGAACCCCAGGCTGGAAAGCAAATATGGTGCTTCTGTTCTGAGTTGTATTGTATTGGTAGGAAGTTTTTTTTGAGTATGGAGGCTTCTATTCTAACATACAGAAATCATTGCGTTGATCTTGCATCCAGGGAGGCAGCCTGATCTTGAGAATGGAGCATGGGACTGACAGTTAGGACTCTTGATTGGAATCCGGCCCTGACACTGGTCCACTGAGAGAGCAGGAGCAAGACAATTAATTCCTCTGTGCCTCAGTTTACCCATCTGTAAACTGAGGATAGTAATATTTTATCTTTGCAAAGCACATTATGAGCCTGTCAGGGTGTGTGTGATCCTGTTTCCTTCTTTTGACTGGCCACAGGGAGGATTAAGGACCTAGTCTTACTGAAAGCTAACAGCGCTGCTCCTGTAGCTTGAGTGGTTTTGTGCTTGTGTGTTGGTTCTGAATATTCCAGGTTTCATCCCTGCTAATGACCTTAGTCTGGTGGTAGCCAGGGCGGCCGTGGTTTGTTACACTAGGGTAGATATCTGTGCAAAATATTAGTATTTTGTGTGTCTTCTCTTGGAAGAAGTTTACAGTGCAATTTGTGTGCCATTTTTAAGAAAAGAAAGTAAAAGGGAGTCTGGGCAACTATCTCCCCAGAATTAAAACTGGGATTCCTGCCTTATTTGGCGTGGAGGCTGGCCTCAGAACTTTTTGTGAAGTGCCCACTTCAAGTTTTTAGTTATGACTTTAATGAGGAAATAAGGATTTTTTTTTTTTTTTTTTTACTGTCGGAAATATAATGGAGGATTGAACTGATCTGTGGCCAAACTTGTGTTTTATTAAACTACCTGTGAGAGGGATGCCCTCTTGGGCAGCCCACAGTGTCTTCGGGCTAATCCGGAAGTCCTTAACTCAGTGCTTACTCATTTTGATGATGATGATTTATTGTAAGTTTGCCCATCCTAAGTGCCAGATCCTGAGCTACTTAAATTCAGCCCATGACCGCTCTCCCTGTAATTGTGAGGCCAGGAGGACAAAGATGATCAGTTGCAAGGTTTGGGGGTGGTTGCTGCTGAAATTAAAAAGGGAAATGCTATGGCTGCTGGATTTATTTTTGATCAATAAGCTTGTCCTTTGGGCTCCTGGTAAGTTGTCCATGTGATCCTTGTTGTCTTTGCTGAGGCTCAGAGGTCTTTGGGGTGGTCAGCAGCTGCAGCGACTTGTTGTATAGCATTAAGGCTTTCCATTAATTTAGCAACAAGATTGGTATTTGAGCAAAACATCCAGCTGACCTTTTGGGGTTTATGCTCCTGTCTCTGCAACTGATGCATATCTCTCGCCTCTAAACACTCTGCAGTTTGATGCTGAAACTTACCTGTACATCAGCAAATATTAATAAAAATTACCTACCTCCGGCCCCCAGTGCCATATCATTTAAAATGAGAGTGAAGAAATGGAGCCCATAGGAAGATGCACAGAAAGCTCTAACGTTCTATTCGCCTGCGATCCCAGCCATTGAAAGGGAGGAGAAGGGAAAGGAGCTGTCAGAGAGCTGTGATGTTTTTGGATAGCTGCCTGCATTTTCTCCAATGATCCTTTGATTAATTTCTCTGTCGGGCTTTTTTTTTTTTTTTTAAATGAAACTATTACACTGTATCTTATTGCAGACATTGATTGGCTCTTGTCTGTGTATTGTGCCCATTTTGATTTGTATTAAACAGCACATATCTATCTGCTGCTTCTCTCCCTCCCCCCCCCCCCATCCCACCTCCCTTCTAGTTCATAATGCTCAGAATCCCAAGTATCCGCAATGAGAGCTTCACCCATACTGATTGCAAAGGATGTGCAATCGGCTTGAGGAATGTGTACTCTGCTTGTGATCGCTGGGCCAGCCGAGACTGGGTGAAGCATGTGGCTTTCAGAGCTAGGCTGCTATTTACATCTGTTAATGGTGCTCCTTGATGGCCAGCTCCCCAGTGCGATCATACACAGAGGCTAAGAGGCGAGAGAGATGCAGTCTCCAGAAGTTGCTCATCTCCATTAGGCAGGACTAGGAGAGATCATCTGGTGATTTAAAAAAAAAAAAGAAAAAGAAAAAGAAAAATACTCAATAAAAACACATTACTTATACAGGTGAGCTTGAAAAGTCAGGCTGAAGGCGAAAGAGGCTGCAGCGGTGTCTGTGGAAAGCAAGGGGACAGAGACACAAACGCAGGAGAAGGGTGGAAAACAAAAGTCGAGACAGTTGAGAAATAAAGGGATTAAAGCAGAGAGGGCAACAGGAGATGGAAAGGAGCTGATGAGCGTTCTAGGCCAGGAGTCCTTCTGAAATGTGATTGGCTGGGTGGCCCTGAAGAGATGGTAGGAACTCCTGTAAACAAAGGGCACTGAAACAGAATGCTTTAACTAACCCCATGTCCTCTGTGACACACACTAAGCTCAGCGAGAAGAGAGAAGGATCTTGTAGGATGTGTCTCGGAGCGATGGTAAATCCCTGAATGGATTGCCTAGAATAGATGGTAAAGGGAGAAACAATGCTACTGAATGTCTTGGGTGGGGAAAATGCAGCCACACGAGGAAATGTGTTCCAGGGGCTGGGGTGGCAAGTTGAGGACTGGTTTTGTAGTCCTTACTCCAGCAATACTCTCGGTGAAGAACGCAGATTGGGAACCTTATTGAGCTCGTGTATCCACAGTGCTGTACTTAGTGGGTCCTCACATACCATGCATGATTTTGAATCAAGTGAGCATGGAGGCAGAAATCCATCTATTAGTATTGGAATATTTATATTTGAAACTCCCCCCCACCCCTTTTGTGTGACCACAGATTGGCATGGTGGCTTGGAAAATTACCCTCAAGAGCCCTGAGTGCCCAGATGGCCGTGATATCATAGTCATTGGCAATGACATTACGTACCGAATAGGGTCCTTTGGGCCCCAAGAGGACCTGCTGTTCCTTAGGGCTTCTGAACTTGCTCGAACAGAGGGTATCCCACGAATTTATGTGGCTGCCAACAGTGGAGCGAGGATTGGTTTGGCTGAGGAGATTCGTCACATGTTTCATGTTGCCTGGGAAGACCCCAATGACCCTTATAAAGTAAGTAAACGCTCGATCTCGGAGGCAGTGTGCAATAGCAGAACTATGGGATGTACCACAGGCTAGTCTTATATTTGCAGTAGCCAGTCTCTCTTCAAAGAGACGAGCTAAAGCTCTGCCAGACATTTAGGCATAAAGTTAGCCTTGGTACTGGCTCACTAATTAGCAGAGTTACACCAAGGAGGAATTCAGGCCCGATTTTCAGAGGTTCTGGGCATCCTTGACCTCCGCTGGAGCTGCAGGTGCTGAAAAACTCCTATTATTACCCCTTCTGGATAAATACATCTCTTGGAAAGGCTTCTTTTTTGGGATGGGGCCACAGGAGGGATTCGTTGATGAGAATGAGTAAAACTAATTATTTGTCCCCACAGGGTTATAAATACTTGTACCTAACGCCTCAAGATTATAAGAAAGTGAGTGCCCTGAACTCCGTTCATTGTGAGCATGTGGAAGACGAAGGAGAATCCAGGTAAACTGCTGGGTCTAATCCTGTTTCACTTTGGATATATATGAAGGACACCTGTCACTTCCTTGTCTGTTTTCTCTTGTCTAGTCCCCAGGACATCCTATAGTGTCCAGTCTGAGAACACATTTTCCCCCGTTATTACATATGAACTAGAACAGGATAAAATGTTTTATCATGAAACATCTTGAAATGCCCTATCAAATGTAGTGGACCAAATAACATTTGTATTGCACTAATGCCTAGGAGCCCCTATCGTGGAGCAGGGCCTCAGTGTGCTAGGCACTGTATAAACACAAAGATGGCCCTGCCCCCAAAGAGTTTACAGTCTGAGTAAGGGAAGTGCCTTCTCGATTGGAAATACATAGTAGCGACAAGAGAACCCACTCAAGTGAATGTTTAACCGATTTTCATTCTATGGCATGGGGTGCAGCTGCAGAACTGTCCTTTCCAAAAGGTTCAATTTCTATTCTAGGCAGCAAACAGCACCTACCCCTTCCACCTGCCCCCAGTGAGGGCACCACAAGTGTTGAGAATAAGAAAGGAGACACCGAGATTCTTAATGTGAGGCCTGGAGGTGGAAGGAGGGGGATATGCCTGGAGAGAAAAATGAGGTTTGCAGACAGATGGATGGGCTGTAAAAGAACAGGAAGGAGAGAGGAGGTTGGGAGCAGGAATTAGAGAGAGAGGCCAGGCCTCAATTCGGAGAAGCACTTAAGCACATGCTTAAGTTCATTTCTGAATCAGAGCCTCATGGAACAGAGAGATGTTAAGCCAGGAAGAGGAGGGAGACAGGACTGGAGAAGAAAAGGCATGAAAGAGGAAAGTAAAGAGAAGGTAGGAGCCTAATTACAATTTCTCATTCTCTCTCAATTTTTTTTTTCTTTTGGTCCCATTCCCTTCATTCCTTGCCCCTTTCCCCATAATCAGCTAGATCTCCTCATCTGCAGAGACAACCAAGGAACATTTCTCACTGAAGCTGACTTCAGTGTTGCCCCATACGTTTGTCAGTAACCTGTACAGCTCAGTCAGCCATTTCTTCCCTATGGCGCTGCTTTGGCTGTCAGTGTGTAGGCCGGTTCCTTGGTGTTCAGCAAAGCCGTGGGTTGAGAACTGGCCGGTTTCTGCACACTACTGTTTGCAGCCTTAATGCTATTTAGTCACTTTCCATGTTCTTAGCAGCAAATTGATTTGACAAATCATTGGATCTTGTGTCTCAAAGTCTGTCTGTCTCCCTGCAGGTATAAGATAACCGATATTATTGGGAAGGAAGAAGGACTTGGAGTGGAGAACCTCCGAGGATCTGGGATGATTGCAGGAGAATCATCATTAGCCTATGAGGATATTATCACCATCAACCTGGTAATCCCCAACTGCTTTCTCTTCTTGCAACTTCATCTCCTATTTCAGCTGAAAATTTGACCATGGAGTTCAGAATGTACATCTAGGGTCAGACCAACAGCTGGTGTAAATTGGCATATTCCCATGGATTTAGTGGAGCTATACCAATTAACAGCAGCGGAGGATCTGGCTGCTAAAACGTTTTCTTTTTGAAACAGCGAGGTGCATTTCAGAGTGTTTTTACATGCATTTGAAAAGCAAAGCAGCTCTAGTTTGACTTAGTGGTCTGTTCAATTAACAAGCCATTGCTTTTTTTATTTTATTTTGTTTTATAAAACATATTCATCGTTCATTTTTAAATGAAATCTTAGATTCTGGAGCACAGTTCTGCACTGAGGGGTGGATTCTGTGGCCACAGAATACACAGGGGCCTGAAGTAAACACACCAGACTGCCTGGGTCGATGCATTTTTGGAGGTACGATAGGATATGACGCAAATGTGATTTGTATTTGTAGGTAACGTGTCGGGCGATTGGAATTGGGGCCTATCTTGTCCGGCTAGGACAGAGGACTATCCAAGTAGAGAACTCCCATATAATCCTGACTGGAGCTGGAGCCCTCAACAAAGTAAGTTCAATGCATCAGAATTCAATTTTGATCATGCTCTTTGGTGTGGACTGTATGAAATGAATGCGTGCTTCTGTGCGACAAGCCTCTTCTCACACAACCGACCCCCACTACAATTGGCATGATTTGGCCCATTTATTGTCTGCAGAAAAGTCAGACTGTATGGATCAGGGAGACTGAATTCCCTTCTCAGTCCTATGGACAGTGCCTGCAGTCCAGGGCTGAGTCCTGGGGCAGTATGTGGGATGCTTGCACTACTGCTGCCTGTGCTGGACCTGTTTTGTGGCTAAAGTAGTTCAATCTCCAATATTTTGCACCTAAATTCACTGAAAGAAAATAAAATCGAATGTGGATTTTTAGGAATGATGCTGTATTTGGGCTGAGAGAATGTCCTCTCCCGACCATAATCGTCTGCAATATTGCCATTGTCTGCCTGAATCCAGTCCATCTTTTCCATAGACAGCATCCTGCTACGTGGCAGTTCCTGTTTGGAGTGTGCTCTAGCTCAGGTTCTCTCTCTCACTCGCTTGCTTGTGAGTCTGTTCTTGGCTGCTGTCTGTGTGCGCACAGTGGGCAGAATGTTGAAACAGAACAGATGTGTTTAAAATGCGTTCTCCCAATAGGGCTGAGGAAACGTAATAGTTAGAGGTTTGCAGACCTCTCCAGGTTTTTTTTTTTTTTTTTCCCCCTGTTCATAAAATTAGTCCATTTGAGCAATTTTTTGTTTAATTGAAACCCAGGGTGATTTTTTTTTTTTTTTTACAAGGATGACCCAGTTAATAAAAACAGGCATAATGTAACCAGTGACTATGATGGTCAAAGAGATACTGACCCATATAGGAAGGCTTTGTACTCCGTCTTCCATTGATTTCAGTGGGCTCATGCTAGGTTGCCTATCATGGTCTCGCTGAAGGAAAGCCTGTGTTATGTAACTGATACATTATCCCCCAGAGGTACATTAGGGGAAGGTCCTGAGAATCTGAGTCCCTTGATCAAGAGGGCCCCGTCATGGAGGAGCAGGTGAACCCTGCGTGACATTGCACTCTATATGATTTTAGCAAAATATGCTACTGAGTGTGAATAGAACGTAACTGGAATGTGCTTCATGCAAAAGGTCTCTTGTAAGGTATCATTACAAAGTTGATGATCTACTGAATGTGTTCATCCTATTTATATGAATGTATCATTCTTCTACCTGAAACTAGAAATATGAAATATAACTCTGAGCACCTATTGTAATTATGCAAAGTGTGGGACATTAATGGTGGTTTGGAATCTTGATGGCTCCCATTAACCAGGACAATTGACTGTAGATGGCTCTGTTTTACTTGCAAGTCTTCCTGTATACCTGTGTGGTGGCAAGTGGGTAATGAAGTCTTACAGTGACCTGTGATCATGTCACCTGAACTGGAATCCATCGTTAACCTGGTGTTTTTCCATTTAGAAGGAAGGGTGGGAACCCAGAGAGGGACAAAGGATTCCCGCCTTATGCAAAAGATATATAAGTGGGTGGAACAGAACAAAGGGTGTGTGTGATGGGGTACATGACTCACCACCTCTGGCGCCTCCCACTGATTGCTCCGGGAATTAGCTCGTCAGCTGCGGCGTGCCCTTGACGCGTGGTGCCTCGCCCGTCGTCTGCTCTGCCGCTCTGGGACCCACGTTGCTCCCTGCTCGGCAGCGTCCTCTTCAGGACGCTGCCCTCCGGCAATGCCCACTACTCCAGTCTCACCCCCTTCCGGGGGGGTGGGCGTGGGGGAAGGGGTTAACAGCAGTCCTTCGGCCTGCACCTGCCTCAGTGGCCAACCACAACCCCAAAGTCTAGCCCATTCTTTCAGGAGCCAGTTGCAGTCTATTTCGGCCACACTCCTCTGTAGCCAGGTGCAGTATAAAGAGGGGCAGGGGGGACCCAGGCCCACCCACTACTCTGGGTCCCAACCCAGGGACCCTCTAGCGTCAGCCTCTCTCTGCTCTCCTTCGCTCCCCTCTTGTTCACCTATTTTCTCTGGGCCACTTCCCCTTTGGCCCTTTTTAGCAGGGGCCACAGCCTGGTAGGTAACTGTGCTGGAGCTCTCCTCTGCTCCCCCAGAGCCTGCCCAGCACTGCTCTGTCCAAGGTGCTACCTCTTTACCTCAGGAGCCAGTCCTCCTCCCTTGCTAGTCAGGGAGTGACTCCCTTCTCCCCTGCTAGGCAGCCTTTATATAGGACCCAGCCTGGCCCTGATTGGCTGCCTCTCCCTTTGCCCTGATTGGCTCTCCAAAGGCCTTTGCTGATTGGCTGCTGGCCTGCACAGCCTCTCTGGCCTGTTCCAGCCCTTTTTCTCAGGGGGTCGGGCAGCTGCCCCACCACAGGGTGGCAATCATGAGAAATCCCCTAGCTACCACCTGAGCTGAAACAAGAGCTATGCCAGGGGAAAGGATTGTGCCCAGACTAGGAAGGCATCCAGTCTGTGATAGAAGCTTCTTGAAACATCTGAGGGTGAGATTTTATCTGTATTCATTTTCTTACTGTATTAGGCATAGACTTGCGTGTTCTATTTTAGTTTGCTTGGTAATTCACCTTGTTCTGTCTGTTACTACTTGGAACCACTTAAATCCTACTTTCTGTATTTAATAAAATCACTTTTTACTTATTATTTAACCCAGAGTATGTATTAATACCCGGGGGGGGGGAGGGGCAAACAGCTGTGCATATCTCTCTATCAGTGTTATAGAGGGCAAACAATTTGAGTTTACCCTGTATACGGTTTATACAGGGTAAAACGATTTATTTGGGGGTTTGGACCCCATTGGGAGTTGGACATCTGAATGTTAAAGACAGGAGCACTTCTTAAGTTGCTTTCAGTTAAGTCTGCACCTTGGGTGCACGTGGTTCAGTGTCTGGCTCAGTAAGACGGGGTGCTGGAGTCCCAAGCTGGCAGGGAAAGCAGAGGCAGAAGTAGTCTTGGCACATCAGTTGGCAGCCCCAAGGGGGTTTCTGTGAACCAACCCATCACACCCTGTACATGAGGTGTCTTGTTGAATCATCACGTCACCTGCTGGGCTGTGCTAGCCGGCCTTGCTTACTGGGTAGCTCAAACTGTTCAGAGAGTGGAAAGGAAGTTGGGATGGGCAGTTGGGTCAGTAGGGCCTTTTCAGAAGATAGAACGTTTCCAGGGTTCTCTTAGTTTGGAGGACTGACATTTTGGAAGGTGTGGGTCCCAGTCACCTTAATCCCCCTCCCCATCCCCATGGTGGTGTGTTAATATTGATGGAGTGCTTTAGCATGTTCACATGAGAGGGGCTGTGTTCATAATGATCATTATTAAAGGGATGGGCACTCAGATATTTTAGTGTCTTTTTTTAAAACTTTAAGCTGCAAGGAAACGTCTTCTCTTCCAGTGCACCAAGTGGCTCGTGTTTCTTCCCAAGAGATGATTTTCCCTCCCTGCTGCCCCAGCTCCATTAATATCATGACCCCCAGCCCATAACCCAGCATGAGCCAGGGTCACTCTGCCATTGTTCCTCCCATTGAGGGCTTGGTTTACGTGGATGTGAGGCTTGTGCAGGCCTGAGTGTGTCTCTCCATTGTGCAGCTTTGTGGTTGCATGCTCTACGGCACCTGGGGTGGATGCACTTAAGCACAAGCTGCGTTTCAGTGTTTCAAGGAGTGTCTGGCAAATACGGGCAACTAAAAGGAAAATAGCCTCTCATTGGATAATTGGGCTCTGCAGAGAATTAAGCGGTGTTCCTATCACCTCTGGGACACGCCAGCCTGAGCAAGCCCTTATACAGGCACACCAGTGTAGGAGTGAGGGGCGTTTTAAGATCCTTTTAAAAAAAAAGATGAGCAAATTTGGTGCTCACTGAAGTGGCATATGTTGCCTGGTTCTAGCATTTGATGCAGGCTGGTGCTGTGCAAGCTTCCCCAGGTGACACTGCCAATGCACTTAGCTCTCATCATCTGTTCTAGTCTATCTAGGTTCTTATACTGCACCCATCACCGTGTTATCTGAACACTTGGTAGTTCAGTGTCTCCCCTTGTTACTCCACTCCAGTGGGTCCTGCCAGCTCTGGCAATAGTAACGTTGTACCTGAAACTAAACCATGTATCTGAACACTCCTGGCTTTGGGAGGCTTGGAATCTAGACTCGCACCTGAATTTGGTGCAGTGTGACTCCCTGATAACTATGATCCTGATTCTCCCATCTCTACTGTTCCAGTCATGGGCCATGAACAGGGACAGCTGTGTGTGTGTGTGAGCTATATTGGACGTGGATAAATGTCCACTGGGGCTTAAACTGAGATGACCAAACCCATTCCACTTGAGATTTTAAACAGGGTTTGAACTAAGAGTCAAAGGCTAATTCTCTTAAATCACTGTGCCACCAGAGCAGTGGCTGTTTCAGATTTATGCTCAGTATCCCACTTCTTATGTGCAGAGGAGAGAAACAGTTTGCCCTTGAATTCCAGAGGGAGAATTCATTTGAATTTTCCTTTGGCTGATAGGCCGTGCGCCCGTTAGCCAGGGACTGATTAAACAGTATCTTCTCTTGTAGCAGTGGAGAAGCTACTTTGTGGCATGAAGTGTCCTGTTTGTTTTTATCTTTGCTTATATAAAACTCTAGAAGGATATTTGTATCCATTTTAGTTTTGCCTTTCAGTGATAAGCAAATGAGACTTACTAATGCTACTTATGTGGGATGGCTGGATTGAGGAGTGCCCTTTGGAGCAAAAACAAAGCATTTCCTTATGAGAGTTACAATAAAAGATTTACATCATCCCTTGCTCCAGTCAGGAGAGCTAGTGATTAAGGAATTTAAGTGATCACATACATTGGTGACTGACACCAACATAAGAACCTAGATAGATTAAAAAGACGCTGCTTCTTTGCATTACAGCTGGGAGTGAAAATTTTCCAACATAGTCAAATATAAGTAATACTTTGTCTTTTTGCTATTAACTATCAGCCACGTATTCCTGGAGATTTGGAACAAAATTTACAGTACTAACTTACATGCTAGTGTTTTTGTAGATGATACTGGAGATAAGTTACTTATATGCACTCTCATATGTGTACACACACAGAGAGACAGACAGACACAGTTTTCAAAATGTCTTCTTCCTCTCCTGGCTCTAAATGTTCACTTTGCTTCTTGGGTTATAAGGTGCATATGGAGATTCCCACAGACATGGAAGTGTCTTGGCTTCCAGAGAAGCAGTCTTTTTGTCTGGAAAGTTGTTTCATTTGATTCTTGCTACAAAATGCTAGGATCTTTTTCATTAAAAAAAATTGTGAAAAATAAAACACACTACCTCATCTGTTGCTGATCTTGTTCATTTTAATTAGGTAGAGCTAGCCCCAGGGGATGGGTGTAGAGGGAAAGGTCTAGCTTGCCAAAGCAGGCTGCAGCCTATAACTTAGACAATGGGCTGAAATACATTATCATTTTTAGCTGAAGGGAATGATCAGTTCTGGAGGTTATCTAATCATGTGCTGGCTGCTTTGCTATGTCCGTGTCAGTGCTCTTTAAGTATGGAGTCAAATCACCATAAGACACCAGATTTCGTGCAGATTCATTAAGGATGCTATCAACCTCTTCGCCCACCAGATGTGAAAAAGGAAACTGTACCACAGCTTCTCTTTATCTCTCTTCTCCCCCCATCCCCACCCCCGCATCATGATGAATCTGCCTTCGTTTACAGCCCAGACTCATGTGCATATGAAACGTATGACGGTCTAAATTGGGAAGGATGCTATGTGTGGGGGTTCCAGGACCATGTATTTTCTGTACCCCCTTTTGTCTTCCCCATCAGCAGGCGGTGGGGAGGTGGAAATGACATTTTATTCCGTGTGTGTGCGTGTGCGTGTGTTGAGCCCATTGACCCCCCTGAAAATTGAAATAATGATAATGCGCATCTCCTGACTGCATCAAAGTATCAGCACATCAAAAGCCAGGAGGCATGAAATGCAAATGATAAAGTGAAAGCAGATGGATTGTGCATGATCGCCTGATGCCCAATGAATTTTAAAAGGTGCCAGTTCACATGGGGAGAAGGGCTGAAATAAACACGTTATCCCTGCAATTTTTTTTTTTTGTTTTGTTCTTGCCGCTCACTCCTGACAATATTTTTTCACACTTCAGTGAGCACCTACTCCATCTCTCTCTCTCTCTCTCTCTCTCTCTCTCTCTGTCTACCTCACACACGTCTCGGGTCATGTCGCTGCAGCTCCGGTGGAAATAATAAGATATAAACCACGAGGTTGTTATTTGCATAGAAATAGCATGGAGCCCCAGGCAGCATGGGAGAAGGACACAGAGATCATTTGTCTAAAATTTTAATGAAAACTTTTGCTGAGGCAGATTTTTTTTTTTAAACTTTTCCTTCCTCCCAACCATCCCCTCCCCCCACCTTCCTTTCCTCGTCACTGGCCTAACATGGTGCGATTTCAAATGAGAGAGATAACATGCTGTCTGTCGTACTGGTGGAATGCGGTAACATGTAAATTTCAATTTGTTTCCCTTTAATAGAAGTAAGGCTGAAGAGCCTTGCACTCCTAATTTAATGCATTGCATACACGGCTCAAGCCTTTATAACTGCACTCCATTTCAGTGCACACCCGATGTTCCCAATCCTTAGCTGACCTGTTTATAATTGGTTTGCATCTCTGTGTTTTTGTTTTTCTTCTAATGGGATTCTCAGCGTTTTGACTGTACATCACTGTTTATACTAACAAAACAGTGAGCTCTTAGCTATGGACTTGAGTTTGGAGGGGGGGGTGGGGTGTTAATAGAGGCTAGATTGGGGCTTGAGAATTGGGCCGAGACTTGCAAAGTGACTAGTGATTTAAAATGCCTCAGTTACTGGGGTGCATGCCTTGGGACACCTTAAGGGGCACTGATTGTCACTGGGAGGGTGCTCAGTGTTTTCTGAAACCTTTGGTTTCTAGATGCTGTGGCAATGGGGACTAGGAGTGAAGAGTCAATTGGGCAGGAATGTGACCAGGTGTACAGAATTATGCAACATCCAGGGTGGGAACATTAGCAATTGCCCTAATGCATCACACCAATGATCCATCTAGTCCAGGATCCCATCTCCCACCAGGGTCAGTACCTCATAGTAGAGAACTGTGGAATAATCTGCCTATAGAGAGAGTTTCTTCCTGACTCCCATCACTTAGAGGTTGGCTTGTGCCCTGAAGCCTGAGAGATGTATATCCCTTTCAGAGATGAGAATAAAAAGATTAGAACTTTGGGGTATCTATATATAAACATTTAAGCTTTTTTTTTTTTTTAACCCACTGACTTTTTTGCTGAAAGCTATAGACCTATGTGAACTGTAGCCCTTTAACTTGGGAGGAAAGGGAGGTGTTCATGTCAACTTTACTTGCTTCTGATCTATGTGACATCTGCTCCACAACTTACACCAGCTGGGAATCTGTCTCTGGTTCTGCCACTGATTCACGGTGTGACCCCAGGGAAATCGGAATGTTTGCGTAGCAGTGGTCACAAAACCAGAGGGTCTTTTGAAAGCAAACATTTTGAAACAATTCAGAGTTCTCCTAGAATATTTGCAAGGGCTGACTGTTTAGTGGGCAGATGATACATTGACATGGATGTCCCACACTTGATGTGGTTAGTGCCTGGTAACGTCCTGAGTGCTCTCAGCTACCATAGAGTGAATCATTACCCTGTGGCTGGTTAGGTTGTTGTAGTCATCACTAGATTTTTTTTTTTTTTTTTTTTTAAACTGTCTTTGGTCCAGGCTTCCTAGATCACTGGCATTTCTCCTTACTTTCGAGAAGGGAGGATGGAATGACAGTGCTCTGCTCCATATATCCTTACAAATAACTTAAGTTCTAGGAGTCCCCTTGTTACAACAATGGCTAAAACGCGCCTCCCTGCCCTCAAAGGTGCGCCTCTTCCTTTTGAAGTTCTTTGCTTGTCTGTTTCCCTTATTGTATTTGCTTTATACCAGACCTATCCCGATCAGATAGGGCAGTAGATGATCCTAAGAGGGAAGCAAAGAAACCACAAGACCTTTTTCCAAAGAAAAATACTCCTTTTACTTTGAGGCATGTTGATACTTTTCCCTTGTAAGGAAAGGTTCCTGAGCCTTGAAAACAAGAGCGCAGAGAGACGTAGCACAATCTTCCCTGGAACTCATAATAAAGGCTGAACTTGACGAATAGCGAACGTTGCAAAAGCACCACACTGCACATTTCAGCCCATTGAGTGCCCAATTTCAAAAGCCCCCATTGGCAGAGCAGTGTGGGGGAGTCTTGAGAATGTCTGCTTGGGCTGGGCTTAAGCCATTCCCTGAATTCACTCAATTAAAATAAATAATCAACATGCATTGCTGAAACTGAAGTACGTTCTGATCACATACAAAAGATAAGGGAGAGTAGAAAAAAATGGCCTCTTATTCTGCAATTTTATTACATGCTTTCAATGAAGTTTAGGTTAGTCCCTAAATTATGGTATAGTTCTAGAGAAAATAAAAAAAAAAAGCACCCATATTTAGTGTCTAGCAAGAGCAGGATTCAGGTATATGGAGATTCATTGGGTACTAGATTAATAAAATGGCCTTTCATCTCTGGACAGCCTAACATAAATCTCTCTAATGTTACATACAGGTCCATGAGCAGCGCACTTAGCTGCTTTGTTTTTTTGCACCATGGAATGCGTGCAGATACGTTGAGTCACCTGCATGCCAAAGGAGTTCCCAGTGAGTAGAGCAATGACCAAGAAATTTGCATCAGCTCTGGGCAGTATTCGTATTGTATGGCTAAATACCTGTAAATACTCATTATACTTATCAGGCTAGTGAATTTGTGTGGCAGCACCTCCTAATGGACATTATCAGACCTGCTTGCTTGTATATTATAGGTCTTATTTATTAATAATTAGTGTAGTTATTAGCAGTTCTGCAGGAGAATCTGAATTCTGTCCCCATCAAATTCCAAATGCTCTAGTGGGCCAACGATCTGATACATTATTATCTTTTCATTTTGGTGAATATCGTGTGTACGCACAAAGTTTTGTTTCTTTCTTTTAATGAGTGCTAATCTCGTTGGCTTGGTCTGTCATGGAGATCCAAAATGTAACTTGATTTGTATTATCTTAAAAGAAAGAAGTTAACTACAAGGCAGGTGTAGGAGCTTTTACCTGGCCAATATAACCTGCTGTCAGCAGGTGTCAGTACACAGGTGTAAAGAGAACGGATGGACAGTCAGAAACAAAGCAAATGCAAAATGTTTAAAGCAAAACTGAAAATCAGGACGGAAGGTCAGAAGATCTGGGCTTTAGATCCATTTCTGCCACTGACTCGCAGTGTGACCTTGGCTATGTCATTTAACCTTTCTGCAAAATGGGGACAACAAGAGTTACCCAATTTGCAGGATGGGTTGACAGCTTAATTCATTAATATTTGTTTGTAAAGTACATTTTGCCCCTCAGATGGACAGTGCTACCCATATGAGATCATTATTTAGAGTTACATGGAGAGGAGCACCTGCCAGCCCTGCTGCATTTACAGTCCAGCCAACATTTTGCATATTCCTCCAGGTTTATGGGGCTTTGTTACTTGGCTGTGAAAATTCACTCCAAGACTGAACTGTGCCTACAAGGACTTGGCCTGGGAATGATCTTATTTTAAGTATCTGTTCAGATGCTGCATTTTACAGCTGGAAAAGTCCAATAATCACCCCCCAAGAAATTAAAAACAAGCAGTTTCTGAGCATGCCGATTTGTTTGGATTTTTCTTCAACTCCAATTAAAAAGGCTGTGGGGGTGCAGGAGAGAGATTAATGGAAACTTTACAGTTTGCTAATTCACAATTTGCATTTTGAATATCTTCGAAATAAACTTAAAAAGAGAGAAGAATGCCACTGCATGTCCGATGACCTTTCTTGAATACAGCTTTTATTAACACAGACACAGTGCACGGGCATGGCAAAGCCATTAACATGATAGGTATCATATTGTGTCATGATAGGGTAGTATATGTGTCAATCATGTGCCTAAGAATGAGTCCCTGGGGACTTGTTGATACAACAGGACATAATAGCTCTGAGGATTGGTTTGACAATCTGCTTTTAAAAAAAAAAATCCCTAACAACCCCTTTGCATACATCCATAAGGAAATATCCCTGCATTTTAGACTCCTCTCTGAATTGTCCGAACTTTGGTGGGTTGACGTCAAACCAGCGTTGTTATTTCCATGTAGTTCTGTGAGGTGTGATTTGTGGAAGTCTAGGGCGCAATACATTTGAGATAACACAAGATAGCTTCATCTGGTGGTCTCAGTCCCCATAATGTGGGTGATTGACAGTCTCTGCTGAGGAGGGGCCTGGAACTGGACTAACGGGTGGTGTTGGATGTCAAGACTAGCAGAACTTTGTGGGAGGCCAGGGCTGGAATCACCAGGTGAGCTCTGGGTCAGGATTTGAGAGGAATAGGCTGAACTGCTCTTCTGGTGCTGTGCTCACACACAAGTGTAGCAGGTCAGGACTGAGGTTCATTGGCAGAGCTGTGCAGGGAGGAAAAGGAAGTTTACACTGTCTGTCTTGTACCAGTGCTCAATCTTTCAGTATCACAAGCACTCTTACTTACCCTCCAATTTCACAGTGTGAAAAAAATAAAACCCCCATTGGATACACTGTTGTTAGTTTAGGGGAGAGCGGGGTTGGGTTTGGTTTGGTTTGATTTTTTTTTTTTTTTTTTTTTTTTGCTTTCAAATATGGACTGTGCAAAGCTCTTGTCCTGAGAAACGAGGCAGGGATGTCTTGGTGTCTGCTCAAGTTGACTCCAGTCTTGGGATTAGATCAAAGCAATCATGTGAGAGCAATCATGTGAGTTAGAACAGCAAGTGCCATCCCTGTCATTCAAAGAAGCATTATAATTATTAATGCATGATATGAATCTTTCTGTAGTGGCGCAGCAAGACTATTAGGCGGATACGTATGGGCGCAGTGTGTTTGAGAATGCTAATCAAAGAGGGCCTAAGAAATGTCAAACGGAAATTGACACTCCACCAGCATTAAACATTAGTCAGTACCTCTTGTGAATCTCACCAAGGTTACCCTGTTCTTGGCTCAGGGTGGTGGGGGAAGGAGGAGGGGCTGCTGGCTCCGTGTGTTGGATGGATGCATTAGAGGAGGCTGTGGGAGCAACGGAGTGATTTGCCTAGGGGAGGGGGTTTTGGTCACTCAACCATCTTGGAGCAGGTGCAGAATCTCGGTGTGCTACTGAACTGCACTGCGCCTCTCCACCGCAGACCGTCATTACTCTCAGCCCCAGCAAAGTCAGTGTGTTGAGAGCCCGAATCTGAGTACAGCGCAGGCAAGGGAGGCATTGTCAATTACACAGTGTTGGTGATAGGGGGAGAGAGTGTCTTGTTCTTTTTAAATCACCCCTTGAGGGGCACTGGAAGCTTTTCCTTTTTAGGTAGGTTGGGTCCATGTTGTATTGGCCCACTAGGTATATGTTGCAGTTGGCCCCCTTGGTAACACAAAGGTTCTCAGCTCTCTGCAGAGAAATGAACATAAGCAGGGCAGATGCTTGGACTTCAGGCAAATGCAAGTGTTTTCAAAAAAATAAACACCTCTCTCCATTTATTCATTTTATTTTTAATTGCCTTGTTTTAAGTGGTTATATTTGTATATTGTTCCCATTAGAGACGATTTACATTCCAGACATCCCATTAACAGTCCCTTTATGTTTGCGGAGGGAAGAAAGTCTAATAGATTTCTGTTGACTTTTTAATTTTCCTTTGCACAAATATCTATCACTTTTAATATGGATCTCTGTTAGCACATCTATATGTGCATAAAGCTGCGCAGATACCTGCATTTATATGTGGATGTTTATTCCCGTGAATAGGGGCTGCTACCTCTAGCATGCTGGCCCACATTCTCCCTACCTGAATTTCCCTCTGTAGTTTCCAGTGAATATGTTGTGTAGTGTTGCTGTGCTCTTTTAACCAGTTCCTACATTTCACCCCAATGGTGACTGAATTACAGGGACTGGTGGCCTTCAGAGAACATCTTCACCGCAGAGTTGTGTGATTGGCACCCAGCTGTGCTGAGTGTGGGTGTGCAAAGCCATATCTGAGTCACTGTCTCCTCACTGGGGCTGTACATGCGTGTTGCTAGATGGGGGCATAGCTGATGGTTCTTTGTGCTGCAGTAAGCTCAGTTACTCCAATTCTTGCTCAGTGAGTTGTGAGAGAAATTCTCAGTCTTTCTGGGTGCACGGCTATTGGTATTAGCCTGCATCCTCCCTGCAAAGTGGATGGGTTACCAACACAAGTGGAAGTGACGTCTACACCTGACTTGGGTCAGCTGACTCGGGCTCACGGGGCTTGGGCTGTAGGGCTATAAAATTGCACTGTAGATATTTGGGCTTGGCCTGGAGCCTGGGCTCTGAGCCTCTGCGAGGGGAGAGGAGCTCAGAGCCCAGGCTTCGTTCCAAGCCTGAATGTCTACACTGCTGTTTCTAGCCCCGCAGCCTAAGTCAGCTGACCTGGGCTCTGAAATTCGCTGCCACAAGTATTTTTCTCGCAGTGTAGACACACCCCTGGTGTGAGTTGAAAGCACTACGCAATGCTGATGGAAGGGGTTTGTGCATGGACGAGGAGATGAGAGGAACAGCTCCTGAGAAAAAGCCTGAGGGTATGTCTACACTGCAAAAAAAAAAAACAAAAAAAAAAAACCCCACCCAACCAACCTGCGGCTGCGGGTCTCAGAGCCCAGGTCAACTGACTTGAGCTCGCACTATGGGCTAAAAATAGCAGGGTAGACGTTCTTGCTTAGCTGGAGCTTGGGCTTCTGGTGCTCTGCACCGAGGGTATAATAGGCAGGGTGGCGCGTCAGTTCCTTCTTACCGCCGCACCGGAACTCTCCACTGTCCGAAGCTGATCCCTTCTCTTCTTCCTGTAATGTGTATATAGTCTTAGGTGCGTTAGTCTTAGGTTTTTGATGCTGGTTAGTGTTTTGGTCATTTCCCAGGGACTTAGATTATGCCCAAGACACCAGGCTTCAAAAACTGTAGTCTCCTGTCCCTGGTCTTCTCTACTCAGCGACAACCACCAGCACTGCCAGAGTGAAAAGGAGAGGCAGGAAAGACCCTTCATCTGAGAGTAAGGGATGCGCTCTCAAACATAAAACGAAATCCACTCCTAGACATTCTAAGAGGAGAAATCCCTCCGTGACCTGTCCAAGGTGAGTCTTCACACCCGAGCTGCAGGGACTTAGCGGTATCAAGTAAACGAAACACTAGAACCTGAAGGACTGGGAACTACTGGTGCCCTCAAAACCCACCAGGTTGGAGACTCATTCATTGATGATACTGTCATGACACTCTACTTTACCTCTACTCCGGTGGTATGGAATGACAAGAGACATCCTCCAAAGGGGCTGGTGACTTTTACTGCTCTGTGGGTCCGGGAGGATGAAGATATTCACCAATCTTCCTCATTATTGGGATCAATCCTCACCAGAGAGACACTAACACCAGTGGGAATTGAGGTCTGTGAATGGAGTCTATCTCCCAACCCATCCACTAGCCACAGTTTCCCTTCAATGGGACTGATGGAACCGAATCTGACCTTTTCATTGCTGGGACAGTCAGACATGGTGGTGGAACCAGATTCACCTCCACTTTGAGTGATCAGCCCAGAAGGGATCAAGAATCTCCTGGAACCAGGCTCGGGCACACAAACAAGGGCCACTTCCTCAGGACTGGTGGCACCAGATGCCGTGGGCACTGCTGCAACATACTTTTGACCCCTCATACTGGTCTTATGGGGGCCCATGGCACCCCTATGCATGGGACCTGGAATCCATTTGATCCAACAGGGAGTCAGACCATCTGTCTTCTGCAAGAGGTCAACCAGAACCTCTCCTCAAGCTTGAGAAAGATGAGCTGGTACTGCCGGTACCCACAGGGATATCATCCTCATCACCCAGTGAGGTGGTTGCTCCAGCCTCACTATCTCCCCCAGGTGATCATAGACCATTTCAAGAGGTGTTATGGAGAATGGCGCAAGAGCTCCTAATCTCCTTTGGAGGAGGTCCACTACTCTCAACATGAGCTCCTGGATATACTACAGCCTACGGAATCCAGTTGGGTTGCACTGTCTGTGAATTAAGCTTTACTAGACCTGGCAAGGTCTATACAGCACATGGCAGTTCTCTGTGCCCCTACCCCCAAGAGGGCAGAAAAGCAATACTTTGCCCTGACTAAGGGAGTGGCATTCTTGCTCACCCACCCTGCCTCGAGCTCCAGGATGGTTCAGGAGGCCACGGAAAGATCCAGACATTGTCATCCAAGGGCCACCCCTGCAGTTAAGGAGGCCAGGCACCGTATGGAGAGGAAGGTGTTTATGTCTACCAGCCCTCCGTTTAGAATCTCAAACTATCCATCTCACCAGATACAATTTCCTCAATTACTCTGAGCTCCTGGACTTTAGGGACAAGTTACTCAGGAGGACAGGGTTCAATTTCAAGCCTTTATTAACGAGAGCAAACTAGTGGCCAGGCTTCATTCCCTGGATGTGAGACAAGCATTGACATTTTTTCCGAAGAGAACAAAACAGATCAGAAAGTCACCTAGACTGCTCATTGCCATAGCAGAATGAGTATAAGGACAAGCCATACCCTCTTGGAGGATCTCTGTGGATCTCTGGCAGTATCTTCCTCTATCAGCTGGCACAGCTTCCTCCCCTTACAGGGTGAAGGCTCCCTCTACAAAGGGACAAGCAGCTTCCATAGCATGACTTGAAGAGGTGTCCCTGCTTGATATCTGCAGGGCAGTTACATGGAGTTCCATCCTCGCATTCGCCTAACTGCCCTGCAAATATCAAATGGGCACCTCGGAGAGATGCTATTGTCCCAAAGGACGCATCAGCAGAAGATTCTTGGACCCAGACATCCTTTGGGACAGCTGTTCTACCAGCAGCTATATCACTGGCATCCTCGTATCTCCCTCCTCTCTGAGTACTGCTTGTCAGTCACCCACATTGGGACACACATAGGGACCAGCACTCAAAGAAGAAAGGGAAGTTACTTACCTGATTGTAATGAGTCTTAGAGATGTGTGCTCCCTGTCTATATTCCACTGCCTGCCCTCCTACCCCTCTGCTTCGGATCATGACAAGATTCATGGTAGAGAAGAAACTGGAGAGGTGGTTGGTCCTCCCCATCCCTTATGCCTTTGGTGTGAGCACAAGGGGAGCATGGGCACAGGCATGGACCAACGCACACTGCTTGCAAGAACTTTTCGGTCTCAGGCACATGGAGTCCATGTGTACCCTTGATGGAATGCAGAGAGGATCGCACGTCTCGAAAAACTCCAGTTACAGTGAGGTACTTAATTTCCCTTTGCTGCAGTTATGTGGTCTGTGCGCTGCCTCCTCCCCACTTGCCCTCGAGCATCCAAGTTTATTTGCTCTCTTCCCACCCCTGTTCCCCCCCCACTTCTCCCAAAAACCAGCTCCACCATCACCAATGCTGGCGTCTGGATTTGCAGTCAGCAGCCATCTCCTATAACCATCAGGCTGTCAGCTTTGCAGCCCCTCTCCCCCTCCTACCTCCCCCATCATTCACCAGAGGAAAAAAAGAGCTGGAGCCAGAGCTTGAAATATATCATGCAATAGTGTATCATGAATTTCTTGTGAATCACAGTGGAGAAACAGGTTTATTTATTTCAGAGACTTTAAATCAATATAAAGTAGGTCTCTTAGTTCTGAAGCTGGGATGGAGTGTGAAAAAATGAGCCCATTGTACTCTTAAAACTTTGGGGAAAGGAGATGACAGCTATATAATTCCATTTACCAGGCACTAGGGGCTTTAATGTGAAGGTGACAGGGAGCTCTTTGTGCATTTAGAGCACCATATCTTCTAAATAAAAGATCTGTAGACTTGATAGTGGAGCATAGCTCTGACTTTAATAATCTCCAAACATTAGACTGAGCCAATATGTTCCCAAGTCAGAAAGGTCCCCCACCGAACGCTCGTAAATTAAAAGTGCAGGCACTGCACACATTCATAGATTAGAAATGCAAGAGCTGCAATCCGTCTCCAACAGGAAGCCCAGATGGAGAGGAGGGGGGTGTTCATGCCGCCATGTGAATAGGATAAAGACTCGAGAAACAGGGTGTTTAGAAGCACAGCTCTCAGTTCTTCATCGTTTCAAAGAACGTGCTTCATGTTGGCATCCTAACCGAGGTCTGTTCTCTTGTATCCAGATGCCATTTATCCCATCATCTAATAAGTTTAATGTGCAGAGCTGAAGTGCTGAGTGATAAAAATGAAAGCTGTAAGATGTGCTGAGGCTCAACCACAAATAATGGTACTTTGGCTTTAAGTCAGTGCAATGTGAATTTTTGTTGAGACCTTTACTCTGATAATTTCTCTTGTGTTTATTAACGCTGCTAGCTATTGTATGTGTGTGTCTTTTTCCAATTCTAATTTCTGACCCACACTATATAAGCTGTGGGATATAAATTACCATTATTAATATTATTTGTATAAAATGCAGTGTTAAATTCTTATAAGCTAAGACTCTCTCTCTCTCGTGTGAACATAATAGCAAGTTCAAGCACAATATTTAAGGTTGCCATAACAGTTTCCATTCTAGCCCTGTGTTCTCAGTTCCTCAGATCTTTCCTCTTTGGTCACATACACAGGCTACTAAGTTTTCAGCAAAACTAGTTTTGTAGTTAACTGCCTCAGTGAGTAACAACAGCTCAGTTGTTGGAAATGTGTCTAAGTAAGGCTGCTGGCTGCTAAGATTTAGAGTACATGGGTGCTGGCAAAATGAACATACCTATCTTAGAGAACATGACATTTATACTAATGTTGAAGGGGAATTTTCAAAGAAGTGAAGGACAGTTCCCAATTCCCCTTTGTGCTTTGAAAATCTCCCCCAAAGTCAATAAAGATACTAATTTCATTGTCATAATGGTCCATTAAATAAGTAGAAAAGAATGAAATAGATACTACGTATGTATCAGTAAGGTTGTAATATAAAATACTACATTATCTGAGAAATAGTATTTGTTCATGTAATTAAAGGCTGTATTGTAATGCATGCAACATTAGATTTGGCATTTCCTTTTGAGTACTTAATTGTGCAACCGTAATGTTCTGTTAATGTAGGGTTTTTTTGTATAGAGCCTATTGGATAGATTACTTCTTAGCCGTATGAAAGGTCTGTCTTAAATTAGTGAAAATATGGGGATCTGGGTGGCTTAAAGAGTTAGCACTGGTATTTGGAGCCTTTTACCTCTAGTTTGCCTTTCTGAATTTGGCCCAGATCTGTAGTGACCAGAAGTCATTGCCATCTCAAGGCCTGTATGAATGAGTTGGTGGTCTCAGTCCCGTTTCTAGCCTATTTGTAATGGATGTGCTATGAGAAGCATTGTGGTGGTATTGATGGGATGGCTATTAGTGTAAACAAAACCAGACTTGTTTCCTAGACCAAGGGAGCAGCTATCTGCTGCTGATCAGAAATGCCAGAGCTGAGCTGCTGTATTAGAAAGCTGTAATTTATATATAAAATGCAAAGACAATGGCTATGGGCCATCTCTGCATTAGTCACTCACTCCCAGTAGCTTCTTTTCCCCCTTATTGCAAAGTGTGTGGGAAGGGAGCAGGGGAGGGATTGAGGAGGGGCGGGGATTGAGGAGGGGGACACAGTCTTCTGATTATTGTAGTACTTTCAATTTCTTTTAGTGTTGGGATCCAATACATTTTATTTTTAAGCAGACAATCTGGTTTCAGAAGTTCGGTGTCTAATGCTTCCTTGTTAATGACTATTCTGCTCTGATTATCTGCTCTATCAAATTAAGCACAAAAAGAGATGTTAGAAGTACCAGTATGCAATTATATCTGTATAATATACAGGTGCTTTTTAAAAATCAAATCCATCATCATTCGCCACTCCTCCTTACTTCTCCATACTTTCCCTGCGTCCAGTGGCTGCTGGGCTTGGGAGGAAGGAAGTAGCCTCTGTGCAAACTTAACCCTTCCTTGAACATGGTCAGATCCATAAAACTGCTGCTCACCATAAGATTGATGATGCTGGCTGGTGCTGCCTTGACTCTCTCTTGAGTAAGATGCTCCAGTCACCACCACTTCCCTCCTAGGGTATTTTAAAGCCACCTGCTTGGCTTGTCACAGAACCTCTATTGTTGGTGTTTGCTTTTTTGAATGGGTGTGTTTATGGTTTTGGATACACCGCTTGCTCCTAAGCGGCCTTTCGCACACGGGGCTTGTGTAGCATTGTCTGTCTAAATTATCTGTCAGCTTTTCTAAAGTGCACTAGTGTCTTTGCTGCCCGAGTGTCCCATTGAAGAACACCCTTAATTGCACAGGCATTGGTATTGTACTTCTCCAGTCATTTCATTCTGCTTCACCCTTGGACATTTTCTTGCAGAAACATTTATACAGTAATATACACTGCACCATTTAAAATTGTTAATTGGAGATTGAATTACTTGTCAGCCTTTAAAAATGTAGTCCTCTCAGGTCAGAGATGAGGTAGTTAGCAGGGCTAAATGGATGAGCTATTGCATTCATTTTTTCTCAAGCCAAATGATCATTGTCTATAAGCTGGCTAGCCCCTCCGTGCCTTTTAACCTCTGGCACCTTAGCTGAAATCCAGTCTGAAGCCATATATGTGAGATGAGTTGGCAGATTCTCTGTTCATTTGCAAGTAGATAGGAGAACACACACAAAAGAAATGGGGGAAGATGGAGTCCAGTGGATTGATGCTTAAGTGCCAGGTTGTATGCTGGGAGACTGATTCTTAAAAACACACTCTCTCTCTCTCTCTCTCTCTCTTCCTGTAGTGCAGGGAACGTGGTAAGGTAGTTTGCTTTGTGCTTCAATGGTGATTAAACCAGAATTTAATTTTCTTTTAAAGATTGCATATACTAAAATTACTCATGCCTCCCATGACACTCAGTCCGTAGCATGCTCATGTGTGTACATACATGTAATATGACACACAAATTAGGTGAGCTACTATTCATCAATATTGTTTTATATGCATCTGGGAACCATGATGCCTCTGATGACAAATACACTGATAAGTAAATATGGCCCTCACTCAGTATTATACAGTGATTACAATGGCACATAGCCTCCCAATGCTCTGCCACTTCACTCAAATGTCTGGAGCACTCGGGAAAAGGAACTGCATATTTATCTTGATCTCCAAAAAGGGATTTAAGGGCAAGAGCAGGCAGTATATTAGACTGTTTTCATTGCCTGTCAGCAGCGGTAAACCTGAGCTGTCTACAGTGTCTCTAGATAAGCAGTGGCCCGTTTTGCATGTACGTACGTGTGCGTTCATTTGAAGATAGGGAGTTAAAATTCTTTTTATTTTTATTTTCCTCTGTGGAAGGCGTTAGCGGACTTGTGCCTCACATCTGGAGGCTAGTCTTTACCTGTCCCTGAACCTACATCTTCACTCCTGGCTTCTCAACTTGGGGTAAAATGCTCGTCATGGCACAAGATTTTCTTGGGGGGGGGGGGGGGAGATAAAGGGAAGTGGGAACCAGGAACTCCAGAGTTCAAATCCCGGTTTTTACACTGACTGCCAAGATGTTGGGCAAGTTTCTTAACCCTTCTGCCTTGGTTTCCCTGTGTGTAAAATTTGGATAATATCCTTCTCACATGGGTTTGACAAGGATTAATTACCGTTTGTAAAGAATTCTGGTGTCTGTGCCTCCATACTCCAGAAGAAAGTGAGCTTGCACCGGGCGAATGGCGCTGTGGTGTCGATGGGCGCAGAGCTTAGAGGTTTCCAGACCCCAGCTATGGTCAATTGTTGCCATGAAGAATAAGATCGGAGTACTTTATGATCAACAACACCTTTTGTAGTTATGCATGCTATCTAGAGCGATCGAAATCCCAGCTCGTGGCCAAATCCTGAGAGGTGCTGAGCGCTGGCAACTCCCATGGAAGTTAACAGGAGCTGCAGTGTTGCTGAGGGTATCTGCCCCTCTGAAATTGACCGCCAGTATTGAACTCTGATTCTAGTCACGCACATACATGTAACAAACCACAGGATTATGGAATAATTTCAACACCTTTTTATTGGAAAGGGGACTTCAAAATAATTAAGCCCCCTACTAATTTCCCTGAAATCTTTCTGAACAAGATGGGTTACATTCCCTATGGGAAGTTTTAGAACTTCAAGTCCTTTGCACACGTACGTACATGCAAAACCAGATCTGAACTTCACTTCCACAGTGACAATGCTGCCCTAATGATTCAAAATTGCTTCTCTCTCTGGGTTCCCCACAGCCCCATTCCCCCCAAAACTAGCTGTTTGGGGCCGGGGGTGGAGGGATTGGTTTGAATTTGTTTTAGATCTAAATGAAACAGGTATGTAATGCCCTCTGCCTGTTAGAAAGACTCAAGCCATAAAAATAACAAACGGCATGTATTTGCTAGAATGTCAAAGTTATGAGTTTATTTTGTAATGATGTGCTCCTGCCTTCATGAGGTAAACTGGCTGTGGCAGAGGTGTTATTAGTAATATGGACTCAGTGGAGCAGAAAGCTGAGTGACCGAGAGATCAGTGTATCAGTCAGTGAGAGGGCAAATGGAAAGAGACAGCGGGAGAATGAGAAAAGAGCTGCAGTGCCTGGGCTGAGATTAGAGATGGAGCCTCGGAAGAGAATTGAAAGTCCAGCAGTCACAGTTGTAGGCTTCCTTCCCCCTCCAAGGAGGCACGGGTTCTTTGTCTGTGCTCACGTGCTGTACTGGGTTTTGTGCAGGGCTGTGGTTTTTCCCCCTTAAAGGCCTAAATGTGTCAATTCCACTGCTGTGTTTTGCACAAGGGCAGCTTTGGTCTAGTGGACTGAAGACCTGGGTTCTAGTCCCCGCTCTGCCACTCCCTGGCTGTGTAACTAAAGGCAAGTCATGCAACTTCCCCGTGCCTCAGTTTCCCCATCTGTAAAAGGTGACGGGAGAGTGAATGTTTGTATAGCACTCAGGGGTCTAGAGAAGGTCCAGGTATTTATTACTGCTGCTGTTCAAAGAGCTGCCCCAGCAATGACTGTTGGAGTGGTAGGACTTGCTGGAAGGGTGGACTGGAATGCACACACAACATGGGACAGGCTGAGCAGAGGCTGTTTGTTACCCTTTCACGTTGTCTGACCCTTTCTGTTCCTCTTTTGAAAGGTGCTCGGACGGGAGGTGTACACCTCAAACAACCAGCTGGGCGGGGTCCAGATCATGCACAACAATGGCGTGACGCACAGCACTGTGAGTGATGATTTTGAAGGCATCTACACCATTTTGCAGTGGCTGTCCTATATGCCCAAGGTAAGTCTTGTTGGTGCAGCAATGCAAGGTGCCGTTGCCTGTACTGGCTAATGGTATTCACTTAACTCAGTTCTTTGGGGCACTGCAGGGACCATTGGAGAACTGTCAATTCCCTGTGCACATCACCCCGCTGGCAAACTGTCCATAGTAATCTGTGCAGCAGGGTTTTTACATGTAAAGTTGATTGTCTTTTATAGAAATGATGCTAAAAGTTTCCCCTCCCCAGCAAAGTTACTGTAGATGTGAGTTGCTCTGCAGCCAAGCGAATGCGCAGGTCACCTGTCTTCTGGAAACAGTGGGTGGGATGAGTCAGGTGGCTTTGGTCACCTTTTTAAAATTAAATCGCGAGCCCAGTAGATGCTGGCAGCACCTGAAGCTCAAGAGTAAACGAAGTACAAAATATGCCAAATGAAGTCTCTTGCAAGTGTCAACATGAACGTACCATCTTCTTCAGACCTTTGCAAAGATATTGAGATGCTGCAGTCATTGGGATTGTCTGGAAAGGGGGCGGTAACGTGCAACAGGAACTGGGATGACATCAGCCAGTTCATTTGCATTTCTAATGTTTGGTGCAGAGCCATGAATACCGCAGGACAATTTATCCCATTTTTTTGTGTTGTTGTTTGTTTTAGAGTGTATCCAGCCCAGTGCCTACCCTCACCGTCAAGGATCCTATAGACAGGGTCATTGAGTTTGTTCCCACCAAGACTCCCTATGATCCCCGCTGGATGTTGGCTGGACGTCCTAGTCCCAGTATGTACATCTTTGTCATGCAGGTTGTGTGATAGTTCAGCTGGTTTCAAGATCTCTACTGGCATTAAAATGACAGCCAGAGCTTCAAAATATGTACTTCAGTAATGGAATTTGGCACTTACCAGTACTAAGTATTGTTATTGATAGTGCACTAATGATGCTGTATGGAATGGCTGCTGTCTACTAGCTTCAGAGCAGTGTGGTTATAATTAGAAAAGTGGGGATACTACACTAGCCACTGACTCCGTTTTAAATGGACTGAAGCCACTGCAAGGATGACCATGTCTGTAATGAATCTCTTTTATGTATTGGAAACCCTTACTCACTTGCATGAGTAAGAATTATCCAAGTAACTCCATAGACTTCAGTGGGATTATTTGTGTGAGTAAGGACTAGTTGCATAAAGGTTTGTAGATTCAGGCTCTTTGTGTGTCAGATGTAGATAGAAGAAATCCAGGTGAGAAGATGATTAAAAAACAGTAGGTTGAATTTTGGCAAACCCCAGCATTACTAAATAAAACTATTTTAATAGGTGGCCTATTGAAACCAAACTAAGCATAAAATTGTCAAAAACACCAACATGATTTACAGCTTGCCTGCACAAACATTTACTTCTCAGCAAGCTGGCCTGTGACTCTGCCAACTGTCCACATGGACCCTGCTGGCACCCATTAACAGTTCGTTAACTTGCTTTGATTAGTCCTGTTTCAAAGAGGACTAGATCAAAGCGAATTCTTCCATCTACCTAGCTGCATATACTGGGGAGAGGTGTTGGGGAGGTATGTTGACCTAACTACATCACTCGTGAAATTTTTCACAGTTGACCTAAATTTTAGGTGTAGACCAGGCCTTAGTCATTTCTGAGAATGGGACTTCAAGGCCTGGTCTACACTAAAAAGTTAGGTCAGCCCAGGAAAAATCCACACCCTTGAGTGATGTAATTAAACTGACCTAATCCATGGTGTAGACAGTGCTGGGTCAATGGAAGAATTCTTCACCTCTTGTGGAGGTGGATTCTCTCTCTGTCCTAGGAGTGTCTACATTGAAGCACTTCTGCAGTGCAGCTGTGTTGATGTAGCATTTAAAGTGTAGACAAGCCCTAAGTCTTATTGACTTATAATGAGATCTAGGTTCCTAAATGCCTAAGTCACTTCTGAAATGGGACTTGGGTGTCGAAGTCATGTAGGTGTTTTTGAAAATTTTACTGTCAGTCTGCTTCTACAAAATCATATCAATCAAGACAAAGGGTGCTTCTGAAGGTGGCTTTGATTTTGTAGTTGTTCTGCTTGAGTTTGTGAAGTTCCCTAATGATAGTGCACAATTTTTCACTTTTCCCCAAAGTAGAATTTTTTATTTTAAATTCTGCACTGAATACATTTGAGAGCAGTTGGGGATTTGAATGGAAATCAGAAGGTAGACGTTCCAGATGACATTTTCTCACAGACATTGCCCTGATGTCCTGGTTGATTTTATTTCCTTTAAGATTAACAGGAAAGTGCCTTATGAGATGAAAGGCCCAGCCTTGAACTCAAATGCATCATGGGGCCTCCTGGAAAGCCTGCTACCACACCCTGGACATTTTTTCTCTCAATACACATTATGCATTTGAGATTTGAAAATGACCCTGACACTATCCAGGTTTGCTCCTGGGCTGGAAATATTCTCCTCTGCTTCTGTAACTAACCAGAAAGCCATGTGAATGTTACTATTTGAAAGGAGAGAGAACAGGTTGGAGCAGGGAATCAGAGTGCTGAAGCCAAATATATCATGTACTTTTCAGAGATTATGAAATAACCAGTTTGAAGAGACGTAAAAAACAAAATTTACACATGATAGTATGTAAGTTCTGAGTACTTAAGAGAGCATATTTACAATTCAGAGCTGCTTTTTATAGTTAGGGAATTGTCCCGTTTTTGGAATTTAAAACCCCCCAAATAAAAGCCTTTATCATAAAGGAATCCATCTCTAACTAGCGTGGCAGACCTCACACAATAATTGGATTGGAACCATCGCAAAAGATTGAACCCCTACTGTTCCCTTTTGGAGGCGTGCAAGAGATGTGCGGACAAGCTACAAACTAGGTGACCATTATCCCCGCTGTTATTAATGAGGTTTGAGGGATAAAATGAGATTTGTGATAAACTAAGTTTTCCGGTTTTGGATAATATTTTTTCATCATCTCTCCAGTAATTCATCCAGCTGTCTGAGTGCAGCTAACACCGGCTTCCAAATCGAGTGACTTCAGATTTTAATTTAGTGGAAGCGTTAAGGAAAGCAGATGATTCTCCGTGATAAGTTAAAGCAGATATCTCCTAGGTGAAAAGTTAAAGCCATTTATTAGAGGAGATAGTGCTGTGATATTCTTCAAACTGACGCCCAACACGAGGCCAGAATCTAAACGATCAGCTTTGGGCTCATGATAAAGAGATAATTTTGAAATGGATGGTCACATTTTACAGTGGGGCCACGGAGGCAAGGAATGTAGAACACAGTAATTACAAGTTTGGTCTTGATAAAACACTCTCCATCCTGTTTAAGTCAGCAGAGGTTAGCTCGCTTGGATCTCCACTTTTAATTGGTTTTAGACTGGGGTTTGCGGAGGCAGAGGTGCTTGTTCAAATTAAAGCAGTGTTCAGAAGCTGTGTGCCCAGGGGTAAAGCTGGGAGGCTGTGTTTTTGTGCAAGCTTTGTGAGGGCTCAGTGAAAAGCTGCTACCTGCAGAGTAATTTGTATTGCCTGGGTGTATAGAGGATCCTGAGTGCCATGATTTGGTGCTCGCGGCTTCTACAGTCTGGAGAACTGCGGAAAACAGAGCAGTGACCTCTTTGCATTTCCTGTCTTTTGTTGATGTTGGATCAGACAGTGGCCAGTAACAGAGAAAAGTCAAATCCCTGCATAGTGCCCTTTCCTGCTCATTAGAGATGGGGCCCGAACTGAGATCCTGGATTTAACAACCCTGGACTTCATTGGGTCATTTCAGAATCCTAACCTGAATGCAGAGCTGAATGTTGCAGTTGGCCCTGATCCAGTGTCGGAGCGTACTTAGTTTTAGAAATCTGTGTTTGGAAAGTAGATCTCAGTACAAACTTTGCATCTAGGGTCCATTCTCTAATAATGATGCATTGCTGCCCCCTGCAGGCAGTCCTCTTGCACCCTGAAACATGACCCTTGATTACCCTTTTTTTTGCATAGAGAGTACAAGCATTTGTAGTCATAAAATGATGCAGCCTCTCTCTTTATTGTTCCTGGCAGTGTTTGGCTTGATGAATATCAGTAGAAATGTAAAAGAGGTAGGAAGGAAGGGTAGTCTTTCAGTGAAGGCACAGAACTTGGAATCAGGAGAGCTGGGCAACTTAACCTTCAGTGCCTCAGTCTTCCCATCTGTAGATATGCATCCGAAGAAGTGGGCTGTAGTCCACGAAAGCTTATGCTCTAATAAATTTGTTAGTCTCTAAGGTGCCACAAGTACTCCTGTTCTTCTCATCTGTAGAATGCCTCTTATAAAGCACTGGATACTTTTATAACGAGTTGTACATAGGTAGCACAGTCAAGGTAATCATGCTTCAGGGCACGAGCTTGATTTTCTTCAGGGGTCAGAAAGGATTTGTTTCTCCTCAGCATTGCACAATCATCTAGGAGCACTGTTAGAAAAATAAATTTAAATTAAATTTAAAAATTTTAAATTTTAAATTAATGGAGATATCCCATCTCCTAAAACTGGAAGAGACCTTGAAAGGTCATCGAGTCCAGCCCCCTGCCTTCACTAGCAGGACTAAGTACTGATTTTGTCCCAGATCCCTAAGTGGCCCCCTCAAGGATTGAACTCACAACCTTGGGTTTAGCAGGCCAATGCTCAAACCACTGAGCTATCCCTCCCCCCGGAGAGATCAAAAAAAGGTTTGTTTCTTTGAAGCATCAGGAATTGGCCATCACTGTTTGCAAGGAAATGGACTTGGATAGAAAGTCTGATCTAGTATGACAACTATTATGGTTCTCTATAGCATCTGGAAGAGTGTGGGACGAACATGTGCGTTATGTAGTTTATCTTTAGTAGAGCAAGGATTCACTTTATGGGCTATATATGTGGCCTATACATAGTGATTCAATCCTATTATTTTTTCAATGTATGATGCACACAAATGCAATGTCTAGTGTTCAGATATCATTAGCTCATTTATTCTTAAATGTGCGTCTGTCTACAGCATTTTTGGCAGAATCAAGAGAAAATTGTAAGCTAGGTTTTTAAAATAGAAATAGTCATTTTGAAAAACAACATCTTTAATGACTTGACTGCCTTTTGACAAATGTTTGCAGCGTCTTGAAAAAAGCAAAGTTATTTATTTAAAAGCATGCAAAGTCCCTCTGCTATCCAAACCCCATCGTTTAACAATAAATGATGCCTTTGCTGATAAATGACTCTCTTTATGCAGACTAGCAAATGAAATAGGACATGATGGCTGAAGGCAGACACATGCTCAGCAGTCTAATGCTCCCTTATATTATCATCGGTTTGTCTGTATTTGAAAAAAAAAAAAAAAAAAGCCCAGCCCCCAAGTTGTTAAACTGGAGTCTTGCTACAATTTTAACTGCTGTTTATGTTCTCTTCCCCCCGGCCTCCCTTCCTTTTTGTAGCTCAAAAAAGCCAGTGGTTAAGTGGTTTCTTTGACAAGGGATCATTCCTAGAGATCATGCAGCCCTGGGCACAAACAGTTGTGGTTGGTAGAGCTAGGTAAGTACCCACAGGCTTTTTAGACCTTTGTAGAAATCTAGCTTTTACTGATGCTTTGTGTTTCTGCTGACAAATTCTGACAAAACTGGTGAGTGGATGGATGTGAATAACAAATTTATCTCAGCAGAACACGTCTCTGCTACGTGAATTGAACATGTGCTGATAATTCCTTCTGTCTGTCCCAAGGTGCTTGATAACTTTTGCCTTCTATAATGCTGGATGGAAAGAGTATACGGGGGTGGGCAACAGGTGATTCCTAGGGACAAACCTTTCTACTGTACATGGTAATACAGAGGGGTCGCATTGTTGTGGCTCTGACATAATTTAGAGTAGTTGGTGGGCTATATTGCTTCACAATCACATTTGACTTGCAAAAAAAAAAAGTCCAGCTAAAACTGAAGTAGACTGGAAGAAACTGCAGATTGCTGGGAGACTTACTTTTTTTTTTCTTCAAGTGGGAAATTGAAGTTTCTATTAAATTTTATTACCCACTCTGAAAAGAGAGTAACTCAGCTGTGATCCCAGCATAGAATAACCTGCAGCTTTTTCCAAACTAGCACTTGCCAAGACTGATCTTAGTCTAGCTTAGATTGCAGAGACAAGCGGCCCTGGGGACTTGCATCTGGTGCTCACCTTCCTCTCTGGGACAATCACTTTCCCTTATCTTTGTGGCAAGTGG
The DNA here is from genome assembly GCF_027887155.1 of Malaclemys terrapin pileata. Classification (NCBI taxonomy): domain Eukaryota; kingdom Metazoa; phylum Chordata; order Testudines; family Emydidae; genus Malaclemys; species Malaclemys terrapin. The sequence continues at coordinate 7,785,516 of NC_071522.1, read as the reverse complement.
CACCTGCTCAAGATTCTAAAACATACCGTGTTAGCTTGAGATTTAGATCCCCGTCTTGAAAATAATTCCAGCCTTTGTAGCTCTTTCAGTATAGTAGGTCCCTGCACTTTCATGCTGCCAAGAAGAAAAAACCATCAGATGGCAAAACTTGCAGAACGGCTCTTCCATTTAGGCTCAGAATTCAAGTCTTTCGTCGTTGTCGTTGTTGTTGTTGTTAAAATAATCAGTGGCATTGTGTGTTTTCTTTGTCTGTTTCCCTTCTGAATAAAGCTGTTCCAGAAGGATGGAGTATTATCCGGTGCTCAGAGCAGTGGAATAGGAACCAATACTCATAAATTCCCTTCCCAGCTCTAAGCGAGAATATTTTCTAGTAGTTAGATCAGAGAAACAGGAGCCAGGATTCCTGCTGGCTCAACCTTCGATTTGCTGTTTGACCTTGAGGAAATCCTGTAACCTTTCCATGCCTCAGTTTTTCCATCAAGAAACTGTGTATAAAACCTACCTCTCAGGTTTAATCGGATGTTTGTAAGGTTCTTTGATGATCCTGCCTTGCAGGTGCAAAGTATTATAATCATCTAACGGCTGTAAGTTTAGCCAGCATCCCAGACAAAATCAATTATTTAGCGAAGCCAGACGGTCTTTGTTCAGGAATATTCTTGGCTTGACTTTTAGTTTCTTTTCATCTGCCACATTTTGAGCTTCTTTGGACTCAGACTCCTACACACGTGTGTATATATAATACAAGTGGAGCTGACTTCTTTCAAAAGCAGTGGCATTTTGAAAAAATAAATATGAATGTATTCTTCTGGGATTGTTACTGTAAGTGCTGCCAAAACTCATCTTTTGTATGTATGTTTGGAATATGTGCGCTGTTGGCTGTAAATTGTCTTTTATTATTCCAGGGCAACTTGTCCAGGGACACACTATAAAACAAGATGTAGCATCCTCATGTGCTAGCCTGATGAAATTTATATGAAGTATAATGGAAAACAGAAGTTGTTTTGAGCTGTTTTCAAGTTCAATAAATAACTGTAATACTTGGATAAAGATGTTCTTTATTAGGTCACATGGGCCCTAATATAGACGTTATAAGTTACCGATTTTAAGACGGCTTCTGCAATTACGAGTTTCCAGCCAGACTCTTAATCATTGTGAATAGGAATATTTTCAAACCCCCTAGTGCACATCGGCCTTGTCACTTTTGGTGCCTGGGGTGCTTGTCATCCAACTTGAGATGGCTGAGTAGAGAGGGGTCGTCTCTGCAGGGACTCCCTTTCGTGCAACATCAGGAAGCCATTGCAAGCAGCTGTTGCCACAAGCGGCTGCCTTTTGTTTTAGGAAGTTATTAGGCTGAATGGAGAGTGAGGCTGAATTTCCCTGACACACGTGTTATCCTGCCTCCTTGTGCTCATATACCAGACCCTTTTATCTCCCGTAATGACCCAGCAGCTGTGAGGGTTAATAGATCAAACACTAACCTTCCGTCTGCCCATCACCAATCCTCACTTTTGTGGGATCCCTGTATAGTGTGCAGGGCAATTGGGGTGGCTGGGTCATGCAGTCTTCTGTAAAACATGTGGCATGTAGGGATTTTGATCAACTGGTAGTGGGTGGAAGGATCATTGGGATTGTAAATGGGCAGCTCAGAAGGCTTGGGTCTTCAAGGTTCTATTTCCTGATGAAGACAGTTTCATGAAAATCTGTGCGGTGGCATGCTAGGAGAGATGCAGCCCTGTGCAACTGCATAACTGTCCCATACCTAGTGCAAAATGCTAGGCTTCAGTTTGTTCTGCTCTGGTTTGTTGGGGGTGGTATTAGTTTTATAAATAGGTCTTATTCTGAGAGCTGTAAATCCAGCTCTGAAATGATCCAGCCACATGCCTGAACTCTTCAGAAAGGCCAGAGTGCCTCTGCCTCTATTGATTTGCATTGTTTGTCTCTTGTTTTTATTTTCAAGTGTTTTGATGCTGGATTAGAAAAAAATGACTCGTTGTACAATGATAAAATATGTGGGTTTTGATTTGTCTCATCTGGTTTCAGACTGGGAGGAATACCTGTAGGAGTAGTTGCCGTAGAAACCCGAACAGTGGAGTTAAGTATCCCTGCTGATCCTGCAAACCTGGACTCTGAGGCCAAGGTAGGTTTTGCTGTTGAACATATGTTGGGGTTTGGTTAAAGTCATTCTCTGCAGATGCCTCTTTGAAAAGTTTCTGTGTGTTTATTGGAAGATTTGCCGGCAAGACAAGAAACTGATCAGCCTTTGGCTGTATGCAAATATGCTGTTCTCAGAGCTGGTGAATGGGCTGTCTTGCTGGCTGGCTCTGTTCGTACAGAGAGAGAATCTTGGATATACCGAATATACGGGCAGGAGATGGCTTATCTCTGTGGAGGCTAGCCCTGCTCTCTTTTGAAAGAGGGGAAGGATCTTATGGCTAAAGCACAAGTCTTAGAATCAGGAAACCTGGGAAGTCAAAATCATCATCCTCTCCTGCTGTTCGGGCCACCTTACCCCCATTTCTGAAATTCTTGCTCTTTTTTATGTTCATATCCCTTGTCTCTGCCTTCCCAGCTCTTGGCCTGCCTATGTCTCCACTCCTGCTTCCTTTCTCCTTAGTGCTCTTTTTGTCTCCTTATTGCACTGAAATCAATGGAGCTCTCTATGGGTGTGGAGATCTGCTCACGTGAAGTCAGTTGCAGGATCAGCGTCTTATTTTGTAAACTCTTAGTCAGTGCCCTTTCATTCCTTTGTGCATCATTCTCCCAGTGCACCCGCGGCCCTGTAATATTTATAACAGGTTGTTATGCTGGTCAGCATTGGTTTCAGATTGGAGCTCTTGCTGTATCTATTTGTTTTCTTCTGATAGTAACTCTCACGTTAACAAAACATTCAAATCGTACCATTTCCCCCCCCAACAGATAATCCAGCAGGCTGGTCAGGTGTGGTTCCCGGACTCTGCCTTTAAGACTGCTCAGGCTATCAAAGACTTTAACCGGGAGGGACTCCCTCTGATGGTCTTTGCCAACTGGAGAGGCTTTTCGGGTGGAATGAAAGGTGATTATCAAACCATTGATATATTTTCATGTGCTGGGGATGACCATCAGTTTGGCTCTTGATATCAAGAGAAACAAACTGTTCTTATGGGGACACAGAACTAAAGGTTGTGTGATGTGCTTTGACAGTGTCAACGACTTCCCTTTAGTATTACAGGTGTTTTTTTCCTCTTCTAGTTGACCTTTGTTATAGTGGAGAGCAGCTATCTCTCTTAGGCCTGAATAACATAGCTGAAGTTGAAGTACCTTAGTTCAAACTTACCGCGGGTCCAGACGTGGCAGGCAGGCTGCCCCGTCGACTCCGCGTACTCCTCTCGCGGAGCAGGAGTACCGGGATCGACGGCGACCACTTCAGGGATCAATTTATCGTGTCTAGACAAGACACGATAAATCGATCCCAGAAGATCGATTGCTTACCGCCGGACCCGGAGGTAAGTATAGACCTACCCTTAGTAGTCCTGTGTAACCAGTGCACACCTGCCTTCTCCTAGCATAGCACACACAGACTTGAGTAGTAGGACATGTCTGCTTCATCCTCTCTGGCTGCAGCCTGGGTCCAGTCTCTGTTATGATGTGGACAAGAGCTAACTGCATGAATCTTGAAGGCATATATGACTAGCCCTACAGAATTGCTATGAAGGGGGGTAACTGTAGGCTTTCTAACCTTTATGATACTTGGACCAATTGATACTATGAATACATCTGAGTTTAGAGGGCCTGCTTACATCAAGGTTGTCCCCTGCCCCTGTTTTGATGCTGTTCTAATTTGTAGTGCATTTCAGTCTTGGAAGTCTTGGAAATGCACCAGGTTTCAGCCAGGTTATAAACACAGTTATGATTCTACCCCACAAAATGGAACCATATGTAATGGAGTCAGGTGACATGGTTGGAATTTTTGTTAGTTAAATATGAAACCATAGCAAAGCCAACACCAGGGCATAATTATCTCAAATACATGAAACTCCATGGATTTGCCTGGGAAAACCTCAAGGTGTCTGACACCCAAACCCTTTGGCTCTAAAATAATTGGGAAATTTAGCCCCTTTTACTAACCTCAGAGAGAGCTTCCGTCACTTTTGCTGTGTGGTCACCAGAACTCTGCAGTTTCCACGCATGGACTTCGCTGGTAGCTGGCCCTTTAAATCTGGGAGATAAAATCAACTATAGCCCATTTTAGAACTGCCTTGTTGAGGCTTTGCACCTCCGTCTCCTCTGGCTGGCAAGACTTCTTTTGAACATTCTTTGCTTAGGAGGTGGCATTTCCTTCCGGTGTTCTTTATAAGTGGTTCTTAAAGGTGCATTGCTGTGGGTTCTAGGCTCATAGGCCTTGTCTACACTGGGTCTGACTCCTAGGCTTTGTCTGCACTGGATTTTTTTACACCAATATAGCTGCATTTGTGCAAGCCACTGGTGTAAACAATCCGTGTCCAGGTTATCCATGACTTGTGCTGACACACTTTATTTCAGTGTGAAACCCCAGTGTAGACAAGTCCTTAGTAAGGTGACAACTCCACTTTATCTAAAGAATTAATTTTATAAAAACAAACCCTCACCACCCACAGAAAAATATTCCCTCTGTTGTTGTTTTCAATTCCATTGAAAACATGGGTTTTACAGCAAGGACAAATTTCCATCAAGTGTTTGCAACCCAAATGCTACAGCACTGAGAACTTGGAAGTGCCATCATTGATTTTCATTGTCTAGGGTAAGAGATGCACAGACTGTGAGCCAGTCATACACAGGTAAAGAAACACTTGTTTATAATATATGGCTTTCAGGCTGGCCATGTCTCCAATAATAGAGTTGTTTACATTTAGCTCCCAGTGCCCATTACTGAAGATTGACCCTTTTAGATTCCTTGCATCTTGGTTACTAGGCTGGAATATTTGTGTAATAGTTAAAACAACAAATCCGGTTACTACAGGGGGGTACATCCCCAGTAGTGATGCTCTGCACAGCCTGGCCAATAATCCAGTTGTACCTGCTGTCCAGCCTGGGAGAGGAAAGGAATGTCTTACCTGGCAGCATCTCCTTTGACTGACAACAGAGTGGGATTCTTAGGGCTTCGTTTGTTCCTATCTAGTCATTTGTAGGCAGCTGGAGGGTAACAGGAATAACCCGGAGTGTGCAGTGCGCAACTTGGAATGTAAGTTCTTCTTCGAGTGCTTGTTCATGTCCATTCCAATTAGGTGTGTGCGCGCATCACGTGCACGGCAGCCGGAAATTTTTTTCCCATAGCAGCATCCGTCGGGTCGACCCGGGGGCCCCCTGGAATCGTGCCTTCATGGTGCTCAATATAAAACCCCGTCGACCCGCCAGCCCCTCAGTTCCTTCTTACCACCAGTGATGGTGGCTGGAACATCCCATAGCCCTTGCTTTAGCCACGCGCCTTTTCTGTTATCTGTCATTAATAGTTGTTGTTATAGTTAGTTATTTAAAGTTTGTTTGGGATTTTCCACTCCCCTTCTGATCCCTGGAGCCGTGGTTTGCCACGGTCCCTGGGGTTCAAAAAGTGTGAGGTCTGCACTAAGCGCTTGCCAAAAAGTGACCCACACACTGCATGTTTAAGGTGCCTAGGTGAGGGTCACCAAAAGGACCATTGCAGAATTTGCCACGAGTTCCACCACAGAACTTTGAATGAGAGGGAACAGCGGCTCATGGAGGCAGCTCTTCGCCCCCGTTCAGACCCAGGACCCAGCACCACCTCCTCAGTGCGGAGCGCCCCGGCACCGTCATCAAGGAAACCGGTGCCGAGAAAGGACTCTTCCTGAGAGACTCAGCACCGTCGTGGCACCTCCCGCGTCCACTCGGCGGCTAGGTGCCGGTCTCAATCGCCAGTGCCTCAGAAGAAAAAGAAGCCGGAGAGGGATTGTTCTCCCCTGGCTAAATCTAAGGAGCTGGCGACTGAGAGATCCCCGTTGGGCCACTGCTCCATGTCACCTGTGAGGTCCGTGTTGACTCCTGCCCCGGAAGGGTGGTTGAATCCGGCCCCACCCTGCTTGCTGCAGCTCCCATAGACCCTGGAGGCGTTTAATGCAGCTCAGGACTTGTTGCACCTCATGGCGCTGTTCTCACCTCCCCGGAGGGACGCACTGCCAGTGTCAACAGCACCGGTCCGCCCTGCAGTACAGTCAAGAGGGAAACCGGCTATGCTGTCCTGGCGTTCACCTTCTCCACAGAGCCCTCTGACACCAGTTGTTTGGGAACAAGAGCCCAGTCCCCTAGCTCTCGGTGCCCCGCAGTGCAGCTCCTCCGTGGTCTTCCTCCTCTGAGACTTCAGAGTCAGAGGCCGACTCCTATTGCCCTGGCACCACCAGGAGCAGGAGGTTCCAGGTCACGGCGGGAGAGACAAGCTTACCTGGCCCCGTGGCCCCCGCAGTGGCAGAACCCAGCACACTGGCCCTTCTGGACGCCCTGGGCCTTCCATCAGAGCCAACGGTTGCACTCGGCAGCAACATCGATAGTCTCGGCTACTTACGTTCTGCCTTCCCCGCCTCAGGGACCTGCAGCCCAGGAGATCTCGGGCACCGCAGCCAGCTATTGAGGCACCACCACTGCATACATCGATGCCGTCGGCTGTGGCACCGGCATCGGCACAGACGACTGCAACGGCGCTGACGTTTGCACCGACATTAACATCGATGCATGCATCGGCAGCGACACCTGCAGTGCCGCCTGCAGCCCCAGCATGTTGTCCTCCGTCCTGGCACCTAGGGGCATGGCACCCCGTGGGCTCGACCCCGTGGGCTCCAAGAGGAGGGAACAGCCACCCTTTATGGGGGCTTCTTCCTCCTCCTTGCCAGATAAAGCACTGCGGGCACCACTATAGCCCCAGCTCTAGAGAACAACAGGGTGTTTCAGCAGTTACTGCTGCAAGGTGCCCAGGGCCTGCACATTCAGGCAGAGGAGGTAATAGAAGACGCAGATCCCATGCTGGACATCCTAGCGCCCTCTGGACCCGCACGCATTGCCCTCCCTCTCATCAAAACTATATGTGCCACAACCAAAACATTATGGCAGAGCGCAGCCTCATTGCCCCCCACAGCTAAGCACAATGAAAAGTGCTACTTTGTGCTATTGAAGGGTTATGAGCATCTGTGCTCACACCCGCCGCCTGATTCCCTGGTCGTGGACACTGCTAACCAGCGCGAGCGGCAGGGTTATCAGGAACCTTCTCCTAAAAACAGGGAAGCGAAAAGACTCGACCTTTTCGGTAGAAAGGTCTATTCTATGGGCGGGTTGCAGCTCTGCATTTAAATCAGCAGGCCATTGTTAGCAAGCACTGCTATAATACATATGGAGCAATGGCAAAATTTGCAGAGCTGCTGCCGCAAGACTCCTGTGCCGAGTTCTCGGCCTTGGTCGAGGAAGGCAAGCTCATCTCACGAGCTTCCCTGCAGGCGGCACTACATGGAGCTGATGCGGCCTCCAGGGTGATGGCTAGAGGCATGGCCATGAGAAAGGGCTCTTGGCTCCAAATTTCAGGTCTGCTATACGAGGTCCAGCAGACCATTCAGGACCTCCCCTTTGAGGGTGTGACTCTGTTATCCGAAAAGACAGATAAAAGGCTTCATAGCCTAAAAGACTCAAGAGCCACCCTCAAATACTGGGCCCCCGTACTCCCACCATGCAGCAGAAACAGTTCAGACCACAATCTCCTCCGCGGTTCTACCAACAACAGAACCAACAGGGCATTCCTGGAGGAGGAATAGGAGTGGCAGGAAAAGGCCAAACCCATCCTCAGGCCAGGGCTCTGGCCAATCCAAACCACCTCCCTGCCCCAAACCGACCTTTTGAAGGTTCGGTTGAGGGCAGCGCACCAGAACAAGAACTGGATCTACCCTGCCTTACCTTCTCTTCCCAACTATCCCCTTTCTACCGTGCATGGTCCCGTATCACTTCGGACAACTCGGTACTCCGCACGGTAGAGAGGGGATACTCCATCCAATTCTGTGCCCTCCTGCCCTTCCATCCCCGTCCCTCTTCAGGTACTCCTCTCACAAGTGACTCCTTATACAGGAGGTGCACTTGCTCCTTTCACTAGGGGCAATGGAAGAGGTTTCTCAGGAGCAGTAGGGCAAGGGCTTCTATTCCCGGTATATCCTAATCCCAAAAGCCAAATGCGGGCAACAAGTTCATGAAGAAGCTCAAGTTCTGCATGGTCTCTTTAGCCTCCATCATCCCTTTATTGCATCCAGGAGACTGGTATGCTGCCCTAGACTTTAAGGGCGCATACTTTCACATAGCTATAACTCTGCCCCACAGAAAATACCTCAGGTTTGTGGTGAACAACAGCCACTATCAGTTCACAGTCCTCCCGTTCGGCCTGTCAGCAACTCTTCGAGTGTTCACCAAGTGCACGGCAGTCGTGTTGCCATACCTCGGCGACTGGCTCATCAAGGGCCGCCCCAGAGCTCAAGTGGAGGCACAGGTCATCTTCGTCAGAGTGACGTTTGACAATCTGGGCCGCCTTCTGAACGAGAGGAAATCGACATCTCCAATTCAGCAGATAGAATTTATATGTGCGGTGCTGGACTCGACCCAGGCCAGGGCATACCTCCCAGAGGTGAAATTCCAAGCCCTTGGTAACATCTTTCAAGGTCTCAGTTAGTTCACCACCACTACAGCAAGGAACTGCCTAAAACTTCTAGGACACATGGCAGCCTGTACCTATGTGGTGCAGCATGCCAGACTCAGACTTTGACCTCTTCAGTCATGGCTAGCTTCAGTGTATTGGCCATCCCGGGACAATTTGGACAGGGTTGTAACCCTGCCCCGCCAGGTTCTTGACTCCCTCCTGTGGTGGCTCGACCCACAGGTAGTATGTGTGGGGGTTCCCTTCTCCAGCCCTCAGCCGTCTCTCTCCCTAGTGACGGACGCATCAGCTCTGGGCTGGGGAGCACATCTGGGGGATCTCAGGACTCAAGGCCTCTTGTCTCAGACAGAGCTCGCTCTCCACGTCAATGTCGGAGAGCTGAGAGCAGTGCGCCTGGCATGCCAGACTTTCCGTACCCACTTATCAGGGAAATGTGTATCAGTGATGACAGACAACACCACGGCGATGTTCTATATCAACAAACGGGGGTACATGCTCCTCTCCCCTGTACTAGGAAACCCTCATGTTGTGGGATTTCTGCGTAGAGCATTCAATACACCTGCAATCATCGTACCTCCCAGGGATACAGAATGAGTTGGTGAACTATCTCAGCAGGTTGTTCCACGGCCATGAGTGGTCCTTACGCCTGGATGTCGTGAACTCCATGTTCCATCGGTAGGGACTTCCCCAGATAGACCTGTTCGCCACACAGCACAACAGGAAGTGTCAGCAGTTTTGCGCTTCCTGAGTCAGTCTGGTTTCCGTCGCGGTCTCATAGTCTCCCCATGGCAGAAAGAATCTCCTTTATGCGTTCCCACCCATTCTGCTCGTTTACAAGGTTCTCCTCGAGATACGGAGGAAACAAGCTTCAGTGATACTATAGCACCAGCTGGGCCCCGCCAGCACTGGTACACATCACTCCTGCAAATGTCCGTGGAAGCCCTAGTCACCTTGCTGCTCTTCCCGGATTTATTGATCCAGGATCACGGTCATCGCCAGCACCCGAACCTCAAGTCACTACACCTCACGGCATGGAAGCTCCATGGCTGAATCTAATGGAGCTTTCCTGTTCAGACCTGGTCAGACAAGTCCTCCTTGGAGTAGAAAGCCCTCCACCAGGGTTACCTACCTAGCCAAGTGGAAGACGTTCTCAATCTGATCAACACAACACAGTTTGTCACCCACTCTCGCTTCTATACTATTAGGTTACCTTCTCCACCTTAAGCAGCAGGGGCTGTCCATGTCATCAGTAAGGGTTCACTTGGCTGCTATGGCGGCCTTCCATCCAGGTGCTGAGACCCGGTCGTTTTTTTGCCAACCGTGTAGTTAGCCGTTTCCTCAAGGGTCTCGACAGGCTATACCCGCACGTCCAACAGCTGGTCCCAGCCTGGGACCTCAATCTGGTCCTTTCTAGATTGACAGGGCTGCCCTTTGAACCACTGGTGACATGCACCATGCTCTGTCTCTCTTACAAGGTCATGTTTCTGGTAGTGATAACCTCAGCCAGGATGGTGTCTGAGCTCAAGGCCCTAACATCAGAGGCTCTCTACACTCTGTTCTGTAAGGACAAGATTCAGCTCAGACCACACCCAGCTTTCCTTCCGAAGGTGGTTTCCCAATTCCACATCAACCAGGACATTTTCCTCCCAGTGTTCTATCCTAAACCGCGTTTAAGCAGGAGGGAGCAGAGGCTGTGCTCATTGGATATTCGCAGAACACGAGCCTTCTATGTCGAGAGATCAAAGCCGTTCCAGAAGTCTATTCAACTCTTTGTAGCTGTGGCAGACAGTCTCCTCCCAACGAATTTCGTCGTGGATCACGTCCTGCATCCGGGAGTGCATGGCGCACTACACCGGAGCGCAGGCTTCCTCGGGGGTATTCCTGGTGCGGGTTCCCACCCAGGAAATCTGCAGAGCGGAGATGTGGTCCTCCATACACACATTCACAGTACATTATGCGATCACCCGGCAGGCCAGAGACAATGCGGCCTTCAGTAGAGCAGTACTCCAATCAGTAGTCAATTCTGGCCCCGCCTCCAGAACTTAAGCTTGGGAGTCACCTAATTGGAATGGACATGAGCAACACATCTTGAAGAACAACAGCTATGAGAAGGTGAGGAACTGTTTTTTCTGTTGAGAGTAAACACTGCGTTATTTGTACGCATACCCTCTTAAACAGTTACAGGAATTGCCCAGATCAGCAGCACTGAAAACGGGTAATTGGATTTTAACAGCCGCTTAGTTGCTAACAGAATTTACAGCTTCTAACCTGGACCAATTAAACCCTAATCTTGGGAAACTCTTACTGCTTGGAAAGATCCTCACAGCTTTGGTATGGGGCTGGATTAGCCAACAGTGTTACATGGCATATGCTGCCATGCAGGTAACTTTGTCATTGATCATTTCATATTGTATTATTGTCGTATCAAGGATTGTCTCCAAATTGACTCTGCAGGCAATGGGGGCCGCTCATGTGGATTGAACCATATAAAGCTGCTCCGTTAACATTCTATCCGTTGGAATTTTGGACCAGATATTACTATTTTAAATGTTGTGAAGTGCCAGGAAGGTGCTATAACATTTAAATAAGTAGAAGATGACAGCACTTTACATGTACATGGCACTTGACAAACACCTAGAAGAAAAGTTACGGTGCCACTGACAGAGTAAAAATCCCTACTCTAGAAAGACTGGCATTATGAAGATGTTTTATTGGGCCTGCTAGTCTCTTTAGCATGACAGGAAAAGAACTCCGTTTGGTTTGCAGAATACTCCGAGAATGAGGATATCTTCCAGAGAGGAAACCTGGTCACTGCTCACAACGCAAGATGATGGGCCTCAATAGATCTGAGTTCTAGTCCCATCTCTGCCACTTTGCTATGTACCCTTGACGTCTGTGTATCTCAGTTTCTCTACTATTGCTATGAGATTTAATTCTTTAATGCTTGTAAAGTGTGCTGAGATCCTCTCATAAAAGAAGCTACAGAATGTAGTCTGAACTAAGTTGTTGCTGTTGTGTCCACTTCCCATGCTCTTCGAGGACTTGCCCTTTGTTAGTTATGTCCCTTGAAAACTGAAATTTGCTTTGGAATCAGAACTACAGGACAGGGGTGTGGAGCCATTGAGCGAAAGTGCCAGTATTTTTATTTGCATATCACTTATTATTACTACAAATAAGCTTGGAGGAGGCAAGAACAGCACAGGAGAGGAGGGTGAAGAATAGAGTCATTTTGATTTACATACGGGTCAGGATGTTTTCTCCATATTATCTCATGTAAAAGGACCTGGTAGAAAGTCTCAGCCTCTCTTGTCAGTTTCGACATCCCTTGGGGAGTTGTTTGCAGTTTTGGTTTCAATGCTAGCTGGGGATTATGCAGGGAGGGAAAATAAACAATTATGCCACCCCTCAGTGCACACAAACACACTGCCAGGAGCCGACTGCACTGTGGGTAAAATGACTCCAAAATTGTGTGTAATGAGTAGGAAAAGATTAGAGACAGCTCTTGCTATGCTGAAAATTGACATTAGTTGGGGGGGAGGGGGGAACCTCTTTACTAGTCAGCCTAGGAGGTCTAATTCAAGCAGTAAAATAAATAAATAAAATAAATAAAGGCATATCACAGTGGTATTGGTGGTTTCCCCAACGAGCGCTATCTGGCCGGAAGGCTATTCAGCATAATGCAAAATTAAATTATAAAAACTGGCTTGAATATTTAGATGGAGGAGCCATTTGGAAGCAGTTTATTTAGACGAACCGGCAATGACCCACAACAGTGAGACATCAAGCGTGAAATTTACTAGAAATTAGCACCAGGGTCTCAGACTCAGCATGAATAGTTTGATAGGATGCAAATCCCAGTGATATTAAACTGCATCACTGCTGGTGCTACAGGGTCACTCTCGGTTGGTTTTTCATGTTACACTTATTATTTTTTCCTGGGACCAGTTATAAATAACAATAAAAAAAAATCTTATTGAAAACTTCAACCAGAATGAAAAGGCCATTTTAAATCTCTGATTACCTGGATGTTGAAATACAGCACTGCCTATATTTAATGGGTTTATGAGGTACATTATGAGTATGCAGCCGATGTATGCTTGGTGTTTACCTTAAGGTCCTATCTGGTAATCCAGCCAAGCTGATGAGATCTGTTCCAGCTTCGAGGCAGTAGGGCATACTGCCCGCCATTATAGAAACAAAAAAAAGCTGTCTGCAGCCTTTCTAGCATGCTTGATGCATCTGGCTGCCAATATTTACCCATACAGTATAAATGAGAACAGTTTCTGGCAGATTTTATATCTGTAGACAGTAGCTGTAGGTAAACACATAGATATTGACTGTGAAAGTGCATGTTACATAGACAGAATATCATGCTGCATAACAAACAGCACTGCTCTTCTGAAAGGTCTGTAAGCATTTCCAATTGACACTCTGCTTTTCAAGTGCTTGTGATTCCCAGGTTTGAATGAATATTGGAGTGAAATCTGGCCAGGAAGTTCCATTCATTTTTAATTTTTTTCCCAGTTTGCTCGGGTCGTCTTTATTTATGTTCAAATGTACAAAAAGGCAATTTAAAAAGACAAACTGAGGAATTCCAGGTTTAATTGTCTTTGCTCATATACTCAGCATAAATATCTGTATTTTTTTAACACAGTTGTGCAACCATTTAGTTCTTAAAGGTGGCTAGTCTCTTGCTCTTTGCCATGATAACTTTTTAACCCATATTCAGTATGTTAGTTACAGTAATAACTGTTTTTAAAATCTCTGCCCTGCCAAGGCACTAGGACTGCCCAAACAGTGAAAACACAGAACTGCGGGCACCATTAAAATATGGCACCATTTACCATCTGCAGTAGTTAAATTCGGTGCAGTATTTCCCATTCTAACAATACAGAATACTGCAAATACCACAGTAAAGGTATTTATCACAGTGTGGTAAATGTTTTGTACTTTCATACTCAAATACAATATTAATATAATACGGGGAGCATGTGTTTTCTAGTGGCTAGACCAGGGGACTAGGAATCAGTATTCCTGGATTCTCTTCACTGCATTTTGAATGACCTTCAGCAATTCTGTTATTTCACTTTCACCATCAGTAAAATAGGTATTATAACAATACCTATTTCACAATGATGTTGTTTTGCTTAGCTAAGTATGTTTGCAAAGGGCTTTAGGATGAAAGGTGCTATAGAAGTGCAAAGCTTTTTTATTGTTAAATATATGAGAGAGTCTGGGTAACCATTTTTTGTAACCACGTAAATTATACCTCAGTTTCCCCTGCTGTGAATTGGCTCTATAGTATAGAAACTTCCATTGATTTCAGTTGACTTGTACAAGGCATCACAGTGATTATATTATAGCACTGAAGGACCAGATCATGCACTCCTTACTCGAGCATAGCTTTTGTAAAGGGAAGTCATACCTCACCAATCTATTAAAATTCTTTGAGGGAGTCAACAAGCACGTGGATAAGGGTGATCTAGTCAATATAGTGTTCCTGGATTTTCAGAAAGCCTTTGACAAGGTCCCTCACCAAAGACTCTTAAGGGAACTAAGTAGCCATGGGATCAGAGGAAAGGTCCTTGCATGATCATTGGATGAAAGATAGAAAACAAAGGGTAGGAAAAAATGGTCAGTTTTCACAATGGAGAGATGTGAACAGCAGCATCCCCCAAGGAGCTGTATTGGGACCAGTGCTGTTCACCATAATCATAAATGATCTGGAAAAAGGGGGTGAACAGTGGCAAAGTTTGCAGACGTTACAAAATGTATTCAAGATAGCTACATTGAAAGAAGACTGTGGGCGGTTACAGAGGGATCTCACAAAACTGGGTGACTGGACAATAAAAATGGCAGATGAAATTCAATATTGATAAGTGCAAAGTAGTGCACACTGGAAAAAATAATCCCTACTCTAAATATAGTGATGGGTTCTAGATTATTTATACGCGATTTGTTGGGGAAGAGTCAAGACGGCTTTTTTTAAAGGGGAGCATGGATGTGACATTCCAGCAAACAGAATGATGTGATGTCAGTTTCTTCCATTCCTTACCATACAGAGTCTTGACAAACATTTGAAATATTCCAGTGTATGTGAAAGAACCACAGTGGCTCCCTTCCCATCTGATCAGGTATAAAGAAGCCATGAAGCTGACATTAGTGGAACGTTTAGGGTGTTCTTTAGATCATTGTTAAAAACAATTGTCATTAAAAACAAAACAGGTAGCATTTAGGACCAGATCATGCACCCCAAACTCCCAGTACTTCAGTGGAAGTTTGGCTGCACAAAGGCGTCAAGCCGATTGAATCAGAGGGAGTTTTGTATGCTTTGTGCTGGATCCATCGACTTCAGTGGGAATTTTGCATGCCCAAGGATTGCATTAGGTTATCTCAGTGGGAGTTTTGGGTGTGCAGGAGATGCAGGCCAATGGGTCCTGGATGTAAGCAATATCAAGTTAAGGCTGCTAGGCAGTTGCAGGGGAAGAGAGTGCTCTTGCATTTCATATGCTTAATGCATGGGCCCAAAAAGGGAGAGACAAAGAAGGAACCTTTGTTCTGAAGGCCAGGCCTCTGCATGGTTTAAAGGCCTGATCCTGCTCCCATTCAGAGCGGCAAAACTCCCACTGACCTCAGTGAGGCAAGTTCAGTCAAGCCCTAAACGAGACCTTTCACATAGTCCCTCCTCAGTGCGCATACAGCGCTCTCTTTCCCTCTGTCTCCCCATTCCTCTTCCACATCCCCAATCCAAACAAGTGGCACTTGTCTCCCCCAACACTTTCTCCAAGTAAAATATATACTCTTGGCAGGGGTGAAAAATGAATTGCTAATTACACAATCATTTTATTATGTAGCACCAGTAAAAAATGTCTAGTGAAGAATTAATTCAGTTAAAATAATTTGAATCAAGCAATTATTTTCTTAACACTAGAATTAGCTGAAAGTACTTCAAGTGGTTTATTACTAGCACTACATAATAAAGTAATTGTGTAATTAGTAATAAATTTGTCACTCCTTTTGAGGTCTCTTTTCTTTTCTCCGGACAAATGAAGAGTTTGGAGTATTGTTTGGTTTTGTTCCCCATCCGCTGTATTTAGCATTTATATATATTCACATGTATATCAGCAGGAAATAGATCATTCTTCTCTTCACCATTGTTTGGACTTTCTTAAAGGATTTTAAACTATTTGTCTAGGGTGTTCAGAGAATGAACTCTATGAACTCTAACCCAAGAGGCCCAGTGGTGAAGGTGCTAATCTGGTACTTGTGAGTCCCTGGGTTCAGTTCCTTGCTCTCCCACAAGCTTCCTGCGTGACCTTAGGCAAATCACTCATTGTTTCTCTGCCTCAGTTCCCCTTTGTAAAATGGTGCTTCTCTACCTCACAAGGTTCTTACAAGGAAAAATACATCAAAAGGTGGTGAGGTGATTCAGATGCTGTGGTAAGGGAGAGGGATAGCTCAGTGGTTTGAGCATTGGCCTGCTAAACCCAGGGTTGTGAGTTCAATTCTTGAGGGGGCCACTTAGGGATCTGGGGCAAAATCAGTACTTGGTCCTGCTAGTGAAGGCAGGGGGCTGGACTCGATGATCTTTCAAGGTCCCTTCCAGTTCTAGGAGATGGGATATCTCCATTAATTATAATGGGGCTTATATAAGTCCTAAGATGGATGGACGTATATAGCCTTTTATATGACTATTACAAAAGGCCAGTATGATTTTGGCACGTAAAGGCATCATGTCATGGAGCAGAGAGGAAAACACCCTTGTTTTATTGCTCTAGTGCAAACACACCTGGAATACTAGTTATTTTGGGGTATCATGACACTGCAGAGTTATTGATCAATTGGAAGGAGTTCAGAGAAGAGCAACAAAAATGATCAAAGGGCTTGAAGGGACTGTATTAGGAGGAAAATATTTGAAAGAGATGAGTATTTGTAGGTTACCTAAGCAATGACTGAGGAGTCTACAAATATTTAAAGGATTCATGCACCAAGAAGGGGCAGAGATTATGTAGTATGATGCAGGGAGTAATGGTCTGAAATTAACAAAGGGAAAACGCATGCTGAATACCATGCAAAAATTCCTGACCAGCTTATCTGTTAGGCTGTTGAATGGTCTCTCTAAGGAAGTGGGGGAAATCTACAAGTTTGGGACTTCCAAATCAAAGCTTTACAAAGCCCTGGAAAATGTACTCCCTTGACATAGAGAAGGACTGGATGATCCTAGTAAGTATTTTCCATCTCTAACATATTTGAGTCAGCGATTCTGTATATAATGGAGTATGTAACAATGTATGCACTGAGGCTGCTTAATTGTTTCCATGATAAACTTCTATCATATCATATTTGTTACTTTCTTTTAAATCACCTTTGGGGCTGACAGTTTCTATGTGATGATGCAATTATTATTGTTAAGATTCAGCAAAATCTCTTCAGCTGTTCTTGTTTTAAGGAAAGGAGGAAAATAGTTTTCACACCTGAGAAAAAGAATTAATTGCACTCGTTATGGTGACATGCAAAGTATTTATAGCCCTTTGTGCTGCCCCCCACACACGCTCACTCACTAGATTTTTATGTGAATAAAAGTATATGGAAAACTTTTCAAACTTGGGGACCTAAAGTTAGGCACCTAAGTTTGTATTTAGGCATCTATCTGGCCTGAATTTCAGAATTGACGAGCACCCAGAAATACCCATTGACTTCTTCAGTAGGATACCCTGGGGGTAGATCCTTTTGTAGGGCTCATTATGACACTGGAGTATGTCAAGCAGGTGGCCCAGAATAAGGTTCTATGAACTTATTTGGATGCAATAGGAACGAAGCAAATCTCACACTCCAGACTGGAGCTGCTGAACCTGGAAGCAGAAGTGCTCTTATAACATGAGAATGTCTATCCTCCTGGTTCTTCGCCGGGGACAGGGAAGAGGTTTGGATGTCTCAAAAAAATTGCCTTTTTGCAAATACTCCAGTCCAATTTTGCAAACCTAGTAGCTTCCCTTAAAGTCCAGGTAATGCCTAGAAGCGCTTGTAGGGTGGTGCTGAGGGGAGCTGCTTAGGAATCCAGCAGTAGAAATGCTGAGTGGGTTTTTTTTATTTGCCTGAGATTGAGGATAAAGAACTTAAACTACTCTGTCCTTTTCCCAGACATGTATGACCAGGTGCTGAAGTTTGGTGCCTACATTGTGGATGGCCTAAGAGAATATAGACAGCCAGTGCTTGTGTACATCCCGCCCCAAGCCGAGCTGAGAGGAGGATCCTGGGTCGTGATTGATCCCACCATTAATCCCCGACACATGGAGATGTATGCAGACCCAGACAGCAGGTAAAGGAATTCACTTAGCTTGACTCCTTTCTGCATATTGTACTGCTCCAAGACAAGAATACCAGACTAAGTAAGCCATTGCTTTGTTGTAGTAAAGCAGGTCTTGTGTGCTTGTCTTATGTTCTTATGTACATAAAGGAGGGGGGTTGGTTTGCTTTCTGGCTGTACCAAAGAAGGGACTGTTGTCTAGTGGTTAGCGCAAGAGACCTCTTGGGTTCTGTTCTTGACTCAGTCATTGACTCCCTCACCTTGGTCAAGGCCCTTACCTTTACCTGCCTCCAGGGGGTTGTGTGGGACCTCATTAGTTAATGTTTGTAAAGCATTTTGGCATAAAGGCTTCAACTTGCCATCTGATTTTTGCACCCACCATTTTTCACTTTGAAATAACTGGGTGCAATTTGGCAAGCACAAATAAGCGCTGCTGCGTTTTGAAATACTTAGATCTCTGAACAGGCAATGGTGTAGCTATCACTCACGTCTATAAAATGCAACATGTGTAAATGTACCCATGGTATTTGTTATTCCTGGGTGTAAAATTATGAACAATTGGAAGTGAATTTTTAAAAACAAGCCCTCCAGCCTCTGAAGAGGGGGGAAAAAAATGATGACGACACTGGCTGATTTGGAGGAGTGTAACAATCCTGCCTACCAAGGGCTAATATAAACAGGATAAACTATGAGGGCATAGTGCTGTGCTCTTACCAGAGGAGTTTGACTTGGAGCAGTCAAGGGAAGGAGGACAGGGGTGAGGTTATGCTACAGAAAGGAACAGCAAAGCAGTTCAAACACTTGAGAGATCCTGACCATGTTAGATTTCTGTTTTTAATCTATTTGATCCGGTCAGCCATGTGATCTGAAAATAGCCAGGCAGATGGGAAAATAGACTAACATCTGAAGGTGAAAACAACATTATTATTCTGATGTGACCCCTGTTACACAGTTCCCCAGATGTATCTCTCTGGGTTCCACTCAGAAAAGTGGGGGCAGTTGCAATTCACCTTGCAACTTTCCTCCTCCTTTTTAGTATGCATGCAACCAGACCAGTTACCCATTGTATTAGAGATGGGTGAGCATTGCTCTTTCTGCTTATTCACCGGCTAAGTCATTCCCCTCACACCAAATAACCAGCTTATCCCCAGGTGCATGGTGTACTGGAGTAGGGGATGTGGCACCATTTTAATTCAGTCCCAAAAGTTAATCAGCTTTGGGATGTGTGACTTGGAAGAAGCACCTTCCTTTTTGTTTAGAGCAGTTGCCATAGTTGAGATGGCTAATTTAGGACACCCTTAAGGGGCTCTGTTGAACACTCCCTTCCCCTCAGTGGTGACGCATTGGCCTCCACGAAGAATTGCCAGGCGGCCTATTTCTCCTGCTGTGTAAGAACAAGTGGAATGGTCACACAGGGGAAACCACTGTCACTTGGCCACAGGCTTCTCCTCTGTATCTAGAGTTAGAAGAATTACATTTTCTGTACTTTGCATCTCAGAGCGATAATCCCCTTCTAAGTTCTGTCTAGCTTTTCCCTCTTTAAAATGTGAAAGGTCAGGATGCTCAGGACAATGAGAGCTCTTGTTAGTGCAGACAAGGATTGGGCAAACATCCCTTCAGCGTGTTTGTTATGAAAAGGCAAGGCAGAGACCTCCTGGTAGATGGTACATTGGCCCCAGTTGGGATCCCTCAGAGATTTCCAGGTAGATGTTGTGTTGGCTCCAGTTTGGATCCTCAAACTCATTTTGTTCTCCAACCATTCCATCCCACTCAGGCAGCTCTGAAAATGAGGCTATTAGATGGTCTTCTAGTCTAGGACTGGGACCAAGGAGTTTGGGTCTATTTCTGACAATGCCACAGACTCTCTCGGTGACCTTGGACAAGTCATTTAACCTATCTCTACTTCAGTTTTCCTCTCTGTAACATGCCTCTCAGATGTGTCACGAGGCATAACTAATTACTGTTTGTAAAGGGCCTTGAGATCCCAGGATGGAAGATCTATAGAATAAAAAGGTGTTTGAATCATCATCATCATGATTTAATCCCTGTACACGTTAATCTACCACACCTGTTAGCGCCTCACTGAGAATCCCACTTAAAAGGACATCTCCAACAACAATGGCCCTTTATCGTCACTCTGTTTTACAGGAGCAGTTCTGCCCTTAATTCACTTCCACCCGACATAACCTGACATTGAAAAGATTCTCACAAACCCCTGCAAGCCAGAACCTCTGAGTTTTTTGTACCACTTAGCTCATAACCCTGCAGCATGTGGAATCGATTGCAGCAATTTCTAGGAGAGTGTATTTCCAATAGTGTGTTCCCAACTGTATCTTGCACTGACAGCTGTGCACGCTGAGAACACATTCTGAGTAATTACATGCAAAGGTGCGTATGCCCCTTCAGAGGCTATATCCTGTGGTGCCAGTACAAGTGTGGACTTGCCGCTTCTGCAGCTTTGCTGGACTTGAGAATTGAGGACTTTTGCATAACAGTGTGTAGCTTAGTTGGACTGCAAAAGCTTGTTGTCCCCCAACCATCACTCCTTAGAGCCTCTCCACTGACCTTTCTTTTCCCTTCTCTCATTCTTTTGCACTTGAAAGTAAAATAGCTTCTGTCTTCATTGTCAAACCTAGATTCCGAATCATGTGTCTTCGACCTGGAAAGCAGGTAGCTTCTGTAATGAGAATTTTTTTTTTTTTTTTTTTTTTTGTCAAGACATTTTCATAAAACTCACCAACAAGAGATTTTGGAGCCTAAGTTGAAAGGAGCTACAGGAGTTCCAAATGTTATTTATTAGTACCAAATTTCATCAAATAGTACTAGATTGATATGTTTCTATAACGCATCATGTACATCCTATGCACATTCTGTTTGGGGTTAGGTAAATAATAGCTAAAGATTTTTCTTTTTCTCTTTTTCTAAATACTTTCTAGATGACAAATTGTGCCGATCCATTTTGTGTTTTTCCTTATCCGATGATCTGAAAGTGCCTTTTCCTTTCTCTTTTCTCCTCATTGATCAGAGGAGGAGTTCTGGAGCCAGAAGGGACAGTAGAAATCAAATTCCGCAGGAAAGATTTGGTGAAAACAATGAGACGAGTGGACCCAATCTACAGTCGTCTGGCAGAGCGACTAGGTATGTCTGGACTGTATTATTGGCATATCCGTGATCCAGTCACCTAATATCTAATGTGTGTGTTTATGGACCTTAAAAAGAGGGCACTGAGTTATTTTATCAAATTCATGATAATTTTTATTTACTGTCATCCAATTTGGGAGGAAAACCAAATGAGACGAGTCTTGTGTGTTTGCATAGAATATTTTTTATTTACATCTACAGCATTTAGTGTGGGTGTATAGTATCTTTTTTAAACCACTTAACATAAGAACATAAGAATGGCCCTACTGGATCAGAGCAAGAGTCCATCTATCCCAGTATCCTGTCTTCCAACAGTGGCCAGTGCCAGGAGCCCCCGAGGGAATGAACAGAACAGATAATCATCAAGTGATCCATCCCCTGTCGCTCATTCCCAGCTTCAGGCAAACAGAGGCTAGGGACACCATTCCTGCCCATCCTGGCTAATAGCCATTGATGGACCTATCTTCCATGAATTTATCTAGTTCTTTTTTGAACCCTGTTATGGTCTTGGCCTTCACAACATCCTCTGGCAAGGAGTTCCACAGGTTGACCGTGCATTGTGTGAAGAAATACTTCCTTTTATTTGTTCTAAACCTGCTGCCTATTAATTTCATTTGGTGACCCTAGTTCTTGTGTTATGAGAAGTAGTAAACAACATTTCCTTATCTACTTTCTCTACACCAGTCATTATTTTTCTTTTAAAGAATTGATGGGTTTTACAACAAACAACGATAAAGGTGTGGGGTTAATTCTCTAAGTATGCTCAGCTCACTCAAAACTTAGTGGGCCAGATCCTCAGCTGGAGTAAAATTGGTGTCACCGAGGTTCCAGTCCAGTATATTTGTGACTTCTGGGTTAAATCTAGGGTCATGATTTGTTTTGAACACCAGTAATTATAGCTACTACACATGTCCTCTCTGCAGTTGCAACTGGATAAAGTATTCTTCACCACCTAACTTCAAATGTTGTATTACTTTGCTGAGCTGTGACCACTGTGATTTAAATGTGTAGGTATATTATTAAAGTACCTTTAATTTCAAATGATCTCAAAGCACGTTACAAACCCGATAAACAAAAATACAGATTATTCAGCAGTATGAATTTAATATTGGATACATCCTCTCTCAGGGGAGTGGACTCTTTAAATGGTCTTTGCCATCTCTTATTTCTACAGTATACTCTTCAAAAGCCGCTCTTCATGTCCAGAATTAACTATATTTTAGTAGTGGAGTACGTGTTCCCAGTGCATGTGGTTTGTATGTCTGTTTAAATTTATAAAGCCCTTTGGGGTCCTTCAGCATGAAAGGTGCCATGTAAATGTATGATAAGTTGTTGCTAGTGCTGCTGTTGTTATATTTTATTATTATTTTTTTTAATTTATAACAAAACAACTATTTATATACCACAGCCACTCTGATATGTCTTTGGAAGAGAAGAATAATTGAAAAGGGACACTGTCAAGGTTAAAAAAAAAAAAATCCTTACCATTGTTACAAATGATATTCTAAAACTTGTTTAAAAATGAAAATTTTTAAAATCTCATTTAATTTTTTCTCACTGTGCTGTTTATTTCCTGCGTTTCTTTCTGCCGGGAAAGCAGATTAGCCACTTCCATTTGGAATGTTTGTTCAAATAAACTGGTTCCGTAGGATTGAAATGCACATTTCTAATGTTCTTAGGTTTGGTAAAAGCTTATTTTCACCAGCTCTGAATTTTGGGCTACATTTGACTTGACAGTGTCCCTTTAGAGACAAATAGATAGACCAGACTCCAACAGATCTTGGGAACTTAGCACAGAGTGCAAGTATGTGCACACTTGAAATGCTTTACCCTGCTCAGTTAAAAGGCTGCAGCTTAATTCCTAACCCAGTCAGTCAAGGCAGGATTCATAGCTACACAACCTGGAGGTGATTTTTCTGGATCTCCTTGTGCTTGGTGGAAGAACTGCCCCTCCGGAATGAAAATCTCTAGAGTTGAGGAGAAGGGGAAATCAGATGTGTGGTTACACTGAACAGTCAGCACTTGTGTATGCAGATAAATGGCCCTGCTGCAAGGGCACCATTTTGAGGATATTTACCACAGCAGCACTAGAAAAGGTCCTGCTCCTCTCAAATTAACAATAACCCCCCCCCCACACACACACAGACGATGGTGTCTTCCATGACACTGGCAAATTAGTCCAGTCCCAAGCGTGTGTAGACACTGGCCTCGAACAAAGAGGACTGTTTGGTTTTTAATCTCATAGCAGCAGGGGAAAGTAGCAAATGTCATTTTTGTTGTTGCCTTTATGAATTTACTGTTGTGTGGCTCGTACCCGATATCGGTTACATTGAATTCAAGCACTGAATCCCTTCCATTCCGTCAGACGCGATTAAAAACAACCCTAAATCACGCTGGCTCTGACCCCTGCACCATCCTCTTTTTGATAAGAGAGAAAAAGGGCAAACATTTTTCTACAAGAGTCTCTCTAAAATCCCAACGCCAGACTGCGTGGGGGTTTTTTGTTCTTTTTTTTCCCCCCTTTCTCTAAACAGGATAATTACTCCATGCACTTTAATTAAAATGACTGCAACACAAGAGCAAGTCACTTACAACTGTACATACAGAGAGCCCTAAAAGCTTCAGTCACTGATAAGCATCTCACTTAGATGGCTCTTAATTGCTCCCAGCACCAGGCGATCATTGCTGTTGTTTTGCCACTAATTCCGTACAATGGCAGGAAAGCCAAGATTGCAGGACACAGCGAATTGCATAATTTTTTTTTTGCTGGTTTTCTTTCTGGCCAATTTAAAATTTGTCAAAGTCGGTCTTCTTCTGGATCACTGCCCTTTGATATTTCGCGCACTCCATTTGCCACAAACAAGCCGCGGGGCCGCAGTTCATGCTGACTCCAGCAGAAGCAGAGAAAGCTCCATTTATCTTACACTGCCTGCTGAATTCTTACTCATTAACTGGGGGTTCACTGCCTCGCTTTAACCCCTGAATGGCTGTCATCATTTCTATGGAGCTGCTGAGTACTGGGGAAGAGGGAGATCTTCATATAAGTGTGCCTCGTGCAGAGGGGTGGGTAAATAGTACAGCGACATTTGTGTTTTCATTCAAGGAACCTTCAGACATTGGATTTTGACTTGCATGTTTGGGGGGGCGGGAGCAGGGAAGGATGACAGGTATTGACTAATTTGACATAAATCTGCTCATTATCAATTTTCTAGCACTATCTCCGAAATCTTCATTAGTTTCATGTTTTATTAAAATGGCACTCAGTGTAACACTCTCTTATGTGACAACGTATGCTGCAGAGCAACAGGAAGGAGAAGAGAGTCTTGACTCTAGAATGGCTGAGTTCTCTAGAAAGCAGGAGTAGCCATAGAGAGCTATGAATACATAGGATATATGGACAAGCCTACTGGCCACACTTCAGAAGGATATAGGTCTTCTGTTTTCATGTGGGTTTTTTACAATTGGCATAAGGGAGAAAGCTTTAGGATTGAAACAGAAATAACAGAAAATGAACTTTATAGTGCAGCATGTTCTTTATTACCATTGGGAAGGCGGTAAATATAGTGTGTGATACAAATAATGGGCATAGTCCCATTTTAATCGAAGGCAATGTCAAAATGGCTTCCATGAAAGCAGGACCTAACCCTAAATTGTTCCCGTTTATCTTATCGAAATGTTTATCTCGTGGTACAATGGAAACCTCTTTTATTTGTTCAGTATGATCTCACCCTGGGCAGATTTTATGATAAGATGAACATCGTCTTTAGTCTGTCCCGTATAATAAATGTCTGCATCTGAGTGTTTTATGTAGTTTTATATAGAGTTGTACATTGTGTGTGTGTGTGTGTGTGTGTGTGTGTGTGTGTGTGTGTGTATATTCACACTCATTTCTATATAATAATACTCTGTATGAAGTGTTGGAGGAGGGATCATTCAGGAAGACGCTGCCCACCTCAGTAGAGCAAAATTGACTTTTCACAGACACAAAAGCAGTAAACTGCCATACCACTTCAGGAGCTAAGCCTGTCCCTTCCCTTGACCAGCCTTTCGTTGTGACTTCTGACTGACTTCTCCACTTCGTTTGCTGAAGATGGTTCCGAACCCATCTTGAATCCCCAAACAACAAAAACTTAACCAAAGTTTAACCCACAGCAGTGGCTACAGATAAGTTAAGCCAACCAGTCCATTCTCAGAGGTAAATTTGCATGACAGTTTATTTAAATCCCAACAATACCATGTGCTGGTGATTACTTTGCAGAGTACATATACAAAATTATTATATTTTTCTTTCGCTTTCTTGATTGACTAAACAATAGCGTGATGTGACCTGTTTGTCATTCTGCACCTAGGTCTGGAAAATCAGACAATAGTCAAAAGTCCGGCAGTAGCTATTTT
The DNA here is from genome assembly GCF_027887155.1 of Malaclemys terrapin pileata. NCBI lineage: Eukaryota > Metazoa > Chordata > Testudines > Emydidae > Malaclemys > Malaclemys terrapin. The sequence continues at coordinate 7,760,026 of NC_071522.1, read as the reverse complement.
ATAAATTAATAGATTCATAGAAATTGAGAGCTAAAAGGGACCTTGAGAGGTCATTTAGAGGTCAGCCCCGTCCGCTGAGACAGGACCAAGTAAACCTAGACCATCCCTGACAGGTGTGTGTCTAATATGTTCCAGTGATGGAAATTTCACAACCTCCCTTGATAATCTATTCCAGTACTTAACTATCCTTATAGTTAAAAAGATTTTCCTAATACCTAACCTAAATCTCCCTTGCTGCAGATTAAGCCGATTACATCTTGTCCTACCTTCTAGTGGACATGGAGAACAATTGATCGCTTTCCTCTTTATAAAGACTTTTGTCAGGTTCTCCCCTCAGTCTTCTTTTCTCAAGGCTAAACATGCCCAGTTTGTTAACCTTTTCTAAGTCGGTTTTCTAAACCTCTTATCATTTTTGTTGCTCTCCTCTGGACTCTCTCCAGTTTGTCCAGGTCTTTCTTAAAGTGTGACACCCAAACCTGGACAAAATACTCCAGTGAGGCTTCATCAATGCCTACTAGAGGAGAACAATTACCTCTCATGTCTTTCATTTGACACTCTCAATACACCACAGAATAATATGTCTTTTTCGCAACTATATCACATTGTTGGCTTATGATCAATTTTTGATCCACTATAACGCCCAGGTCCATTTCTGCAGTACTACTGCCTAGTCAGTTATTTCCCGTTTTGTATTTGTGCATTTGATTTGAACCAGTTCACTAATAATGTACTTTTGAAAAACAAACTGACCAATGGAAGTACATATATCCCATTTCTGGGGGAATCGCGAGGCAAGTTACAACCCCTTATGCTTAACAGTGTAACCCTTTATTGCTCACTTCATTTTAAGTGGATTCCTACAGCATGTGTGAACCCCTTATGCTTAACAATCTTCTCCCGCTTTGTATTTAGCTCAGATGCTCTGGTTACCTTCTCCAGACCCGAGGAAGAGCTTTGTGTAGCTTCAAAGTGTGTCCCTTCTACCAACAGAAGTTGGTCCAGTAAAACATATTACCTCACCACCTTTGTCTCTCTCAAGATTTTTCTGTAATTCTTTTTCTATGTTGTAATTAACCAAAATACCAATTATTTTCCTGAGCAATAGTTACGTAAAATACTGCCCTTGAGATTGTCCTTCACTTGCAAAATGTGGAATGCCAATCAGCATTGGTCACTTTTCTGGTAATATTGCACACTGATTGCCTTTAATTGGTTCTGTGTGCAAACATTGCTATCACTAAAAAATTGCTGTTAATCCAGAATTTCACTTCCCTGACACCCGTCCTTTGGATTTCCCTCTCTAGAAAGTGGGAGTTGGAGGGGAATTCCCATAGGTATACAATGTTTCTGGACATATGATACCAATTTGGGGGGAGGGGAAGGCTGTTTCTATTTTGCACTTTGTATATGGTCCTACAACCTATTATTTCTTCAGAGTTTTGTTTTGCTATGTTACTATATTTTAATTTCAAATAAACAATCATGTTTTGAAAGATCTTGGAATGTGGGTGGGGATTGGTTGTAGATTATTGTATATTAATGTCACTGTTGTTGGTCAATAATCTATTGAAAGAGTATAGTTTTAAATGCTGTGCAATTCCCCTGTGCAATTTGAGGCTCATCCCATCCCTTTTGTCCTCAGACGTCCTGTATTTAACTCCCCAGCAAGTCCAAGTTAGTGCTTGTGAGTGTGTTAACGCGCATCACAGGTGATTTTGGCCTGTAGTGGTGCTTCGTGTCTGCTAGTTTACTTGACCCTAATGCAAGTCCTTAGGAACAAGAATAGTTGAATTGTAGCAGACTAAAACCTTTTCATGTATTGCAATTGCAGAATGACATTTCTGACCAATCTCTTGAGCATCCAGAACCTTCATTGGTATTTCACGTTGCATCTTTACAGCTTGAATCCTACTGACTATTTAGAGAAGTGGTTGCAAGCAGCCACATTTAAAAAAAAAAAAAAAAAAAAAATCTGCACTCAAAAAACCTGCATTGCCACAGACTTGAATAGGCCTGAATGACCTCCCCTTTAGAGCTGCTCCCTGCAGGTCAGAAGTGAGACATGCTGGCAGTGTGGCACGGGAGAAGTTTGCACAGTTGCTGAATCTGTTATGTGGTTAAATAGGAGACATCAGACTCCGGCCTTAGTGGGGGGTGGGGGGAGAAATCTCTCCTATGTGAGGAATTTCAGGCTGAAATAATGTTTGTCGTTGCAGTTGAGGATGTTAGATGAGGTGGTCATAATCTGACTTAAAATGGACACCTCATTACATCGTTCTATATGGAGTAGCTACCATGCGTCCATAACACTTATTTCCTTAGGACCCATTTCAGTAGTCCATCCCTGTTCAGCAACGCAGTTCAGCGTGTGCTTCAGTGGGACTTGCGCATGTGCTTTGCAGACTAGGGATGGACTTAAGCACAAGTTTAGATGCTTTGCTGCAGTGGTGCCTTAATGTTCTTTCCCCTAATCACCCTCAAAAAACCTTCAACCTAGTCATTTTAACACTCAGATAGGTGAGCGCACACATCCGGTAGCGAGCATGTTCCTGCTCTGCTGTAGACTAATATTTATGTTGTACAAAACACCCTTAAAAATCACCGGTCTAGGTTTATTTCCAGACTCCCATTGTGCATGAGGGGGACTACATTTTGAATTCAGGAACCGAAGGAAAAGCTCCCTTGTTGGTTTCACAAAGCCAGAGGCTGCTGACCGAGAAGGGCTTCTGTTTGCCAGGCGGGGGTTAGTCAGTGGTCCTCCTGGGATCCATTCGACTTTGGCCTGGAGACAAGTGGAGCCGGGCCCTCCTGGATTGTTCGGGGGTCAGTCTAGCCACTGTGTAGGGGGCGTCCCTGGCTTTGGGCCAGACTCTGCGCGGTGAGCTGCTGTGTTAAGGCAGTGAGCGTGTTTTGCTCAGTGACAATATTATCAGTAGGCGTGTCATTCACACCAAGGCCACTTTACCCCACGCCGGTGGCGTCAAGCTGTTGCCCACATCTCTGCTGGCATCTATGAGAGGCGATGGGAAGCAAGTAGAGATGCTTTGCCGTGCGAGGCTGTGCATTGAGGGCAGAGGGGAAAATCCCCCATATTAATAGCTGGGAAACCGTAAACCTTCACGTTGATTCAGAAGCGGCCCAGCTTTCTGCAATCAGAAGGAAGCTACACTAACATTTCTCGAAGTCGTTTTGTCTAACCTGTTAAACTGGTCATATTTAAAAAAAGCACTTTGCTGCTAAATGTTATGGGAAGCCGTGATTCATGGTCCTGCTGAGCCATTTCCATCTGGCAGGAACTTTATTAAAGGCAGCCTGAGCTCTGACATTCTAGCAGGTTGTAATCACTACAGGACACTGCCTGTCAGTGGCGCGCTCTCTCTCTGAGACGTATACGTGGGAGGGAAGAGCTGAAGCATTGGCTTGTTACTCCAAAAGAGGTTCTCTGTTTAATGGGGCACAAATCAAAAGAGTTTAGACATTGCTTTCTCGGCTGCGATTTCTTCCCTTAACTTTTGGAGAGGAGCATAAATTGACATTCAGTATCCAAGCACTTTACAGGATAGGTCTCCCTATAGATTTATTACCGAAGCTTTAGCATTCGTCTGCACAGGGAGGGCAACTTCTCTGAAGTCTTCCTCTCTGATCGCAAGCTATAAAGCCCGCACACCTATCCCTGTGCAATGGGTAGGAGCAGGCTTTGGGAGGAGCTTCTCCTTCAGACTCGGCATTTATAAAGGCCTTCTTTAGTTAACTGTTGTGGTAGCCCCTAGAAGCCTCAGTCAGGGATGGGGGCCCCAATCTGCCAGGTACCGTGCCTACAAATAACAAAAAGATGGTCCCTGACCCAAAGAGTACCCAGTGCTTTTAAATGTAGCTAGCTCCTGACGTGGGATAGGGGTAATATCTTAGCACTGTGGTGCTCAAAGTTGGGTGACCCTTTCTGGTCCTAGCATGGGTGTGGATAGCAGAGGAATACGCCGGTGAAGTTGTGTGTGTTTGTCAGGGCTCCGTCTGTCTGGTTCACAGAGTCCAGACAATATTTACCTCTTTCATTTTGGGAAACATTTGGGGGCAAGTATTTCCTATTCCTAACAGCTGTGGTCAAATCAGAGCTATATACACCTCTACCTCGAGAGAACGCTGTCCTTGGGAGCCAAAAAATCTTGCCGCGTTATATCCACCTTGCTTTGATCTGCCGGAGTGCGCAGCTCCCCTCCCCCCCCCCCCCGAGCTCCGCTTTACTGCGTTCCATCCGAATTCGTGTTATATCGAAGTAGGGTGTATATATTCATACATACACACAATCATATATACACATCTCTGTGTGTGTGTGTGTGTGTGTGTGTGTGTGTGTGTGTATATATATATATATATACACATAAACATGCACACATTTTATTTATATATAAATATATGCACACTCTCACTCACTCAAAAACTGTAAAGTAATCTGCAAATCCAAGCCAAAACTCTCATTCACGATTTCATGGCACAAAACCCAGTGCAAACAGAATAGCCCCAGGCTCTCTGTTAGGAATGTGTCCTGCACCCCCTGCCAGCTTATGAAAGTCACACACTCCCTTCTTTTAAATCATAAATTAAATGTTCAGTAAGTTTGTGCATCTCACCTGCCACCACAGCTAATATACCTCTTCAAGACTCTTAAATTAATTTAGATTCCAGTATTTTTCTTCAACCCCCTCATACCTTCTTAATGTTCATAGAATCATAGAATATCAGGAAGGGACCTCAGGAGGTCATCTAGTCCAACCCCCTGCTCAGAGCAGGACCAATCCCCAGACAGACTTTTGCCCCAAATCCCTAAATGGCCCTCTCAAGGATTGAACTCACAACCCTGGGTTTAGCAGGCCAATGCTTAAACCACTGAGCTCTCCCTCCCCCGTTAATAGCTTCATGCACTACCTGCCCATGGAGAGCTGCGCTACTATATGTATTTGCCTTTAAATATAGCAATTTTAGAATGTTTTTTCTTTAGTGTATACATCTCTTGGTAACCTATCTCCATACACACAGCTCTATAATGGGAGGCAGCGTGGCCTAGTAGACAGAGCACTGGCCTGGGGCTTGGGAGGCCTAGGTTCTCTTCCTAGCTCTGCCTGCTGGGTGGTCATGGGCAAGTCAGTTCTCCCTCTGCCTCAATTACACCATCTCTAAAAAGTGGGGATAATGCTACTGACCACCTGGGTAAAGCGCTTTGGGATCTAAATTAAAGGAAATATCCTATCTCCTAGAACTGGAAGGGACCTTGAAAGGTCATTGAGTCCAGCCCCCTGCCTTCAGTAGCAGGACCAAGTACTGATTTTGCCCCAGATCTGTAAGTGGCCCCCTCAAGGATTGAACTCTCAACACTGGGTTTAGCAGGCTAATGCTCAAACCACTGAGCTACCCCTCACCCTATGTAAAACACTTTAGAGCAAAAGAAGTGCCTGACTCTCTTTTAAATCAGCTTTCTTGCTGGGGTAAGATTCTTGGCTGGAGCCTTCTCTTTCTGTGAAATAAAAATAAATAAATAACGTCCTGGCTTTCCGAAAAACCCTGAGGCTTCAAGATGTGGCTAGAAAAGAAAGAAACCCATTCCAAGATATTTAATTGTACAGGGGGCTTACAGGATTGATCGAGAGCTTAGCTTTTTACAATAGTCCAGTGAATAAGAAATGCTCCTGACAAACGATCAATGATAGGATAATCACTCTTTATCCCCCCCTCCTCATTGTTACCTTCTTTCTTTCAGGAGAACAGGGTTCAGAAGTCAAAAATCTTTATAGACGCTGCTTTTAAATTAAGCAGAAAATAGACATTGACATATTTGTTAATCTCACCTAAATCATTACTGGGCCTAGCTGGTTTGTCTGTACACGAGAGTGGCAGACAGCCTAGAATACATGAGTGTTCCTGGCTTCAGGCCAGGCGCTGCCATTTAAAGTGTACAGAGAAACGTGAAGTTAAAACAATTCTTTTTGAAATTCTTCAGCTATAAAACACCAGAGCATCTTAATTAAACCCTCTCCATCATCATTTAACATGCATACATCGAAGGCCATGTAAAAAACTAATACCTGAGCTGAAAAAATTCCTGTATACGTGACCTGTGATTTTTACGAAGCGGGGACACTGTCTGAACTTGTTGTCTTAAAAGTCTCGGTGTGTGGAGGCATAATATTGAAAACCACGCTGATCTGACAAGAGACATTTTAAAATCAAATATAAACACATTCCGTACAGAATAGACAGGACGGTGTCTGTCTGCAGAATTCAGTAAGGGCCTGATTCAAAACATATTGAAGGCAATATGAGCTTTGAATACGCCCCAAACTTGCTAACAGAGCAGGTGTGCTGTCTGTGGTGCTGACTCCGGTTTGGCTGCGTTCACAGCTGCACTCTGCTCCACTTTGATTCCAGACCCTGGCCCTTTCAAACTGGACAGTTTATGTGGCATTGTACGGACCAGAGGAGTTGACGGTCACCTTCCACATCACCCAGCCAGGAAGCATGACAGCCTGACAATAGCTGATCTCCTTTCATTGCATTTAATCCCATTGACATGGCTTCATGAACAATAAAGAGCAAAAAGCTGGTGGCATTCACACAGAGCCCAACAGAGTAGCGACAATATTAGAGGAGACGCCAACAGTAAGGAAAGCCAACAGTGGCTAGAGAAAGGGGGCTGACAGTCAAGTCTCCTGGCTTTTATTCCAGGCTCTTCTATGTTACTAGGTAACTCACTTAACCTTTTTCTGCCTCACTTTCTGCTCTGTACAGTGAGAATAATTGTCCTTGTATATCTCCCAGGGGCATTGCAAGGTGAAATTAATTAACGTTTGTAAAGGGTTTTCCTTGCGGGGGGGAGGTGCTATAGAAGTGCAAAGGAGGGTCATTGTTTACTAGGGCTTCCGCACCCACACACTATCTAAAGCTCTGAACCTACAACAGGAGCTTCACAGCCTCTGCTCAAGCCCCATTGTAGGTGGGAGGTTAAAACCTCCACATTTCCCCCCGAGCGTCTGGTAGCATGTAATTGGGCTCAGATTGCGCTCTGTGCTCAAATCGAACCTAGACTGGCGTTAAGTCCCCTGCCTCTGCACAAGCACCTGTTGTGCGCGGCTTTGTGTTGCTGTGGGAGAGAATTAACCTGCTCTCCTTGCACTGGGCTTGGGGCCAGTCGTGCCCTGCAGTAAGTGAGTGCAACTTCAAAGGAGCTACACCTGCTTACACCAGGGCTAATTGTGGCCCGTGGACTGAGCAGGGGAGAATTCAGGTTCTCAGTCCCATGGTGGAGTGGTTGCTTTTAGGCATTCTTTTAACAAGTCATTCTCGGTGGGGAGGAGAAAGACGCTTTTTAGGTCTCTGTTGAAAATGAGTTTGGTTGAATCCTGGTCTCCGTTAATACACAGTGCAAAGCCACCTCACAGCTCTTGAGCTTTGGATGAGACTGTCCTCTGGCTGGAAACAGCAACGAGATGCTGCTAGGCAGTATGTGGGAACGTTGGCAGAGCAGTCATGGGCAGAATCCCAAGTTAGTTCTTCTGGTTTCTTTCACAAAGCTACATTAATCCGAACGTTTTAATTTTATTTCATTTAAAGTGATATAATTTCATTTTGAGCACAAAACTTTAAAATAAACAAAGATAAGAGCTCAGTGGGGCAGTGTCATTTTGATGTATTTGTCGTCATATCCTCCAAGTTCATATGGGATCTATCGCTAGACTGTGTGCCTTGATTGACAGCAAATAACTTAAATGAGTAAAGTGTTTTGTGACCGTTTGCAATACCTCTGACTGTAACTTGTGCTGCCTCTGTAGTGAGACTGTGAAAACTGATAGGTACTAGTAGGAAACAAATGCTAGGAAAGTGTAAAGTGTGTGTGTGTGAGTATTTGCATTAGACATTAATTTTGTCTGTAGTTTTAGAAAACTGAAACACTCTGAGACATTGTTAATTTATGGGGATAAGTCCTGTCATTATGTCTCCTAAATCATGGCTTAATTCATTGGCATTTAAATCATGTTAGCAGAAGCTTTCTGTCACTTAGTTTAGAAAGGTTTCTTGCTAATGTAGTTTGACTGGCCAGTGTAGATTAAGCAGTACCATTTTTCAGCCATTTCTAGGGAACATTGCAGGAGCGTTGATCAGAGCCTCAAAACTGCCAAGTGTCGATAAGACCTAATGGAGGTGCATGTAAAAGTGAAAGGAAATCTAGGTGGGAATGCTGTTACATTTGAAAGAACGGGAGTTGAAACCCAGCCTGGTGATACTAATCGCTGATGGCCTGAGCCAATAGTATAGATTTGTCTTTGCCAGATGGCTCCATCAATACTGTAATCAATAAGGAGTTTGCCTTCATGTAGTATGAGATGACATTCCTGTCATGCTCAGGAATATCTAGTCCTGCCTGGCTTTCCAGGTGAGGCTGCTAACTTTCCAAACCAGAATCTGGCCGCAAGCTGCAGCCTTGACAGGAACCTGGTTTGAGCTACACTAAGCTCTGGCCTTTTGTTGTTGCCTGTTTGGCAAGAATGGTTTTCGGTCCTTCTGGTCAGGGCCTGGGGGTGGGGTCTGACTCAGTGAGCAGCCCCAGAGGTGAAAAGCCCACTGAGTCAGTCACACAGACACAATGACCTAGTGAAGGCTGCTCTAATTAGAGAGTGTTTCGTACAGATTGGAGGTCAAGAGTGTCAGCGTGAGATCAGTTCTGCACCCTTGCAGGTTGGAGAGCGTAAGATAGGCCTAGATGACAGTAGAGCTTGGTGCATGGCTGGGTCAGCCTGGAGAGCTCTAGTCTGATTGTTCCAGTGCGAGGGGTGAGCACCTTCCTTCTCTGGAGAGCTGTGCTTGTACACTCATATATTCCACACCAGCAAGTGTGTGTGTGTGTGTGTGTGTGTGTGTGTGTGTGTGTGAGAGAGAGAGGGCATACGCTCAGTGCTACTGTACAGTACACCAAAGAACAAGACAGGATCATCCTTTTCTCATTCAGGTGCCAAATCTACGGGATAACGACCTACTGCACTTGGATGGTTCCAGGAGGAGCTACCTCTCTGGAATTTAGGCAGAGCTGGGGACCTCAGCTGCTGATTTCAGATCCAAAGATTGGTGCTGGTCAGATCAAGTTTTTTGGTATGGCCCATTATGATGACAGTTGTTATCTGCAAGCTTTGGACCAGGGCCCTGAGTCATGGGGTGCAGGGAGCTGACCCAAACCCAACAACCCCCATTTTTACTTTCAGCAATAAGAAGATTCTAGTGTACTCAGATGGCCTCATGAATGGGCAGCATCCAAGAATGTAGCTATATGGATAGGGAACTCCCATGTTCACAGAGTGACTGTCCCTGGCTGCTTCAGGATGCAGATGGGAAGAAGCAGCTACCAGGTTTGACCTGGGCTTTTCCTTCATCAATAAGTACATGTTCCCTGAGAGCACAATCATCCCATCCCTGGATCTTCACCACCCAACCCACACACGTGTGGTTCAGTGCCGTGGCTACCCTGGGTCTGGACAAGCTGGAATTCCAAGTGGTGTCGACGGATGACAAACTAGGGAAAAGTTAAGAAAGTAACTGACTCTCATGGATGTGTGGCATTTTGACCTGCCATTAGGATTTCATGATTTTAAGAGGTTGCCGTGTGTGTGTGTGTATGTGTGTATGTGTGGGTTTGGACGGGGCTGTTAATGCAGTCACGCTGCTGATAATAAATAATGTAGTAATGTCGATTTTCATTTTACCACCGTTAACTACCGAATCCTCACAATTGTCTCGTGAAGTAGGTAGATTAGGATTGTCCTCCATTTTACACATGGAAAACTGAGCCCCGAGGCCACCCAGCAAGTCATCGTGGAGCCGGGATTAGGACGTAGAACTCCCAACTTCCCAGTTCTGTGCCTGAACTTCCAGACCACACTACCTCAATAGTCACAAGCGTTCTTGGAAGATGCATTGTCGGAGAGGAGCTGGGGAAGGTAGCCGTAAAGAGAAAGCAGAACAAAAAGGCAGAGAGGAAGAACGCACTATGGATTGTGTGTTGTGAAATGCTAGGCAGTCCAAAGTCCCTCCTGGACTTAAAAGTGCTTATTATCAACTACTGGGAAACCAAAAGCCAAAGGGCCAGTCCAGAGAGGAAATCTTACCCCCCAAAAAAGTACCTAAGCAATATACTGTGTTGAGATCGTGTAAAATGTGATTACAGACAATAAGCAGGAGGTCGGTTGGTCTCCCAAAGCTGGGGTTCTTTGCACACACCTGTTTTAACCCTTCCAGTGTCTCTGACGGGCAGCTTTGTCTGATTCCAGGCACCCCGGAGCTAAGCCCCGCTGAGCGGAAGGAGCTGGAGACCAAGCTGAAGGAACGGGAGGAATTCTTAATTCCCATTTACCATCAGGTAGCGGTGCAGTTTGCTGACTTGCATGACACGCCAGGCCGGATGCAGGAGAAGGGTGTCATTACTGTAAGTATAATGGATCCTTTCTTACAATTCCTGTCAAAAGGCCCAGCACTTGTACATGCACTGAATGCAGCCAAGGAAATTGTCACAGACCTGAGATGAACAAGTGCAGCCATTTCTGAAATCTTCCAAGCCCCAGCCAGTTACTGATAGAGCAAAGCAGGATCAAAGACTCATGCACCCAGTAAACCTCATGCCCAAGTGCTCTCTCCCAATAATTCTTGCCACAGCAGTATCCCTCCCCAGTCCCACCCTCTGCCTGAGTTGGGCCAGCTCTTTGACCTAGTATTAATGTTTTGTGCTTTCCAGCACCCTTACTTACCCCTACTGTTTGGTGGTCCCACGCTTTCATTTGTCAGCCTGCAACCAGCTGATCTATTAAAAAAGCTCACCAGACACTTCCCTTTCCAGTGGCAAACTCTTCATTTGCAGGCAGACAGGTAGGAAGTAAAGACACTAAACTCTGTGGTCTTTGGCTGACCTTGTTTGAGCAGCGAGCAGAACAGACGGGCTGTAGCAGAATAGTCAAGTCCAGCTCCATTGCCGGAGCTTTAACCTTGGCTGAGTTAGTCGCCCTGATCGCTTCCAAATGCAGTCTGAGTTTTATTTTCCCTGGGGAAGTTTGGAATGCGGACGTGTTGGGGATGTTTCCCTGAGGCTGCTCGTTTCTCATGATGTGTTGATAAATCTGTGTCCCCCATTGTGGAAGGGAAGAGAGTTTAGAAGGGAGTGGGGAGAGCAGAGGTGCAGGAGGCCGGGTTAGTATGACAAGGTGGGCGGGTTCAAAGCTCAGCACTCAGAATACTTTTGGCCATTGTGGTTTTGTTTTGCAAGCAGCCTAACGGAACACATCCAAGTCTGAGCCTCTCCCCAGTCCCTGCCTTCATACCTGCTAGGGGCTAAGGGAGCTTCTCTGGGAGCTGAGGTGGACATAAGGGTAAATGGGCATCGAGCCACCAAAACTTGGCTCTCAGATTCTTCCTCCAAACCCAGTCTCCCCTCCCATGATAGATTCTCCCTTTGTCACCTTCCCACCCCAAATGGGCACAACATTCCTCCTCTCTTACATCTCCATTTTCAGCTCAAGTGAGCCAGCACACCCCAGCAGGCAGCTTATCAGAAGCAATCCGCTATGCACTGCCCTGTTCCTTTGCTCCACCTCTGAGCCCCACTCTGATTGCAGGGGCCAGGTCCCAAGGATCCTGCCTTAATCTGTGGGAGTTAAATATGGCTCTGGGTTTTTTGACCTCACTCATTTTCCCCTCCTTCCCCATCTGGGTCTTGTGCAGGATGTGCTAGAGTGGAGAACCTCCCGTACGTTCTTCTACTGGAGACTAAGGCGCCTTCTGCTAGAAGACTTGGTCAAGAAGAAGATCCACGATGCCAATCCTGAGCTGACAGATGGACAGATCCAGGCCATGCTGAGGCGCTGGTTCGTGGAAGTCGAGGGGACAGTAAAGGTAAAGCAAAGAGAGTTTCCTAAGGCCATGCTCCCTCCCTGGTTGTACCCAGTTGAGTTCAGTGGCCTGGCACCAAGGACAAACTGGGTCCCTGGTTCTAATAGGAATGCCCTGCATGATTGACTGTGCAGAGACGGGGACAGTGGAGTGAAGTCCAGAGGCATTCCGGGTGGCTCCTTGAAATCAGGCTGCTAGGAATGACAGGGCAGCTGCATACTCCAAGCCCAGGTTGTTCTGCATGAATGATGGAACGTGGGAAATGTTGGGTCTTTATAGCAACATGGTCAAGTGTGAATACGGAATAGGTCAAAGAGGTAAAAATTTTCAACATTCAGTAGGTTTTCCCAAGTGTGGTGTTGGGCTGCCAATGGTATGTTCTCCATGTTCTTGCCTTCCGTTCTTCTAAGTCCTGGCTATTGTAGAAGAAAGGCTCCCCTTCCCTCTCTTTCCTCCCTCTTCCCTCCCCTCCCCCAATACAGAGGTCATATCTGTAAAATATCTTCGTGCACCTAAATTGCTTAGGCAGGATTTGTGTTTTCTGTAGGAGTGATGCATTCCAATGGGTGATGGTAGGATATACCATTAAAAAAAGAACTAAGCTGCAAGAAGAGGAAAGTATGTTTGGAAAATTAGTCCGAACATGCTGATTGGGAGTATTAAGTATGAGCGTGACATTTGTCTGCTATAGCTACTTAAAACACAGCCTTGATCCGAACTCTCTGCAGTGGCCTTTGGCAGAATTTCCAGTGGAACCTGGCACTAGAAGTTCTGCAAGTGTAAAATGAGGCTTAACACTGGTGGGTTAGCAAAGTGGAGTGTTTTCTGCCTTGAAGAGGTCAGAGGGCCGGCTAGCTGTAAGATTTCCTGGTGAATGGGAAGAGAGAGAGCCTGCTACAGAGAGCTGCTCTTTCTCAGGACTTGGGCTTCAGTTCAACCGCAGAAGAAATATCACATTGACCTCCCACAGTTGATATTAACTGGCCTCCTGGTTGGCAGCCTCCACAGAAGCCCAGGACTGAATGGGTCATGGAAACAGAACCCCCTTTTGCCCTCCGAGGTGGCCTCTCCCGGTCAGTGTTGGGACAGTATGTGGGGAGAGCTGCACACTGTACTATGTGACAACTCCATGGATCAGCAGAAGATCAGGCTTCCAGGCTGTCAATCCAGCCCCTTTCATAAGCACTAAATTCACATTTATAATGCAGCCTATCAACGTAGTGGAAAGGGATTCTTCACTACATAAAGGGAGTAACATAGTGGAAAGGGATTTTATATGTATATAATTAATGTTCTCCCCTGTCCCTATTGACTAAACGCAGTTTATGGAAAACTCTCCTATTAGTATACGTATTGGGGGTGGGGAAGAAAGAGAACATAACTAATTAGCCACTGGAATCCCCAAGAAAGTGAATTATTCTGTTTTCATCATTTGAAATGCTGAAACTATACTCGAAACTATATTCTAAAATGATGGCTCAGTATTTTTAATAAATAGCCAGCTTGAATCATGTGAATAAATGAATTCTCCCCCCCCCCCCATTGTGTGTGAGAGAAAAGGGCGGGGGGAGGGGATCACTCTTGGCTTGAGACCTTTATATCCCAAATTTCAGTTCAGAGTGGGCATAGATTAGGCAGATCCCTGAAAAACAAGGGCCTATTACAGAAGGTGTTGAAGAGCCTTATGTACAGCAAAGACTGTCTGCCTTTCAAATAATGCCCGCGCTTGCCAGTGGTTTTACTGCTTCTCTGCAAAATAGCTCATGCTAATTACTTGGGTAAAACCCCTTAACAATGAAAAAATGTTCCCACGCTTTCCCTTTTCTTTAGGAAAATGTCTTCTCCTTTCTGAATTCTTGTGTCATCATTCAGCCCCTCTTGTCCTTCCCTCTTCCCCTCCCCCCCAAAAGAAGAGGAAATGCCAAAGGAATTTGAGACATTGTGACAGTATAAGTGAGTGATGCAATCCTTTTGTTTCCCTTGGAGAAGTCAGTTATGGTGAGTTATGGTATTGTAGTTGAAACCACTGGAATTGCCAGCTTGCAGATAGTGTGGCGTTCTTGTCTGCTGTTCAGGTGCAGAGATTTAGAAAGAGTTTGGAAATAAGAAGTCAGAGTTGGAATTTCAAAATCTGTTGAGAGCTGCAGCTATTAGGGGAAGTTGTGATGTCCTTACAAAAACTCAGACCTTACTGCATTTGGCTGTATCCGTCTCATTCAATGTACCCCATCTGGTGCGCAGCCTGTCTACTTAGCCAAAAGATTATTATTGGCAGCATGATTCAATAATACTTCAAATGAAACTGGCCACTAGTGGTACAAAAGATACAAATTACTAAAAACTATTATTAATTTGTACCCAAGTAGCACCTAAAGGCACCAGCTATAACCAGGGCTTCATTGTGTTTGGTGCTGTCCAAACACATGGTAAAAAGGAGTGCTGAAGAGCTTACAATCTAAATAGACAAGAAGACAAAGGCTGTGACGTTACCCCCCATTTTACAGACAGGGAAATTGAGGCACAGAGAGCTTAAGTGAATTCCCTAAGGTCACACACAGAATCTGTGATATAGCCAGGAACTGCTGGACCCAGATCTCCTGAGCCCCAGGACCGTCCTTTCTTTCTCGTTGAGGTTAAACATTGTGGGATTAGATTCTCTTTTTTTACATCTAGAGATCTGTATAGAAGTGGCTGCAATATGGTTGTAATACCCTCTAATAACTGATGGGTATTTTAGGAATGTTTATACAAGTCTTAAGACATGAATAACAATATTTGGCATCTAAATAGCACCTTACAAATGTTCATTAATGCTTGAAAAACCGGCCTCAAGCCTGAGCTGACATTCCCCTCTTAGAGAAGGCTGCACAAGGCAAAGCGAGGCCCAGGCATTGCGATGCTGTTCTACCTACATTGCACACGGTCTTTCTATCCGTCACCAGAGCCTGCTAAGGAAAACCACTTCCAGCTCTGTAGAGCAGTCTCCTAAAGCCCCTTCAGAGCCTCTGATGTAGAAGCTTGGATTGGGGAGGGGGGGGGGGAGGAAAGGGTAGTACTGAATAATGTCCAAAGTCTTGCACTGTGCCAGCAGTATTGGGAAAGGATCTGTTCTCTGTATGCAGATCTCAATTTTTTTCCAAAGGAGTGATGTGCCGGTCTGGCACCCATCCCCGTTTTATCAGGCCATCCTACTTCTTGCAAACTAGGAAAGCAGTGCAGTGGTGTCTCAAACTTCCTCTGGGACTGTCCAGAAGGTGCTTCTCCTTAACAGGCTGCTAAAGGTGGTAGAGAGAGGCCAGGGCAGCTCACGAACAGTAACTCTTTCATGTTCCGGCCCATTGGCTTTATTTCCTCTGATCATTTTGTTGTTGTTCTTTCTTTCCTTCCTCTTTTTTTAATTGTGCCTGAATTCTGAAGTGGGCAATCTTTGAAAAAAATCTCTAACGCTCCTGTTTGAGACTTTAAAAATAAAAAAATCTCCAACACTCTGGGGCTCTAAAAGGGGAGGAGAAAAAAGTTTTCTCTGGAGGGCAGCAGGCTTTCCAAGGTAGTGTCTGAGCATCTTTAGAAGCGGGCATCTCGTTAGCTAATACATTACACCAATCAAGGAGAGTTATCTTAAGCCACAATTAATCTGCTCCCTGGCATATGTTGATAGGAAAGCATCATGCTGTTTCTTAATTAAAAGCAAACGGATTAAAAATGATTAATAAGAGTATTAAATATTCTCCTAAACTAAAAGCTTTGAGATTCTTGGGTAAATCTAGCTTTACGCAGGTCTGCAAACCAAAAGGCATTTACTGGTGGGGGTTTTTTTTTCCTTCCCCTGAAATCCTCATAAGCACCCTACTTTGTATGCAGTGGGCATTTCTTTCACGTCTAGCAGCAGAAGCAAGGAGCAAAAACTAGCAAGTTTAAAATCATAATGAAATAAGCAAAATGTGGAAGCTCAAGTGACATCACTGTTTTGAGATAACTAGATGCAGCGCGCTTAGAAAAAATCCCAGCGCGACACCGTAAGGCCCTGATCTCCGCCTGATACTGAACATGGCCAGTGTTTTTCATACTCAAAAAATATATCCCACCTTGCTGATTTTCAGTACCCCAGAAGCCTTACCACTTACCCTCACCCGCACTGGATGCCTATTGGATTGGTGTAGGGTTGCTCATAAGCACAGGCCTATACATACCAGGCTTTATTATATGTATGTACGTGTGCTAGCCTATGATGGCTGACTTACTATTGTGAGGTTCCTCATGCATACGGGTCTGCACCACCGAGACAGTGGGTTGTTACAATAGGGTGGCTCGTAACTGCTGGGTTGCACCCCCAGGTGGGATGATACTTGTGTCAACACAGGAAAAAAGAGCATTTGGGGGTTGTGGAATGGGAAAAACTTGCACAGAATTCCATGGGCTTAGGAAATTGATACAAGATTAAGGAACAGACATGAAGCTTGTCAATCTGGATGTGTCTATGTTAATTTATTGATATGAATAAGAAAGTTACCTTGTGAGCAAAGAGTAAACCATACTTGCAGCAAGCGTGTTGCTCTAGAAGTATGAAATTCAGTCAGAGGGCAGCAGGGTCTCGGATCAAATCCCGACCTTAGAAGAGAGCACCCTGCAGCTGGTGGGGGAAAACCTCCCGTAGTTGTGGAAAATGAGAGAGAAACCATTTTCACTCAGTGAGAGGTAGCTATTATACTGAGAATATTTTACTGTTTCTGCAACAATGTTAATGTTTTGCAAACAAGCTTATTCATCTGCCCAACACTCCGGTGAGTTCAGAAAACTTCCTTTAGGCGAAGAGACCCATAAAACGCACAGTCTACCAGCCTGGACCCATTTGGGGCTAGAAAAATATCATTGCTATCACGTGTTAGGCACATATCTGTTGGGCATCACCAGCGTGAACGTAGATTCTGGAAGTGGTGCAGTTTTTCGATAGTATGTAATGTTTCAACGTTATTGGGCATCCAATCTGAAAAAATCATTAAAAGGCCCATCACTCAAAGAAACAGAATCTAATTTTGACGAAAATTGGCAGAAAGTTTGTAAATAAAGTTGATAATGTAACTCTGTACTCAAAATAGTGCTGTTGTGGAAAGTTTGAGAAATTATTAGCCCCAGGTAATCCATTTTCTCCTGTACTTTTGTTTTTGGTTAAAGCACAAGTCTGTAGTCATCTGACAGTATGAGCTTCCTTATACCAGAGAATACATCAAAATATTTGCAAAAAGAACAGGAGTACTTGTGGCACCTTAGAGACTAACAAATTTAGTCTCTAAGGTGCCACAAGTACTCCTGTTCTTTTGCGGATACAGACTAACACGGCTGCTACTCTGAAACTGATCAAAATATTTGTCATTATTTCTAGCATGAACTGATTTGAGAAAATTTTTTGTCTCCTATTTTTATGACTTTATGCTGATAAGACGACCCCCTACCTCCTAATTGTAAAACATATATTTTTGATGTTATCCTTTTGGCCGAAGACGTAAGTCTAAAGCACGCATGGTACCATTGTAATTATCTATCACTGAATACAATGGCAATACATGTACAGTGCTTAGTCGTAATGACTCTTAGCACAAGGGCTGTAGAATGTCTGGTATGAATACATCATGTGAATAACAAAGTTAACGCATGTATTCCTATGTAACCCCTCCATATAACTATGAGCTACAGCCTGCCTAACACAACACCCCTATGAGCTATGTTTACTCACTAAAATAAGCACGGTAATGTGAAGACACTTGAAACATTTCTACTGCCCCTCAGAATCTGTCTCTGAGGTGTTCAATGCACTGTTGCTACACAAGTCACTGCCACAGTTGCATGCATAGGAGACCATCTCATGTGGCCTGGGGTATTTGCATGTCCTTGCTGCACAGGTGCTCTCACAGCTACTCTGTGGGGCTGGCTTCTGGTTCAGGGGGTGGCACCCTCATTTTAGAAACAAAATATCCCATGCTCTCTATCAAACGGCCATTGTTGAGAGAGGCTGCTTGAAAATGATGGACTGTTGCATGACTCCATATGTCTGACTGACAATTTGCACATGTCAGGTGCTGCCTGCAGGAGGCCGTTAGTGGTGGCAGTTTCTCTTTTGTTTTGAAATATCAGCTGCGGTGTCCGTAACCTAGCTGCAGGCTGTTCTTTATAGGCCTGCTCCCGTCACCTACAGCGTGGTCAAAGGGCAGAAACACTTAGCCATAGTCACACGGCCCAGGTGGTACAACAGGCTAGAAGGGAGCTATGGATCTGCCTGTTGATGGCTTCATAGATTAGGACCGTTACTTTGAAGTCATTGCGTGGATGGACCTGACCTAACCAGAGAGTTCACGAAGACCCAAGCAGGGTTGAACCAAGTAGCCCTTGCTCAGTATCACTAGGAAGGTTTGAAGGCCGGTAACTGCAGTCCTAACAACATGCAAATGCCCCAGGCACAAAGTGATGGCCCTTTTTATGATTTTTTTTCCGGATTGGATGCCCAATAACGTTGAAACATGACATGCTCTTGAAAACCTGCTCCACTTCCGGAATCTGTGTCCACCCACCAGCTATCTGCCTAAAATGGGATAGCAATGACATTTTTCTAGCTGATGGATTCCCCTAACTCATTAATAAGGCCTTGTCTTCACTTACCGGAGGGTCCGGCGGCACGCAATCGATGTTCTGGGATCGATCCCGGAAGTGCTCGCAGTCGGCGCCGGTACTCCAGCTCGCCGAGAGGAGTACGCGGCATCGACGGGGGGAGCCTTCCTGCCGCGTCTGGACCGCGGTAAGTTCGGACTAAGGTACTTCGAATTCAGCTACGTTATTAACGTAGCTGAATTTGCGTACCTTAGTCCGAAGTGGGGACTTAGTGGGGACCAGGCCTTAGACCCTCTTTTTAAACTGACTGGTAGACTTATACGTTTGTCTCCAGGTCTCAGGCCTGGGATTCCTTCTATCTTCTTGAGTCAGAGACCAAATCCCTGGAGAGCCAGGCAAGTGAAAAGCAGATGCTGGGGACATGGAAAAAGAGGAAATGGCAGTATGGTGCCTGTTTTAAAATACCCACTATGGGGCTATTCATGAGTACTGAAGCAGTTTAGCATTGTTTTGCTTTGCTACATTTTTTTCCCCCCTGTGCTTTTACCCCTGTAACATGAACTGCTCTACATTAGGAATTGTCATGATGCTTATTTGGCTTTGTGAAGTATTCAAGCAAGAGGCAATGCTGTTTCCAACCCCAGAGACACGGAGAGGTGTTTTTTTTTTTTTAATGCACTCACCTCTTAAATTACTGTGTTGAGCTCATTGGCATTCTGACGTTAACTTTGTAGTGATAACAGCGAAGGATAGTGCACCTTTAAATGACGAGCTTTGTGTTTAATTACCCAAATCAAATGACATAAATATGAATGAGCGCTAATGGTGGTACTTGGTTTTTCCGGAAACCATTAACAAAACGATTCTTAAATGATTTGTAAAGAAAATGAGAGGAGAAAAGAGGAGCGAGAAGGCTATTAGGCATCTAACACACTCCTGAATTATTATATAGTCAACTACCTAGCAAATACCAGGCTAAATGATCTCTGCAAAAAAAAAAAAAAAAAAAAAAAAGGTGATTTGTGGCTGAGGCTTTTCATGGTTGTAGACACCTTGACCTGTTGTGTTATGCTCACTTCTAGTAAAATGGGGGTTAGGTGTCTTGGTTGGTTATGGACGCAAGACTAGTTAGAAGACTGACAACGTGCTGTAGTGACATGTTCAGTTTCTCTTAGACTTCCAGTAGGGGCCATCACAATCCTCTAGTCTGACCTCCTGCACATCACAGGCAACAGAACTTCACCCATTCACTCCTGTCATAGACCTGTAATCTCTGGCTGAGTTACTGAAGGCCTCAAATAATGATTTAAGGACATCAAATTGCAGACAATCCACCATTTACTCCAGTTCAAACCAGTGACCTATGCCCCATGCTAAACAGGAAGGTGAAAACTCTCCAGGATCTCTGCCAATCTGACCTGGGGAAAAATTCCTTTCCCTTGTAAACTGCCCCAAACAACTGCTGCTTTGACTGGGTATCGTGTGGGTAATAAAGGAGTTGGGTTTTGTAAGTACCAAGTCTATTGGACGAGCCTTTCTTTAACAAAAAAAATAATAGAAAAGTAAAACTGTTGTGGTTTTTCAGTGGTGATGAGGAGTAGCTAAATGCAGACGCCAAGGTCTTGCAGGGAGCTAATGGAATACACTTTGGGTATCGCTTTGTGACTATTTCCCATATCACCAAACCATTCCATAATCAGGTAGAGCAGATGCTCTGCTCCAGAGAAGCCAAGTGCCAGAATACTGTGGGTTGCTCTAGCCCCTTTTAGGAGACTCTCACTTTCTTCTAAACTTGCTGGAACTTTAAATAGAACTAAAAAAAAACATGCAACCCCTCCCCACTTAGCACTAAATATAGCAGATGGTGCTTTATATCAATAAGAGCAGGTTTGCCTCCTTGTGTATAGGGGATGATGGATGTGTGACCGATAGTTGTGCTATACAGGTCCTGTTGCTGAAAGCTCCAGGGAATGGGCCCTGATCGTAAAATAGAGATGGTTGAAGAGGTTTTTGGAAATTATGGGTAAAGTTTGTCATTCCATTGCCTCATGAGAAAGAGGAGGTCACCAGCCTGCTGAGCAGAGGCACCTGTTAGAGTAAATAACCCACAGCGCTAAGTGTTTTAAACTGTGGAGCTTCTGCCTCCATGGTTTCCATTTAAGCACATGTTAAGGAAGGAGATACAGAACAAGTACATCATTCTCTGACTTCTGCTAATTGTTAGTTGCATTCCATCGTCATAAAAGTTAACTGCCCCAGGAAATCACAAAGGATCTTCTTGCCTAATATTTTACCCACCGTTGCCAGTAATTGCTAATTAAATTTCAGAAATGGTAGCGTTGGGAGCAGGCTAGTGCAATCTGTCAATGGAAGTTCCATAGGACCCCAGTGCACATTCTGGAACCATTTCAGCGACACTTGCTGTTTGTTTGCAGGCGTACTTATGGGATAACAATAAGGATCTAGTGGAGTGGTTAGAAAAACAGCTAACAGAAGAAGACGGCATTCGCTCAGTTGTGGATGAAAACATCAAATACATCTCCAGAGACTACATCCTCAAACAAATACGCAGGTAAGCCAACTACTGATTTCCCACGACGAGGCAGAGCTCTGGGACTTAATCCTCACCCACCACTTTAGTAAGTAAAAAAGCTCCCTCTAATTTCAATGGTGGGCTGTGTCTACATGAGGGCTTTTTTTCCCTAAAATTTTCCACTCTTGCTAACCGTTGCAGCTCTGAGGGTGTTATAGCAATGACAGTATTAATGCAGAGGACTACTGTCCTCTAACCCTTCTCGGACGAGGTCTGGAGATCCTGCAGTGGGAAATTTGGGGACAGGGAGCCCTAGTATAGGCAATAAGACCAAAGCAACTAGAATTTGGCCATCAAGGTCTCAATCCATCCTGGTAATTATATGGCCCTCCTCACTACAGTTTCAGAACACCAGTGAATTTGTGAGGTTTTTAAATAAAGGGACAGGGTGAGGTTGAAATCAAGTTTTGTTTTATTTTTTAAATAAATGCATTTAGCTTTAGTAAAAGCCCTCAGATTGTTAAAACTGAGCAAGTTTTAGAAATCGAACCTAAAACGTTTTTACTTGCATTCCTATCAAGTTGATTGGATCCAAAATGTAAACGTGACATTGTTTTTACAATACATTTTTAGTGTTGGTATCATTTGAGTTCAAGGTGCCTGTAGTCCATGAAAGCCACTCAGCTCAAAGGCCCTGCTTCAGCCCCACTGACATTAAGAGCACACTTGGCTGAAACCCCGTAAATCGGGTTAATATGTGTGGTGTTCCCCATCTTGGTACAAATATAGGAAAGTTAAAGTGGTTCCATGCTCTGCATTCATGTGAGTGGGTAGTGAGGAAAGCTCTCTGAGCTACACTACCCTGTCGTCTCCCGTTGGCAGATTTTTGGTAGGGTACAGTGTTGCTGCAGGCCGTCTTGGATATGTTTAGGATTTCTTCTGTCTCTCCGTCTCACCCAAAGGATGAGTTCTCTGTTCCCTTCCACTGCTCAAGTACAATAGTACAGAATATGCTTTCTGCACCCCGTCTTTTCTCTGGGGAAACTGGACCCAGCGTCCACTGTCCCTTTGTTCTGATTAATTTTCAAAGATCATGCAGCAGGACACAGTGCACAGTGTAATCCAAATGTCGACACTATTTTCTCTCTTGTTAGGTACCAAAATGCAGTTTTATTATAGACTGGAACGCCTCTAAAGTCTTGCAGCCTTTCCCCAAAACACATAGTTAGAGGGGAATGTGAGGTAACAAATAGTGAGTACACATGAAATGACTGTGAGATGGAGACAGACAGCTCTTTAAATCACGTTCTGATATTTCTGGAAAAGAGAAGGTACCCTTGTGAGAAGCCTTCTGGATCAGGGAGCGTGATGCTCGCATCCTCCTCTTTACAATCTTTGACACTGCCCTGAGTTTACTCTTAGGAGACACTTCCTCTTCAAAATGCCTTTTGCACATCTATCAGGGAGAATCCCACCCCCTCTGGCATCCACAACTCCCTTATGCGGCGGTGCTAGAACTGTGCATTGCTTGGTGCTGAGACACTGTCCTCTTAGTTAATCTAAGATCTGCTTGAGCACAGTTCATAATAAACCTCTTGCTGGCTTGTCCAGACACTTTTAAATCTACTTCAGTTACCCTTTAGAGCAGGGAATGAGAGCGGGTGAAAATGTTTGGGCTTAGAGAAATTTAGCAAGCTCTGAGTACAGCCCAGTGTGCAAACTCCGTCAAGTTGGGCGAGGAGGAAGGGGCTAGCGGTGGGGGTGAGATGGGTGCTGTTGCTAACCCTCTGGTCTTTCCAGCTTGGTGCAGGCCAATCCTGAGGTTGCCATGGATTCCATCGTCCACATGACCCAGCATATATCCCCTACCCAGCGAGCGGAGATAGTGCGTATTCTTTCAACAATGGACTCGCCTCCTTCAACATAAGAGGATCCTTGGTCTGCTCAGTTGTGACCCCTGTACTGAGAAGAGGAAGCAAAAAGAAGGATGGTATTTTTAATTTTTAAAATCAGACTGACTGGAGGGAGCACGCTCTCTGGCCCCAAAGACATAAGGAAAACAAACTGCTGAAGAATTAACTTATGGATGTCTAACTGTACCTTATTTATTTAACAAAGTGACTGGACCAATGCATCAGCTAGCCGT
This sequence comes from Malaclemys terrapin pileata, assembly GCF_027887155.1. NCBI lineage: Eukaryota > Metazoa > Chordata > Testudines > Emydidae > Malaclemys > Malaclemys terrapin. The sequence continues at coordinate 7,736,831 of NC_071522.1, read as the reverse complement.
CTGGCTGCCCTCTGAAAGCAGTAGGAAAAGACAATGAAGGGTACCCTGGTACCATGAGGTCTTAGAGCAGCAAAGTAGGGGCTTTCTTACAATATGCCACTCTCCCCCTGCATCGTTCTAGTCCTTCCCCTCCCCGAATCTGGTGATGGTGGTCTTGTTTCAGTAGACGAATGTGCCAAGAGCATCAGGAGGCACTTGCTGCACCAGTGGAGTGCTGGCTGGTCAAGGGTTTGTTAAACACACACGGGACGATACTACAAAGAAATGGGAAAATGGTGTTCGTGGTTCTGTTACAGTGGGGAGGAGCTAATCCTCCCCTCTCCTCTCCGATGGTCACAGGTTTCACTACATGTCAGTCTTGGTGGTTTACTTAGTACTTGTTGTTTCAGTATTTTCATTCCAGGGGCTAGACTGCAGGCTTTCATGGTCTCAGATAGGGCAGAGATGAAGTAGTAGCCTGTAAAAAGAAAAATACTTAGGTCACAAATATTACTGTTCCTCTCATAAACTGGATACTAGATGTATGGCAAACGTTAGCTTTTTCTATCATATGGGTTAATTCCAATCCCACCGAACTCTGGTCCCCTCTCTCGTGTGGCTGCAGAACGATATTTATATTCTATCTGCACGTTCACAGGCTGTAGTTAAGGTTGAGTTGGCAATTCCGTTACTTATTCATTCTGTCTCACCTAGTGTAGGGAGCAAACTCTCCTTCCATAAAGATGGGAGAAAGTGGCAATAGTTAGTCACAGAAATACTGAAATTAAAACCAGCTTGCTGTCTCAATTTTTTGTACTTTTGTTACCGAAAGTGATGTTTTTAAAACAAAAAATTCACCTGCTCAGGCTCTCGTGTGGACAGAGGCATTTCGGCGCTTGGTAGAAAAATGGGAGTCTGGGTAATATTTGTAAAGAAGCCTCTTTTTTTTGCATGTGTTGTAACTTTTCCCCCCCTTAAATGTGTGGGAGTTCTCCATCCATGTACTGAGGTGCTAACTACTATCCCCCATGGACTCGATTGCTGTTACGGTAATAGCACCAGCTATTCAATCAATACTACACTACAACAAACCACAGTCACCTGGTTGGTAGGTACAGAATCCACATCAACAAATTAGGTCGGTTATTTTCTTTCTTGTCTACACCACCAAATAACGAATACTTATATCTATTGTTCATATGACAGACTGACATGGCTAAGTGGGCTGCACTTTATCCCTAAACTTTCTTGGAAAGTTTTTTTTTAAAGGAGGAGTTAAGTTTTACACAAAACTATGTCACTGACCAGATCAGAATCATTCAAGGAAAATGTAAACCTGAAATTCCCAGAAACATTCTGTTTAACAATATGTATGCAGTAAGAATTTAATCAGTGGGAGTTCTGCACAAAGATTTTAAAGTGCTTTAGCAGCTAGGTTGATTTTTCCCCCAAAAAACAAGGCTGTAGTTTTTACTGAGGGGTCCTGGTGGTGACCCCCCTCAGTAAAAGCACATCTAGTCTTAATTATTTTCATAAGACATAGGTATCGATGTGAAAAGTCGTATCGAAGTAGTCACATCACTGAGGGCTTGTCTATACTTACCCGAGGGTGGCGAGTGATGCATCAGCGGTCGATTTAGAGGGTCTTCATTAAACCCACTAAATCGACTGCCAATCGTTCTCCCGTTGACTCCTGTACTTCACCTGATCAAGAAGAGTAAGGGGAGTTGACGTCATGTGGTGTGGGCCCCACTACGTAGACAAGGCCTAATTGTCTGATTGCCTACAAGTTTTCTTTTCATAATAGAAAATCTGAAGTAACAGTATCAAATGTAATACATTATAATTGATCTATTTAAATTTAGAGTGACTGTTTGTCCCATAGCTAGTGTCAAACAATATTAGAGTGATGCTGCTTCAGTATTATCACGTCCCAGCAGTGTCAGAAACGGGTGCAAACCATAACAGGAAGGGTAGTATTAGCAAGCTTAGTTTTTGCTAAAACTAAAAATTAACACTCAACTTTGAAGCAGCCATTGTGCAAAGGAGGTGTTGACCAGACCCTCCCTCTTAACCATCCCAAAGACCTGAACCCTTTGTCAGGGCAAGTGAACAGCTCCAAGTGCAGCCAGATGTGTGATTTGTAGCACATGTAAGCTTTAAACTAGCTAGAGGGCTAAAAAGAGTTTATATTCCTGCTGCTACTTTTAGCAAGACAATACAGGTGTGTCTACATAAGCTGCATCTGACCCCACCCCACCTGCAATGACGACAGAGCCTTCCACGGTGAGCACAAATTCTCTCAACTACACCTGAACCAGTACGGATTTACGGTTGTAGCAAGACTTCGTTGGTGAAGCTCTCACACATAAACCTTTCACCAAGAGTTACTGAGTGGGGAGCCCTGAAATTCAATCTGCTTGTGTTACTGGCACTCTGATGGACTTAGCAACCGTATAAAAAGAGCTGTACGTACCGTAATCAGTTGAATCCACCCATTCTCACGCATTAAAAACATTTCTCTCGTAGAGGATTCTGGAGCCTTTACGGGGTCTCACTGCTAAGTGTGTGAATCATTGCTCCATCAGTGTTGAGATATTAAAATAAGAGCCCCCCCTTTAAGAGATTAGGGAGAAACACTTTTCCATCCCACCCACTCATAGACAAGCTAGTGCAGCTTTGAGGAGCCTTGAAAATGTTTGACTCAAAGTACGTAAGCGGAAGATGCTTGTAAGCATTACAACGCTAGGGTGCTTCAGTGCTGATCTTTATACAGGTTAGCGTATGAGGTAAAGCTGTTAAAAGTTAACCAGCTTCTAGACCAGCATGTGCTATCTCTTCCATTCTGACCCTAAAAGGCTAGTGCCTTCCTTCCAACTCTCCCTGACTAGGAGATTTTGACAAGCAGCCGGACGCAAATTATTGAAAGGGGTAAGGGGCTGGTTTTGGCTTAACTGTCCTTTGAATGAAATGAGCAATTCATAAAAAACCGACCTGGGTTTAATAGTAAATGCTTCCAACCTGCAAACAACCCTACTATTAATGTCTTAATTAAACTTGAAGCATCACATAAAAGCCACTTGTGAGGAGCTAGGCACAGACCTTGCCCAGCTTCAAGCTCCACTTTTCACGTTGAGTGGGACAGCCAGTCAACCCAGAGGCTAAGACCTTCTAGTAACACTACCAGAAAACCAAGCATACTGTACATGCTAAGTCCTGCTGTATGTCTTTAGTTGCTGTACTGTGCAGTTGGGAAAGGAGGCACCCTGAGTAAAAATCAAACCATGGCCATGTTACTGCTGGACATCTATGGTACTTGCTGATTTATTTCACTTACCTCAAGTTTCTTTTAATAAAAAGAATCCGTTTAAGACTATTTTCATGGCTACAAGTGGAACCATGTATTCTGTATGTGGGGGTTTTGGTAAGCGCTCCCTCTTTTAGCTCTAACTTAAATGTAATGGAGGCGGTTGTTAATGCACTGAGACTTTTATGTAGAATCATAGAATATCAGAGTTGGAAGGGACCTCAAGAGGTCATCTAGTCCAACCCCCTGCTCAAAGCAGGACCAATTCCCAGCTAAATCATCCCAGCCAGGGCTTTGTCAAGCCGGGCCTTAAAAACCTCCAAGGAAGGAGACTCCACCACCTCCCTAGGTAACGCATTCCAGTGTTTCACCACCCTCCTAGTGAAATAGTTTTTCCTGATATCCAACCTGGACCTCCCCCACTGCAACTTGAGACCATTGCTCCTTGTTCTGTCATCTGCCACCACTCAGAACAGCCGAGCTCCATCCTCTTTGGAACCCCCCTTCAGGTAGTTGAAGGCTGCTATCAAATCCCCCCTCATTCTTCTCTTCTGGAGACTAAACAATCCCAGTTCTCTCAGCCTCTCCTCATAAGTCATGTGCTCCAGACCCCTAATCATTTTTGTTGCCCTCCGCTGGACTCTTTCCAATTTTTCCACATCCTTCTTGTAGTGTGGGGACCAAAACTGGACACAGTATTCCAGATGAGGCCTCACCAATGTCGAATAAAGGGGAACGATCACGTTCCTCGATCTGCTGGCAATGCCCCTACTTATACAGCCCAAAATGCCGTTAGCCTTCTTGGCAACAAGAGCACACTGTTGACTCATATCCAGCTTCTCGTCCACTGTGACCCCTAGGTCCTTTTCAGCAGAACTGCTACCTAGCCATTCGGTCCCTAGTCTGTAGCAGTGCATGGGATTCTTCCGTCCTAAGTGCAGGACTCTGCACTTGTCCTTGTTGAACCTCATCAGGTTTTTTTCTGCCCAATCCTCTAATTTGTCTAGGTCCCTCTGTATCCGATCCCTACCCTCTAGTGTATCTACCACGCCTCCTAGTTTAGTGTCATCTGCAAACTTGCTGAGAGTGCAGTCCACACCATCCTCCAGATCATTAATAAAGATATTAAACAAAACCGGCCCCAGGACCGACCCTTGGGGCACTCCACTTGAAACCGGCTGCCAACTAGACATGGAGCCATTGATCACTACCCGTTGAGCCCGACGATCTAGCCAGCTTTCTATCCACCTTACAGTCCATTCATCCAGCCCATACTTCTTTAACTTGGTGGCAAGAATACTGTGGGAGACAGTATCAAAAGCTTTGCTAAAGTCAAGAAATAACACATCCACTGCTTTCCCCTCATCCACAGAGCCAGTTATCTCATCATAGAAGGCAATTAGGTTAGTCAGGCACGACTTCCCCTTCGTGAATCCATGCTGACTGTTCCTGATCACTTTCCTCTCCTCTAAATGTTTCATAATTGATTCCTTCAGGACCTGCTCCATGATTTTTCCAGGGACTGAGGTGAGGCTGACTGGCCTGTAGTTCCCCGGATCCTCCTTCTTCCCTTTTTTAAAGATGGGCACTACATTAGCCTTTTTCCAGTCATCTGGGACCTCCCCCGATCGCCATGAGTTTTCAAAAATAATGGCTAATGGCTCTGCAATCTCACCCGCCAACTCCTTTAGCACCCTCGGATGCAGCGCATCCGGCCCCATGGACTTGTACACGTCCAGTTTTTCTAAATAGTCCCGAACCACTTCTTTCTCCACAGAGGGTTGGCCACCTTCTCCCCATGCTGTACTGCCCAGTGCAGCAATCTGGGAGCTGACCTTGTGCGTGAAGACAGAGGCAAAAAAATCATTGAGTACATTAGCTTTTTCCACATCCTCGGTCACTAGGTTGCCTCCCTCATTCAGTAAGGGGCCCACACTTTCCTTGATTTTCTTCTTGTTGCTAACATACCTGAAGAAACCCTTCTTGTTACTCTTAACATCTCTTGCTAACTGCAACTCCAAGTGTGATTTGGCCTTCCTGATTTCACTCCTGCACGCCTGAGCAATATTTTTATACTCCTCCCTGGTCATTTGTCCAATCTTCCACTCCTTATAAGCCTCTTTTTTGCGTTTAAGATCAGCAAGGATTTCACTGTTTAGCCAAGCTGGTCGCCTGCCATATTTACTATTCTTTCTACACATCGGGATGGTTTGTTCCTGCAACCTCAATAAGGATTCTTTAAAATACAGCCAGCACACTAAAGGTGATATTGCATCACATTGTTAATGGCTGTAAGGATGGGACCAAACACCAGATCGAAACATCCTTGAATTCTGATGAAGTTCAGATACAGACGTGACCCTGCCGCTCAAGATGGACGGAACCAAAATAGCTCAAGCGCTTGGGTAAATTCACATGTAGAGCTGAACTTCGAGATTCAGGCCCATCACTTCAAGAGCCTGGGCTGCTTATTCCGCTAATGGGCTTGCGTGGCCACCCCTTTCACTCCACCTTTACTCAAGCTCCATAGATCGCCCAGCTTTAAAATGTGTGCTAAGTCTGGGAAGTTCATGCTTAAGCCTGCGCTATGTGACACTTAAAAGCACAAGTATTTTCACCTGTTCTCGTAAGTTGCCAGCCCTTTTCTTCATTTCATCCCCTTTGTAACTTCTCACGCCATGAAGCCAAAGGCTTAATTTGTCGCATCGATCGTTCCCATGATGTCAAACAGTTCTAAAATGTGGATGCAGGAAAATCTGAGTTCTGAAATAGAAAAGTGTTTATAGTCAAACACAAATATACTCAGTGGAATATAAATCAAGGCAACATCCAGCACATTAACATTCTTGCCTCCTTGTTACAACACACAGGAGCTGATACTCCTCCATCAACACCATCGGCCTGGCTTTGAGAATGATTGAACATTTCCCAGCGAAGCAGAAGGGGAATGAAATCGCACCTTGCTTTAATTTCACTTTTCGTTTTCACATGATCAGTTCCGAACAGTCTTTACCCCACTGATTTGTGGCAAGCTACCGAATAGATGCTTTGAAGTGCTAGGAGTGATTCCTGTTCTAGATTTAAATCAATCTAGTGTTTTCCAGTTCTTGAAGCCTGTGTCTGCTTTACCTGTATTGGCAAACTAAGGGCAGAACTGTCAAGTCCACATGTGTCTGCTCTCACTGCAGACAGAGATAACGCAGTGAGTGGTGTACACCCACTATGCAGACCCATGAAAAGTTTGACTATAAATTTATTTCTTTTGGCATTCTGAACCGTGACCCAGCTCCTATATTAGATATGCATTCACAGAAACTCCCACCCAGAGCTTCCGAAATTGAATTGCAAGTTCAGCTAATTTAAATGTTTCCCCCCGCCAGTTAAGTTACCAACATAAATCCAATACAGACTTCACCCCACACAGGTTTTTAAAAAGCTCCACCTCTAATTAATGGTAAGTATTTAACACAATTTCAAACTAAAATGCATCAAGCCGGCAAACACAAAACCCAGCAGTTCCAGTTATTTTCATGCATTTCTTGAACCAGAATCCTGAGGGTTAAAGACATAAATCACCCTAACAAACATAATAAAATTTAGAGGGGAAAAAACCTATTGAACTCCAGCAATGCATTTAAAACTCTTTAGCCTAAAATATCTACATATTAAAATGCCAAGAAAAGTACCAAAGCTGTAAGCTTTCAAAAGCCCGAGATCAAAGCGGTAATATCATCTTTTAATTTAAACCTTGTGTTGCATCAACAGTCTTAAGAGGGATGAGAGAGATCAAAACAAAAACTGAAACAAACTGTGGCTTTGTAGCTGTTTTTGTTTTAGTCTCTTCTCTCAATTTGGGCCACGAAATAGGTCAGCTCCATTACTGATCAGCCGTCCCACAAATATTTAAAACAAATTGAATTGCACACCCAATACCCATCACAATTACGCCAGGCACAATAACTAAATTAGCAATTCAACAAAATAATTGGAAATGCGATTCTCTCTATTCCACAGGCTCCCTCGGGGGTTTAGCCGATCTATGGGGGGAAAACTCCGCTTTACTAATTCTGCAGCTAATTAGAGACACACTTGTAAATGAAGTTGTTTGTCTGAAACTTGAAATTCTCTGCTGGGGGAGAGGAATAATTCAGACCCCCCAAACACACACACACACACACCCCTAGCTGATCTGCAAGGTTTTTAAAAGGGTATAATGCACATACAGCTAGGAACTAATCAGCAGATATATCAGGAATTAATATTCTGTTGGGAAAAATCTTACTCGCTGATAACTGGCAGTATTAGGAAAACTTAGTAGAAACCATTCTGGTATCACTGTCCTTACAAATAACCATTTACACCTTTTGACCATAAGATAGTCCTGCAATGAGAGCGGGAGCGTTTTCTGCTAACTCTCCACACTACCCTGGCTACCATTCTGTAGAGACGGGGAGTCTATGACTAGCCACAGCCAGGTAGACAATGGTTCACCAGCTGTTAGGAAGCATTGTTGTAGAGAGCAGGACTCGGAAGCCTGGCTCCCCTTCGATTTGCTGTGTGACCATGACCTGCTCACTTGATTTGTTTGTGCATCAGTGTAATCCTCTGTAAACTAGACCTCGTACTCACCTGTCCCACAGGACTAATGGTGGGCATAATTAGCGTGCAAACTCCGAAGCCTGATACAAGCTCAGCATTACCACCACCACCCTAGTGAGTAAAAGGAAAATGGGATTGGTAAAAGTTGCCTACAGATACAGACTTCTACAACCGCCAATATAGCCTGACCCTGGCAAACAGATTTACTGAATTCCTTTTCCAATTAAATGCATGCCCCACAAGAATCATGCTCTACACAGCATTGGGCAGCCAACATTAGCCCAATACTGGAATGGAAATCAGGACTGAATATTTAATAGAACGGCAGTGGCTGGGGTAGGTTTCTATTAAGGTTTGAATTTTGCAGGCCCATAGAGTCTGTGTTTAGGGGAGACCCAGGAAAAAAAAGACTCCTCAGTTACAACATGGAATTTACAGCCCAAACTGAATTCCAGAACTTTGAGGTACTTACTGAGCCTATGAAACACTTTAATTTGCCCTTTTTTGCTGTCGGAATAAGCTTTGCGTCCTAGCTGGTCTCTGCAGTAATTCACATTGACCACAATAACACCTCCTAGCGAGGGCAGAGCTGATTAACTGCAGGCTGCCCTACCACTGGACTCAGCCAAGTAACCACTCGAGACACTCCTGTAGATGGCTCTGATTAGCCCCTACTCAAGAATTACACAGGCTGCGTTTCTCCTGCCAGCATATTCAAATCCTGGAAACGTACCATTTTCACATCAGGACTAAAGAACTGACCTTACCAGCAAGGTTAGCAGATGAAATGGGGTCCTTGCAGGCTAAACCCTGCTTTCTAAGGTTCCCTTGATATATCACACTAACCAGGTAGGGGGGAAGAAAAAGCCTGCTTAAATGCTGATAAGTAAATTCAAAAGCATCCTTAGTAGGGCTTTGAATCACTCTTATCTCTTCAAACAATATGAACCAGAAGTTATCACATTTAAAGTGTTTCATGTGACCCTTTTAACATTACCTCCAGCTCTTCAAACCAAGTGCTGCAGCTACAACTTTAAAGGACACAGGAGTCAAACTGAAAAGGAATTTTAAACCGGGCATGTACAGTCAGTTCTCTCAAGTCAAAGCAACATAATCCTACGCCGAGAAGAGACGCCGGCCAACTTGTTGGAGCAGTAAACCCCAATGTAGGATACGTGCGTCTGGCTTCCTCTGAAACATCCTTAATGTTTGCTCTGACTGCGTAAGCGGCGTGAAACCATTCCGCCGACGCCAACTCGGGAAGCGGCTAATTTCCTCCACTTGATGTCCTTCGGAATTGTGGCAATTAAACCATGAGATTTTTGGTAATGATGCTGGCAGACCACGTGTCAGAGGCTTTTAGCTGTTCAGAAAATAAGTGCTGGTATTGTTCAACATACGGGGGAAATATTTCTGCAGTGTCAGCCCACGGTCTTGCTGGTGTGTCGGGGTGGGGAGGAATAAACCAGACCTGCTGCTGTGTTGGCTTATGAGCAATGCTTGGGATAAGGAATGATGTGGAGGAGTTCATTGCATCACCCTCAGCAGACTGTTACACTGTAAGACAGATCACAGTGACCGGCTATGGCTACTTTTGCAGCCTGTAGTTTTAGGACCGTCAGGCATGCTCTGATCAGTAGGCTACATTTCCTTCTACTAAACATTAGCCTGTTACTTGACACGATATTGCTTAACACACTATTACACTGAAGCCTGCTTCCATAAAGCCAGCCTTCCCTCTGCTCACTGTGACCTACATGTGCTGTAATGCTTCTCCTCTTCCTCCCCCTCCTCCTAAGACACAATACAAATATAGAGGCTTTGTCCACTCCCCCCGACAGCACTAGTTAAGTAACACTACTTACCCTTGATTCTTTGTGGCTGGATTTCGCCACTCAGCCAGCCAGCTCTCCCTGCAATGTACGAGGGCATGAGACTGTTGCAAACTTCACAGCATAAGGTCATTATTGGGATCCAAGAGCAACAGTGACATTTGCTACGTTTCTGCCTGGCAAATTTTGACCAGTCAGAGCCCTGGAAAGATAGGAGAGAAAAAAAATCAATGTGCTTCTGTGCTACCTACGACTTGCTTTGCTGCAAGTGGACATAACGGTTTATTCATCCACGCTACATACATTTTGTAAGACAAAGTCAATGCTCATCTTGACACAGATATTTTATAAACCCAAGAAAAATGTTATATTTTCTACAGGGGACAGGAACTGTCCGCCAACCACTGATCAAGAGGGCCACAGCTGGACCATGGCCAGCAAAGGATCGTGATGCAACACACTCATCAGTTTCAGCACTGGCATTTCCGTATTGTTATGCGGCCATGTTACTGTCCTACAATACACTGCTACTCTCTCTTATTGCTGTTGCTGTGATGCTAGACAAATCTTGGGTGCCTAGTGCCAAGGAGAGTGGGGCCAGCTTATTTCTGAATCAGCTGAACAATGGAGCTAATGTCTATGGCCCGGCTGCAACGCATCGTAAAGGTGAATCTTGGGAACGCTCTGCCCTAGTTTACTTAAAGCTAAGAACTGAGCCATTTTCTAATTCCATATTGGCTATAAGATCAGTTTGATGCAACGGAATCTATTCGTGTTCTGCGTTTAACCGAAATAGACGTGCCTTTACCCTGTAACTAAGAGACTGAGTATTCAATCGCCTGGATTTTCAATCAGCCTCCAGTATGAACTTGAAAAAAAGAAAATATTTTGCTTACTGGTAACTTTCTGTTCTTCGTGTTCCTTGATACTGGGGCATAGAGTTTGGATCACGCCATCCTAGCGTTCCTAGCAAAATAAAATAAGTCAACTCCACACAAAAGGAAAGGGATGCTTCATTCTTCATTAAAAAAAGCCTCTGAATTCAGTCTTGATAACAGTTCTGAACTCATTTAGAAATCAGCATTAGCCCCACACACAAAAATAAAGTATTAGATTTTATTAAAATGCAAATCAATCAACTAATCTGTCTTTCAGGTAACAGTTGAATAGCAGGATCCGTGTCAATTAAAATAGTTTCCAATTTATTCTTTGCTGGAAGGAGGGTGGTATCCTGAATTCTAAAACCGCCTTGTATGATTATGTATTTTATACCATCTCTGCTGTCTCATACCTTTCATATGTTCTAGCTAATTAAGCATATTTTCTCTAAATATTTTGGAGTAACTGATATTTCAGTGTCATGCAGGGTGTACCAATAGTGGGGGGAAATCCAATACGTCCATAAATACTGGCGTATTGTCATATTTATAGAAGCCAGTATTAATGTCTTTCATCCACCTGATTAGGTGACCACAAGTAAACATATTCTGTATAAAATACCCAAGGAGGCTGAAATAGCCCCTGCTGAGATGGACTAGTTTATAACTGGCCTGATTTCCAGCTCCCAACAGCTGCCACTCGGGTAAAATCAGGCCACTTATTTAGGAACCTGCAGGTCGGCATTTTTGAACATTTTGGCCAGTGCTTTCACCCAACCCCCACTGGATGAACATTCAGAAGTTCCAAAGAAGGGAACACTTTTTATAATCCTTGTCTTATTACAGACAAATGTCAAAGCAAAACAGACCGTTTTCAATGATCAAATAAACATGCAAAAAAATGATGTACCTTTACATTTTTGTAGAAGTGCTTTGAAATTCCTCAAGATAAAAAGCACCATGCACATGTTATTAATTGTCCTTATTAATTTACCACATACTACAGCAAGCCAAAGAACTGAGATAAGTTCTCAAATTCAGATGGAGAATATATCACTAGCATTGCAATCTTCTTTGTTAGGATCACCTCGTCAATGCATCAAGATGTGACTAATGATTCAATGCTTCTCTACCAATTAAAATGGCTGTGGGAGCCAGGACTCAGCTCACCAACTGATCTTGTGTCAGTGGCCTCTTCATTTCTCAGTTAGTCCACCTGTGAAATGGCTAGAACAATGCTTACCTCCCTTTAGGGATGTCATGAGATTTAAGCAATGGTCGCAGAACTCTTCAAGATCCTGACATGACAGATGCTCTGTAAATGTAATTTGAATGAACCAAAAGAATACAGACTCCTTTGTTGTGCATTAAAATAAGTAACAGGTTAAAGACTTTAATTAAGCAACTCTCTTCAATGTTTTTTTTTTTTTTTAAACTAGCATATATCCCTCAAATCCGCATTCAGACACACCAGATGCATTCACTGCACTGTCAACACTTGGTTAGTCAATGTACGGGCTATTTTAATCAGATTAGTTAAAGAACAAAACAGAGCCAATGTAGTTAAACAAGTCAATGCAATGGCCATCTCGCTGTTATACTACAAACATATGCACACATTATTTATGCAAGATAATCTTCATCTGAGATTGGTCACAGCAGGCTAATAAATCCCCCTTATGGGGATTTAATTTTCAGCTTTTGACCTTCCAATGTAAAAAAACAAGTGAATCATCTCCTCTTGCCAGATTTACACCGGTGCTAACCTCTGTCGAAAGTGTGTCACTAGTGGAGAGAAACGGACGAGGCCTCAAAGCATCCTGATCAGCAAAAATAATGGTGTTCGCGATCAATGCTGAACTGAAAATCCACAAACATTTTCCAATTGCAAAAATATCCCTGGTCATGCGCGTGCGTTCAGCTGGGAGCCGTTCCATGACTGACCTTTTATGCACAATAAGCAGTGCTTTTGGAAGCCCAGGAGTTTGGACTCTTTGGAATTCACGCAACCCATGGATGGGGAGCGCCTTTTTCCAGCCATGTTAATGGCATTTTAGCCATCGGCTCAGTCAATGCACAGCTGCGGCATTCGAAAATACTGCTGCAGAACCGTGCATTGCAAACGAAGGTTCAGGAAGTTGGTTTAACACAAACGTAGGTCCCCATTCAGGTCCCCATTCTGCAGTATGATCTGCTTAAACAGCCACCTTCGGAGCCCCCCTAATTTCAGTGGGATTCTAGACAGGCGTAAGGGTCTACTTGTGTGGATAAGATTTCAGGATCAGGACCACAAATACAAGATGATCAAAAAGGGAAGGGTATTGTATGTTCTTTAATTGGCAGGGACAGATTCTAAACTGAATTGCAAAAAATATATGGGGATGCCCTCTTGCCAGGGTACATTTGCTTCTTAACTCTGATTTGATACTGCACAATTCAGCTATGGCGTCTGCATGAAATAAAATAATCCTCAGCAAATTACAAGACATCCTAACAGACAAGACAATACACACTTTCTGAGTGAACTTAAAAGGGAAGGGTGCTGGCGCTTCCCTGGACAGGACATTATCCACTTCACGCCGGTCTTGAAATCCAAGTTGTGGGCTACCGCATGGCTAAAAGCTCTCTCAGTGAACCCCACTGCGGCCATCACTAAGTGAACCACGGGAGTAGAGCTCTGAGCTACAAACTGCCCCGTATCAAACGGGCCAGATGTGACAACGTGGCGGCAGCTTCCGGCAGCACAGAGGCAAGAGTCCAAATGCACACGAAGGATCCCACTGGGCTTTAGCCAAACGCAGAGAACAAAAGTAAGTGTTTGTGCATATGTTTTCCTTCTGCAAAGGCTTGATGCTAATTCTGCTTGGGTTCTTCGGGATGCGTGATTTTGCCAAACAACGATCGATAAAGCTCCGTCCTGGGAAAAAGGGAGAAAGAGGGGGAGGGGAGTAACTTTTCAAGGTCAAATTGGAAGCAAGAGGCAGGCAGCACTACCATCCACCGCTTCAAATGAAAAGGCCGTCGTATAATTAAAAATGCATACAACAATCTTTATTAATAAATACAAGTGTAGGGAAGAACTTGCGTAAGACCAATCACATGCAGTACAGAAATATGTAAATATTTCAGTGTGGCTGGATACCATCTCTCTAGGGAATGAGGTTTTCTATAAGTTTGCCCTTTACAGACAGCCTCTTCAAGTAAGAAAACAAGATTGAATATTTTAATAGGCTGTATGAGAATGCAATGCCATAAGGAGGATTCAATCAGACAGCCTATGTGGGACTATAATTTAGTTTTCATACATTTTCTTGGATTTGACGGTACTTGAAAAACAATGAAAATGACCCAGCAACAAGATTCCAATTAATATCACATATGCAGCAGTTCTGATAAGAGAAGCGAGTTTCCCTTTAAAAATCACCATATCATAGGCTGGTTTTCTTTCTTTATTTTTAAGCTTAATACCTAAGTAGTCAGGGAAGGTGTGTGTGAGGGGGGAATTTATTTACAAACTTCAGCTGCAAAACAGAAATTCATGTGGTCATGGCAATCTAGAGAACCCTTAAGGAAAAAGCATTCGGACGGGGCTACATTCTGAGCTCCCAGTTGCACTCAAAGTAGAGAGGACACAGAAATACGGCAGGTAAAACTCACAGAAGAGAAACTACCTCCTTGCCAGTGGTGCTAACGTCGTCTAGGATTATTAAACCAAAGAATTTTAAATAAAATCAGAGGTGACGATCACCCAAAACTCAGTGAGGCCAGCAGCTGCTCAGCCATGATTTCACTGGGATTTGGGGTGGAGAGGGACCCTTTTCTGTCTAGTTAATTAATTAATGAGAGACATGAAATTCAGACCTGGACTAAGATTTGGGCCTGTGTTTATTAAATACGTAAGTTGTTTCCTAAGAAATATTGTGCACATGCACATCGCACCCTAGACTATTCTGAATGATACATTTATACAGTAGACAGAGACTTATCGGCTGCAGAGGAAAGCACTTATTTGTATGCCCTATCCCCTTCATCTGATTTCTCCATTTAGACTGGAACTGCTTATGCCTGTGTACACTTGCAGTATTAGCACTAAGGGGCAGCAGTCTTAACAGCGGCCTCTAGGTGCTACCGGAATATAAAAAGAGATTATTTAATATTGTGACACACTTACAGTGTGTATATAATTTTGTACACACACACACACGTATTACATAAACAGCAGTCCCAAACAGCCCGAAAGAATGGCTTGACATCACTTTCCTGAAGGTGACAGCTAACAAAACCACACAAGAAATGCACCTGCACTTTCACAGAGCAATACAAGGGAGTGTGGGACACATACACACAGATTTCCCACGCTGTCTGCATTAGAAACACCCAGGCAGACGAGATGTCTAACCCTGGCCAAGGGCCTCTGGCTAGCCTGCCAAATGCCCTCCACACAAGAGACCCAGACTCAGCACTGTTTCCTGCAACACTCAGGGAGATGAAGAGCTAAAGAGGCAATCAGTTAAATCCCAAAAGGCAGGGAGCTTATTAAACTACATTTAGACCAATTTAACATTGAAAACCCGCACAGGAGGCCACCATCTTGGCTGAGGGGAGCTTGGCTTCACTGCTAAGTGGAAACAATGAGAGGCAGGTGGCCATTTTGAAAAGAGGCATCTTTGCTACAGGCAATTTTATCTTCACTCCTATTGAAAATGATCGGAGATGGCTGCCATTTTGAAAAAGGTGACTACTTTGTGGAATTTGTGGTACAAGAGCATTACTTAGCAGCCATCCTCTGCTAAAGAGGCAACTTTAAATTACGAAGAAAAACAGCAAACAATGGCCATTCATCCTGAAATGCTATCTGCAAATGTAACCGTTGCATGAGATTTCAGTCAGTTTTAACCATATGGGAAACTGGAAGAACCTACATTAGCTCATTAGTAAGATCATTCAGCACAAAGAAGTCAGATACATGGGGCTACATTTCTTAAGGGCCCACTTTTAAAATCAATTTTAACTCATAAGCTAATTATCCAATTAACTGGAAAAGTCTCGGAAAATTAATTATTTAGTCAGAATAAGTATTTGGGGGAGGGAGGTGAAATACACCTCTACCCCGTATGACCCGATATAACATGAATTCAGATATAACGCGGTAAAGCAGTGCTCCGGGGGGAGCAGGGCTGTGCGCTCCAGCAGATCAAAGCAAGTTCAATATAACGCGGTTTCACCTATAACGCAGTAAGATGTTTTTGGCTCCCGAGGACAGTGTTATATCGGGGTAGAGGTGTAGCTGTATTCAGTGGTTGAATTCATGCTTTCAGCGCAAAGCTCAACTCAGCCTTAACTATGGAACTGAAACTGGAGCATCCAACAGACAGAGAGAGAGAGAGAGAGAACTGTTTAATCTATGACAGACTCAAAAAACAACCACCCCCAAACTCTTTGAAAAACGGAGCTGACATTTGAAAAAACTGGCGAACCCTGGACTAGAAGTAAGTAAGATGGCAGGGCTAGAATCCTGGAAAGGCTCAACTGAAATGCACAAAGTGCCAAAAACATGGCGCTTGGGGACAAACTGTGCCACGCATGCCCTTCGGACATGACCAAACACAGTGAGGAGGAGCGAGGGAGAGAGAAGAGAAGGTGGACGTGGGGGAGTTTAGGTTCTGGTGCGAGCCGTTTTGTAATGAACGACAGGGGGAGGCCAGTGGCTCTGGAGAGGCACAGCTTCTTCCAACGACAATGTGCCACGGTCACTAGGTCAGAGAGAAATCAGCTGTTTTAAGTGTGAAAACTCAATATTGCATGTTAATAACATGGAGGGGTGGGAGGGAGAAGCTCTCTGTCTTCTGTCTCACTCGCAGCTTTATATTGTATAAATGCAGAATAGCCCAGTGGAACAAACAAACCAAACTCCCCTGACAGATACAAACAGCCCTCTGATTCTACTACAGACCGCGGCTTTAAAGTCAGCATCTTCGGTGCGCTTTTTAAATAAATAAATAAATAAAGAGTGCTGCGTTACTCTGGCTCTGCTACTCTTTGCAGCCTCCCTGCCTATTAACCGATAAGTATCACTGTCATTTGCTGTTTCAATTGAGAAATTAGATAGCATAAAGCAGGCAGTTTTACTGACAAAAAGGACGTTGTGACTTTAAGACTCCATCATTTGACCGGGGGGGGGGGAGGGGGAGGGAAAAAAAAAATGCAGCGAGCGATGCTATTTAGTCCTTCACAATCATAGCCTTCCAACCTTGCCTTGCTTGCTTGAGCCAGACCCCATCATTACCACTGAGCAAATGTTTCCACTTGTACTGCAATATCAGTGAAATCCCTGGGCAGAAAGCAGCAGTTACTGTCCGCAGCAGGGTTCACATGTCAGGAGCGGAGAGGGAAATGCTGAAACCGGTGTTTTGATAGAACATCATTTCACACTCAGGTGGGCAAAGCTGACAAACATACGCCGGTTGCTCATGTCAAAGTAACTTGAAAGGCTGAGTGGTTTGGAACCTTTTAAGGAAACGTCACCGATTTCACTCCTTTCCTCCCTCCCCAACCCCCGACACAGCTCATTTTAAACAGCAAGGAGGACTAATCATATTTCAGCAAACGGCCTCAGAAAGATACATTCTACTGCCAAATGCATCACTTTGCAGGCTTCCTCCAGACACAAGGCTCCTGAGGTCTCATGAAATCGAGGCATATGCACTGATTATTGCCCCACTAGAGCCCCGGGCTCTGTTACGTCCAGATGAAGGTTCTCCAGTCAGAGAGTAATTCCGCGACTCACACCAGCAGACGCTCACGTATACACTTTTCCCATCCCGGGTGTTCGAACTCCCGCACAGAGGCCAGCGGAGATCTGCAGCTGCTGCCGTTTTCACACCCACCAGGCACTTATATTTGTACACGGGGGCTTACCGCCATTTCGGGCTCTTTGCTAAGATCCAGTCTTGTGGTCTCCAGGGCGTGTGGGAGATTCTCCCAGTTGTGTTCTGTTTTTGTTTGTTTGTTTCTAGGACCCATCACGTTCATTGGCAATAGGACAAGCCACTATCAGATGGCATCCCATGAAAATGTTTACTCTGTCATTACTTCTAAATCATACGCTCAGCAGCGGAGATACCAGACCTCAAATAAACTTTTGGATGGTGCCATGTGACCTGTCCCAAAGAGGTCTAATTCAACGCTGTCCCTCAGTAGGCTTATATCCAGCAGAATTACACACATTCTCATTCTGCTCTTTGGCACATTGCCCTCACACAATAAACAAGCTGCTCTTTTTTATCCATAACCCACATAATAGTTAAGGGTACAAAGCCAGCCAGTTAACTCCTGTTCCAACTCCTCTATCATCAGCCAAAACAGATCCCAACAGAACACACCCCATACACCTGGGGTGGCACATTGGGGGGTGGGGGGGGCTATAGCACTAAAACAGAAGTCGTCCAATCGGCAGCGTTGACTCTGCTTACAAACAGAGTAGAAAGCTGCTGCCAAACTTTCTGAGAGCCAAGGAGATTTTGCAGAATATTGTTTCCTCTGAATTGAAGAGGGTTATTAAACTCTCACAGGTATCTGTCTAGATAGGTCTAATTGGGTCATAGCTCCAGTATCTAAGTGCCTCACAGTCATTAAGATATTTATGCTCCCGGTAGCTTTGTGAATTAGGGAAGTATTCTCCCCATTTTACAGATGGGGAAGTGAAAGACTGATATCAAAAATGACAGAGGGAGCCTGTGGCAGATTGTAAACCAAGTCTCCCGAGCCCCAGTTCCGAGCCTTTCCCACAAGGCCGCCCTTCCGCTATTGTACATTCTGGGTTCCGAGCACCTGGTGCAGAAGAGAGTCGTTATACAGAAAGGGGAGTCACAAACCTTTCCAGTGGAACGTGGGTTGGCAATATGGGGGACATGAGGCCCCTTTCATTAGGGTTAGATGGGACTGGGAAGAAAGTACCACTAAGATCACAGGATGCGAAAGGCTCAGAATCCCTGCAGAAGGACATACTGGAACAGCTACAACAGGAAATGGGGACTGTGCTAAATGGAGTTCTGTACGTAGGAATGATCCAAAACAGATTCCCCCAAGATGCAGTTAGCCCTGGTTGGGAGCCATCACACTATTACAAAAGCAAATTCAGTGAAGTACCTACCTCCCCACCTACCCAAAACCACATCACATTTAAGATGCGCACACAAATCAACAGACGCCAGCCCCTGCTGGGCTCTCATCAGCCACTCACACTGCAATGGCCACAGAAGAATGCGCTAACATCCTCTGTACATTCAGTGGCACAGCAGGTACGACCTACCTGCCTGCACCTGGCAGCCAAGCAGTGAAAAAGGCTGATGGCTCGTGCTAAGGACACTGTGCCTGCTTTGAATTTCAAGCCTCCGGATTTGGTTGGTTTTTGAGTGCACAAATGCATGTCCAAAAAGCCAGGGCTAAGTCAAATTACACATCTCAGGCTAAACTCAGCTTAACAGAGAAGCACTTTGAAATTTAAAGTCACTGCCCTGCCCCCTCTTCCTGCACCCAGGTAGTTCTTTCCCCCATTCCCCAGTGTTGTAATGAAGTTTAAATAGAACGAACACACACACACTTACTCCCTCTGGACAACCCCACGCACACAAAAAGTGAAGGTACTGAGTTTTTGTATGGTACCAAGCAGGCACCTGCCAATAGCAGTAACTACTACCTTGAACATTTGCTGTCAGCATGGCTCTCTCTCTAATGGGGCACTGATGTCTCAAGGTTTCTCCTATTTTTGTTTGGTTACTTGGTTTACTCTGAGGGTAGAGGCGTTCAGGAATCAGCGTTCCATTGACACGGACCTCAGGGACCAACATTAGCAAAATCATTTTTCAAGCAAGCAAGTCCGGTAGTGGCGTTAAAAGTAACAATGCATCTTCCTCAGTTGGGTGATGCTGCCTGGACACAGAGAAGCTCCAACATTCAGAACACCACGTCCCGCAAGGCACAGCACAGGGATAACTTGCCTGCCACACGCAGTACGGTCCTGCCACACCATCCAGACTGCTCTGCTGTGTTGCCCCCTCGCTCGTAAGAGTGGATAACAACCAGCCCTTTAGGCTCGCAGGCCTGGGTGTTCCATATTGAAGTCAAAATTCTAGCAGGGCTACCTGAAAATTCCAGGTGTGAAACAAACTACGAGCCAGCTCTGAGAACCGACTGCTGCTGGTGCTGACGTTACACCGTGCAGAGAGAGGTTATTTGTAAATGGGAAAGGGGGAGGGGATTGTAAGAAATGTTTTAGCCAGCCAAAAAATGCCAACCCTTTATTATTATTATTATTATTATTATTATTATTGCTGCATAGGCTACCTTTCCCCTGCAGCATCTCCCCTCCGCAGGATTTCACCATGCAGAGAGTAAAACTCATCAATCCTCCAGGTTTAACCTTGTCTCTGTTTCAATTCACCGGGGTAAGTGTGGGTTTTAATACTTTCAGGCCCCTGAAGGCTGTGCATAATGAACTCGGATTTGGGCTAAAAAACATATAATTTCCTCCCCCACACCCACATATATTAAAAATCAGATTTGAGCCAGTGAGTCAAAACACCCCACCCCAAGTCAGTGAGGGAAAGGTGACTTTAGCACAAAAGGGTATTGGTATTAGCAATGTGCTGAGGAATAACCTAGACTGAGTAATTAATAGTACTTACACCTGAGGTAGAGTGTTTGGAAGGAGCAGGTCGATACAAGGGTCTTCCTTGAATTAAAATTTAACTTACCCTTTATTGCAACCTACAAAAGCAAGTAATGAGTACTAACATTTTTATTTCTTTTAAACTGTCATTTAGCCTGTAGAGGGGATAATTACCTATTTCCACTGTAGTAAGGTTTTATCACCCTTAGTGAGGCATTTTCTAATTTAATATTTTTACTGTATTATCATAAAACCTGTTTCTGGGGAAAAAATGATCACGAACCACATACCAATTTGCCATAAAACATGTGTGCGTAAGTACCTTGGCTTAATTATTTATGCATTTCTTCTGAGCCAACTCCAAAGAGTGAAAGCACAGGCAATAGGTATTAGATAAATCCAGAAGTGTTTCATACCCTCCCCCCAGCTCCATAGCCTGGCAGATCGTGTGTGCACATGGGCGAACCTGTGTTTCATCTTACTCTTCATTCAGCATCCCCATCAACTTTAAAGAAACCAGTCTTCTAATGCAATTTGTATCACCTATGTGGCTGCAAGAGTGTGGTTTGTTTGGTGGGAAGAGAAAATAAAAGAGATGAAGGAATATCCAACAGTGGATTGTATGGAAGAAAGAAAAAAAAAAATCTTTGCAACTACCATCATCCTAATTCGGCATACAGATGGGGGAGTTGTAGGGGCAGCATTCCCTGTAGGGGTCAGAAATCAGTGGCTTGTTCATCCTCCCATTCGTATCATAGTGAAGAGCCACAGAAACACTGACTGCTCCTCAAGACACTCCAAGGAGGTTAGGTATCATTATCCCCCATTTTGCCCCAGGCCACAACAGGATTAGAACCCAGGATCTCCTCCCAACCCTGTGCTCATTCCACTAGGCAACACTGCCATATTGATGCAAACAGATTACAAAACAGCTAGAGTTGCCTGAAATCACACAGTTATATTCTTTAGAGCAGTGGTTTTCAACCAGTGGTCTATGGACCCCGGGGGGTCCGCAGACTATGCCCTAAGATTTCCTAAGGGGTCCACACCTCCATTTGAAATTTTTTAGAGTCTGCAAATGAAAAAAGGTTGAGAACCACTGCTTTTGATTAAAAGCATAAATCTTTTTATTTTAAAAACCTAAACACACATCCTCTCCATACACATGCCCGCCCCACTCCCGGTTGCGAATGGGATTTTGCCAATCTCAAAATTCCTAACATCATCACAGTATTTTTAATGGCTGTTTACATGCAAAGTCTTTCCTACCAAAAGGCAGGCAAGCACACACACTGGGATAGAATGCCCTTACTGAACATTAGTTACAAAAACATGTCTCACAAATATGAAAACTAGAGTCCAAAATTTTAAAAAGATCCCCACGTCAACTACTTTTCCCATTTCCTGTTGTATTATTCCAACAAAAGAGAGTTGGCCAGCAAAAAAAGGACAAAAAAAAAAGAGCTAAAATTATAATATTATTTAATTTAATATATAAATATAATTATAATCATGCTATTAATTTTTAGAAAATATAGATGTGAAATAAACCGACCCTCACAATCTGAAGTGAATTCAATGCATAGGTGAAAGCAACCCCTTGAAAAAGGTAAATGGATACTTGAGTGATGTTGTTTGAATATTAATTTCTTTTTTTAAATTGCTTATATGTCTGACTACATAAAGAATGCCCTTCATCGCCATAATTTCGGTTACAGAATAAAAATGTGTGTCTCAATGAGGAGATCTCATGCAACGTCCAACAATCTATGATTAACATCAAAATAATGAAGCCAATGGAAGTCTAACTAGCAAGTGCATTGCATCTGCTGCATAAATTATATGAATGATGTCCTACAGCTAAGGTAGCCAACACATAATTATTTTCTATGTAGCAAACACGGATGCTACAATAAACCAGCAACTACAAAACATGCAAAACCACATCTAGCCGGATGACACTGCACCATCCAGTAACACAGTGCTGCAGGAAGAAACGCCTTTTATATTCCCTTTAGAATCATGCAAGCTAAACATTTAACAATACTATTATTTCACACGGTCAATACTGTCACAGAGCTTCAGGTGTCAGGATTCAATTCCACTTAGAATCCATGTGATGGGTTTATTATTTTACTTTGCTCATTAAGGAAAGGGGAAAGTTTGTGTCTTTACATGAAAATAAAAGGATTCTTTACTACTATATAAAACCACTGGCCTTGCATTTGGCTGGAATGCTGCTAAATGGTAGGACAGTGATGGCAAAGAAAGGGGAATCTCATATTGCTTAAAAGGCAAGAGGGTTTGTCTCCTTGTTTCTGGAGTTATGTTAATGTAGCAATGCTAAATGGATCACTCCCTCATTGTGCAAAGGTGTTGTCAAAATATTCTTTGATATATTTACCTCCCATTCTCCTACTTTCCTCACCCACACAGTCCTATTTAGGATAGGCCCAAGCAAGAGTCTGGATTCAAATTAATGGTATCTACTGAGATCCCAGTGATGGGCTCTACTGGGAACAATGAATTATTAATCCCAAAAAACAGCAGTGTGAAAACCATTGAGAGAGAGAGAGAGAGCGCGAAAGCGCTACCTCTACCAAAACTAGATGTCATCTGCAGATCAGATAGTCACTTACTCCCCTGGAAAACTTTTTGTCTGTTTCCAGTAACCTTTCGCCCACAGGAGTGGAAGTCAGATTACAAGCTCCCTGACACGTAGGGCAGACAGCCAGTGAGACAAAGCAAGCAAGCGCCTTTCTAATATTTATTTATTTCTATTAACAGGTTTTACCCTAAATCAGCATATGCAGGATTGGAGTCAGCTCAGTACTTCCGCAGCAGCAAGTTAGTTTTGGATGAATGTGCCCAGCAGAATAAGAAGCAGAGATCTGTTCGGTGTTCACCAGACTTGCATTAAATTATCAGTGTCTTTTAAAACAAGGAACTCGGAATATTGTGCAGGTCCCTGCTGTCAGATGTGCATGCAACTCCCTGCTCCTCCAGTTTAGGAAGTGTCTGGCCACAAGGTGGCACTGTCTGACTCATTTCCCCACCAAAGTCGTGAACACGGAGGAGTGCAAAACTCAGGCTATAAATTACCCAGCAAGACAGCTATCCTCACCATGCTCGATGCTTGAAGGAGATTCAGAAAGGTCTGTTTCAATTCCCTCTCTCTCGGTCAGGTCAGGATTGGGTCCTTCAAGCTAGTGCAAATGCTTTTAGCCCCACGGCTTTAAATTACAAAAGATGACGTGTGACCTCTGGCTTGTCTCATGAGACCAGGCACAAGATTTATAAATATTTAAGAAAGCCAGTTCTAGCCCTAAACAAAGGGACTCTGCACACCTCGCTGAGGATGGATATAGGGAGGGGGAGAATAAAGACACATGGAAGGATTGTTTCTCACGGTATTTTCCCCTCCCCGCACTCAAGCCAGGCATGGGATTCAAATCTATCCTCACCCACTTGCTTAATTCAGATATTTCTCCTTTATTCTATCTTGCACTTTTACAGCCATCTAGATAACCCTCTACCTGCCCTCAATGCTCGAGAGTAAGAAACTGGGCAGTGAGAGAACCTCCCCTCATTCTGGTTTGTCTACCGTTCGTATCTGCATGACAGCTTTGGGTACCACTGCGATGAGCGCTAGACAGATACCTAAAGATAAAGTAGGTGGGAGCACCAGAAATGTGGATGCAGATTAGTAGTTGGGGAAGCAACGAGATATGGGGAGATGAAGAAACCTCTAATGTACTCCTGCACCATCGTTGGCCGTTCCAATTCCCATCATAAATTTCCGCTAAATTTTAGAAACTTTTCCTCTCTGATCTCCCTTGAGTAGATTTGTCACTGTAATATTGTATGTGTACATACACAAAATGCAAGGAGGGGAATTTTCTTTGTGTACTTTAATACACCATGTTCCTGGGATGATTTCCCTCTTTCACAGCTTGACTGTTTTATAATAGATTTGACGCAAGAGAAGACAAATTGTCTCACAAAGGAGATCTTGCAATCTCACAAATCATTTTGCAGCTCTTAACCGTTTTTTTTCCCCCCTTAAAAAGGAAATTTCCATAACTCAGGAGTTTGTCTCCTTGCTAAATATGTTGAATATTAAATGTAAGGGCTTGATGATTCCAGAAAACTGGCATTAGCCAGGGTCACATTTTCTGTTTCATGACTGCCAGCTTTGAAAAGATGAAGCTCCTTGTTCAAATACCAACCCCTTTAACAACTATAGTTAAAAGCCATGGGATGCTTAACTGCTTATACGTGAATCAATTTCTAAAAGAGTGAACTACTGGTAAAAACAAAACAAAAAAGATGCCCACCAAACAAAAACAATACACAGGAGCTGTGGGAAGAGCATCCTGGGAACACCGATGCCTCAGAGCAATAGTTGAGTTGAACGGTTTGTGTTTCACAGGAGGACATGTGCCTTGCTGGCGTTCCAAACAATTCAGAAACAGCTGAAGGTCTATTGCTAAGCCACCACCAAACTCCAGGCTCTGTCACAAGCTCACACAGTTGTCCAACATGAATCAGCCAGGTTGAGACAGCTGCAAGGGTGTTGGAGTGACGGTTCCCCGCCAATATTTACAATAGAATACCCCGGCAATGTCAACAAGCCCCAGGAAGGGGTCTCTTCCTAGAAGCGGCAGTGTAAACGTCACAGGGCTTAACCCTTCCCCGTGGTGTAATTTAGGAAACAGAGCTCATTCGCAAGGCAGCAGAATTTTTTTTCCACGCCGGGGGGGGGGGGGGGGGGATAATATTCAAATGGATTACCCCGGATGTTAGCATTAATCAATGAGAGTCACAGGATTAAACCCACACAGAGTGGGCCAAATTTTCCTCTTGGTTATGCCTATGTAAATCTGGAATAATTCCACTGAAGTCAGTAGAGTTCCTCTGGATTTACACATGTGCAAGAGAGAAGCATCTGACTCACTAGTTCCAGAAAGTGTCACTTCGGTTCATTTTATTTATTTTAGTAGATTCGGTGTTGGTGAAAGGTGCTGGATTGACAGCCCGAGAGCCCAAATTCCTCCGTTAATCCAGCCTCTTGGTGGTTTAATACCAGACACGGAGTGTGCTGAGTAAAGGCTGGTATCTCATGAACTTTTTTTTTTTTTTTAAACTCTTATGTAATGGAAGTAAATTAATCCTTTAATGCCAGGATTTCATACGACGTACCCCCCACCGCTCGCAGTGAGACGCGCTGTGACTGACAGAGCAATAGCAGTAACTTCGAGAGTAAGGAATGCTGATCAGGAAGAACATGTCACCCAGGTCAAACCCAAGCAAAACAGTCTAAGTCAGTACCTCACTGGCAGCCAGTTAATCTCCAGCTTTTTTCAACATACTGGCAAGGGCTGGTGCTAGAACTGCCTTCTCACTGTAGACTGGGTTTGTACTCATGACCATACATTTGATCCTGCATTACACAGGCTACGGGACTTTCATGAATCAATTCCTGCTTCAAGCCCAATCGCCGTGGTAGAACTAGAGCATATGTTTTAGAAAAACATCCAGTGACGATTTAAAAATTGCCAGTAGTAACAAGTCTACCACAACGCTTTCAGGAGACAAAACGCGAGCCAGTAGGCACATGTATGAGAAAGTGTGTACTGATTTTTTTTATTTGTAATTAAGAACAGCGCAATGACAGATAACTGGGTTTCTCCATGCTACGCCAATCTCAAACTGCATGGGAAAAAATATTCAGTGAACACCATTCATGTGTCTACTAAGACGACAAAATAGTTCCTTTTCGATGTATACAACTAAAGAGCAATAAGACCTGTTAAAACAATTCTTAGCTAGAAGTACAACCAGGCAACCATGTGTCTATTATTGCATACATGCCCAAGCACACCAGGTATAGTGTGTGTGGTTGAGGGGTGTGTGTGTATATATTGTACACATGAACACACACATACAAAAGTATATACACACGAACCACATGTAGTACATACATTATATATATATATATATACAGCTGTCCACCACCACCACACACAGTTGTCCAGATGACAGTAGGGATACAACAAAAATAAGGATTAGGTGTTTTCATAAATTCTGCAATCTAGGAAGATTTTCATCTTGCTGTTTTATATAGTTGATAGGTATAATCAACAATGGCCTTGGACCAAAATCCCAGTTCCCTCCCTTTCTAAATGTTGGGAAAATCCAGGCCCTGATGCACACACTTAGTGTCTCCTGCCCATCTCTATATGGGCAGATGATTCCAACTCCAAAAGGTCCCAATTCTGCTTACACTAAAGCCAATGGAAGTTTAGTCACTGACTTTACTGGGCACAGCCACAGTGTGATTTCCAGGCCGTTACGGAAGAGCTCATTAGGGCATGAAGGGAGGAAGCCACCAATTATAACAGTTAATTTGCATACTACATCTGTACTGGTTACCATGCTGCAATGGTTGGCTTGAACCTCTCTCACGGTGCGGAAAAAAATCTGTCAAGGCTTCATAGCAAATACGTCCTTCTGGTGATGCCACAGGGCAAGATATCACAGCTCAGCACTGACCAAAGAACCATTTTCCAGCCTGACCCTACACCGGCATCGTATACAAAAGAACTGCAGTTAAGAAATAGGCCCATAAACGGCATCAGCTGCATTTTATTTTTCTAGCCATTTGGAATCTGAGAGGTTTGAAGGAGATTCCAGTATTCTGCTCTTTTTAAAAATACTGCGTATAATACAGGCGCACACCCTATGAGATGGGGGGGCCTCGCGTCTTTGTTGGGATGAATTTGGGATGACTGAATTACTTTAACAGATTAATAGGTGTTAAGGCCGGAAGGGATCTCAGACCATCTACTCACATCTCCTACGTAACACAAGCCACTGAACCTCACTCACTCACCCCTGCACTGAGCCCAATGACTTGTGCTGGACTAAAGCCCGTCTTCCAGAAACGCATCCAGTCTTGACTTGAAACCGCAAGAGATGGAAAATCCACCTCTTCCCTTGGTCGTTTGTTCCAGTGGTTAATCCCCCTGCCTGGTAAAAACTAGCCGCTTATTTCGAATTTGAATTTGCGTGGCTTCAGCTTCCAGCCACTGGTTCTTGTTAACTAGAATAAGCAGCCCTTGAGTACCTGCTATTTCCTCCCTGGGAAGACGCGAGCGACCACAATCAAGCCTCCTCTTGATCTACTTTTTGATAAGCTCAACAGTCTGAGCTCCTTAAGTCTCTCACTGAAAACTTTTTAGAGGTGACTACACATACGCACACGCTCCAATGGATGTGGACGTGACAAGCAGACGCCTACGGTTCACAGCCCAGTTGTAAAACATATAAGAGTTTTCTTACAATAGTCAGCCAACATAGGTAAAGGGAAGGATGATATTTGGGTTCAGGCACTGGACTGGAACTCAGCACGTGTGGACTCTATTCCTGACTCTGCCAAGGACTTCCTGGGTCGCCCTGGGCAAGGGTGGCTTAGGGGCAAATTTTCAAAAGCACCTAAGGGATTTAGGAGCACAAGACCCATCGATTTCCAATGAGATTTGTATTCCTAAATCCCTGAGCATTTTTGAAAATCTCTCCCATCACCTATCTGTGTCTCTATTTCCATAAATGTTTCCCAACCTCGGGGGGGGGGGGGGGTGCTGGGAAGGTCAATACAATTTGGTTTCTATTAATGGGATTCTCGGATGGAAGGGGCTACACAAGTGCTATTAAGCTCCATCAGTATCAGTTTCATTGCTTATACAGGGAGCAGGGGAAGCAGGAAACTGCACTGCACCCTGAGCCATCACCTCTTCTCTCTACACATGCTGCAAATTAATACTTCCAGCAGAAGGCCATGTGAGGTCCTGAATGAAAGTTGAGGATGCCTGCACTACAAGGACACTACTTCCTACAGAGAGGGAGGGAAATCTCGCAGACTCCAGAGGCCTGCAGGCAGAAACACTCTTATTTTAGATATAGCTATATTTATGTATTTTATATCTACTGTATAATTAGGCTCAGTCCTCAGAGATGGAAAAGTGTCACGGGCCCCCTGTACACTAGAGGTACAACCACACTCCTGTAACCAGGCCATGGCACATTCCAACTGGCCGGATCCCCACACACGCATGCGGTGTGTCCACGGAGCACCTTTTTGCATATCATGACCACGCTGGTGCATCCTCACTCACCACACAGTGCCTGTGCATGTCAGTTTCAGTGCATTCTGTGATAACCTGCCCAGCTTCCCCCGATACCAGGGGAGTACCTGCATGCAAGAAATACACACATCCGGGCAATACACTGCACAGAGCTGGGAGAAGGGCAGATCAGCTAATCCAGTTACACAGACATAGCTGGAAGCACTTGTCTACACAGCCAAATGGTATTACAGCCTTACAGGAAGACAACGAGGAAGGAGACACATGGCATAACTACCCAGAGTGAGTAACGGTGTGTTAACTATGCTATGTGATGACACAGACCAAGTCACTTACTGGGCACAAACTTTGCTCAAAGTTATATCATCTCAATGGGGCCTCAGGTCCCTTAAGAGAAGGAAGTTTCCCACCAGAGGAGATATTTCATGGAAAGTTCTACAGTGACAGAATCCCATTACATTTCCACATGCATGTTCTTCACACGAATCCACCTCACGGCCGGTACAAAGTTTTGATTTGAAACACTTGCCCCTGTAAATAACCCAGCCAAAAGCGAACACGTACGGCCCCTCCCCCTGGATGAATCCCTGTTCCGAATTTCACTTTGCACTTGAGAGTGTGGTTGGGTTTTGGTTCTTCCTGACATGACTGCAGAAAAGCCTCCCCTTTTTTTGCTTCCCATTTCTGCGCTGGGTGCCATCTTTAATGATGATGTATGAGTGTCCTTTCCTGCAGCACAGCTGAGGAGGGGGTCAAACATGTGACACCGCCAGCATGGTGTATCAACAAGCGAATTATAAACCGTGTCAATCCGAGTTAATGCAAAGCTGTAATCCTCTTTAACAAGAGATCAAATCAGTGCCATGAGTTATGTTCATTCTGTAATCTGATAAGAAATAGAGTGAGCCTCTAATAAAAGAGTAATGAGAGCCCTTAATGATGCTGTTAAAAGGTAGCACCGGTTAAAATATTGCTCTTGTTCCAACTGATTAGATCAATGTTGCATATTTGCCCGGTCTTGTTTCACCTGTCAGAACAGCCTGTGTCTTCTTGGGAGATAAGAGGGTTTGGGCCAAACATCTATATCTTTAAGGAACTCCTTTGTGCAAGTTTTCAAACTTCCAGCAGGGATATAAGAAGGTTGTTACATAACTAGGACAGTATCATTATTAGAAACACTGTGACAAGCTGCTTGGTTTTTGAGAATATATGTATTATATCTATATGAAACACACACCCACACACACACCAACCCTCGGATGACTATACTAATAAAATGCACAATATAAACAATCATATTAATCAAGGGCCCAATCCTGGAAATGTTTACTCCTGAGGGTAGTGCTTACTACTGTGACTAGATCAATAGCAGAATTGGGCCTATTATCAACAACTCTGTGTGGTCACTCCTAACAAAAACCACACTCGTTTCCATACAGATAGCTAAGCTCCTCTGGGCCTGGACTTGTAACCTCTATTCATCTGCAAAGGGGCAATTCCCTACCTTTCAGCAGG
Organism: Malaclemys terrapin pileata; assembly: GCF_027887155.1. Lineage (NCBI taxonomy): Eukaryota > Metazoa > Chordata > Testudines > Emydidae > Malaclemys > Malaclemys terrapin. Next base: position 7,706,904 of record NC_071522.1, on the reverse strand, counting down.
AACTTTCAGTGGGAGCTGAGTGCCTAACCACTTAGGCCCCTCGAAGGGGAAGAATGGCCCAGTGGTTAGAGCACTAGCCTGGGATTTGGAAGGCCTGAGTTCAATTCCTTGCTCTGCCACAGACCTCCTGTGTGACCTTGGGCAATCACTTAGCCTTTCTGTGTCTCTATTCCCCATCTGTACAATGGGGATTTATAACACTTCCCTATTTTAAAGGGGTGTGGTGATGATACTACAGATAGGTGTACAAATCCCAATCTTAAATTTAAATATTAAATCTAAATCTATACTTACACACACACACAATCCCTAAAATAGCTATAAAACCACCTTTCCAATATATACTTTAAAATAATACCAGAGGGGGTTTAAAATATCGAAGGTTGGAGGCCATCAGTGTACCATACATTACAACATAATATATGTGAATACGAGGTTAAACAGCTATGCCCATGTTTTGGGTGCACGAAAAAGTGGCAACCTGAAGATTAATTGCCTGCACAAATTCTATTATTCCAAGCAGCAGTGAGAATAAGAAGGAACGTGGCAGTGATGTTGACAAAGCACTTTAAGAGGCTGTATTGTATTTGTACATTTCTTTTCTAAAATTCAGGATGTAAAACAATATTCCATCTCGCTCTGGTGTTTACCACTCAGAAGTCACTGCTTATCCCTTTCCCTGCATGAGACAAGGTTCTTGTCTACATGAACAATTAGTTCACAGCACACCAGGGTGCGCATCTACCCTGTACTGGCCTGCCATGCACTGACTGTCCACACGGACCCTGCTGACGTATATTAACAGTTTGTTAATGTGCTTTGATTTAATCCCGCTCCAAAGAGGCAGGGTAGATTCACATCCCAGCCTGCAGAGAACTAAACATTTGTGTAGCCAGGGGCAAGGTTCTTTCTCTTCAAATGGATCTTTTCTTTGTCACTTTGTTCTTCAGCAACAAGCACTGAGACCTGGATTCTTATTTACACCATTCTAGATGGTCCCTTCACACGGCAAGCGGGTGTAAGCATAGTTCACATGTACATGTAAGCATAAACCTGGCATTTTAAGGCCCCTTTACACTGTCAGAGTGGTGCCAAGTGGCCTATGCATAAATGTATCTATTTCAGGCCCTTATTACAGCCCCAGCTCCCTAACCCTCTAACAATTAATTCCTTCTTTAGGCTTAAAAACTTGTTTCTGGCTTAAACCCTTTCAGACTACAACATATGGTGGTATAGAGTTTTATTTACTTTGGGGTCATGCCTCTAGACATCTGAGCAATTTAGTAATTCACACTTGCAAGCAATAAAATTACCTTTTACTACCCCGTGTTATCATTACTTTCCCATGTTCATGCACATAGGTATCTTTCCCCCATTTAATTCACCCAAATTCACCCACAGTTTAAATTGGATGCTGCATTCCTCTCATCCTCTCCTCAATTGTTGTCTAACACTGCTGTGTGGTGCTAAAGATCTCTAGGGTATGTTTACACTGCAGACAAAAAAGACCTACAGAAGTGAGTCTCAGAGCCCAGGACTACAGACCTGGGCTCCCTCTACAGCACTATAAATAGCAAGCCAGGGGGGCAGCCTGGAATACAGCTGGTCTCCCTCCCAGTTCTGCCCCCATCTACTAGGCTACGCTGCCTCAGTGTATATTTTGAAAGTATAACCTTGCATGTTGTAGAAGCCTGCGTCGGTCAGACCCAGCTAGAATCCAGTGGCAAATTTGCTGGAAAACCCACTCTGGCAACTGGCTGGGGGTAACAAACCGACAAGCTAGCTGGAACATTTTGTATGACTAGAAACCCAGCTGAGTAACTTCAATGCCATTAAAAAGTACACCAGGCCCAAAGTGGATGATAAACTTAATGACAGAAATAACTTCACACAGCCAGGCAATGAGCAGCAGCAGCTGCTGCCCCCATTCCTGCCAGAGAAAGAACCTGTAAAACATGCAAGCGATAGAATAACCCGCTCTAAGTGGTGAAAGCCCCCAGGAGATGCTTTCAGTAAACCAAATGTCAAACACTCTCTCCCCCATCACAGTGATAACTATGTTGACACAGCATAACACAGATAACATCCTATTAGCTGTAATAGGTTCTGAGGGTCAGCTGGACCCCCCTGCGTTTAGTTGGGAGTCAAGGTGCCTCTCTGAAAAGTGGTGGGGGAGGGTGGGGGAGGACAGCCGCCCAATGAAGTGTGTTGCAGTTCAGACAGGTTATGGTTGCCCCTGAACTGCTCTGTTCTCCAGGCTGCTGCAGTGCATTTAGCATTGGCGTGCGCGCTGCATGGGGTTTCGGCTCGCAGGCTGCTCTGTGCAACTTTTGGAACACACACAACTGCTGTCCCCTGACAAAGTGGTGGGAAGGTCACCTCCGGCCTGAGCCAACATGCTATGACAACTCCCAGGTTCTTATCATCAGCCTTTTTATGTTATACTTATGCACACACGCAGGTAAATTGAGGTGTCGTTCATTTTGTGTGCATGGGGGTGTGTGCATGATTAATCTATAGGAGAATATATCTCTCACACACACACACACACACACACACAAAACGGAAAACACCCCCAACCTCATTTAAAATTCTCAGTGCATAAGTCACAGCCAGTCAACTGGAGATAATACTGGGATAGAGAAATATTATTATGCACAAGGTGTGTACCAGCTCTTACGGGGGGGGGGGGGGGGGGGGGGAGGGGGGGGGGGGTGTTTCCTCCCATGCCGCCCACTAATTACGCTAAAACAAAATAAATAAATTAAGACCTGGGTAGTGAGAGAAGCACATTACAAGAAAGGTAGAAGAGACAAGTTTAGGGACATGTTTATGCTGAGGCTTGATTTTTGCAATCTAAAAGCAAGAGGTGCTTCTTTTCCCATGTTTATAGAAACACGTGGATTTTAACGTCTCCCACCTGGTTCCCCTTTGGGCCATCCCAAAAAGCAAAGCCCCCAGTCCCAGCACTATAAGCACATCTTTGCTGGTAGTGCCAATGCTAACACTAAAATGCTAATGGTGGCCTTCGTCAACAGAAGAATATAAGTGCACCTGTCCATCCAAACACACACGTGTACAAGTCTCCCCTAGCCCACAAGTTCCAGCACGCACCTCTTCTTACCTCAAGCTACTTTTCACAAACCCATAGGTGAATGCATTTTTAAAAGGTCATCAGAAAAAATGGAGAATGCAAAATAACCTATGAAAAGGAAGTAGCCGACATTGTCCCTGCGACAAGGTGAGTAACTTACTAATGAATAGTCAAGAAAGGGAGAATTTGCTGCTGCAACTTCAGCCTTTCCCCATAGCCATTAATGACACTAGAGCTTAAAAGTGAAAACAAACCAAGCATCTACCCTTATCTTTACAGAAAAGCCATTAAGATGGAAGAAGCGGCAGCCCAGGTTCTATGAAATGAGCCCTCTTCAGGCATAGACGTGGATCAGGGAATGGGAATGTTCAGCCTGTGTCTCTAACACATTCCCTTTTATTGTAAGAGGCCAAGAGAATAATCAAGTTTTAGAATTTTCTTCCAGGCAGAATCTAGCAATGACTGAGCTTTGGCCAAAAGGTTGTGATCTTTCCACTGTGCTGTGGTGCCTGTCATGGACATCAATACCTGTGTTACTCCTAAGCTATGTCACTGCAGGGGTCCCTGCCAGGGCCACCCAGAAACTCGAGCAGCATAGAATGAAGTCGGTAAGCCTCTCTGGGCAAGACAGCAAGGCATGAGTGTGTTACTCCCATGCTGCCGGCTGGCTGCCAGCAAACTTGTGGGTGAAACTGAAGATGCCAATTACGATCTACAAAGCAATAAAGGACCCGGGGCCCACCAACTATTCACCTACCACAAGGACCGCTATTCCCTCTCTAAACTAGCATAACCTGTGTGCTTCTGGAACATTCATGCTTAAACTTCAAGGGTGATGCGTGAGGGAGATAGGAATAGGAGGAAATCACTAGTACCCACAACTCACTTCAGGTTGGCCACATCCAGAAAGCCATGTGCGATGCACCCGCTCGGTTATGTTTTTGGAGGGCCAGGGAAGAAGTTGAGACATGGAGATTTGAAACTCAACTGCAACACAGAGGCAATAATTCTTTCTGGTAAATACAGTAGACACACGTTATTCTAAACATTCCTTACCTGAAAGCCTATTACCCAAAACGCTATTAGGTCTCCCACTGGGCATCATGTGCCTAGAAAGAGCCTGCCTGTTTATCCAAACAACCAGTCACCCTGTTCAGATAAATGGGGTCCTAATGTATTAAAAACAGAGCAATATTCAACTTCTTTACCAGTTGCCACAAAGCAGCCTTTTCCAGGTCACTACTGACACCTCTACGGACCCCTGAACTCTACACCATTACTCCCACAACTCTATCCAAAAGGATACTGACTAGGAACAGCACAAGCGTGATTGCCATATTCCAGACAGATGAACGTACAAATGGGCATCTCTCTAACTGTTAAGATTAAATGCCTGTCTGAAGAACCTGAAGAAAAGCATCTCTCAAGTAGCATAAATACATCCATTGGAAAATTAAGCCCACCTCCCTCCCACAAAAACACTTACCAGCAGTCAAGCTCATAGTTACACTGTTTTGTTTTGTTTTCTTTACTAATTAAATGTGCTAGGGCTCCTACAGCCTTGTACAGAAATTTTTATTATTTAAATAGGAATAAAGACTAGACATCATTTAGATCTTTTAAGTGAATTTCCTTCTTTTGGTACTACATCTGGTTGTTAGCTGTACTGACAGCATTCATATTACGTAAAATTCACAAGACTATAGCGTATAACTCTCCACTCCTGAGGCAAAGGGCCTGATTATTTTTCTAAACTGGGATTTCAGCCAATGGACACTGGGGAATTTGGCGCTCTATGTCCATAATCATGCTCCAAAATGAAGAGATTTTAAAATCTGGGGGATTTATAAAGCAGGAATCATTGAGTTGGCATCAAGATTTATAGAAACTTCTCGTTTGGTTTTACAGTAATTACAGGAGTGAAAGCTCAGCTAGATTGCCTGGACAGATGTGGCCAAGACACCCAGGCTACAATGCCAGTGACAAATGGTTAACTGATAAGAAGAAATGGAGAGGGCGACAGACTGAAGAACAGGTCAATATCATGCTGTCATGAAGCCATTTGAGAACCATAATTAATCTATTACTCACCTGGCATCATCATTCATTGTACAGTGGTCAATAGGTGCCATGAAGCTCACCAGTTTGCTATGGACATGATACCTGAATAAGGCAGGAAATAAACAGACAGCACATTAGTAACTATTAAAGAAAAGGAAATGCCATTGCCTGCACTGAAATGTCCCAGTCCCCGAAATGGAAACGCCGGCTCCCTTGTTGGCTAATGCTTAATGACTCTCTATTTCGAGTCGGCAGTTTTTCCATCCTTCCTAACGTTAACAAGAGGGGAATAAAAGTCAGATGATAACATATGCCACATGGTGGATGAGCAATAATAAACCAATCACTTTTTGTCACAGCCAAAAGCGAAACACTCCAGCGTCCTTGAGCAGTATACTTGAACCTGAACTTTAACCCAAGACAGAAAACTCTGACGAATCAAAGACTCTCCCCTAACAGTGTCTTAGGCTAGGTCTACACTACCCGCCTGAATCGGCGGGTAGAAATCGATCTCTCAGGGATCGAATTATCGCGTCTTGTCGGGACGTGACAATCGATCCCCGAATCGACGCTCTTACTCCACCAGTGGAGGTGGGAGTAAGTGCCATCGACAGGGAGCCGCGGAGGGCGATTTTGCCACTGTCCTCACAGCGGGGTAAGTTGGCTCCGATAGGTCGAATTCAGCTATGCTATTCGTGTAGCTGAATTTGCGTATCTTAAATCGCCCCCCCCCCGTAGTGAAGACCTGCCCTCAGTCACTCTTTAGTACTGGTGCCCAAACAAAAAGCCACTGGTGGGAGCAGGGTTAGATTACTAGAGGCTTTCCCACAATACCAGTCTCCCTTCATGAATTATTATTATCTGTCATGGTAGGACCTAGACGCTCCAGCCAAGATTGAGGCTCCATTGGGCTAGCGGCTATATAAACGTAGTAAGAGACAGCCCCTCTCCTGGACAATTTACAGTATAAAAAGACCAGACAGACAAAGGGGTGGGAACAACAGAGGCACAGGGAGGTGAAGTCATTTGCCCAAAGTCACACATTTGCAGAGCTCCTGACTCCAAGTCCAGTTACTTGTCCACTAGAACAAGCTGCCTCCCCAGAATACACTGCACCTGTGAGCGCCCAATCCCCAGTTTGTTTTTCCCACTAGGTCAGAAGTCTTGCAGAAGTCTGTCCACCCCTCACGCTCCGGGAGCTGCTAAATAAAATCTAAACAGACTACACAGGAACTCAGAACAGGCCACTGATTTTACACCCTTAGTCTTTAGAGCAGGCGATTCCAACCCAGCAGTTTTCTATGTAAAGTATTCTGCTGGCTCCCCAAGTCCGAAACGCTTTACCCAAGTCATTCCTATTCTTACATCTTGATGAATAGCAGGCAAAAGGATTCACAAACCACCTTTCCACTTGGGCACCTTTACACTCCTTTTTGTTCTCTTATCCAGGAACATTCCCTGGAGAGAGTTTTAGCTCGCATGAATATCGCAGAATGGCTCTTCATGCAAATAACCACATTCACCCTCGAACATGGACCTTTGTGCACAAACACGGGTCTTTGTCATTCCTCATTGAAGCAATCGCCCTCTTATAATGTTGCAGAGTCATCCAATCAGGGAACAATACTGTGACTTGGGGCAAACAAATGCCACAAATGACAAAAAAATCAACAGGATGAAATGTGAAACAAGAGAACGTATTTCACTCTATGGGTTCACTTAAGTGATATTGACAATTAATGCATTCATACAAATCACAGTATGTTCAGGGACAATTTGTGAATTGTAAAAAAGGGCTTAATTACACTAATAAATTGTCCACCACTAATTGTCTGCCCAGTTACTCTCACACTTTTAAAATGTGAGCTTCCAAAACCCCAGTCTATCAGATATAAAGTATTAAATTACAGACACCGTGAGACATCCCAAGTCACAGCTGCCCAATTATTCCATGACAAGTAGAAATCTATAACTCAGATATCCACTCAGGAAGCGATATGGTCTAGTGGGTGAGAGAAGGGATTTGGGAGACAGGACTCCCGGTTCTTTTTCTGCCAAGACGAACTGTGTGACTGTAGGCAAGTCTCACTTTACCCTTTGGTCCCTCAGTTTCCCCATCTGTGAAATGGGGATAGCACTCATCTCCCTCACTGGAGTACTAAGAGGCCAGGTGCTTTAAAAATGCTTAGAGAATCCTCGACGGCATCTTGCACTTACACAGCGCCCTTCATCCCAACATCTTAAAGCACAGAAAGGTACGGAAAGCCAGTATGATGATGATGGACTACAATGATAAGTAACAGCAATTAATACTTAGTGCTTACATAGCACGTTTCGCACCTGGATCTCAAAGTGCTTTACAAAAGATAAGTGACATTTATCCACGTTCTGCAGAGGAGGAAATGGAAGTGCAGAGAGATTTAGTGAATCACTCAAGACACACACACACACACACACGCACAGAGTGACCCAGTGGCAGAGCCAAAAATTGAACCTAGTCTGCCTGGAAAGATGATAGGATTTAATTGTGCATTAATCACATACATCAGCAAATGCATATTTTCTTCTTTTCTATACATTTATATTTTTTCCCCTGGGTCAGTGCAACTCTTGTTTAAAAAGGCAGCTAACATGTAACAAGCCACGGATGCGGAGGGATTTCTGATCTCTCAAGAATTCCGAAGTGCATGGATCACACACAAAGAGAGACTTGCCCCATTATTCCTAAAGGTTTATGAGTCTGACTCAGTTGTGTGATGTTGTCAGTAGTTTTGACTGAATCATGAATATATCCAATTATGTGTGATGCTGACAGAATAGAATATTGATAGTCAATAATTACAGGCTTTTCAGGCCAACAAAGTAGCTCGTCCCTCTTTTAATAAATTATTTTACGACATCTATCTTAAAAATGGCTATGCCAGGCCTGACCCACACTGACTCCACTGACTTTCTATCAGATGCCATCTAAACTCAAGATTTATAGTTTACTCACAAAAGGCTGGTTAATGTTGCAGATTTTTCAGGAAGCAGTGCAGCTTTCCAGCGTGCCTCTGTGCTACAAATCCCTCCTCCACTACAAATCATGCAGTCACTCTGAACTCAGGGAGAGTAATGCACCTGCTCTGCAAAGGGGAACAAATCCAGCTCCTCTACACACTTTCCATCCTCACCCCACAACCTGGAAGAGTTTGCAAATGCAAACATTAGAAGGAAAAGGTCACAAATTTTAGTGACTACGGGCCAGATCCGCAAAATAATTTAAGTGCCTAAAAATGCAGATAAGTGGCTAGTGGGACTTACAAGAGCACCTAACCCAGACAGGCACCTAACTCCCATTGAAAGTTTATTAAAAAATATTACCTCACTCACCTCATCTTTACTGAAAGTCTACCACAATTAGGTGCCTAACACAGGCATATGCACCTATCTGCATCTTTAGGCAACTAAATACCTTTGTAAATCTAGCCCTAAAGGATTTAGGAGCACAAGTCCCATTCACTTTCATTGGGACTTGTGGCCCTCAATCTCTTAGGCATTTCTGAAAGTCTTTCCCTGACATTTTTTATGCCCAGTGAAACATTCTTGTAAAGACTGATTTGGGCAATTCCCGCTCTGATTATATCCAATTGATCACTAGTTCTAGATTCATTAAAAGCTTCCTCCCCCAACGGGCATGTCTCAAAGCAACATCATCTACCTTGCAAGGACAAAACAAGTCTGGCAAAGCATTTTGGTGCCAAAACAGGGCAGTCGGGTTACAACTGATGAAACAAGAGCTACTTCTCTGTAGTTTGAAGAAGCGGCCACTCACCGGATTTTCCTTCCTTTGCTGGCTTTTCGGTCCACTTTCTTCTGTATTTTGCTTCGTAACTTCTGGATGGCCAGCCACTGCCTGGGGAATCCAAAGTGGTGGTTACGTATCATTGCTAGGGCTGTTTTATCAGGCCAATTTTTAGGAAGAATCACAAGGTGACAATGGTAAAAAACATGGAAATGCAGTTTTAAAAGCTCAAATGCCCACAGCATTGTTCTTCGCCCTAAAGTTGGTACCCTAAATAACTGTGGCACTGTCCATCACCTGAGCCCTGTATAGGACCCCACTGCAAACTAACGCTGCCCTCGTTTTCATTAGCACACACCAGTCTCCCTGTACTACATACTGAAATGCCCCTGAGGAGGAGTATATAGCTACAAACAGGAGAGCACAGGGAACCTTAGAGACTAAGGGCTTATGTGTAGATGACCACGGACACTGGCAGATCTCAGGGGCTGAAGCCCCAGCCATTCTGTGGGAGACAGATAAGTCAGCTTGGTCTTGATGCAATGATTAATATTCAGTGGGAATTCATGTCCAGTGTGCAGGAAAAAGCCACAGCGGGTACAATCTGGCACTATGTTTTTATTATTTCTTGGCTATTGATAATTTTTTTTAAAGAAAGAATCTTTAGAATTCAAAAGATTTTCTTCATCAAACAGAAATGCTAAGGCCAGTAAAAACCCTTAAAGGATTACTGCATTTTTTTGTTTTTGTTTGTTTGTTTCAACAGCTATTACAATAAGTTGTATTTTGTATAAAAAACGCACGCAGTAGAATAGATTGTTTACCTATCTCCTTTTATCATAAGCTACATATGTAGCTGGTTCTTTAAGTGGGGAGGGCTATACTAACTTCATAAACAGATTTAACGTTATACAGCAGTTCCGTTTGAATTAGTTTCCTTCCAGGCTTTTGGAAAGCGAATATAAAATTACAAGCGAGTGTTTCTTTCCCACTACCTCTGACTATAATAACTGGCAAATCCCCCACCAAAACCACTGCATAATGTTAAGTGCATTTCTTAATAAAAACAAACAAAAGGAAAGCAACAAGCAAATTCAGAAAGTGCTGCTTATTCCCCATCACTGTTTAGAAGGGAGGATTCAATTCCTCAAACAGAGCTTGCTCAAGTCAAAGAAGTTTCCACAGGGGGAAATAAACTGCTACTAGTTACAAACATTTTTTTTTAAAAAAGAAACAAGCGTCCTCTTACCTGATTTATACAATGAAAACCCAATATCAGGGGGGAAAATCTAGCAAAATCCAATTACCGCAATCTTAATATAATCTTAATTACTGTAATCTATTTTATTGTAAAGTCAGATAAATGTACAATGTAATCACAACTTAAATGCAATTTTGGCTATGCCACATTAAATTATAGTGAATAGCTTTCCATAATATTTCAGACATACACAAAATAAATTTGACCTACGGCACTAAACTTCAAGTCATATTTCAGATGGATAAAAAGTTATTTCACCAACACAAAATTTCATAAAGCATTTTCCCTTCCTTTCCCCCTATACACACACATCCCCATATCACTTTTCAGTGGAGAATTCTATTCTATCGTTTTCAGCTTTCCTTTCCTTTTACGCTTTTCTAAATTATGGCCTATGGCTATTTAAATGTATACTGTTCATTAAGCAGTATTTGGAATGTTCTGTATTTTCTAGCCACAGAATTAGACTGAGAAATAAGAGCTCCCTCTCAAAGAATACATTTTATTTTTGGCACATAGGAAACATTCCCGTCTGCTGTTTTAATTGTACTGTACCTTTTCTCTTTTTAAAAAACAAACAAACAAAAAAACAGCAGGGAAGGTGCATACAAGGGAACCCTACATTATACAGCAAGTTTGATTCTTTATATGATGACAAATCAGAGTTCATAATCTGATCCCAAATTTCACCAGTCGCTTCATCTAGAGCACATCTAGAGTGCAGGTGGCTTTGAAAAGAAATAAGCCTGGCTGCAAAAGAGTAATAATGCTTTCAGGCATCATCTTTAACCCATTACTTATTATTGGGGTGATTTATCGGTTTTATTTATTTATAACCATTCCTCTAGGTGCTGCACCAACAACTGAATTCAATAGTTCCAAAGTTTGTTACAAGACTTGTTACAAGCTCAGTACAAGAGCTGTTGCTGCATATCCCAGCCACCTCCATCCTCCTCCCCACTCTCCGCCCCTATCAAGCCCCCTTACCTCTCCAAGTTTGGGCAAACCAGTGGGGCCCTGCAACACGAAGGCCAGCAAATACAAGTTCTGGCAGTCCAGAGCCATAGAGTCCTACTGAGAATACCCTGCCTAGCTGATAGTATGCCATTGCTTTTAACCAATCATCTTATTACACCCAACTGCTCTCCATAAAGTCAATGGCAAAAACGTACTTTAACACTGCACCTCATATTCTTCATAGTGTTATTATTATATGACATGATTATGGCATAATTATGATGCATTTTGTACAAGATAAGTCATGTGAGGTGTCATTGGAAAAGTTATGATTTGCTGAAGATGATTATCCTATTTGTAGACATGGATCATTTTTGTATCTGAAGTTACGAATATTGACTGTGTATCTGTATTTCCAATGTAGTTACACCTGGGTAACGCCCACTAGCCAAGATGCTTTCAGTCTAGATTGTGGGTGAGGAAGGGCCTAGTCAGGGCAATGAGCCATTAGGGAAAACAATAGGTCTTAGGAGAAACTTATCCATCACCTGGTGAGCCTTCTTGAGAAGTCTCCAGACAGCCTGTAAGTAATGGCTGCTATGACTTAGCAAGGTATACAAGGGCTTGACTAAGCCACATGACTCTGGACTCCATCTTGGGATGTCCGTGTTTTTCCACAAACTGAGGTTTGGGACAAAGGGTTCCCGCCATATGCTCAAGCTAATAAGGCAGGAAGTGACATCATCGGTGGTTCTTCACTCCTCACACAAGAAGATTCCTGGAAACACCTGAGGAACAAAGACTGAACTATGGGAAGTGCTGGACCCAGGCTAAAGGGATTTCTAACCTGTGTTTGAACACCTGGGGATTCCAAGCTGCAAAGCAAGGGTAGCTGGTGCCTTAAGAATCTTCAGCCTGCTTGTATCATCAGCCAGGGTGAGAATTTGCTAATTCATATCCTATCGTTCTAGTATCTTCGACTTAGTTTGCGTTTTTGTTTATTTACTAGGTAATCTGCTTTGATCTGTTTGCTATCTCTTATAATCACTTAAAATCTATCTTGTGTAGTTAATAAACTTGTTTTTGCTTTAGCTAAACCAATGAGCTGGAGTGAAGTGCATGGGAAATCATAGCTCTCGGGGCAAAGGCTGTTGCATATTCCTCTCCACCTTGAGGAGTGGGGGGTGAACTCTATGAGCTTGCGCTGTACAGTTCCCTGTACAGTGCAAGACAGTATAATTTTGGGTTTATGCTCCAGAGGGGGGATGTGCCTGGGGAGTTGAGAGTTACTTTGGCTTTAGCCTTTCTACTGTTGGTTCGTGACGTGGCTAGTCAAAGAGCCTGCATATAACTGCAGCTGGGTGTGTCCCTACCTGTGTGAATGCTGGTGAAAGTGTAGGACTGGGAGTGGGTCTGCAGCTTGTCACACCAGCAGAGTGAGAGAGGGAACCCAGGCTGGTGAATCAGAAGGCTCAGTGGTACCCCAGTCTCAGGGGCACCCCGGAGGGAACCCGTCACACATAAAGAAGCAGGATTGGGAACTTTTACACTCATGGAATCAAAGTGGCTGTGGAGTGAAGCTAGTTACAGAGCATACAGACAGCTACAGCTCATCACTTACCTGCCCATGGCCACCTGATCGTTGGGATCCAGCGAACTGGTTTTCCGTTCTATAAGTTCTCGAAGGAGCTAGAGGAGGGAAAAGAATAACCAAATGTAAAAGCACATTAAACACAGGTCAGCACTGAGTCTGAGATTTTCAAAGGAGCCTAAGGAAGTTGGGTGGAATTTGTGTACCTCACAGCTTTAATTTTTTATTTTTATGTTTTAGAAACCCTGTCCACATACCAAAGGCATTATTGTTTTCTTAGCCACTGCTAGCTTTAAAAGACAGCAGGAATTTTGAGTGACGTGGCGGGGACTATGCCGAAAAAAGTACAATCAATAAAACAAAACCCAGTGGCAAAAGAGCAGGTGAATTCATATTAACCCCTTCTTTAGAAAAGAAAAAAAAACCATGACTGGAGCATATAACTGAAGGCCATTAGGAAGACTTATTGTGCTACAGTTAATTTCAAATGGATCAATGACTAGTGCAGCATTCCCTTCATCATTTTATGATTAGTTTATCCCGCCTCATCGGTATCAACTGAGAAGGTCAGGCAGCTATAGAAGGGAAGGATGCTGTAGCACACTGGATCAAACATTAGTCTCCCACCAATGGGTCGATGAACTGGTGATCTTAAGTCTAAATGAGTGGGATGGTGGTGGATCAGCCAGTGCTGGCCAGTAACTGAAAACGCCAAGCCATCCTGGAGAATTCAGCACCATTTCTTAGGGGAGCTTAAGGAGTGAAGTAGGCTGAAGATTACAGGCCATGATCTGAGTTGGGCATCCAGGCACTCTCGTAATACAAACAGTGCAGTCCTAGGTGGTGTATGACGGTGCAGCTCATGGGAGCATAGTGTGGAACTGTCATACAAAATAAGATCAATAGCGGGTAGCGTAACCTGTCTGCCAGTTCCAGATCGTCAGAGGAATCTTTCTCTCTCTGTGTATACGATAGATAGATAGATAGATAGATAGATAGATAGATAGATAGATAGATAGATGTGTGAGTGAGAGTTTGGCCCTTATACTAGGCAAATATGCAAAAACATGCCCAAGACAGGAAGTTTATTTCTACCTACACTAGGGTGACCAGACAGCAAGTGTGAAAAATCAGGACGGGGGTGGGGAGGTAATAGGCACTTATATTAGACAAAGCCCCAAATATCAGGACTGACCCTATAAAATCGGGATATCTGGTCACCCTAACCTACACACAGACACACACACACCATTTTTATTTCATCTAATCCCATTGCAAATATTATTGTCTTGACTGGAATTGCACCCACTTAGAGAACTTGGTCCTATGCTAAGCAACTTCCCTCAGACTCCTTTTCCCTCCATGAGACCAGTGTATTGCAACATCTGGCTACCCAATGCCTCCCTTCATTTACAATTAGCAGTGATCTCGGAGGGGCTCCCACTGTCCGAACTGAAAGGAAGATATTGAGTGCAGGGCCGGCTCCAGGCACCAGCCCAGCAAGCAGGTGCTTGGAGCGGCCAACGGGAAGGGGCGGCACGTCGGGCTCTTTCAGCGGCAATTCGGTGGCAGGTCCCTCAGTCCCTCTCGGAGGGAAGGACCTGCTGCCGAATTGCCGGCGAAGAAGAAAGCGGCGCGGTGGAGCTGCCGCTGATTGCGATCGCGGCTTTTTTTTTTCCCCCGCAGCTTGGGGCGGCAAAAACCCTGGAGCCAGCCCTGATTGAGTGGCTTTTGGCAGGGGGGAAAAAAAATGGAACTGCAGAAAAAGTGGTGCTTCTACAATGAATTCTATACAAAATAAGAGTCACACCCTGGTAAGGCAATCACATTTGCTCTGAGGATCAGCAAGGCAGAATGCTTTACAGCCAGCATACAGATGCTAAAACAGGCTTTCCTATTTCCTTTCCAAGTTCTGGGGGAAACGGTTGGGTTTTATCTGTGTGTTTTCCTGCAGCCAGTAGGGTGTCGCATGCAGTCTTCTGGGATACCTGACCAATGTCTGTTTAACACCACAAGTGATATATTATATGCTGTATAGTTTGTGTACAGAACAAAAATAAATACAACGTGACCTCCCAACTTGCAGACTTCCCAAAATGTCACTGTTTCATTCATGGTGAATGAATTGAAGTACAGAGTTCCTGTTGTGATAACTGGGCCTACAAATGTACTCTAATTTGCACTTAACTGTAAAAAGTATGTGAAGGTTCATAAGATGTCACAATAACCTATAACAACAAATATTGATGGGAAAAAGAGACAGAGACTATCAACAAAAGGACCTACTGAGATGGTTCAAGGACTATGTCAAAATCATGCTTGGCAAAAACAGAAGATGTGGAACCAGAAATTAATGAACCAAAATTGGAGTGTCAGATATTAGGTCCAATTGGTGGACAAAATAATGAGGGGATGAGCTATTCTACCCATCGCTCTCTTTTTGGGTTCATAAAGGAGGACACTTTGGGGGAGAAATAGAAAGAACAAATGGAAACTACTGATGAGAACTTCATCATCATGGCTGTCACCCCCACTGTCTACTGGGACCTGGGACCATCTTTGTCCTCATCCTGAGGGACACCCTGACCAGTTCGGCCAAAGAGAGGTATCAAGATGACATCACTACCCCAACCAACTTCAACAGACTCCCCAACACCACCTGAGATGAAACGGAATCAGACTTTAACAACAGCTGCAGCTCATCTCAACTAACATCTTCTCTTTTCCCCCAAAGGACAGATATCACCATCGTTGATACCATCTAAGAGATTGTCAGACGGGGGGGGGTTTCCTTCTAAAACTCTCTCCAGTTAACAGGAAAGGAAACAAGAAATGTTGTTAAAATGAAAGTCTTAATCAATGCTTAACCTTCCAAATGTTTTAACTCTATTAGTTCTTTTCTGTATTTTTAATAAAGAGTTGAAAGGATTTTTAATGGTGTTTGCACCATGGTAATAAACAGGCTGAGGTTTCTGTATACCAAACCCCAGGCCTTGTTTAACACCGTTTAATGATGGACAGTGACTGGCTTACGTTAACACCTTTGGCCCATATATTCCATCTAAATTAATACAACAGGCCCCATCTGAAACGGCATTTGAAACTCAAAAGAAACGGAAGCATCACAGAGTCTTTTTGTCTTTTGCAAAGATGTCTACGGAGGGCTTCCCCTGCCTTGTACTTCTGCACAACAGGGACAGCTGGAATCCAGTGGCCAATTGAGGTACCATAACAATTGACAGAAAGATCTCCATTCATTTCAATCAGTGCCCCCCAAAGCCCTTGAGCGAAAGGTGGGGAGAAGTCACAGCGCTGGTGCAATGCTTGCCATGCCCAAAGGAGTACATGCAGGCAAGGTGAAAGAATGAGAACATACCTGACCCCAGCTGGCAGCCAAAACTCTGGGGGCAAGAACTGTGCGACCATGATGCAACACCAAACAGATGGAGCTGCAGTTTAGTACACTCCCCTCCACCCCCAAACACTGCCGTTTACAACAGCCTGCCTTAGACTGTGCTTCCAATCACCTCTGCACAGCTGTGACATTAAAAGATGTCCTCAAGTATTGCTCTATGTAAGAAACTAATGCACTATGTGGATTCCAATGGTACAGGCAAATCACTGAAATAAGCAGGTGAAAATCACCCCCTCTTCCAAAAAAAAAGTGTTATAAATAGACTAGGCAGAATTTGATTTTTATTTTTTTAATATAATTTTGATGGATAATAATGTCTGTTTATTTTTAGCATTTTTGATTATTTAAATTTTAACAGTTGTGGAAAATTATGAGGGGTAGTCAGACATTATTTAATGACAGCAGATATAGAGATTCAAAAAGTTAAAGCTGGATAACCATTAAAACACAAATTTGTCAACTTCACATGTCAAAACATACAAAGCAAATAGCAAATCAAATTCTAACAAGTTCTCAAGCAGCATTTTTCTTACTTTGTCCATCTTTGAATTTCTATCATCATTGATGGAAATATTTCTGCGTCAGTTTGTGTATATACGATGAAATTAATGTTTACCAACATTTATTGATAAATATCTCCTGCGGGTTTTTTTTTCTCTTTTAAATGAAGTAGAGACTTAAACAACAAAAGGAAGATTTATACCCCCACCTTCAAAAGTCACACATTTTATTGCGAAAGAGAAAAGACAACTCAAGCACAATTAAGAACACCTCCCGTGATGTTTTTTCATTTGCTTATATTCAGAGATTACCACCACAGCAATTACATTTAAAAATTCAGGGACCAGAGGCCACTGGTTTATTATCACTAGAAAACAGCAAGCTATTTCTCTGCCCTGTTTATCTGATTGATTCCCAACATCTTTCTGGCACACAATCTATCAGTTTATCTCTCCCACTTCATCACAGTCACTTCTGGCAGCTAAATACAAGATCCAAATCCAGTGTTACACAGACATACGACACAGTAAACCTATGTAACACTGCTACTCTGTAAACGGCTGCCCTCAAGGCTAAGCAAAAATGGGATCTTGGTTTCTAGTCAATATTCTGTCAGAAGCAAGGTGGGAGGGAGAGTTTTAAAAACAGGAAGAAATGGTGTGGCTACATTCCAATGGTTTCTTCCTATTCTAGCAATGTCATGTTTACTGTCCCCACTTATCTTGGTTCTTTGACACAAGTGCATAGGAAAAGCTACTGGGTAGTGCTGGCAGAGACTGGGAGACTGCAGCCCAGTAATGCAATCAGCAGCTTTGAAGAATAAAAGGCAGTTTTCCTGTTCCATCCCTTCTCCACTTACTACAATGAAAATTCACGATTCCTTCCTCACGTACAGTATCCACTTACTCACAGCCTGGAAAACGCTTATATGGACATTGCCCTTTCCAGCACACAGAAGTATAAATAATTGCAATGATCTATAGCATGGGAGCAACACAGACTAGTGGATAAAGTATGGGGAGCGAGTTATGCAACTTGGGTTCTAGTCCCAACTCTGACACCAATTCACTGTATAATCTTGGGAGAGTCACCTAACCTCTTTGTGCCTCAGGTTTCCCCATATGCAAACTGGGAATATAGATCACAAATACCTCACAAGGGCATTGTTTTTTAAGACAACCTTAGTTTGTATTGCGGGGAACTGGGGGATGATTTATCCTGACAGCAAGAGAAGAGAATTGCAGAAGCCCTCTTAAGCACATTAATAGTACCCACCCCTAAAACAGTATACTATAGATGCAATTATGTAAATACACACACAGTACACACATCTACTTTATAATATACTTCCTACACGTTTCCCATATTTATTTTTTTTACTCCAAATGGTTGAGGAACAGCTCCCAGAAGCACAGATACAAGCAGTGGTACAAACTAGTGAGTTATTTTAGGTTAATCAAAAGCATCATAACTACTGCAGGTGTAACCTATTTCATTGTAAAATCATCTCTATAGAGGTCCCATCATTATCCATTCATGATGATACTACCCGTTGAGAGTATCATACTGGATTGAAACACTGGTCCACCTAGCCCAGTATCCTGGCTATAACACTGCCAGAAGCAAGTGGTGGGGGAAGAATCCCCAAAATCAGGGCCGGCTCCAGGCACCAGCCCAGCAAGCAAGTGCTTGGGGTGGCCAACGGAGAGGGGTGGCATGTCCGGCTCTTCGGCGGCGGATCCCTCACTCCCTCTCGGAGCGAAGGACCCGCCGCCAAATAGCGGCCAAAGACTGAAGCGGCAGCGGTAGAGCAGATCGCGAGCGTGGCTTTCCCCCCCCCCCCTTTTTTTCTTTTTGCTGCTTGGGGCGGCAAAAATCCTGGAGCCGGCCCTGCCCAAAATGAACATCTTTGATAAATTACAGACCCTCACTGTAATTATAACACGTCAAGTACATGCGAGTACATGTGTGACTGCATTGTGGATATCCTAAGAGCATCAAGGTAAGAAAGGCAGCAATTTATGGTAGAAGCTTTGAAAGCGTTGACAGGATCCCATCAATCGGATTCATGAGACACACACAATATATATTCTATTCATTACCTGCCCAATGTGCATGCTAACTTCTAAATCACTTACTGTTTAAACTTGCACTGAGCTCTGAATACATTTGTGGAGACGCCTTTGTTCCAAATTAGGATCCTAAAAGGCATGTTTATATATGAACACAAGATCTTGGAGGATAAATACACATGTCACTACGTTGACGAATCTCAGGCAGGAAGAGTTTCTGAAACATCAGAAATCCAAGTTCTACTTAGAATGGACTCCACTAGTCAAAACATTAACTACAAACGCCTCCTCTCTAAAGTATTTCAGTTTTCATTACAAATGCTAACTTGCAGAAGACTGTCTGCACCCAAGCACATGGTACATAAACACAAGGGGATCGTCCAATTATTTATCAGCACAGCTTCCGCAATGGTTCTGTCATTGTTTGATTGCTAATATGCATAAGAAAAAAATAATTCCAGAAGTTGCCATATCTCCATGCTCTACTGCAGCAGTTCTCAAACTGTGGGTTGGGACCCCAAAGTGGGTCGCAACGACATTTAATGGGGTTGCCAGGGCTGCCTTAGATTTCCTGGGGCCGAAACCCGAGACCCACTGCCCGGGGCCAAAGCCCAAGGGCTTCAGCCCTAGACGGCGATGCTTGGGTTACAGGCCCCCTGCCTGGGGCTGAATCCCTTTGGCTTTGGGCCTCACACACACACACACACACACACACACACACCCCTGGGGCAGCGGGGCTTGGGCGGGCTCAGGCTTCGGTCCCTCCTCCTGGGATCAGTAATTTTTGTTCTAGGAAGGGGGTCACGAAGCAATGACATTCAAGGACCCCTGCTCTATTGTGTTGCTTTGTTGAAAGGTACAATGCCAACCCTCAGACATCCATCTGGACTCTTTGTATTTGCACCGAACCTAAGCAATCTCAAGAGGGAGATGTCTTCCTGAATCCTGAATGGATTAACAGCACCACTGTGACCATAGTGTATCTAATCAACGTTGGCTCCAGACTGCATTACTGCAGGGCACTCTATAAGGAGTTTCCCTGGCACAGAACACTGTTGCTTGCCTCCTAACTGGGATGGGTCACTGAGTATATACCATTCCTGGGCACCCTCTTTGCTTCAAGGTGCAATACAAGACAGTAGGTACAATCTATACATCTCTGAGCGGTCTGGGACCTGAATATCAGAGGAGGTGCCTTTGTCATGACAGGCAAGATCAGCTGGGTTACTTCTGCTGCCATATCCTGAGATTAAACTCAAAAACTGTGCAGCAAGACATCTGCAGCAGAGGGAACTCTTCCTTCTGGTGGCTCAGCAAATCCGGAGTTTGGTGGCTAAAAGGTGCAGCTGCAGCTACACCCAAGATACACAACACGAGGTGCCTTTGTTCCTGCAGGCTTGTAACAGAATTTTTGACATGGTGGTGAGGGAGATGGATCCCTCCATTGGAGCTCTGGCCACAGATGCTCGCTAGACAGGACCGCAATGCTGCGGTGTGAGCATCAAGAGAATCCAGATGCTGCAGCAGTTGGGACACTGGTCACGGGGGTGTGGCTCTTCCATAAATTAACTGCATAAGAGCATTTGCTGTTGGAGTAAAGCAGGCATCTTTTTATCCCTTTGGGGTCTATTATTCTGCACAGAGAATCCCTCCCATTGGTGTTAATGGGGGAAAGTCACATGCAACCACAGGAGGAGACTAAAGCTTGTAAACAGCAGCACCCATGGGCCAACAGGGGCCAACAGGCCCATGGGCCGTTCAGCCGTCAGTCAAGAAAGAGCGGTTTTCTTCACCTGGGAACTGAAGGTGAAATGTTCTTTCAGTGCAGGGCAACTGCAAGATTCAAGAGATTGTGGGGGACAAAGAAGAGGGAAAGGAGAGAAAAAAACCAGGGACAGGAGGGAAATTAGGAAATGGAAAATAAAAGCCATGAAGCATCTTATTACATCTAAATAGTGTGAGTCTTAAAGTTGAAGTTATAAATCATGCTAACAATGGTTACTAAAATCAAAGTGGATGTAGCCAGAGGCTACCACTGAAAAAGTCAGTCTAGACCTGCCTGGCTGCCTCTGGTCTTTAAGGATTTGATTAGTTTTTCTGCTTTCTAGTTCATAGTCTTGCATTCAGCCCATGCTCCAGAGCCAGGTAGGGCTCAGGATACACAATGAATGATCAATTCATTTACTGAATAAAGTAACACTATTTTTTCAGCACAAGACCTAAACCACTTCCAAAGCTGTAATATTTCATTAAGCCTGGTGATTCCAGCTAAAATTTATTAGTCAAAACAGAAAACTCTCATCAGACCCCATATATTCCATTAGGAGTGATCTATGGTGTCTCCCGATGTCTAATTATTAACTAGGAAGTGTAAGTAAATCACTATCAGCATTAAGCCCTGATGTGTGAAGACAGAATTGGAGTTAAGCAATATCAGCAGTAAAAGGGTTTGATTTGAAAAATTTTCTTTTATCCACCCAACATCTCGCAACTCATTCTCCCCTTAACAAGTGAACAAAACTGTCCTTTTAGATGACCACCACCAAGTTCCATTTGTCAGTAAGAGCAATAGCTCTGAGCCCACCTAAAAGCACCTTGCCTGTCCCAAAACAGCAGCAACCTGGAGGCTAGGCGTACATTTCATAGCTATAAAGGAGTGGAGTAAAGTCATCCACATGAACGTTATTTGCTTTTGCTGCTAGGTGGTGACCTTTACATGGTTAATGGCTACACCTGTGCATGTTAGAATTCAGGTCTGGTCTACACTAAACATTTAGGCCAACGTAAGGCAGCTTACATTGACCCAATTATGTTAGTGCACACACTACAGCCTTGCCCCACTGATGTACGTGCCCTACCACTGACATAATAATGCCACCTCCACGAGAGGCGTAGCGCTTATGTCCATGTAGTTAGGGCGATACAGTGTCTGTGTAGACACTGTGTTACTTACCTCAGCTGTTAGCTGTCTTGTGAATTTCAGGGCTCCATGCTGTCAATTTCACGGCTCCAACTCTGGAGCCCTGAAACTGACAAGAAAGCCGGGCAGCTAGAGCCCAGCTGCTCCTGACTCCCCACTTCCAGCCGGGCTGCTGCCTGGAGGCTCCCCACTCCGGAAGCCAAGAATCGCAAGCAGCTGCACCCCCCACATACACTCCCAGCTGGGAGCGGGGAGCCGAGAGCCCAGGGGGCAGCTGGGGTCTGGGCAGGGAGCAGTGCAGAGCTCAGAGCCCTGGTTCTCAGCCCCCCACACTGCCCCACACAGATCAACTTAGAGCTGTAGTGCAGACATGCCCTTCGTAAAACTTCATGTTAAAATAGTGTTTTTCATCCAAGCACACCGCAAAGCAGTTGAAAGCCTTAATTAAAATTAGTAACACCCCCCTCCCCTCCCCTTGAGCCATTATGTGCCCTATGGGTAAATACAGGCACGAGAGGTCATGTGATTTGCCAAAGTTGATCTCAAGAGTTGGCGGTAGAGCCTGGAACAGAACCCAGAATTCTTGACCATGCTTCCACAAATCGGAAAATGTATCAGAATATAAGAGATCCCGAAATCCAAAATTGCTAACAAAATAGATAACCAAGATATGCACAGAGAAAAAAAAAATTAAAGGTGAGATTTTCAAAAGCAGCCAGTGTTAGCCTTGCTCATCTCTCACCCAAGTCAATGTTAAAATTTCCACTGACTTCAGTGAGAGCCGTTGGGCCACCACCGAGAGCTTTCGAAAAAGTCACCCTTAAAACACAATGGAGAAAAATGTTATCCTGGTTACGCAAAAAAGACACTCTGCCAGAAAACGCCATTAGGAGATTATTCAAGGACAACTGTGGCTCATGCCTGAGCACTCCTACACATAGAACCTATGACTGTCTATCAAAACCAGCTTTGTTTCTAATGTTGTCCCTTATAGTCATTTTTGAGCATTATGCTACTGTATTTAAGTGTGACGTAATAAGGATTTTTTTTTAAAAATCCACCTATGTCTTACCTGACGTTTAATGATTAAACAGACCAGGTAGCTAAAACCTGCCATATTATCCGACAGGAACCAGTTTGGTTTATGTAGCTTGTTATCATTTGAAACATAACTGGGATGAAAAAAAGTGTTATTTTGTCTCCATTACAATTGAAATCCTTTGTAAAATTAGCAAAGGCACAGCAGGCATGCTTGTTATAAAATAAACGGGGCTTCAGACTGCTCTACATCAAAGCCGGCTGTTGTGTGTGTTAGTTGTTGTACCATCACCTTTCAATTCAATGAGCGGTGTATATGTAGAGGTGCAGCATGGTATTTCAATGTGGTTACTGTACTGGTTACTTTAAGGTGAAAGTCACTTTAGCCAGGTTAGGTTCCATGTATTAGTAATATCAAACAGGAGGTCTGCCAGCCAGTTAACACTCAACTGATAGAACGGTTAACTACACAGGACAATATAAGCAGCAGCATTTCACACCATGTTCACTGTTCTTAGTACAAAGGTAAGAACGGAGATTTTTGTTCAAATACACAGAAATCAGAAACAACTCCAACAAGCTGTACATACCCAAACCATGAGAAACTCTACCCTGGAACTTGGCAGCAAAGACCCACCTTTAACCAAAAACGTTGTTAGACTTTTCCAGAAGGACTCGATCTCATTTAAATGTAACCAGCTGCCCATGTATTTGTTAGTGGAGATTAAGCAGTTTTAGCCAATCATTTTTAAGTTCCACTCTCTGTATCACTTTTGTTTTAACACAAAATCCTTCCAACAGCTCAAGAACTTCTTTTCTCCCTATCCCACAGAGCCACAATACACTGGAAAAGCTTTTTGTGTTTTGTTTTGTTTTTAATCAAACCAGGTAGAAAAGGGAAAGTTCTGTTCAGTTTCTCTTCCAAGTTAAGAAGTAATAATACCGACAAGCACAGCTCATCCTCATGCCTGCTAAGATTACATCAGAAAAAAGATGGAATAACATCCAGGAAAGTCCTGCTCTGAACTGAACATTGACAAACGTATGATAAACTACAGCGTCTGATCTCAATATTTCCTAATCTAGATTTTTTTCCTTCATTCTTTGGAAGGACATTATAGAGGTGAAAATCATATTTATTTTTTCCTTTATCTGTGCTACTAATACCACCCACAATGATTAAAAACTGCATAAATGGTGTAAATTAACATCTATTTTAAGGTTCTTTTAGTTTACTTTTTGTACTTCACTCTACTTGGACAGAAAAACTGGACTGCTCCTCTTT
Source organism: Malaclemys terrapin pileata (assembly GCF_027887155.1). Taxonomy (NCBI): domain Eukaryota; kingdom Metazoa; phylum Chordata; order Testudines; family Emydidae; genus Malaclemys; species Malaclemys terrapin. The sequence continues at coordinate 7,682,925 of NC_071522.1, read as the reverse complement.
CAAGCTCCCATGCACTAGCACAATGCTCTTCGAGTTTCTAACAGTGATGGGAAAATTGTAGACCCATTGGTAACTATTATTATTTTTAAAAATCACCATGGAACTGTTTGCATTGGGTTTTCAGTAACCTATTTTGTAAAGCAAAAACCTAAACTGTAGGACTAAACCACTTGACTATTTTTTTTTAAATATTCTATGGAAATTCAATTGTATATGGAAAAAAGGCTAACGATGCTGGGTTTCCGTTTTCTAATAACCCATTAGGAGAAGTTTCAAATCAAGCTTTAAAACGTGTTATTAACCATCTACTGAGCCATTTGAAAGATACATGCCTATGATAAGAGTATTGTATTGCCATTAACCTATGGGATGGTTCGAGACATCTCTTATTCACACAAAACTCTAAATGCATCTAATTAAAGCCACAAGATCAGCTGTCCATATTAATCACTCAACAGTTTAATTAAGGTAAACCAGCTTGTCAGAAAACTAGCCTTCTCTCTATTCTTCACCATTATTGACTTTTAATAGTTCACTGGATTAGTAATTACTTGTTTATGGCATTATCAAATACCTGTGAGACAAAAAGAAAAAACACAGTATGTGACCAGGAACAGTTTTAAACATACCCTTAGTTGGAACCTGAGGATAAATTTATGTCGTCAAATTAAGTTTTTTTAAAAAAGCCAGACTGTTACGATTTAAATCACTCTACAACCCAGAAGGAAAGTAAACTGAGCCAGAAACATCCTAATGAGTGTTTGAGATCTGGAAGCTGTTTTGTCACAAACTCAGATTAAATAGTTCTTTTGGATAAAAACTAGACATGAACAGGAGGTTTAGTGAGATAAACACTTAACTTATTTTTATATGCATTGTTAAAATACAGACTGAGTATCTGTTACACTGGATCATGTAGACAAGTACACTAAGGACAATAATACTAGGAAGGTAGTTAACACATGCAGATGCAAAGCTTTCTGTGGAGAAAATAAAAGAAACCTTTGATGATCTCAAAGCACTTTACAAAGTAACTATGAGTAGGTAAGGGATATAAAGATCCATGGCCCAAATCCTCAAAGATATTTAGGCACCAAACTCAGGGGTTAGATACCTAAATACCTTTCAGTAGCTGGGCCTATATGCCAACCGATAAAATGCATCCATCTCTAGGGTGGAACAACACAGCAGATGTTTAACAGTTTAGGACAAGTGCCCCTGAAACAGTACTAACTAACTGGCACCTAATGACCTGCCACTACCACTGGCTGAAGACCTTAGGTTTTCCTTGGAGTCTCCCATCCAACTAGTGACCATACTTAGCTTATGAGACAATCACAGCACAAGATAATATGGCTCCAGGCCATTATGAGAGGCAGTGCCAAACTGTTTAACTGAAGCTGGAGGGAGGGTGGGGATAACAGCTATGTATAGTCTTAATTTTCCCTAGGCATATCTGCTGCCATCAGTGACGAACATTTGTTCTGGGCAGAGTTGCTACCAGTTGAACACTTAGCATATGAACATTAACCTAATTCCTGTTAGAGATAAACCAATTTCAGCTCTCTCCTCTTCTAGGGGAGTATTTCATCCTAATAATAAAATCTCCACTGTGGCACGTTAGACTAGCAGCACTCTGGTAGCAGGCTGGATTTTTAAGTCTTAATGCTGCAATATCTGTAAGGGATTCTACATAAACATGGCTTTTTAAAAAACAAACCAAAAAAAGTAGTTTTTTGCCTTAAAACGGTATGTGAAATGGGGTTCAACATCCCTTGCTCTAAGTAATCAGGATCTTTTTAAAGCTGCTTAATTATTCTCCTCTGGCATAGCCTAAATAAAGGAGTTCGGTCCCACGTCTCTCTGATGGCTGTACATTACAACTCAATGTGGGTCACCAGCATAAAAATCATTATGAGACAGCGAAAGGCTTGTCTGCTTGCAAAACAACCGAGCAAACATGGAGGAAGCGGGATGAACGGATGAAACACAAATTGTTGAGTCCTGAATCGTAAAATTCCACCTGCCCTGCAAGGTGAATTCCACTGAATGCCACTGAGGGCTTGTAAAAGACGAGACTGCTTTCCCACAGGAGCTGTGGAATCTTAAGATTCCAGGACCATAACCTATAACAATACAGTATGTATATTTATACTGTCTCAACTCTGCTTTAGTCACTGACTTGTGAGCCTAACATCCTTCCTATGACTGAAGAGAGGGGGAAATAACTTGCACTTGAACTTGTATTTGACCCTTAATAAACATAATACGTAACTAAAGTGCAATATTATAATAAAATGGCATTTAAAAAATAGGGAGTCCTAATAGCTTAGTTGTAAATTTAAATAATTAAAAAACACTGAAATGCACAAGGTCAGACTTTTAGAGGTGCTGAGCTACCACAATCATCATTTAGAGTTGTGGTCGCTCGTTACTTCTGAAATATCAGGTCCTTTTTTATATTTTATTTACACGCACACACGCATGCGCTTACGTATGACCCGCTGGAAAGAAACCACATTCATTGTATTGTCACGGGTCTATTGTAATACATTCTACCCCTTCTGAATGCAACACTCCGCTCCAGCTCACTACCCTGACAAATAAAGGAAAGCACTTTATGAAACCAATTTAATTGGGAGGTGACAGAAAACATACAGCCATTTTCTTTAGCCTTATCACTGAATTGGCTTCAGCTCCAATCTCTGCCAAATCCCACTCAACAGAAGAAATTAACCAGGTCAGCGGAACAGGTGCTACGCTGTGTCTGTCAAGGGGCTGGCATCCCCACAATTACTTGCACACAATGAAGCGGTAATCTTTACAGATCATCTCTCCCAATAAGCATATTGGGGAGGAGAGGAGAAGGGTGGAAGGGAGGGAGGGAGAAGGGGAGAAAGGAAAAAAAAAAAAGCAAGAAAGGAAAATGAATGTGTCGCTGCCTCGCGGCTCAGCAGATGTCTGTGCGTGATGTACGAGGCTAGGATAAGCTGTCGTAGCCTGCTGCCAAAGAGTGGTAAGTGATTAAAGCCTCCACAGTCCTAAGCACCATATTTAGAGTCTATGGGGTTTCAAGAGTTGCACCCATTCCTTGCTGTGCTGCCAGATGTTGTCGATTGGTCCCCGTTCCTATTCGCTGTGTGCGGGTGGCAGCAGTTGGTACAGCAAGTAATGCAATCTGGAATGTTTCCGGAGATGCCGTACATTAAACGAGTGTCACCCATCATTCACCTCTACAGAACGCTGAAACAACTCCAATTTGCTGCCACTTCCCTCTTGGGAAATGGCCAAGATACAGTTGTTCCTGGCAGCCCCATTTGTTTTACTCAGGTGTTCCTCTTCCCTCAATGACCTCTATTAGTTTAAGTTTTAATTTAGATTAACCCCAGCACCCCAATTAACCAGTGAGGGGAAAAGCTAAAATGTGACTAGTCATAATTCTGAAATCAGAATGTATCGAAGTTAAAATTATTAGTAAGGAGGAAGGGCCATTCAACTACTGCAATTTTTCTTTAAAAATTTAACATTTCAGGGCCAAGAAAACCCCCACAGTACAGGCCTAAGGTTTGCCAGTCAGGGCTATTTCTCGCTGTTCATTTCGGTATTTTATTATGCTGATTTAATCTGCAATATCCTCTTGTTGCACACTTGGACTCCTGAAGATGGGAACAGATCTGTTTGCATCTCAGAATTATCTCACACCAATATTCAGCACTAACATCACAGATCTGGCCCTCCAATCACTGCTACTCAACAGCCCTCTTCTGCATTTGAAAGAGTGTGCAGAGGGATCCAATCTCCAGTGCAGGAGTTGCTGAGTCCCTCCCTGCCATGGAAATGCTGTTCAACTCACCCCAGGGCTAGGACGGATGCTCGTATCGTAACACACAGTCCTGGGAATCAAAAGATACAGGTTCCATTCCCTGCTCTGCCACCTGCGTCCTGTGTAACCTTGAACAGGTTGCTTACCAGGTGAGATGTTCAGAAGTGTTTAGCTTTGTCCTAACTCTGCTCCCATAGAAGTCAATAATAAAACTCCCATTGACGGTAATAGTAGCAGACTTAGAACAACGCTGAGGACTCCTGAAAAAATCACCCCCTTAAAATTTCTCAGTGCTCTTCCAATCTGTAAAAAGTTGACAATAAGTACTTACTTTGCAAATGTTTTCATTCTGTTTGGTAGCCCAGGACATGTATTGGAAAAGTCTACTAGTCTAGTTGAATTAGTTATCAGGCCCTAAAAATCACATATTTCCACCTCCCTTCTCCATACTCCAATTGTCGTATGATTTTACCTGCTGATCTAATGAGCTTCTCTAGTTAAGATTTTCAGGTTTCTAATAATAGAACGGCATTTGTTTAGTCCTGATGTTAAAACCATCTCTGGATCCTTGGACCAGCAATATTTTTTTGGGCACTGGTCCAGGACTTAATTTAGCAAATCACTTCAAAGCACTGTAATTTCCAGTATGCATTTTATGTGGCTGACATTATCATTTGCTAACTGAATTACAAACACAATGATCACCCCAGTCTGCAGCCGCCAGAGTAGTGTGTGTAGTCTCCCTGCCTCAGTATGGAAAGCGCTTTGGGAGCCCAGCAGCACTTTCAATCTTCACGCCGATTAGACAGGTTTTATGTTTGGATGAGGGTAACTAATGTACCATTGAGCAACTTCAAAAATTTTATTTGTGATGGGGCTTTCCCACCCACATAAGCATTTTTTTTTCTTTAAAATATTCACCAGTAGAAACTCCTGTGATTTCCTCTTTGTAAGCAATAATCACCAGTGAGAACTACAGAGATTGGTCTGATTCAGCAAGCCTGATCCACATGGGTACAGTAGTTTCAATGAAGTCCATAAGACTCCTCCCCATGAGGCATGGCTGAAGGATTGACAGATAAAGTCTTGCATAGCGATTTCAGAGTTAAAAACTTTGGACATCATGAAACAAGGATAATAGGTAGAGATTACAGATGTCCAGTCAAGCAACTAACATGGTGTTTCTCTAAGAGGAATCTTTGGGCAGAAGAACTTACTGCTGAGAATTTACTGCATTAACTTCAGAAATACTAAAAGCCAACTTGAGCCATGAGACAGAGAAAAGATTTCCAGAGACCCACCTGGTGGTAAAAGTCATCGTCATCAAAGATCTCCTCATCCAGGTCTTTTAGGTGCGTGTTGGATTTGGCTTGAGGGACGACCTCCTGGAACAGCAGAGAGAATGTTTATAAGCCCACGTGTGCCTATGCTTTGGGCAGCACCCAGACATGGTATCATATCTTAAAACAAGTCTAACACACTTTTGGTGGATTTGGGCAGTGAACTTCCCTAATCCATATTTTCAGCACCTTATGTTCTTCAATATGTACAGCCTTGGGACCCATTAGAACAAGATCTAGATGTATTAGGCTGTAGAAAGGACTCTATGGAGAAGTGGTAGAAGCCCCATTTTTAATTCAACTTGACAAAAAAATGAGTAAGCGTACAACAGGGAGCTATCGCGGATTAATAATGGTTTGGATGAAAGGACTCAATGGGCCTTTTCCATCTCCGACCTCAATGACACCATGTAAAGCTCACAAACATTTGAAAGCATGGTGGAATGGTGAACACCTGCCATTACAGGAAGTTTTTAAGCATTTGATTATTTATAAGGATAGGATTAAAGGACTTCTAAAACATGGGAAGGAAATGGAAAAAGACTGCCAACACAGAACTGGTTTTATGATTCCCTATGAAACAAGCACAACCTGCATATGATATCTCTGACACATTGCTGTACTTAAATGTAGTTGTGCCTCAATGCATATATGGGTCTATATTTTAAATGTAGTGGGGAAAATATTTTTGCAAGTGCAATAATTCTACGTTAATTTTTACAGCTGAGTGTTTACTATTCCTTAAATACTACGTTGATGTAGACACTTAGAATATTTTGCAGGTGAAATGCAATGTGATTCTTGGTTCCAACTTCCTGGTCAAGAGCTTTAAACCCCATTATTTGGACCAAATTTTGCAGTTGCTTCTTTATAAAGCAGAATACAGGCTATGTGACAGAACTGACACCTATTGCAGGATCAGGGTAAAGTGCTGGCATGGTCCAACCTGGAGTCTTGCTCTGCCTATCAGGAATAAGCATAGGAACCAACACAAACATTGTGAAATACAAAAAGCACCTCCATCATCTTTTAATCCATTAAATTACAAATAGTGTTACTTCATCACCCATTACACCAACAAGAACATTACTTGTTAAAGGATCAATTTAATTCATTTGCAGAGAATTTCATCACTTCCATTGGAAACAAAAACTCTTACCGAACATCCAGGCAATGATTCGGGGACGGGCTGAGATTCCTGCTCCAGCTTTCCAAGTACCCTATACACAGATCGCTTAGTCTGTGTCCGCCGTAGTAATCTCTCTTTGTCCATCATAATATGATCAATCTGAGTCAAGATTGAACGCTCAAAGGCACTGAAACCCTGCAACAACATTAACTAGTGTCAGATAATGCAGAAAGCTGCTGCTCAAGGCAGCAATGTTCCTTTATCTTTCCGTGTCAGTGGATAAGCAGACAATGTTCCTACTGGAGGAGTTTGAGTTTGGATTTTTGTTGTTGTTTTTTTAATACATATATATATATATAAAACCCAACAAAAAATAAACCAACAAAAAGATACTGCCCTGAGGAAAGCTAAAAGCCTGTCTTAATAGACAGGCTTCACTGTTCTAGCTCAGACAAACTTCTCAATGATTAATATTAACCCCTACATGCTGGGCTCTGGATCTCTGAGGACAAAATGAATTGCCAGCTGAATTCAAGTGTTCAGGTCTGTGTATTTACAATAAATCATGAAGTAAATAGGGAAATGTACAGACCATAAACAGTATCTTGTCTCCAGCTCATAACGGACTGATACCAGCTGCTTCAGAGGAAAGTGTGAGAAACACAATAGAAGGCAGTTCTGAAGTAATCTGCCCATGGGGAAAATTTCCTCCTAACCCTGCCAACTTAGAACCTGGCTTATGGCTTTGAAGCATGAGGCCTTATATCCCTTCCAAAAGCTTTGGGGATTTTTGTTTGTCATGGGCGTGTGTTTTAATTCTTACTATTGTAACTCTAGATGGAACAAGGAATGTTCCCATGTATGAATGGCATGAAACACTTCGGCTGCTGTCCCAACGTCTCCGGTAAATTTCTCTCTCTCACACACATACACACTTGCCTTCCCCAATTTGCCAGAAGCTAGTTTGGTCTTGTCATGCCACTTCTGCAAGGTGTTGTTCCGATACGTTCTGAAGTCAGCAAATCGCTTAGCCATGAATTCTGGATAGTCTTCCATCTCTAGCTTCCGTTTAGCGGGGCCTTTCCGCCTCATCTGATCCTCACCTCCCATCTCTTCATCACTACCACTGGGGATCTCCTCATCACTAGACATTTAAAATAAAAAATAAAAAATAGAAACACTTTGAGGCAACGATTTGGAAACTCTCTTTAACAGCAACTCCTCTGCTGATCATCTTGCCATCTTCTGTTAGTTATTCAGAAGTCAAGTCGCTGAACCCTCCCTCCCGCCACCAAAAGAAATTACAAAACACAAGCTCCCGGTAAAAACAGGAGAAGTTCAAATGCCATTTGTCTGCTGTGTCCATTACCCACACAGTAGGAGCTGGGGGAGCAGAGCTGAGATGGCGAAGGTCAAACCTTCTATGTTTTCCTGTTTAAAAAGTTAACTGCCAGGTGGGCTTTAGCAAGGCCCAGACCCAGACTTGTTCTGTATTTACCTCTCCACTTTTGATTGCTTCCCATCTACCAGATGCCTCGTGCCTGGATATTGATAGAGCAGCTCATCCTGGAGGTCCACTAATGCTCTCAGCAACGCCTTCAAGGCTTTATAACCTGCAGAAGAAGGAGACGCAGTGACAATTGCAGGTTGATCCCAGCTTCTGGTGAAGCCTCAGCCTGACTCTGGCTTCTCGTATTAAACCTACATTCCTGCCACAGATAGTGCAGGTCTTGGTAAGCCTCATAGGCGACTGTTTTCACCAGCCCAGATTAAAATGTTGTTTAACATGTATGACTCATTCTTTTGTTACTGCCAAAACAACTGCACAGAAGGATATTCCTAGAAAAGAAGGAAGGGAGTGAGGGGCATTTTCTAAACTGCGGAGCGGTTACACATTGATCGGTCTATTTAACTGAGACACACAAGTTTGGGCTCAGAATCCTAAAAGATTAGCATACTGAAGTAGCAAGTACTGTGGGCTTAGGTATCTGATGGCACAAGGATATGACAACAGCCCCTTTTGCTGATTAATTCATTGCCCTCCTATGTTACTTTTTGCAGCAGGCACCAGCTTTGGTGTAAGAATATGAAGCAATTCCAGAGAGAGAATAACCATATGTATGTATCCTATCTACATGTGCAGGTGTAGGGGTGTGTGTGTGAGTGTGTGTGTGAGAGAGAGAGAGAGAGAGAGAACAAGAACTGCAGGCCTAGCAGTTTATAAGCAGAGAATGTCAGTCTCCAGGCCTGCCAACTGGGCACCCTTCACAAACCCTACATTCACTTAAAAAGACAGAGTGTAGTTAAACCAGAAGAGAATCAAGGCAGAAGTTTAAGGATTCTCCGCAGGCAGCTGTTTTCCAGACCACCTGCAGGCCCATTCGGTATCAATCAGCCAAAGACCTGGACAGTTGCTAATTCCTTCACGTAGCTGTGGAACAAAGTCCCTGTCGAGAGGAGCTTCCAATCTATAGGGACAAGCATTCGAAATCAGACAAGCCCAGGGTGATGGGGAGATAGATTTGTCCAACAGTGGTACACCAGCTCTCTACCCCCTTAAGGTAGGACATTAACACCCATAGGTTTCCCAGGAAAACTCTCTGTTACCTGGTTAATAAGAGCCTCTTTCCAGGCCTTGCCGGAACTCTCTGGAACTACAGTCTGAAGCATCACTTATTTTAGAGGCTGCCCACTGCTGCTATTACCAACAGGAGGCCAGAGATCTTGGCATTCTAACTAGGCCTGTATCTGGGAACTGTTTCACAGGCATCTGCACCTCATTTGAAAGTGCGCTGCCTTCGCTTGTTTCTAGCCTGATTACCATCAATACAAATAGAAGAACACAGAAACAGGACTACTGGATTTCAACAGAGAGCTGAGAAGAGAATCCAGCAGAGAATCCCAGTGCTTGGGATTTCCAGTTCTTGCCGACATAACCATGCAAAGCTCTGTGGTTCCAGAAGTTACTCAAGCTACTACACGATGCTGGTGGGACAACTCCACTGAATTGGACCCCACCACTTCAGCAAGTTGTTTCCCTATTGTGGCTCCGCAAGGATGTTTCTTGTTCCAAGAAGCTTGTATTTGGTAATGGTACCCTGAGCATTATCTGAACATTTCATATTTCCCACAGGTAGACAGTTGCAAGTGTCACTTAAAGGAGGAAGTAGATAGAACGGGCTGTGTTTGCGTGTGGAGTCAAATTTTATTTGTATGTTTGTAAATATTCAAAGCACATGCTGTTCTGGCCTTATTACCTATTATGACAACGGTAAGTACACAGATTTAGTTTGGGAAGCTAACCACGCTCACACACCTGGCACCTGTTGCAAAACATGCAATAGGTTGCCATCAATACTATAATTCAACCACTGCACGATGTCCAACACTCTGAGAAGTCTTTACAGCTTGATGTCCCTAACAAATTCAAGTACAGTAAGCAATCCCTGACAATCTGACCATCAGTCTGCAGAGCTGTGTCATCATAGCTCAAATATGTTCAGTCTTTTGCAAGGAAAAGCTTTATGAAGGTGTAGAATAGTCTTTCCTGAAGACAAAAAGCAAGCAAGAGACTAGATGTGATCTGAAGTGACCCAGACAGTTTCCCCTTGAAGGTTTGATCAAAAACAGATGATGTTGGCATTAGCCTGGGGACAACCTCTGTCATGTTCATAACCAAAGGCTAACAAAGGAAAGAAAGGTTCTGAGAAAACTAGAGAGCTGTCTCCCGAGGCTCTTAATGAATTTGGTTGTCCAGACTTGGTCCATTTAGATTGCAAATTCCTTGGGGCAGAGCGAGACCACATCTTCCTTGATAAGCACCAAGCATATCCGATCTAAACACAAAATACGTGGCCCGTTTCTAGACACTTCCTATCCAAGGATCTCAAAGCCCTTCACAAAAGGGAGACAGGATAACACCACTTAATGTACAAATGGGAAGCTGAGGCACAGAGAATAAATGGGTTGCTCACAGTTACACAGGAAGTCAATGGCAGAGCTGGGACTAGAACTCAGATCTTTTACCACAGACCATTCTACCTCTCTAACGAATCACAAAGGGCTAGGTCCTTACCTGGTGTAAAGTCAATTGACAGCAGCTGAGGATCCGGTCCCAAATCCTTCCCTTACTTACTGGATAGCACAACAGGAAAGGGGTGGGGAGTATTTTATTTTAATTTAGCCTTTTTTTTTTTTAAATGGGGGACACAGAAAACCATGGATAAAATCAGCAGCAAATCTTCATCAGTCACATGAAGGCAACGGAAGTGGAAATCAACTCAGACATGCCGGGTCTCAATCTTTTGTATGTTCCCATTGCCGATATTAGCGCTGCCTCAGAACCCGGATAAATGATGGCCCGACCTCAGTAGCAGTAATGTCAATGAAAAGACACTAGGAAGACTTTTGCTGCAGATCAGCAGTTACGCTCATCCTCCTCCCGTACGTGGCTCATTATAGATACATTTTGACAGCTGTTCTATATAAACCTATTAACGGATTAGGTTGCCACACTCGTAAAACAGTCGTGTGTTAGCATCAAAACAATTCTAAGAGACAAACAGACCAAAGCCCTTAAAAATGCATCTGTGGTATGTAGTTAAAGCAAGGGCATCATTTGCAAGAGGCAAGTGCCCCCCGCCCTGAGTGCACAGCTTAAAACAGCAAAATCTTTTCCTGCAACCCAGCTAAATGTCCCCAGAGGTCCTGAACCCGCTTATTTTCTACCCACTGTCTACCCTCCAGTGGCAATGCTAATTCACCCCAGGCGGCTTTGATCCTGTCTATTACAGCTGGAGTAGCACTCAAATTCTTCGGAGGTGTATCAGGGCTATTGCAAGCAGGCAAGGAATAAAGACAGGCTCAGGCTCCCTCAGGATATGAGATATGGACCTCAACAGAAGCGAGGATGGGAAGCAATTTCATCTGGAGTGAAGGGGGTGGGGAGGGCAGGTCAGACAATGACTGTGTGTCTACCCAGGTGGGAGGGCTAATTATTCCAGGCACTGACTTCATCATGAGCCTCTTACAGCTGGACTATTTCCATGCTTTCAATTCTTGTGTATTTAATGGCATTATTGGATAGGGTTCTGGGTGTGACTAGCAGGTGCCTAAGTGTGCTATAAACTCAGCCACACAAGTTGGTATCACCCCCTGATACTGCACTGCCTTATCCGTTTCAGCATTTAATTCCAAAACGGACTGTTTTCTAGCAAATACACACACACACACACACACACACACACACACACACACACACACACACACACACCCTTTGTCCTTTCTGCTTTTGGGAAAGGAACATTCTAACTCAGGAATGAAGACAGGGTGTAAACTACAGCAGTTTTATGAATACAACCCAGGAAATGGGGAAGCAAGTCCCCCCGCTACCCCCACTCATTTAGCAGACTGTTTTTAAATGATGTTCTTGGACTGAAATGGGCTACTAAAGCACACAAGCACACACAGTTTTTCTTAAGCATACCAGCACGTTAAAACAGTTTTCAGATTTAAAAATCTTTTGTTTCTACTCCTACCCTAATTTCCCTTTGGGGCAAAAAGAGAGTGCCCTCGCAATGTACCAGCGGGCCTGGAGAACGCATCACAATTAGCCCTCATGGACATGACCATGCAATGGGGAGGGTTCCCAGGACCAGCAAATCTTTGCTAATTGTCACTATCTAGCGCTTTTTAAGACAGGTCGGCACCCGCAAATACATCTTGAGCAGTGATAAAATCTGGGCGAGGCTCACAACAAAGCTTCTGCCACTTACTCAGGTTTGAACTGACTTCAGTTTGAATTCCTAAACTAAGCAGTTTGCTTCTTGGACTCGCTGCCCCAGCTCTCTGTCAGCATTAACCATGTTTTGCCCTGCATCTGTTGTGTTCAGTTGACTACAGCTGTCTACGCTTTTCCTTGGCTCCCCGTTTCCTTCTCCAGCAGTAACCCCCCTTACACCTCAACGCTCAGAGAATAGAGACAGCGTTCACAGTGTAGCCTGAAGTCCCTTCATACAAAACTATTCTGAAGGCACTTTACAGAGCAGCTCTCTACTCCTGTTGGACCCTCTGCTTCCCCACCCCTCTTCCACGTGCTTTGTTGTTGCATTTTTTATTTAACTCACATTTTAATCTCCCTGGGGCCAGTGCTGTGCCTTTTAATTACCCGTCAAGTGCTATGCCCCTCTATGGGACTATATAATTACTGTCTTTATACTGGACCTCAAGACATTTGTGAAAAGTCCTCAAATTAATAGTCTAAATTTCAAGTGATTTTGGGTGCCCAACTTAAGGAAACGGATTGTTGGAGGGCAGATGCTCAGCACTGTATGAAAGAAGATGTGGCTTTAAGGTGCCCCAATATGGGAACTCAAAATCACTGCCCCGTTTGAAAACGTAGGCATGTAGCTTTCTGCTCCATACACGTTGTGTACAACAATGGCAAAATAAAGCTGGGGATGCAGTAAGACCTGCGAGAACAGTACACAGCCACTTCTCCCAACCCTTTGCTCCCTGTACCGCTTACTCCCGGTCTAAAAGTGCCATTTAAAAAAAAAAAAGAAAAAGAAAAAGATGATGTTGAATGGGAGGCGAGAGGAAACGTTTAGTGCTGCCACGCAAACAAGTGAAACGTGTTTTGAACCTACCATCCAGTTTAAATGGGAATCCTGAGACTGTCCATAGCAAGAGGCCAACTCATAAGAGTCACTTTTAAGAGTCCACGGGAGTCCCTTTATTTTGTGTCCAGGAGTGAAAAAGTTGTTGCAGATCCAGAAGACAGCATATCAATCCAGCAAGAAAGCTGGGAGCCAATATCAGTAAATCAAACTGTGCCTTTCTGTTAATACTCTCTCATATGTTCTCATTTTATACATCCCTTTACCGAGTCAGAAAGTAGCCCTGGAGTATTTAAGCTCCATTCAGGGATAGCACTGCCATGTATCAAAGTGTCAGGAGACCCACCAGAGATGAAATCTGTCCTACTGCTCTCAAACCACAAAAAAAAAAAAAAATCAATTTTGTCAATGCCAGAGCTTACAGGCACACTGGCTCTGTTGCTGGTCCTACCCCCTTGTTTGAATCAGTGGCGCTGGTTCCTGCATAAAGGATAACCAGGGCCAACCAGCCATACTTTGGCCAGCCTAGTTTAAAGTCAGAATGCAGACAGCTAGAGTAGAGACTGACACCCAAGTATAGCTGAATTGGTGTCGTACCCAGGATGAGGGCTTCTTCACACTTATGTCACTGTAAGCCCAGCATCTCTACTGCAAGAGCGTCTCTACCTAGAAAAATGGCCCGTTCACCTTTCCCCAGCACTAGGTGGGACCTCCCTTTGCCCCCAGCAGTGGCAGAGAACACTGGCAGCAATTTGTGTAGCAGCAAGGATAGGGCTCTCTGCAAGACCATTGAAGTCAATGGGACTAAGCGCATGCTTAAAATTAAGCAAGTGCTGGAGGGCCAGATTTTCAAAGGTATTTAGGTGCTGAAAGATCCAGACAGACGCCTAATTGGGTGTTTTAAAAGCACCCAGACACCTAAGTCCCCTCACACATTATTTCAGTGCTTCTTGTAGGGTAACAACAACATGTTTCCTCCCCGTTCTTATGACATGGGATATGGAGGTCCTAGGATGAAATCCTGGCTCCCACGAAGGTCAATGGCAAAACTCCCAGTGCAAGTATACTAAGGAAAGCTCAGAGGTGCCACTGGAAAACAAAAGTCTGAAACGTCTAGGATAACAGATGCCCTCAGTTCTGTGTGGCAGCTGCTGGGTCACACTGCAAAGGCGACACTCCCCACCGAACCAAGCCAAGGAGTGGAAATGAGTCTGGAAGGGAAGAGGATCGTGGTGTTGTGGTTAAGACACAGAGACTGAGGGGTAGATCTGGGTTCTGTTCCAAGCTACACCACAGACTTCCTGTGCCTCAGTTTCCCCATCTGTGACATGGAGATAATGGTAACCCCCTACCTCACAAGCGTAAGTTCATTAATGTTCATGGGCTACCAGTTACCATGGTGATAAACACCCTACAGAAAAGATGAATACATGAATCTCCTGTCTATGAAGATGAGATACCACCACAGAGACTAGTAACGGGTAGGGCGGTGGGTTGAGGGGAGGGACAGCAATCAAAGAGGAGAACACAAGATAAAACTAGAGGATTATGTTCTACATCAATGGCTAGATAGCCCATTACTATACTGAAATAAGCATGAGACATGTTACAGTGTGAACAGTAGCCATTACTGTAGTTGAGATTTCACACACACACACACACACACACACACACACACAGTTTTGGATTTTATATCATATACTACTTTGAAGAGCCCAAGAGGTGAAACAGCATGATCCTGGTCGAACAAGCCTTCGTCCAAGGCTGGATTCTTCACCCACACAGAGCCCCATTGATGCTCATGCAGAGTTCTTTGTAGGCCTCACTAGAGCCTTATACCGTAACCCCTCACTTAACGTCTTAGTTTTGTTCTTGAAAAATGCAACTTCAAGCAAAACAATGTTAAGCGAATCCAATTTCCCCATAATGTAAATATGGGGAGTTAGGTTCAAGGGAAATTATTTTTGCCAGACAAAAGACATTATATACATATAAAGTATGAGTTTTACATAATTTTAAACAAACAATATAATGCTGTACTCACCAATGATGATTGTGAAACTTGGTTGAGGCAGGGGCATAGTGGGTTCGGGGGCTTGCTCCGCTCCACCTGCCCGGTAGTGGGGTGGAGGGCCGCGGGCGGGCAGCCCCCGCATTCCCACCCCGCTCCCCGGCAGGAACCCCGGGCGGGCGGAGCAGGGGGAGTCCCCACACCCCAACCCAGTTCCCGGCTGGAACGTCCACCGTGCGGAGTAGGGCAAGCCCCCACGCCCCAACCCGGATCCCGGTAGGAGGGGAGCCAAACAACATTATAAGGGACATTGCAGGACTTTAAAGGAATATGTTCTCTAATAGGTCAATGACCTAATAGTGAAAGAACGTTAACTGGGAGGACGTTAAGTGAGGAGTTACTGTATCGTCCATGATAGGGGAGAGGGATAGCTCAGTGGTTTGAGCATTGGCCTGCTAAACCCAGGGTTATGAGTTCAATCCTTGAGGGGGCCACTTAGGGATCTGGGGCAAAAACTTGGTCCTGCTAGTGAAGGCAGGGGGCTGGACTCAATGACCTTTCAGAGTCCCTTCCAGTTCTAGGAGAAAAATAATATATTGAGATATATACCTATTATGATACAGTGAGTGGGGGTAAAATGGTAGAGAGAGAATGGAAGGGCAAAGGTGACAGAGATACAATCGCTCAGTTACATCCTGGTGGTAAAATTAATTTGATATCTGCATAAACAAAAACATAATATACAGTCCCTGAGAGGCAACATGGTCCGATGGATAAAACCCGACTGGGAATCAGGGCACCTGACTCAGCCACTAAGCTGCTGTGTGACTGTAGGCAAGTCATTTAATCTCTCTGCGCCTCTTTCTCCGTCTGTCCATTGACACTGTAAGCTCTTTGAGGCAAGGACTGTCTCACTCTGTGTTTGTACATATCCTAGCACGAGAGCGCCCACGGTATGCACATCATAATATGCGCATGTACAGTATGAGGCACACATAACGGTTGTGTTTTGTTTCTATAGTGTGTACAGACACAGTGTATGCATATGCATATGGAAATTATTTCATTAAGCAAAACTACTATTGTGCACACAATACCAAATATGAAGGAGATGGACTTAAATTTTCTATGATTAGTCAACACCTAGCTGCGTGATTAACAATTTTTTCCTCAGTTAAATCCGGGTATCTGGCATTGTAAGAATACCGCATGCACACACCCTTTTAGTTTTTTCCATATACCCACACAGAGTGCATTCAGAATGCACGCACACACGAACAAGTTTGATCAACACATGTATTTATTTAAACGTTGATATCTTTAGCAAAAGCTGACCTCCTGAAATCAGGAGAGGAAAAACTTGGAAATGCACTATGTTACCATTCCACAGATTGTGCAAAGCACCTAACAAACTGTTTCCATTATAGAAATAAAAAAAATATAAACAAAAATCAAACCCATAGTTTTTATTAAACTCAGTTATTAAACAAAACATCTTATCAGACATACATGTTTATCTGAACATTCTGATTAAGAGAGTATTTTCGCTCTTTTTAAATGACTCTGGGACTGAAGTTAAACTATAGGTCAAAATGACACTCAATACATTGGCCTGAGAACAATACTTCTCATTCATATCCACAAGCCAGCCACTTGCACTAGTCATCCCCAGCAATTAATCCCCCAAGAAACACATTTGATTAAATCTTTTCAAGCAAATCCTTTGCTTTGCTTTTGTTAGTTCACTTCTTGTCAACATCTATTAAAATATGCCTTTAATTCTCCCACAATCTTAAAAAACACCGATTCCACTGTCTTCAACTTTAATCAACTGTATGGCCGGCATTTTTCATTTCATAATAATGTGCTGTTTGGAATTCAAGAGGCAGGCTCAACATCAATCATTCGGCAAGAATTTTTCCACTGCAATAAATATGCAAATGAGGAAAGCCAGTCAGTCGTATTTCAGGCCCGACTTGCTAGTGTTTTAAAAAAGACACAAATTTATTAATTGCCGTTGGCCAGCGGAATCCTATTACTTTGGGCATTGATTACAAAGCTGTGTGAGTGATTATTGTGCAACTTGCGGGCTATCCAGGCATGAGGAAAAATTATTAAAGCAAGGCAGAGATTATCAACTCAGAATAACAATAAGCCTTAACATTTTAGGCCTTTAACTTCTTCAACAAAGAATTACGCAAGAGCTCCACTGTATCATAATTCTGAAGACTGTCAGTATTACTGTTGGAGCCTGTTCTATGTTCCCCACAGCAAAACAATGTTACCAGCCCGGAGGGGGTGGGGGGGGGACCCTGCAGGTTACACATTCCTTAACATGGACCATATGGGCAATAGTTTTTCTGTTATTCCCACGGTGTGGCCAACGGCAGGGAGAACAACCACTATATGGTGTAGCTAAGACTTCCACCGTCATGAGGCTATCTTGGAATGTTGCAAGACCATTACACTTATTACACCCTGTTAGATGACTGGCTCCAAAAAAACAACAAAAAAGGGTACAAGAGAAAAAATACAGGGGTAAGTGTAAGAAGTGGCCCATAGTGCATTCAGCTTTGCTTTCAGCTTTCGGGGTCAGCTCCAATCCTTTTGGAATCAGAGACCTGAATGGCCTGATGCTCAAGGTGCTGATAGTTCATCTTCCATGGATTTCAACTGGTTTGTAGCTACACAGCACATCTGAAAACCAGGCCGGAAATGTTTTGGAAGATAATCAAAGTTAAACACTTTTGGTGCCACCATAAGCGTTTGCCCTCTGGAGAAATGAGTTCTAGCAAATGATAGCTGGTGCATTTCACCCCCCAGCCAGAGGGCCAGGAAAAGGTCTATGCCTTTCGTCCTAAGCATATGTCTACAATGCACGTAGGAGATGGGATTCCCAGCATAGACTCAAACGGAGCTAGCTTCAGTCTCTCTGCCCGCAATGGGAAATCACACCTCCCACCTGCAACACAGACATACCATTGTGCACAACGGGCGCAATGCTTCAGCCCCTAATCATGTAAAGAGTCCCACACACTTCAATGGAATAATTTAGCCCATTGACTCCAATATTGCTACTCATCTGAGTACACGTAGTAGGATCAGGCATATAGAAGGAACTTGTGAAAAGTATTTATATAGATTTTAAGGCCAGAAGGGACCATTAGATCATAGTATGACCGCAGGAAAACAAATGACATTGATCAAGACAAGCAAAGAGTTTGCTACATGTGAGTTTTTATCTCCAGTGATCTGATTGCCAGTTATATATATATATATGGAGATATACCTATCTCATAGAGCTGGAAGGGACCCTGAAAGGTCATTGAGTCCAGCCCCCTGCCTTCACTAGCAGGACCAAGTACTGATTTTTGCCCCACATCCCTAAGTGGCCTCCTTAAGGATTGAACCCACAAGCCTGGGTTTAGCAGGGCAATGCTCAAACCACTGCGCTATTCCTCCCCCGCATGAGTTGGCTAACATACTTGCATGTGCTAGTCTGGGTGCTCCACAAACCTTTACTCCGGTGTGTATTGGAACAAAGGTGTGTGGAGCATCTACACTAGTATGTACAAGCTTGTTAACTAACTCAAGTTAACTGGCAGTCAATTCACTCGAATAATTCTAATGCAGGCAAACCCTTTGTGTGTGCGCAAAGCATGGCAGACGCTTATTGTCAGGGGTCAAATTGCAGCATGTGAGCAAACAAAAAGTTGCCATTTTGTGCTCTAGAATCTAAGCTACGTGTCTTTTAAAAAAAAATAAACAAACCCCCAGCTCTCTCCAGAGCATACGGTTATGAAGGTAACCTTTAAAATGTGACCATTTCAACTTTTAATAAGGCTGGGGAAGGGGACTATACATGTTTTAAATCTAAGAACAAAAATCTGTTAAATAAGACTAAACAAGACAGGCTAGGGGCCTTCTCTTCCCATGCATCACTGCAAGATTTTCTTTAACAGTCCTGAACTCCATACCAAATAAATACTGTATGTCTCACTTCTCTCACATGAGCTCCAAACACTTTGCAAACAATGAATTATGCCTCAAAACATCTACCTTACCACTTCTAGGGCCCCGATCCTGCAACAAGATTTGAGTGGGCAGAACTGTGTACTTGCACAGTGCCCATTGCAGGACCAGGTTGTATGTCTGTATCCTCAATTAAAATCGTAAGGGTGGTGAAGATATTGCAACAATTTAAGAGGTCTCCCTTTCCCCTAACTACAACTTGGTGACTTGGCTTGAAACTGAAATCTGTATCTGTGAACATGCTTTTTACCTCATGCCCCCGCATCACACACGCACACACGTATGCCAAACGGTTGTCCATAAGCACGGGACAACTGGCCACCTTATTCATTTTAAGTCTGACCAACACCACTCCATCAAGACGCTGGTTTGCAAAAAAAAAAAACGGCACAAATTTTGGTCTGATCTAGCGCCCGTTGAAGTCAATGGAAAGACTTTGATCGACTTCGGCTCAGGCCCACAAAGAGAGTTACATGGGATATGTAATCAGAAAAAGGGATGGAAAGTGACATTTTGGGCCTACCAACCTAGCCGCGTCCCTTTAAACAAAATACAACATTCCATGAGCTGGTGAGTGCAAAGCTTTGTTATTTGCAAGGGTTTCTAGACAAATAACATGCCAGCTGAGCTATCTTCTTTTTACTGGCTTAGCCAGACCAAAATGATTGGACCTCAATACTGGAATCCAGATCTGCCCTTACGGGCACATGCAAGGCTCCCATTAAGAACTTTGGGGCAGAAACGTGACCCTGTCTGACACTGAGTCATGGAGGGAGTGATAGCTCAGTGGTTTGAGCATTGGCCTGCTAAACCCAGGGTTGTGAGTTCAATCCTTGAGGGGGCCACTTAGGGATCTGGGGCAAAATCAGTACTTAGTCCTGCTAGTGAAGGCAGGGGACTGGACTCGATGACCTTTCAAGGTCCCTTCCAGCTCTAGGAGGTAGGTAGGTAACCTGGGGCAAATCACTTAAATCTATGCCTCAGTTTCCACCATTTCTGGAAAGCGGGGATAATGGTACCGACCCATCTCTGTACAAATCATTAAGATCCTCAGATGCAACTACAAAGAAGGGTGGATAATTATTCAATTTCAGTTTTATGGTTAGAGATGATAAAATAGTGTGGCTGGAATTACTGGGAGTTCCCTTAGGCTCCTTTGATTAATCCCAGTCCACATGACTATGGCACACTTCATTCAAAAGCTCTTTGCCAACAAAATATGGAGAGCTCTGGGGCAGAAGGTGTATCCATCAGCCATACATATCCTGCTCCACGTCAGGAGGGGAGGATAAATATTTTGCCAAGGAAACTGGAACAGAAAGTGCCATGGCATCTCTAAAAACTAAAGCAAAGCAGATGGGACCTGGGTCTCATCCAGAATGACTCATGCCTAGTAAACGGTTTGGTACTCAATTTATCTAGCCGTTATGGGCTTTGAAATAGCTGAGGTGGTTTCCTGAAACATGAACGCACGTTCACAAAAGGGCTGTTCTCTGCAGGAATGGAGAAATGCGTGTTCTCAGGGGCTCGGTCGCAAAAATATTTACACTGGGAATTAAAAAAAAATAAATAAATAAAAAAGGAAGATAAATATTCAAAGGAACGTCAATAAGAAACCCAACAAAAATACCCCTTAAAAGATACTAAAAGTGAAATGAGAACAAACTGCCCAGGCAATATTCTGGAGTATCCTCTCCATCCCAGGCCCAATCCTGAAAGGTGCTGAGCACCCTCAACTCTCACTGAAAATAATGGGTGTTAAAATGCTGAGTCAGGCTCTGAGTTTGGGAATAAATGACCATCCCACATCCTCCACACTTCCTGACAGACTGCATGCACCCTCCTTTAAATTGGGACTTCCAGTGGTCTAGACTCATGAAGAGAACATTAAGAATCATTTACATGTAAGCTGGCGGCATGGTTCATTTAATTCCCTACACCCCTCCGTTTTAAAATTGGCAGCATAATTTTCAGTTTGCTACACCAGAATGCTGAAGAAATTGGGGAGGGGGGGTGTTACAGAATTTAAGTCCAGTTTGCCTAGGAGTACACATGTGGTTATTGGGGACTGATCTATCAGCCAGGTGATTTAATAAAACCGTCTTCCTTTGAGATTATGTGCTCAGTCCATGCACAGTATATTCAAAAATAACTGCACTGAGAAAAGCCTAGTGGGAGAAGATGAAACTGGTTTGGTATTGTGGAGATCACATCTCATTCATAACTGGGATGACCTGATCTCCTGCATCATCTGATGCATAATAATGGTGAAGCATCAAAAGATGTCTTTCTTTTCCAAAAAGAGATGAAGTATTCAAGAATATAAATGCAGAAGATCTTGACAGGCACCCGTTTAACAAAGTTAGTACCCATAGAGGTGACATCCAATGAAAACCCAGATAAAACAAATGCTGTTCCCCAGCGTGTGCCCAGGGCGCACTGTGTCATTGGATGTGCTGTGCTGCAGAACAGATGTAGGTCAGAAGCCATGAGTTTAAGATCCCATAGTCATTTCTCACAAGAGTGGTTAACCCCTCTAAAATAGCCAGATCCCAATTCAGGCAATTAACGTAAACTCCACTGTAGCCTCAAGTGAGAGAGTTATCCTTCATTTCCCAACTCCACCCTAAAAGCGGCTACATTTCCACCCCAGAGATGGCTGAATTTCCATGATGGGCAAAGCGATCAGACTGCAAAGCACTTTTCGGGAAGGAAGGCCAATACCTCTTTGCATATCACGGAGCGCACCACAGACCCAGACCTGGGCAGTTCCTGGCAAGCCCTGAGAAGTTTTAGAACACACCTTTTTAGCTCTACTTTTCAATAAAATATAATGAAATTGCAACCGTTGGCTGCTGTACCTGAGACATGTAACACCTTAGGAGATTAACTAATCAATGTGAAATATAGGTTAACCTGTAACTACTGACTTCGGATTTAAGGAAGGGGCGACAATAAGCTTCTGAGAACAGAGGTTCCCTTCCCACATAGTTTATCTGCAGCTCACTCTCTCCCTATCTTCAGGCAAAATCCATCCCCCGGCGGAGGGCTAGCACAAGGTCTATTGCACTATTTAAGTCCTATTCTGAGGGCTAAGACCTGGTCTGCACTGCAGAGTTTTGCCAACATAGCTATGGCAACTATGAGTGTAGGGGGAAAAAATCCCACCCCCTCACTGACAAAGCTATGCTGACAAAAGCTTCAGTGTAGATACAGCTATGCTGACAGAAGAGCACGTCTATCGATTTGCCTAACAGTCAGGGAGGTAGTGTAGCTATGCAAGCACAACTCCATCGGTTGGTTTACCCTGTATCTCTGCTAGGGGGCTCTGCCAAGCCTAACCATCCTGGGCCACAGCTCTATACTGTAGACCTGGCCTTGGATAGGGCATGCATGTGAGTGGGCCCTCTGCACTCTTTAAGACAACATTCACTGAACAAGGACAGCCGGCTCCAAGAACTAGTCTCCTGACATCAAACGCAATCTCACGCTTCAGGGTTTAAGCTGCATCACTGCAGGGGCTAGGAAGGAATTCACCCTCCATAGTACTGCACCGTTAGCAAGGAGCATTAGTTTGGGAGGGTGGAAAAGGAGCTGCTCTTCGGCATCAGCATATTGGCCATTGCCAAAGGCAGGACGTCAGCTATGGAAGCCTTCTTTGTTCTCTGCTATAAGGCACACAGAGATGGTGGTTACTATTAGTTTAGGGAACACTTAGCTTGCACCACTGCTCGTCTGCCCAATCCTGCCAAGTGCTGGGCGCCCTTCCAACTCCCAGTGGCTTCAGTGTGAACTCAGCTCCTTGCATCAGTGAGTTCCCATGAGAACCATCAACACTCCTTCCCAAGGGACCATTTTGAGAGGGCATTAGGAAAATGCTAGCGAGGCTTTCCTTTTGTTAACACGCTTTCCTCGGACACCCACTTCACATGGCATATCAGGGCAATTTCCCTTTATCTCAGAGCCGCTAGGAATATCATGGGACGTAGAATTTTAGATCAACACCCCAGATGTGAGGAAAATAAAATGGGTGTGATTTTACAGCGCACAAATTGATGCTGAAGTATATTATGCACTCCATTGTGAGATGGGGGAGGAGAGGGGAACACACTTTTCCAGCAGACTTTCTCTCCCTCTGATCAAAGACCAGTGGTTCTCAACAAGAAGTATGCATACCCCTGGGGTACATAGAGACCTTCCACGGGGTCTATCAGCTCATCTAGATATTTGCCTAGTTTTACAACAGGCTACATGAAAGGCACTAGCCAAGTCAGCACAAACTAAAATTTCATACAGGCAATGATTTGTTTATACTGCTCTAGATACTATATGGAGATCCTCGTTAGTATAGTGGTAAGTATCCCCACCTGTCACGCGGGAGACCAGGGTTTGATTCCCCGACAGGGAGGCAACAGTTTATGTAGATACTATATCAGTGATTCTCAACCTGGGGGGCGCGATTTATTTTATAATTATCTGGTAAAAATGAGAAAGGAAGCAATTTTTCAGTAATAGTGTGCTGTGACACTTTTGTATTTTTATGTCTGATTTTGTAAGCAAGTAGTTTTTAACTGAGGTGAAACTTGGGGTTCGCAAGACAAATCAGCCTTCTGAAAGGGGTACCGTAGTCTGGAAAGGTTGAGAACCACTGCTCTGGACCACTGTGTGGCAAAGCTTACTGTCCTGAAAACATCTGTGTTGCTCCACTCAAGTACTTACATCCTGGGTAGATATGAGATAATGGACCTGAAAGCACGATAAAAATGTTCAGGGTTTTATTTTGTTACTGAATATGAAACTTTGCCAAACTTCTCCATAAAACATAAACAATACTTAGTATTTGTCGCCCCAACCATGGTTCCCCCACTTCGCAAAGTCTAAGGGCTTGTCTTCGCGTATAGCGTTGCATCGGTGCAGCAGTCTTTAGTGAAGACGCTACTACGCTGACAGAAGAGCTTCTCCCATCGGTGTAATTAATCCATCTCCACAAGAGGTGGTAGCTACATTGGGGACATAGCAGTGTCTACACCAGGGGTTAAGTTAGTATTTTTAGTGGATTTTTCACACCCCGGAGCAACGCAGTAATATTGATATAGGTCTGTAGAGTAGACTTGGCCTTAGTCCCCCATGGTCAAGAGCACCAAGGAAGCTAAAACGAAGAAAACATTAGACTTAAGTGGAGAAAATACTGGACTTTGTTTTTGCCTCTTGCCCAAGTCTGATATTTTCTCCATTTCCTTTCACTGGTCCACTGATTCTTCTCTTGAGCTTATGATGCTGAAAGAAGCAACATGGAATTCCAGTAGCTCTTCATAATCTATTGACAGGTGGAACCACAGGACGGGAACAAAAATTATTACTTTTATATAGGTTTTATGGAATTATTGACAAGTCTTAAAAAGTTAAGATGAAAACATAGATATCCATTATTTAAAAGTCTCGTAATTTCCATTAACAGCTTGCTTTTTGCAATAAACCAGCTTTGATTTTTCCCATTCTTTTAGCTCCAGACCCCTCCAACAACTAGTTATGAGATTAATTTGTGCTGTTTAAAAGCTGGGATTCCCAGCTCTTTTCCAACAGCATAAAGTATTGGTATCTAGCTCTATCAGTTTTTGAAATATCATCCATTTTTAAACTATATATATCAGGTTCACACTGAAGTGGGGGGGTGGGGGGTTTAAGGGAAAGCAGGATGTTAATTGGAACAGTGAGATATTGCAACCTATCAGGGCTATAAAACAATGCTGAAAGGCACAGCTATCCAAGGGCAGAGAGAGCATTGGATTCTAGTCCTTGTGAATTAAGAGAGATCACGTCTTGAAGCCCTCATCGGTCCCTCACACTAGCTGTACTTTTCTAGCACTGAATCAAGATTTAACATAAGAAGTCCCAGGCACTGGAACTGTTTAATTTCTGACCCCTGAATACTACCGTCACCATCTTACTTTGACTATTCCTTGCCCTTCTGGGAATTACGCATTCTTGTGGAACTGTCAATGAAAAAAGAAAAACAAAAAAACAAAACACATAAGACCCTTAACTG
Source organism: Malaclemys terrapin pileata (assembly GCF_027887155.1). Taxonomy (NCBI): domain Eukaryota; kingdom Metazoa; phylum Chordata; order Testudines; family Emydidae; genus Malaclemys; species Malaclemys terrapin. The sequence goes on along the minus strand of NC_071522.1, from coordinate 7,657,927 downwards.
CAAGTGTGCAATCTATATGGAGACACAGCACAGAAACTTGCACCCTGCACTCCTTTTCTATGTAAATAATGCAGGGTTCCTGCGGGAACTTGCCAGGGATTGGAATTTTTAATTAATGGGTCTCTTTAATGTGCAAATCAGGAGCAGACTGCAAGTTCTGACTTGCATTGATTATGAAAAACATTAATTGAACGTGCAAGACCCTAAACACAGGCAGCATCTCATGTCCTGGCCTAGACTAGAAGATATGGTGCAAGAGAATACAAATCTATCTTTTGGAAACAGACCACTCCAGGCAACAGTACCTTAGAAATTTTAGCTGTGGGAGTTTCTATGTAGAGCGCATTAAACATTAAGCATTTGCACTATATTCACAGAGCAACCACCGTAATTGTGGTAGCATTAAAAGACCACTAAGATGTTCTCCATGGAAGTGAAGCAGGAATAAACATGAGCTCCATTACCATCTTGTCCGCAATTTATATGTAAAAAAGAAGGGACAAAACCTGGAGCATAATTAAGGATTTTTTTAAAAATGAAATAAAAAGTAAGACAGTGCAAACAAAGCAAGGCTGTCTCTTTAAACAGAAATTCATCCTATATAAATTATGGCCATAAACTTTTCCTGCAGTGCAGCCTAATTAATTCTTGTTCTATACACAAAGGGAAATGCTGGGTGACAAATGGGTGTGAAGCTTGAAAGCTGCCAGGTCTGCAAAACATTTTCTACTTCAATTTATAAGCAATTTTGCAGTAAATCATCCACCAGAACCTGAGATCTCAGGCATCTGAGAATGTCCAAGCCCCGTTAGATTGCTTACCAAAAAAAAAAAGGTGTTTAAAAACCTCTTCACTTTCAGTCCTAATTTGAAAGCGGCACATAACGCTGTTATTTTTGCCTTGGATTTGGCTTGAACACCACAAATCTTACAGTTGAAACTTTACCATAGGCGCTTTAATACTATTACCCCAAATCCCTAATAAAATTGTACCATCACATTCAGCCATAATGGAGAGAAAGTTGTCTCGAGAGGGACATGTCATACTGGCGAATGTAGAAAGATAATTTATCCATCCAAAATGTTCATTCTTTCTCTGGGCAGAAAGGAGGCATGGAATACTACAAGCAATGGATACACTCAGGAAAAGCTATCACATAAAAGATTAATTAAAATATTAAGGGACAGATTTTTCTACAGGCACCAAAAAACCAAAGTTAGACACTCAACGCCCGTTCACTTTCAATGGCTCGTTGTGCCGTTGGGGGAAGAAAGCTCCGCCAAGTGTCCAATTGGGTAGGATATTAAATTAAGTTTGATATTGTTGTACCCAATCGCTTCAAGCTACTTGAAGCACCAAACCATTTATTTTTCCTTTTACAGAAAAGGCCACACATATCTGACTTTAAAAAAAAACAATGTAACAATGGATTTGTTTCACTAATTTGGAGAGAAGCATGTGTGTGGCTCCTCCATCCCCAAACAGAACATAATCCAATCCAAAACAGTGTTGTTTTGTTACCATTTTCTGCATCCAAAATCTTGTCTCTTAAGACTGGCGTGTCCCGCAGGATGACAGAGTGCAATAATGTTAATACTTAGTATTTACAAAGCTCTTTCCCACCTTCAAATGGCCATTAACTACTTTAATTCTCAAAACACCCTTATGTAAGAATCCGTATAGATTCTTCTGGTTGGGAAAACAGGGAGAGGTTAAGTGACCTACCCAAGGCTATATCATGAATTAGTGGCAGAGCGGGGGTGAGAATTCAGAACTCCCCAGCCTAATACCCAGCCCACTAGACCAATTTAAAAAGAGACTAAAAGGCTTATTCACATAGAAGCCATTTTTGCTTCTATTCCAACATTAAACCCCTTGATTAGCTCGTAATTGGGACTTTTATTAGACCCTGATTTATACTAAAATAAGCTGGCCGTCAAAAATGAAATTAAGCCCATTCTGCATCAACTCAAGAGGCAGTTTTTTATAATTACAGTGGGCAATGCCTTTTGAATTTCACCAGGTGTTGTCTACCGGCTTGAAAGGTCACATCCAAATTACCACAAGCACAAAAGCTCCATAAGCAAGAATGTAATACAGTTCAGAGGTTGCCCACACGATGAAGCTCTGGTTTTATTGACGAGTCGCGAATCAGATGTACAGAATGAGAGCTCTGATTCAGTCTCACAATGCCCAACACAGCAAAATGATGGGGAGATGGCTCTTCACTGTTTAACACAACAGATCTTCACATCTTTTTGTGAAATCCTTCAGGATTCAAAGACTCACCCAATCATTAAAGCAGAAGCCACAATTCTTACTGGAGAACCTTATAGCAACAACCACAAGTCAAAAGCCATCTTGCAAACAAAAAAATATATATATGTTGCGTATGGATATTACAGCTAACGTGGGCTTAGATGGCCTGATAACTCTGCAAAGCCATTGGCTTTCACTCTCCAGAGCTTCAAAAGCCAAACCCTTCTAGCGAACAAGAATTTGAAGCACAAGAACACTGACATTTTAGAAGTATGACACATTGGACCAACCTCACAAAAGACATAATAATTAAGTAACTTCTCAAACCATGCTAGTCCACAGGGATTATCCTGTAGTACACCTCTACCCCGATATAACGCAACCCGATATAACACGAATGTGGATATAACGCAGTAAACCAGCGCTCCAGGAGGGCGGGGCTGCGCACTTCAGTGGATCAAAGCAAGTTCAATATAACACGGTTTCGCCTATAACGCGGTAAGATTTTTTGGCTCCCGAAGACAGCGTAATATCGGGGTAGAGGTGTAGTTCGAGATGAAAAAGACCACTGCACCACAGGTTCCATCCCCATAAAAGGGCAGGATATAGGCTGATGACAAGGGACATATCAGATATTAAACTGACATTACAAGAGCGATCGCTGCATACAGCCTGTGTGTCAGTGAGCTACATGTGTCAACTGCTTAGAAAACAACCAAGATGAAAAGCCACCAATATTATTTAGTACCAACTTTGCCGCTGTGGCCAGTTCGAAGTTGTAGGCCACATACAAAGCGAGTTGACCCCATGTTCTACACTTCCTAAATCAAAACTTGGCAAAAGCACCTTTGCACAGTCGTGACAACATCAGCAAGACACAGGCCGACACTGTGCACCTCATTTAAAAAAATGGAATGTTTGCATTGTAAAATATCCTACGTTAGTTGCAAATTACATTAAGAAAAATGAATTTTAAACTTTCTCCTTTAAAAGAACAATATTAGAAAACACTAAACAAGAGATGATTTAAGGAGAAAGTTCTTGAACTCAATATTGTTAAAAATCAATTACATGGCACCATAAATTCATACAGTGCTTTACTAACATAGATCAAGTCCCCTGCCCTGAAGAGATTAACGGATAAACATGACATGACCTTGGCCGCAGATGCTTTAACAAGCAAAAATACCAAATTCTGGATCCTTTGACAATGCACCAGGTTTTACCTATTTGATAGACTCATAGACCTAGATCCACAAGATTATCTAGCCCACCACCTTAGAATCAGTGCAGAATTGTTCCCCACAATACATTCTCAGGCTATCTTTCAGAGGCCCATGTGACGGAGTTTCTAGTACTTCCCATAAAAGATTATTCCACAATCTAATAAAGCTAGGAACTGCCGGACTGGATCAGATCTGTGGTCCATCTATTTCAGTCCTGTCCCCAACAGCAGCCAGCAGTAGGTGCTTCAGAGGAAGGTGCACAAAACCCCGCAGTAGCCAGATCGGGGTCTCATTCTAGTAGTTAGAGATTGTCTTTAGCCATGAGGCATAAGATTTTCTATCACTTCCACAATTTGTTAGTATTACCTCCTCCACCATATTGGTGCCCAATCCCTCTTTGAATCTTATTAATTTTTTTGCCCCAACAGTGCCCTTGTTACAAAGCATTTCTTGAGATTCAATCTACATTTTCCCTTTGCTAATATCATCCGGTTAGTCCCAGCTATATTCCCTGGCAGCACCCAAGTCCTCTCTTTTCTTGGTGTTTTCACACATTAAATACGGCACAAAAGTGAATGCAAGACATCAGGAATGTAAATCTATAGCACCACAACCCCTCCTAGCCAGATTATGAAAAAGGGGGGAGAGAGGAGGGAGAAATCACAAAGCAGTTATTAAACAGTGGATTTTCTTTTAACATTCCCAGACAACGAAAAAATTAACATCTCCCCTATACTATAGTTATACTATATTATATTCCATGTGCTTGGATGTATTTTGCTTATGGGAAATATCAAAATGTCAACCTTTGTTTCTGTTAAAGGTCTTTAATGATATTGCATTTTAGACCTGTAATGAAACATGGTGCTTGCTGCAGTTTGTAATGCATCTCATTAAATACATTAATAACATGCATTTCACTAAAAGGTCAGCTTAGTATTATTGGGAGTTTGCCTCCCCCCCCCCCCCCCCTTTAATCACTTCATTTAAAGCAGCAGAGCTAACTTGGAAATATAAAGTGCCTCACCTGCTACGAGAAGCGATGTGATGAGGAGTTCATGTGTTCAGATCCGGATCAGGTTTAAGATGGGCTATTAGGTTCTGTCAAAGGCTGACTCGGGATCAGGATTTAGGTTAGATTTGATGGTGCCAAAAGCTCATGAACCAGTCTTACAAGGATTCTGCCACTTTAAGCCAAAACCTTACAGGGTTCTGACATCATTACAGCCACATTAAACTGAACATGAAAATAGGCACCTTTCAAGATTAGACTGGACAAAGGACCAATACCAAAGGGCTGGCTCGGATCTGCAGAACTGGAGATATAAAGGTACTGCTTGATCATGGGGTGTTTTCTTTGATGAACTGTAAGGGTCAAGACGCTGGAAAACATCCAGAATCAGGGTGATGGGAAGAAAAAATTTTGAGCTAAAGAAACAACCTTCTCAGTGAGTTTTTGAATGACTTGGTGCACACATCTTCCCCATTTAAAGTTGCAGAAGAATATCCTACTGCGTATGCAGTTCATTATTTTTGCAAACATTTTTGATCACTAGGACATAAAAATACTCCTGCAGAAACCCACTTTCCTCTCTTGTATTAAACAGTTGAACAGGTTTGATGATCTTTGATTTCATTTCCTATTAGGTAACAACAGCCTGATCCAAAGCCCACGGAAGTCAATGGAAACGAGTTCTGAGTGCATAGTGTTTACCAGGTGCATTTTGCGCATTATATTTGCCATCTCTTAGAGAACCCACTGTAGGCCTTACCTGACCGATATCATTAATAGTATTACTGTTGTGTTGTTGTGGGGTTTTTTTGTTTGTTAAATAGATTAATCAGTCTCCTAACTGAATGGATACTTACTGTCCAGTTGGACAGCAGGCAGGGACGGATCACATAGAACGCAGCAGACTGGCAATACTCTGAACCGATAACCAATCCCTTCTAATGTTCAACCAAAAAGAAAAAGAAATTCATTCAGCCTGAAGGACCACCTTGAACTCTGGTGGGAATGCCCCTGAAGTCAGTGTGGTCACCAGCTCAGCTGAGGCATCGCGGTGCTAAGATAAGACAAGTAGCCACCACCAGAGCCGAACGTGGCCCAATACGTATGGATGAGGGCACAGATTTACTTAGACTGGGAGCTCTTTGGGGCAGGGACTGCCTTTGTTCTGTGCTTGTGCAGCACCAAGCACAATGGGGTCCTGGTCCATAAGCAAGGCTCCTAGGGGCTTACCACCATACAAATAGAGAATAATAAAATATACGATTTACACGCCAGGTGTCTGCATCTCCAAGGTCCTGCCCCTTGCACATCAGTGCCTTGCCATTCAGCCAAAGTACACTTGGATGGGACCGTCACTGGAGCCTATCAAACCTGATCCCTAATTAACCGCAAGGGTTGCTATCACAAGGCACAAATCCCTGTCTCCGAGGCTGAAGACATTGGCTCCATGGCCACTCAGCCCACAACTGAGTACAGAACCTGGGTCTCCCTGCCAGCAGAGTCTGTATCTCTGACACCAAAGCAGGCAGACTTAAAACTACTTACTGTTCTTGAGTGCACTGGCAAACTCTCGCCCACCTTCCTTTTTAAACGCCGGGAATGTATCTGGCTGTGGAAGCTGGTTGGCCGTTAGGAGCGCTTTCTGCAGTTTGATTCTCCCTTCTAATAGCTGGTCCCACAGTGCTTTAAAACACAGAGGAAACAAAACATGGATTACATATTGCAAAGCATTTATTCACCCACTTTCCCGTGACCCTGCCTCCCAAAGACTCTGAATCAGAAAGCATCAGCCACTTCTCTTTGCTCTCCTTCCCCAGCAGCACTTTCCTATTGCAACGACACTTTGCAAATGGAGACTCATTATTTAATGGGACAACTAGATAGTAGTTGCCTAAAAGCTTCTCAAGGCTTCTGTTAAAATTCACCAGAGAAATTCAAATTGTAGACCTGCCAAAGCCAAGGTGCACACAGCTCCATCATCTGACATGACAAATGCTGAACGGCAAGGAATGGCACGCAGCACCAACGCAGCTCCCACACAGTATATCATGCCCTGCAGCGCAAAATCTGGACTGCAGGGAAGACGGGACCAGTGATGGGGGCAGGGGATTAACTACAGAATCCCCACAAGGTGGGAGCAGACAATCAGCATGTCATGGTTAACACCTGCACTGATGGGTTGTCATCACCAACCTAGAAGCTTCTGGGTTAGCAGAGACAACCAGTCATACAGGCTAATGAAGGACCACCGAGAGAAAATATTTAATCATCACGTACATCAACTTTAGAAAAAACTCATTATAAAGGAAGTGAGAAGAATGTTTAGTTTCCATTGTAATCCATCATTATATCTCCATTAAACCCAAAATCTTTCACTCTGGAGGATGGAGCTCACAAGGGTATAGAAAACGGGCACCTCCTCTCCAGCCAACACACTGGGATGGATTACTAAAGCCGTGGTTCTCAGGGGCCACAAGCAGGTTTCAGGGGTTCGCCAAGCAGGGCCAGCATTAGATTTGCGGGGGCCCAGGGCAGAAAGCCAAAGCCTGGGGCTGAAGCCTGAGCAACTTAGTTTCGCGGGGCCCCCTGTGGTGTGGGGCCCCAGGCAATTGCCCGGCTTGCTACCCCCTAACACTGGCCCTGGCTTATATATGCAGAAAAACAGCTTTTGTGGCACAGACGGGTCATGGACTTTTTATAGCGTGTTGGGGGGGCCTCAGAAAGAAAAAGGTTGAGAACCCCTGTACTAAAGCACACCAACACACAGACTAGTGTCTGAGTCCCCGAGCAGCACATACAGTGCAATAAGTCCTTGTTTACAATGGTACCATAACAATGCTCAACAGTGGTTCAGCTAAACCGACTGCTGACAAAGTATTAGTTTAATTCGGCAGCACAGTCGAGGCCACAGTCTATGGAGCACAGCTGGTAGAACACTTGCTGTAAACTCCTAAAACTACTCCAGTGTGTGCTGCAACATGCAAATGGGTTAAAAGAGTTCTTAGCACAGTTCATTTCTCTAGCATGGCATAAGGCTCATCAAAATACAAAGCAAATTCCATGTACAAACCTATTTGGTTTTTCACAGCTTTTCCTTTTTCTACTTCTTCAGACACTTTTTCTTTAGAGAAGGTCACCACCCCCCCGTCATCCTCGCTCTCTTTGGCATCTCCCACGTCCTCCTCACTTGCATCCCCAGATTCTTCTTCATTGCTCCCTTCTTCTTCATCCTCCTCTTCCTCATCCTCCTCTTCACTGCTCCCCACATCATCCATCCCTTCCGTAAATTTCTCAAAGTCACGGATGTTCTGGAAACTGAACTTTGGTGTTTGGAGCTGGGCAGATGTTTCTCTCCCCTCCTCTTGGTCACTTTCACCCTCCTGGTCATCCTGAGAGCTGCTGTGCTCATCGTCCTGATCAGCTGTAGCATCTAGAATGTCCTCATCCAATTCTTCCTCCAGATCTCCACTGTCTAGGTCTCTCTCAGATGATGTTTCTTCATCTGATAATTAGAAAAGGAGATATTTAAACAAAGTTATTTCATCACAAACTATGGCTGCAACTCTGCAATATCCATTATCAGTAGGGCTGCGAATCTTTCACGGAGGTCACGGAAGTCATGGATTCCATGACTTTCCAGGACCTCTGTGACCTCCGCAGCTGCAGCGGCCGGTGTGGCTGACCCCAGGACCGCCCAATCAGCTGGGGCGGTCCTGGGTCCAGCCGCACCGGCCGCTGCTCCAGCGGCCCAGGCTACTGGTCCCGGGCAACTGGTCCCAGGCAATGAGGTCCGGGAGCAGCAGTGGTGCCACAGGCCAACCCTGCCCAGAGGAGCATCAGCAGTGGTGGGGCCCCGGCCCGGAGCAGCAGCGGGGGTGGCGGGGCCATGGGCCACCTCCCACCTGGAGCAGCAGCGGCGGGGCCCCAGGCTGCCTCCCCCCGCCCCCCAGGAGCAGCAGTAGGGCCCCAGGCCACCCCCCACCCCCAGGAACAGCAGCGTCCGCTGGATCACATACCCCATCCCAGCAGGCAAGATTTAGTTAGGGGTATTTTTAGTAAAAGTCATGGACAGGTCACTGGCTGTGACTTTTTGGTTATTGCCCGTGACCTGTCCATGACTTTTACTAAAAACACCCGTGACTGAATCGTACCCTTAATTATCAGCATCCAATTGGTGGCCTGGCCTGGTTTAGCTCTCTAGTCCACTAGGAATAATTCTAGGCACAATTTTGCTCCTTCCTTAGGCTTATGAGGATACGTCTGCAAACTGAACCTTAGTTCACACTTTTCTGCAGTAACAGTCACTCCAACAACGATTATCACATCCATTGATTAGCTGACAGCCTTTCCCATTTAATAATGAAGCAATGTTAAGCAAACAAGGTGCTCATGCTTTGGTACACGTCTTTATAATGAGAAATTGTACATAAGCACTAAGCAGCTACAATTCCCAAGAGCTGACAATTTAAAGATGGCAGATAGTTCTCCCATTCCACATGGAGTTCACGTCACTTTCCTTGCCAGGTAATTTAACCTGGCTGAACTTTTTGTACCTGAGATTTAGTCACTCCCCTTCCTTCATCCGCAGGGAGCAGTTATAGTCCTGGAGACTTCACTTTCCCAGGAGCTAATGAATAAGGCTACGATTCAGCACAGCACTTAAGAAGCCAAGCTTAACTTTAAGCACATGAAGTCAATGAGACTTAAAAACCGCTGAGCTGGGAGTCCTGTCATGGTGCAGAGCTCAGTGTATGAGCATTCCACTTACTGCCTGTAGTTGTGGCAATTTAGGGTCGCCTGGGGGGTGCGCAGGGGACGGACGGAAAGGCGGGGAAGGAAACTAAATTTCTCACCAAATGCTGCTCCAGGCAGAGACTCTCCCCATCGTTCTTCCTGCAAGGTCTGGCGAGATACAGCTCTCCCGCTGTACCTCTTATCAGCTTCTAAGAGGGAGGCGGAGGCTCGTTTCCGTATATTGCCGACGGCAAGGATGTCATCTTCGGTTCCGCCCTCATCAAACTTGTCGATCACCCTGGCAGCAGTGGCTGTGAAGAGGAGAGGGAGTTTAATAGTGCAGGGTTTCAAACTAAGAGCGGAACTCAGGCTTGCTAGACAGGAGAGAGATTCGATCTAGGACTGCCAGAAAGTAAATATCTATATCCTCCTTGGATTCAGGGGACTAGAACTAGGGACCTTGCATTCCATGTATGCTGGCCTCTAACACATGAGCTAAAGGACAAATCATATTAGGAGCTGTATATAACTGAGCTGTTCAGGGCATCACTTAGGCACACATAGCCCACAAGCTTCATTTTTGGAATCAAAACTCATCAATACCTATCTGGCTCTCGCCACTTCTGGACGGGCTTCTCCTAGGTTCACCAAAAGGGCCATAAACCTCTTGATGGACCAAGGCCAAGCTTTAGGTGCTTCAAAAACAAAAAAACCCTGGTCAGATTCATCCAATTTTGGTAAGAGCATATTAACACAGATCTACTCATATCCTCTGAAGGCCAGCTTCTAAAGGCCAACAAATTACATGCCCTGAACGTAGGTCTGATTCCACCCAACAGGGGAGAGTGGGGCAGTATATTCAGACCTGCTTACAACAGTTTGGGTCATTGTAGTGGGGCAGTTACCCCACTCTGGTGGAAAAAGGCCAGGCTGATTGGGGAAGCAGCCAAAGCTGGGGCCACGCCCCAATCAAGCCACACCTGGCCCTGTTATAAGAGCTCAGGGAGGAGGTGGGTCACTCTATCTCTAGCTGTGGAGAGAGAAGGACCTGGCTGCCTGGGAATTGGGTACCTAGAGCAGAGCAGTCCTGAGGAAGGGCAAGAGGAGCTCCAGCCTGGCAACTCCCCAGGCTGAGGCCTTGATAAAGGCCTATGCGGGTACTGGGGCTGGGGGGTGGTTGAGGCAGCTGGTCCAACCCCCTTGCCAATGATGAGTGGCCAGGACAGACTGCAGTTTAGCAGGGGCTAGAGGACGACTGGCAGTAGCCACTGAGGCACGGTGGATGTAGAGGGTTGGGGGTTTTCCTGGGAGGGGAGACCCAAAGAGTGGGGGTACTGCTGGGGGCAGAACCCTGAGGAAAGGGGCACTGGGGTCTGGGAAGGACATGGGGCCTGAGGCAGGCAAGACCACCGGCCCACAGAGGGTGCTCCGAAGCTGGAAAAGAGCTAATTCCCAGGATGACCAGCAGGAGGCGCTGCACCGGTGAGTCGTCGCTCGCTACAGTCATCAACAAGGAGTAGAAATTGAAGCAGTGTTTATCAGATATGACTCCTTCCCTATTGGCAAGCAGAGAGCGAACGAATCGGGCTCTTCACTTAGACCACTCAACAGCCATCACATGGGAACAACTTTCAGTCACTACCAACCTAGCCTGGACTCATACGAGTGACAGTAGAGAAAGCAGTCCTGATACCCCCTTATAAATCCACTTTCCCCAACACTGTAAGGGAAAGAGGCTTCAAAGCTCAGCTGGGTATGGCTAAACTGCCGCATGCAAGACCTTCTCTTCTCCTTTAGGGACAGCATGCTCCTTCTCTCTCTGCTGAATGAGGACACACTCCGCTTCCCCTACAATGTGGGGAAGGAGCATTGTGGAAACACCAAACACCTTCCACTATAGGAGGAAGAGGGGAAGTCTCAGACTTGGGTTTCTTGCCTGGCAGGGCAGGGCATCATCACTAGGGCACTGTCTATAATCAGTTAAGTAAACAAGTGTTTCTTTTACTTAAAATGCAGCAGCAATAAAGGAGTGTTCCAAAGGCATCTATATTTCAGAAAGGAAATCGCTGAGACTTTTCTATGACTTAAAGCCCCTATTCCCCCTTTCAGCACCATCAAAATCTTGGGAAGAACATGGCTGAAAGTTTTATAAATTGACTAACTCCAAACATGCCTCCAATTATAATCTCTGTTTCTCCCAAGCAATTTAGGTTTGGTTCTATAGGTCAGCGAAGTGCAGCACGTTTAACTAGAGCAAAGTATCCTGTGACTCCAAGAGGCTCTCCATATGTTCATTATCCAACACCAAAATAATTTTATCAAGTGCATTTTGTTACATGAACACTAGCCTATATTCACCTCCTTGCCCATATTAGACAGACCACATGAGGCACCGCATAGAATATGTCTGCTCAGTGCCACTTTGGGGGGTCCCTGAATAATAGAGTCCTCCTGAGAAGTCTGACCACCTGGCTAGAAGATTCAGCAAAGCTGGAGTGGTTTCATTCTGCGCTGGCAAATGAAAAGACAACAACCCGTAACTCGGCTGCCCTCTGGGCTCTTGATAAATTTATAAGACACTTAAATAACTAAATGCTGTAATTGTCTAAATATAGAAAACAACTTTATTACAATGCCTGTTCTCCTTCCCCCTTCTTCAGATACAGGGAAATGGTTTATTCCAGCAAACGTGGATCATTATAACAGGTTCTCTTCTCTTCATTTTCATTCATGCGCAAGACATCCTCTATGCAAAATTATAGGGTTAGGATTGTTCAGCCAATTGAGTGACCTGATTGGCTGAACATCGCTAAGTGCTTTTTTTAATGTGTGTTTGAGAATGTTAATGCCCCATTTATGTAAACTATTTACTTAAGGGGAGAAAAAAACCCAACTCTCAGAGGATAAAATGTCTTATTCTCAAGCAAGCACTGAACTGCAAAATGGTGAAAGGGAAATCAGGAGCTTCCCATAACCTGCTTGGTTGGAAAGTCATTGTTCTACAGAAATCATAAGGAAAGCAAGTTCTGCAAGCTTCTCATTTAGGTCATGTCTATACTACCGCTGAAGTGGGCAAAACTTGTGCCACGCAGGGGTGTGAAAAAAACACCCCCCTGAGCAACATAAGTTTTGACAGCATAAGTAATAGTGTGCACAGAGCTATGTCAACAGGAGAGCTTCTCCTGCCGACACGGCTATCACCGCTTGCTGGGGGTGGCTTAATTATGTTGCCGGGACAACTCCTTCCCGTTGACATAGAGCTGCTACACAGGAGATCTTACAGCGGTACAGCTGTGTCGCTGTAAGGTCTCTAATGTAGACATGGCCATAACATAGAAATTCATGCTAGTGCACAGCGCCTCAGACACCTCAAGACACAGTGCAGGGTAACTTTGCAATTAATGAATTTCACCCACATATTGCTCACAATGGCAACCAGCGCAAAGTATATGCAACACAACAGGTTACATAACTTGCTGGTTGCTATCTTTAAAGCAGGCGTTATGTATTGACTATATAAAGCAAGTCAGACATTTCTGCAAAAACGAGGGCCACCTTATCAAGTGACCACGTGCAGCCATCTGGCTCCTAAGTCACATTTAAGAATCCAGATAAAGATTAACTATTTCTGTTATAGTAGCATTTAGAAGCCCCAACTAAGATGGGGGTTCCCGTTGTGCTAGGTGCTGTACAGAAACATAGCAAGAGTCTCCACCCTGACTGAGCAGCCTGCAGTCTAAACAGACAAGACAGAAGAAGGGTGGGAGGGGAATGAGAGGTAAATGATTTGCTCACGGGTCATACAGTGAGTGGTAGCATATCTCCCAACTCTCAGGCCGTGCTCTATCCACTAAGCCATAAATACACAGCCATCATACTTGCTTGTACTCCTAGTTTCCTTTACAGATGAAGCAGAAATTGCTTGTTGAGTTCATAAGCAACAAAACCTGCAGCTGATCAGCTCTGTCATCACCCTGCACTTACAAGAAGAGGGTAAGATGCCCAGCACCAGGGTGGTAGGTGCTTGAGAGGAGAGACTAGACTGCAGACTCCTCTGTAGGACTCCATGGGTCACAGCCTTGGTTCCCAACCCATGTGCATCTGAGAACTGCTACAAGTCACACACACAAAAAGGCTCAAAGCCAAGAAATTCTTTATCAAGAAAACATAACACGTAAACCATGTCTGGTTAAGGAGATCTTGTCTATCTTATGTTCATACACAGTTGTGTAGAGTCGAGTTAGCTGACGCAATGCTGACTACCATGACTGCCCAGTCAGCGTAAACCAGGGCAAATTCCGCTCAGTATTGTGACAGCTCACTCAACTCTTCATAATCAAGCCTGAACACAATAAAATTGTGTAATGCAGACAAGCCCCGAAGAAGAGTTCACGTCCTTGGTTTGATGATTTTATTTATTTAGTTATTTTGTCCATTGGAGGCACTCTGCACTGGTGTGATGGGATGAATGTGTGAAGTCCAAAGCAGTAAAAAAATGGCAGGTATCAGTCTAAAAACAACAAAGAGGACATTGCCACTACATGTCATGGAGGGAGAAACCAATTTCTAAAAATTTGCAATTAAGCTAGCAAAGGGCTTGATTAAAAAAAAAAATCCACTTGCCAGTGGCCAGGAGAAAACAACGAACAATCACATCTAGTATGATAAATAGCAGCCTGGAAAGCTGGTATGCTCTGACTGCTACTGAACATGGTAGACATTATTGTTACCAGTTATCTTGTCCTCCTTGCTTCCTCCAACCCCTTTTGTTTCTTATATCCACATTACGTGTAACACTGTACATTCTTCCTGGCAGGGACTTTTTTTTAGAATAAGCACAATGGAACCCTGATCCTTGTTGGAGCCCCCTAGACACAAAGCAGATAAACAAGAATAAATAATAATTATAATAACTGCCAGTAATTGCTGTTGAATTTAAGCTTTATTTTAAATAAAAACTACATCTCTATCCCGTCCAGCTCCAAAGGAAACCTTCCAACTGAGAATTAAGTGTGAAGAATCGATTCAGAACCCTTCCTCCCTTGTCTACACTACAAAGAGTTTGCTGGTACGCTATACTGGCAAAAGCGACATCAGCTCCCCAAATGAAATAAGCTAGGCTGGCAAAATGACTTTTCTGCATCTACACCAGGGCTTTTGTTGACTGACACAGCTATTATGTCAGTTAGGGGCATCATTTTTTCAGACTCCTGACAGCTATGCCCGCAAAACTTTTAAGTGTAGAGCAGGTCTAAGCGTGCGGACAGGGCATCTATCGCTACACATGTTTTCACGGTCAGCAAAATGAAATTAACAAGGCCTCTGGTCAGTGTTGCTGCTGATATTCAGAACCCTGTGAGCATTTAATTGCCCTACTTCTTGGTAAAAGTGACAGCAAAAGCAGAGGCTGGGACTATTGACAGGAGGGAACGATTCAAAAATGGAGGCTCGGATAAGAACAGAGGAGAGGACCAACAACATGAAGGCCTGGGATAGGCTGGAAAGACAGGCCCTTTTAGACAGCATATGGAGCCTTTAAAATCATCAGACAGGACTAGCCAAAGGATAACAGATGGAGCCCCCAGGCACAATCTGGACACAGCACTATGGCAAAAATCAAAGTCCCTCCCTTTCCCCAGCAAGTAAGTTGGAGGGCAGTAGATTTTTTTTACTGTTGCCCCAGGCCCTCACTGGTACACATCCTCCCTCATATCTGTAGCAGCCTTTGGCTGACCGGTTTAATCTGTGAGATACTAGGTGTCCAGTACCTTTTTTAAGCTCTGAACCAACACCTCTTTTGGACCCAGTGCAAACAACAGGAGCCCAAGATACAGTCCCAAGGCCCTGCTTAGTAGGGAATAGTGACTATAGCAATCCATTCATCACATGCCAGTACAGCCAATTTGGCCAAATGCGGGACACAGAGAGAGAGAGAGAAACTGAGGGACACATGAAAATTATGGGTCAGGAAGCTTAAAATGTTGGATCATTAATTTCCAAAACAGTAATCTCTAAATTTTGTGATAATGCATTTCTGATATGAATTAAAACGACCAGGGCCGGATCCAGGGTTTTTGCCGCCCCAAGCGGCGCAAAAAAAAAAAAAAAAAGCCGCGATCGCGACCTGCGGCGACAGGTACTTCGCGCCGAGCGGGAGCGAGGGACCGTCCGCCGAATTGCCGCCGAATAGTTGGACCTGCCGCCCCTCGCACCTGCTTGGCAAGCTGGTGCCTGGAGCCGGCCCTGAAAACGACAATACAGTAGTTCACAGCAAACTCATAGGGGAGGGACGGAGGTAAATTTTGAGCAGTAAAGACTGACAGTCCATAATGCTGAGATGCTTCAGAGGCATAACCCAACACAATCGCTAGCATAGCAGGAGCAGTGAGATATAGATCCAGCTCCACCAAAATGAGATGATGATGAACAGCGACTGCCACGCTGCCACCCAGGGCCCCAGTGATTTATATGGGAGACTCCTAAGGACGGGGAGGCCTCACACAGGTGCTGAGCTGTGGATCAAGGTAAACCAGCATCGAAATATATTTACCAAGTGGTTATGAAGGCCACACAAATGCCCACAGTGAAAACCGGGAAAGCGAGCACACGTGGTGGTACAGTAGCACCTCAGAGCGATGAACACCTCGGGAATGGAGGTTGTTCGTAACTCGGAAATGTTCGTAACTCTGAACGTTTGGTTGTCCTTTCAAAAGTTTACAACTGAACACTGACTTAATACAGCTTTGAAACTTTACTATGCAGAAGCAAAATGCTGCTTCTCCCCCTCCCCCCCATTTATTTTTGTAGTTTACATTTAACACAGTACTGTACTGTATTTGCTGCTTTTTGGTCTTTGCTTCTGCCTGATCTTGTCCTTCCAGTTCCAAATGCAGCGTGTGGTTGACCGGTCAGTTTGTAACTCTGAGCTTCTACTGTGGGTGCCAAGGGGGGAGCAGCCCCCGGTCTCTGCCCCAGGGAAGGGAGAGGAGTTGAGGGAAAGAAGGCCCCAATTTTGGAGCTGGGTAAGGAGAGTGGGTATTAGCCCCTGGTCACTGCCATAGGGAGAGAAGGACATAGAAGAGGTATTGAGGAAGGGGGAGCAGACTCCACTCAGTGTTTGGGGAGGAGAAAAGACCTTGGGAGGTGGGGGGTGAAAAGAGAAGCCCCCAGTGTCCTAGGGAGGAATGCACTAGGGGAGATATTGGTGGGGTGCAGCCTCCAGTCATTGCCAAGGGGGAGCACACAGCGCTGGAGGAGACATTGGGGAGCAGCCCCCAGTCGCTGCCCAGGGGAAGCACACAGCGCTGGGGGAGTATCGGGGAGCACACAGGGCTAGCGGAGCTATCAGGAGGCAGCCTCCAGTCACTGCCCGGGGAGCTCACATGGCACTGGGGGGGCATCAGGGGGCAGCCCCCAATCGCTTTCCGGGGGAGCACACGGCGCTGGTGGAACTATGGGGGGGGCAGCCTCGGGGGAGCATACGGCGCTGGGGGAGGCATCGGGGGGCAGCCCCCAGTCGCTGCCCAGGGGGAGCACACGGGGCTGGGGAGGGTATCGGGGGGGAGCACATGGCGCCGTGGGGAGCACACGGGGCTGGGGGGGGTATCATAGAGCTGCCCCCAGTCGCTGCCCAGGGGGAGCACATGGCGCGGGGGGGTACCGGGGGGAGCACATGGTGCCGTGGGGAGCACACGGGGCTGGGGGGGGTATCAGGGGGCTGCCCCCGGTCGCTGCCCAGGGGGAGCACATGGCGCGGGGGGTACCGGGGGGAAGCACATGGCGCGGGGGGGTACCGGGGGGAGCACACGGGGCTGGGGGGGGTATCAAGGGGCTGCCCCCGGTCGCTGCCCAGGGGGAGCACATGGCGCGGGGGGGTACCGGGGGGAAGCACATGGCGCTGGGGGGGTATCAGGGGGCTGCCCCCGGTCGCTGCCCAGGGGGAGCACATGGCGCGGGGGGGTACCGGGGGGAAGCACATGGCGCTGGGGGGGGGGTATCAGGGGGCTGCCCCCGGTCGCTGCCCGGGCATGCGGGGGCTCTGTGCGCCGCCGCCGCCTCCTCTCCATGAGGCGCCCACGTGGGTGCCCGGCCTAGTCCGGCGCCGCCGGTCGCTCTCCCCAGCCCCGCCATGCCCGGGGTCCCCCCGGCGCCCCTCACCTTCCTCCGGGTCGTCCTCCGGGTCGGCCGGCCGCGGCAGGGGGTTGAGCAGCTGCTCCAGCTGCTGAGCTAAGGGCGCCGCCATCTTCCCTGGGCGCCGCGCCGGGGGCTCGGAGCGGGCCGCGCTTCCGGGGGGGGGGGGGGGGCGCTGCCCGGCTCCGCCCGGCGCGGGGGGGGGGGGGAAGGGTCAGCGGGCGGGCGGGGGTTATTGGGGGGGGGGAGGATGGTGGGTTTAAGGAGGTCTGGGGGTGAGCACTAGGGGGTATCAGGGGAGGTGAAGGGGTGGGTATGGGGGGTGGATATACGGGGGTATCAGTAGGAGGGGGGTGGTTATAAATTAAATTAAATAAATAAATTAATGGAGATATCCCATCTCCTAGAACTGGAAGGGACCTTGAAAGGTCATCGAGTCCAGCCCCCTGCCTTCACTAGCAGGACCAAGTACTGATTTTTTCCCAGATCCCTAAGTGGCCCCCTCAAGGATTGAACTCACAACCCTGGGTTTAGCAGGCCAATGCTCAAACCACTGAGCCATCCATCCCTCTCTCCCCCCAGGGGGGTTGAAGAGGGTGTGGGTATAAGGAGTGACAGAGGGGGTGTGACTATAAGGTGGGTATAAGGGGTCTGGGTTTATAGGGGTAACGGGAGAGGTGTGGTTATAGGGGGATTGAAGATGGTGGGAATATAAGGGGGTATCAGTATAGGGAGAGGGGAGGGGGTGTGGGTAGAAGGGGGATGGAGGGGCTGGATAGAAAGGGTATTGGTATGAGGGGAGGGTGTGTGTGGTTATAGGGGTGTTGAAGAGGGTGTGGGTATCACATGAGGTGAAGGGGCTGTGGGTATAAGGGACGTGGAGGGGGGCGGGTATCTGCTGAGGTGAACGGGTTGGTGTAAGGGAGATAGAGGGGTGTGGGTATCAGGAGGGGAGGGGATGTGGGCACTAGCTGAGATGAAGGGGATGTGGGTGTAAGGGGGTATCACTATAGGGAGAGGTGAGCAGGAGGTGTTGATGTAAGGGGGATGGAGGAGTGAGGGCCAGAGGTATAAGGGGAGGTGAAGGGGAAAAGAGGTGTAAGGGGAGGGTAAGAGGGTGTGGTGGGGAGGTTATGTGTGGGTATATAAGGGTAGGTGAAAAGGGGTTGTAGGTATAAGGAGAGGCTGAGTGGATGGGACTTTTGTATGGATAAGTGGGGTGAGGCAGGGCCTGGTATGTGAGGGTGTGTTGGGGTGAGGGTAACTAACGTGAAGTATAATGGGGGAATCAGTGTGAGCATTAACACAGGGGAGAAGGATGTGTGGGTGGAGGTGAAAGAATGTATGATTGTCTAAGCATGTATGTAAACCTATGTAAATAGAATGTTTTTCTGGTGTTTATACATAATAAAACCTCTCTTATGCAACTCTTCTCCCTCCCCCCCCCCCCCCCCCAGGACACACACATTATCCTTATTTAGGTTATGTATCCATCACATACATCACTTTTATGAAAAACAAAATCTGTTATCTAACCAGATTCCATGGTACCTCTTCCATTCAGGTAAATAGGGTTCTACCTTTTGTGTGTGCACATGCTTGCACAAACGGTGTTCCTGGGCAATAGGCCAGATTCTCATCTTGGGTAAATTCTCAGAGCTCCATTGACTTCAATTTACATTAGCTGAGAATTTGGCCCAATGTAATTAACACTTTGATGAAGTGGAGAAGGAACTTGAAGCAGCCATTCTTATAAAACCAATTATTTAAAAAAAAAATTGTCGTGCTTTTTCCATTTGGAAGTTGAACTTGAGGTCAGTTCCTGTTAATTCAATAATAGTTATAGCCTAGGCTCATATTGCACTCAGTCCTACAACCCTTATTCACACAACAGGCCCATGGAGTGAATTCATCTAAGAGTTGCAGTATAAGGCCCCATGTTTGATATAAACACCTTGGCCTTTGACCTCTGAGTTCATGTACCACAGAATATGGTTACTATATAATAAGCAGGAACCACTGTCAACTTATTATTATACGTGAACAGCATAAGCAAACAAAACTGGGGAAGTTGTGAGCAAATTCTAGCTTTGACTCAGACTTGCTGTGTAACCTGGAGCAAGTCACTTAACCTGCCTCTCTCTCTCTCTCATTTCCTCCATCAATAAAATGGGAATCATGAACCATACATAGCCCCCAGAGTGGTTGTGAGAATTAATTAATATTGGAAGTGCTTTGATGCTGAGAAGCATTCTATAATAACCTAGCTCTACAAAGAGCTAAGTATTATGATTATGTAAGTGCTAAATATTACTATAAACATTTTAAATGCTTAAGAAAATCAACACCGCACTTTCATTTTATTTTTGTAAAAAATAAAAAAGCTGCTTAATAGATGGGATCATGTAAATTATTTTCTCACTATTTGTATTACATATTCAAGGGTCATCTTTTGGGTGGTTTTTTTTTTTTAAATATACATTTCCTATCTTGCACTGGGGTGTGCACAGGCAGACCCTTACAAAACCTCAAACCAAAATTCCCGATCAGGATCTAAACTTCATGTCTATAATGATTTGCCTTAGAACCCCAACTATGAAACATTTAGAGGGCTGAAATCTGAGTGACCCTAAATTTCAGTTTATTCACATTCAGTATTTGGATTCTGTCCCTTACAATGGTAGGTTCAAGTTACAAACACCAATCCAAAGCAGATCCACTTCTAGCTAAGAGACAAATTCAGCGTGATTATCTCTCATCCCCTCCTTCTTCCAGTCAACAAAAACTCTCCCCACAGCTTATCTGCTTTTAAATGCTATAAAATTAATCCAGACGTGATATCTAATTAGAATGCAGAAACGTCTTTGCCAGGCAACAACGAAGGTGTCATGCGTTTGTTGCTTTACTCCATGATCCAGTATTATTCCCCCTGAAGCAAAAGAGTTCAGTGCAGGCAGTTGTCCTACAGAGGGCAGAGGAATATCATTAATTACCATTTCCTTCAGCAGTCTAGGCAGTTTATTGCTCAGCTAAGAACTTCCAGTGAGGACTTTGGAGAACCCTGTAAAACACCATTATGAGGAAAGACTAAAAATCCCCAATCCTACGTTACTGGGACGAGCTCTCAAAATGGTTCCCAGAAAGTCCCCCTGTAAAGTATTGTGTTATATTATACACAAAGAGCAGCATATAAAATTAAAATTGTATAATATTTGTATTACATATATGACCTTTCATTCTAATGCCTATGTTTAGTATATATCAAACCCCTGGATTTTACACAATGTAGGGTTTAAATGCTTTTTTCAGCTTTGCTGGGGGGGGGGGGGGATAGAAAACAATAAAGGATGTAAATTTTGTTTTGTAAATTACATTTTGAGGCTATGAAAAGGTGGCTATAAAATGCTACATTGTATATTTCTTGTATTTGCTTTTGCTGCAACACACAATTAAGGTTCCTTACCTTATTTTTCTTAAAACATGATATTATAAAACTGTGGACACAGACAGTATCCCCCGTGGCTGCTTGTTCTGGATTTTTTTTATTATTATTATTATTAGGTTTAACGGGCATTTTGGTTCTAGAATACAAGCCCATATTAAGTAAGGGAGGAGCATGCATTTATTTAATATAAAGAAATAACATATGTATAGAATCTATCAAAAATTAAATAGCAGAAATAGGTACTTGTATATACTCAGCCATCCAAGGGTCTACTGCCAATATACCATACAGAATTGCATTTCCAAACCCCCAAATTGTACCAATGGCAGGATGGGTGTTCGCTGCCCTAACCTCACAAATACAAAATATTCCTATCTGAAAAGGGGGGGGGGGGGGCAGCTTTTAGTGATGGTTACACAAAATGCTCCCAATCTATCATTTTATTCATGGTGAACATACCATGAGCCAAATTCTGTTTGATTTACTCTAGTCCTATTGGGTGAAATCCTGTCCCCACTGAAGTCAATGGGATTTTTGTCCTTGACTTCAATGGGGCAGGATCTCACCTATTGAGAGGAATAGGCCTATTGTTCTGCATAAAGTCCCTGATCCAGCAAGGCATTTAAGATCATGTATAACTTCACACACATGAGTAATCCTATTGAAGCCAACAGGCCTAATTCTCTGATGCCCTGCACCTTGTGCAACCATTGACACTAGAGCAAAGTGGGTGTAGAACGTTACAAAAATCAGAGTGGTAGCTTTGCCCTCACTTTGCATTGATATAAATGGCAGGACAATGGAGAATCAGACCCACTGGGACTAGTCACATCCTTAAAGTTATTCACATGTTTGAGAGCTGTGTTGGATTGGGGCCAACGTGTGCAGCGGCTAGTCATTTAGAATCTTTGTTAAAGGTACCCCCTCAAGATAAACCAAAACCAAACAAAAAATCTCTACTATTAAAACATCATAGATTGTTAAAATATTTTAGAAATCCAATTTCCTTCTTCCAATTTATTCTGTTTGTTTCCTTTTTTGCATTTCACTCAGCTTGGATAATTAAAACAGACATAGACAGACTAGTCTGTTTCAGTTTCTGGATCACATGCCCTAAAGCCATGCTACTGCTGCTGCCGTTTAGATTCATAATCATGCAAAACAATGTTTGTATAATAAATAAATCATAATAATAAAAATATTTTTTCATTTAATTTTTAACACAACCCTGAAAGCATTTATATTCATACTAGGTATTGTAAAGCCTTATTTCTGTTCACAAACTGGAAACAGGAATCCCAAAACTAGTTAACATAGTTCCTTTAATATTTCCCCTTTAATGTTACTGAAGATCTAGATGCTTATTTGCTAAAATAAAAATATTGATCTAAATGTGTAACAGATGTACAAGTTTGCTGTGGGAAGAATGTACTATAAAAATATCATCTCATTTCTCTCATTCATATTTTCCCTTGTTCCTATGATATACATATGTGGCTTTTTGGCATTTGGAAGACTCTCAGATTACATGTCAGCCTTGGCAAATCTATGAAAGAGCATAGCACACTTTGGGTACTGTATAAATACATGCAATTAATAATAATACATTGCTTTTATTTTTAAGTGTTTCTTTTTATAAATATAAAAACAAGGAAATGCATATAGAAATATAAAACAATCCAAGCATGTATACTAAACAATGTACTGATCATCCACTTAACATTTCAGTGTTCAGTATCACTCAGCATTCGTTTCTTACCTTTGTGAGCTAGAACGGTGGTTACAAGTGTGGCTGCAGACTACATGCATCAGTCTGTGGCAGAATTCCCATAGATATCAATGGCAGTTACATGAATCAGAGTTGCATCCACTGAAGTAAATTGAATTGCACCATCAAGGGCAGAATTCGACCCATACATGGAGGCAGTATATGGCCCTAAACATTTTGCAATGGAAAATGGCATTCCCTCCCCCCCCCCCAACAAAAAAATATTAGTTGAAATATTTCATTTTTATTGCATCTAAAAATTGTTTCCAGCAACAAAAATTTTCCACTGGAAAAGAGGGGGGGGGGGTGAGGGGAGAGAAAGGAGAGGAGAGTAAGAGGAAACCAAAAAACTTTTGTTTTCAGTTAAAAAAAAATAATTAAAAATTCACTGCAGCAACCAATTAACATTTTTTCTCCAGATCTAATAAGAAAATTAAGGCAAGATTTATTCAATGACTTTATTCATCTGCTTTTATTTACTTGGGGAGGGATTATCAAAAGTACCCAAAAGAGCTAAGTGCCATACTCTCATTGGAAATCGCACCCTTGTTGTATGTTCTTGAATTTACAATATATTTAACACCTTTTAAATAGATCCATGTAGGGTTTAAATATGCTACTGATATACAGGAATTATAAAAACAGAGAGGCACTGTAAAGATTAGGAGAATAATTTATACGAGAGTGTAAAGTATATTCTTGACCAAGGGCATCTCTGACACACAGACCAAAACACATACATACATATGCACACATGAGAGAGAGAGAGAGTGTGTATATATATATATATATATATATATATATATATATATATATATATATATATATATATATATATACACACACACACACTCACTCTCTCTCTCTCTCTCTCTCTCCAATTTCAGGGGAACATAAGAATGCAACATTTATTTTCTATATACAAAATATATGTTTCCAGGATGGTCTTGATCTAGTGTCAGATGCTTAGCCCTCTCCTGACAGAGGCATCAGTTCAGAAAAATATTTAAGCATGTGCTTACCTTTAAGCAGGAGTCATCCCACAGAACTCAATCAGGCTATTCATCTGTTTAAAATAAAGCACATGCTTAAGTACTTTGCTGGATTAGGGTCATAGTGCCACACGTAGAAGACCCAGTGATGTCATGGCAGCTTTGTGTATTAGTCAATGGCAATTCTCAACCCTTTATTATTAGGTGAGAAATATATGAATCCAGCCTGCCTGACATATTTGTCAGGTCCTTCCCTCCCTCCTCCCCCATTCACATTCTGCAGAGTGCAAGCTTTCATTAAAAAAAAAAAAAACACACACCACAAGAAAAAAGGAAGTCATAGTTCTCAGTGTTGTAAAGAAAACCTTCCAAACATTGAACAGCGAGTAACTAGTGCAGAACTATCTTCCTGAACCTGCAGACAGCCTGAAACAACAGCTTCAAAAGAAGCGAGTCACTCCATTCATCCCAATGTGGTCTTACTTATAGAACCTGATGACAACATTCTAAAGACACAGATTCTGTTGTTTTAGGTGCACAACTGTGCAGCTATTTTGTGCAGTTAAGACAACTGTGTGAACCAAATCAGGTAATTACATGCACAAGTGGCAAAATACAGAAAAATTGGTAGTCCTAAAAATGCCCTGCCTCCCCCCCCCCCATTCCCTATTCAGTGATGCCGAATGCAACCATGACTTTACTAACAAAGTTCAGTTCCTATATAAGGGCCACTGTCTACCCTCAATCTTTGTACAAAGCTCCCATTTTTATCGGTGAAAGATCCACTGGGCCTTAAGGACCCTAACTTTGTGGACCTTGCCCACAGTTTATAATTAAAATTTGTATTTGACCTTATTTGAAAAATGGGTGATACCATGGCCACGGATATTTTTTCTTCAACTGGGTTTGAAGAAAAATGCCATCTATCTGTCCACAAAACACCACTCAAAGGAGACAGCTAACAAGGGATGGTAATCCTTATGGACTGAAAGCCTTTTTTAAATGGCTCCTTTCATTTTAGTTGGAGCTTTGAGAGTATTGTTGTAATAAGTATTTCTGGCTATCCAAATACAGTGACAGTGATGGTGTACAAGTAAATAGAAAACTTTTCCAAACGGATTCCTCTTGTCCCTAGTACATTTAATTTCACCAGTGATGTAACCCTTTGATAACTTTGTCCTCTCTCAGTTGAACAGCATTGTCTAGGTGAAGAAATGGGCATGCCTTGGCTAAGCCTAAATATATGTGAAGTCTTATACGAGGCTGTTTACAAGTCTGATAACTGAAAGGGAAACACCAATTTCTTATAAATACCATTATTAAAGCAACTGAGGCCTAATTAAATAATTTCTGCTCAGGGAAAAATCCCAGAAGAGCCAATGGGATTTTTGCTTGAGTAAAGATTGCTGCTTTAGACCCTTAATTGAATGGTAAAAGTATGTAAATCACCAATAATATTCTTAAATTGTATTTATTTATAGATTTGTATCCTGCGCCCATCACTCAGGATCTGGGCACACATACATATATTAAAATAATATACATAAATTATCTACAAATCATAATTTAGGTACATTTTCACCTTAGGATACAGATCTTTACAAATCCCGCATCACTCCCTCAAGCATAGGCCTGAGTAAATAGATAATGGAAATTACTAATGAAGAAAGAAAGCTGCTACTGACATCAATGGGAGTTTACAGCAATGATATGAAGGAGAATATGGTCCACAATTTGTGACAAAAAGAATTGTTTGAGTGCTGGAGACTCACAGTAGTTTTAGGATTGTTTTGCTTAGTCAATAGAAACATCTTGTTAAATTAAAATTGGTTTACTATAAATAGTGCGTTTGTTGTTTTCACACTTTTTTCTAGTAAATAATATATTGCTGTGAAGAATTTGCAAAAGTCCTTAGTCTTATGCATTCAAATGCTGCGCAATCCTTACATTGCCATAAAATAAAGGCTACATACTGCTCTCGATCTGTGTGTCAAACTCCAGTATGTCAGTGCAAGTTTGGTGCACAGATCTAGGCCTGGACACAGTCCTGCGTCATCACTCTGCACTTTCTACTGCAAAGTAGTGGCAACACAAAGGCTCTCCTGGAAGGCCACCGGAACCAATAATGGTTAAGCAAGAGATCAAAAGAGGATATTGTTTTTAAACAGCCTTGAAAGTCCATTGTGTGTGTCTTCATGCACATATGTGTGGTTTTATATAAATACATACAACACATACACACACGCATATATAAAATACTCATACAAACACATGTACTCAGAGGGCCTTACCCTGAAAACTGTTACTCAGGGGTACTACCCCTCAATAGAACTGCGCATGTAAGCAAGGTCTTCTATAGGGTACAATATCCCAGCAATTTCAACAGGAGTTTTGACTGTGCAAACAGTGCAGGATTGGGCCCTTCCTAAGTATCTACCTTGTTAATCAGAGTCCAGAATTCTAGAGCTGAGCACTCGGGCTCTGATACAACAAAGCACTTAGGTGTGTGCTTAACTTTATGCCCGGGACTGCTCAAGTGCTTAAAATTAAGCATGTGCTTAAGTGCTTTGATGGATCACAGCCAGAGTTCTCACAGCCTTGTGGATAGTGCCCATAGTCAGGCAAAACTTCTGCTGATTCGAGTCGCATCTTTGCCTGAAATAAGGACTGCAGGATTGGGTCCAGTAAACACAGGCTTTCCTCTGGCCTTGTATGACCTAAATCTGAGTTACATCACATTTCTACCTATGTGCGCTACATAAACAAATACTTAATACACTGGACAAGTAACTCACTTAAAGAAAAAGAAAGAAAGAAAGAAGGCGGGGGGAACACTTGGCACAATTTCTTCATATAAAATAACTAATTTAACAATAAAACAGCCAGGTAGACCAGCCCCCTAATAGCAAATGGTAGTATATATAAAGAGCATCAGTCCAGTTAAATCAAAATATGTAATGAATAGATCTCCTGTGATTTCATTATTTAAATGCAAAATGGAGCAAAAAAATCAGAAGCACCGGATATCAAAAAAATAAAGCGATAAAGAAATGAGTTACACACAGAGCCCATGAGTTTTAAAAAAAGTCTCCCCTGCATTTAATAAAGCATGATTAAAAACAAAAAAAAACACTAACAGATGACTTGCAGATCATTTATATTTATCTCTTATTATAGATGACATTCTGTGTTTAAATTGAAGTATTGCTTAAACTAAATGCTCCCTCTGCTGGGTCTATAAGCCTAGGTGTTAGTCAACAAAATGTGAAACCACCAATAAAAATTACATACCATACAATTTTAAAGCATTCAGATTTTTCCCTCACCACAAAGAGATAAATAATCAAGACTACGAAGCTGTAGGTAAGAGCAAAATTTCTGGGCCTACTTAAAGCAAAAGGGAAACAGCCAACTCAGGGATGGAGAAAACATATAATTCCACTATTAAGTGAGCACTTGGAAAGGGTTTTATCTATGGGACTTATCAAACCTAAACCCAACCTTGTACTCCTTATTCAGGCATCAATGGTATTTGTGCCTCAGTAAGGACTGAAGACAGAGACGATGTCATAATTCACAACTGAAATATTATATCTGTAACTTTTCAAAATTTTGGGGGGTAGTGGGTCTCAGGACAATATGTATTTAGTGCAACTTCTAACGTACCAAAAGCTATAAAACAATGAACTTTATATCAGCTCTGAAAAGGGGATTAAAATTATTGTCATTTCTTGCTGTACATTCAGTTTATGTTGTCTTTCAGACCACCAAATTAGAAAGCAGGATTTCCTATGGAAAATAAATCGAGCTAAAAATGGATCAATCCTAAACCATATATTTACAGGTTTTTGACATATTCACAATACAGTTTTGTATATGCATAAAAAATGAACATCTTGGACACGTTTTGTGTCTTACCATAGACCTAGAATGAACTAATATGTTAAACAATTTGATACGTTTCCAATTCTGTAATTTAATTGATAGATGAACATATTTTTGCACTGTATCAATTAAGTCTGCAGATGCAAAGAGAGGATGAAACTACAGATAACATCTATCTTCATTGGCAACAGGATTTAGACTTCTACCAAAGCAAAATAGATATATAATACGAGTATAGTGGTTGTATCTTTTCAGGGCTATTATATTCAAGAGGACCCATTTAAAATTATTTAAATTATCAAATGAAACACAAGTTATCTAAACATCAGATTTTCTAATTTTATTAAAAACTCACAAATTTTATCCAACATGTTTTCTTTCATACAGTGAATGGTCTAATATGCACTGGAGGTCACACAAGCTTAGGTTTATTAGAACAATAAAAGACATATGAGAAATTTAATATATAAAGAAAAAAGTAGCAGCTGTTGACTGCATATTTGACCATAAAATTTAAATATTTTGGACTTTTCTTTTAAAGACACAAAAATAAAACCTGTGTGGGTCTATATAAGTCATATTAACAATTCCATGAATGTTCAACAGGACTAAAAATTAGCAAAGATGTTTGTTTGTTTAACCTTGTAACATTTAAAAAAAAACAAAACACACTTGCTCAGGTTGCTGGTGCAAAGCACCTTACAGTATTTGTGCTATATAATTACGTTATTTGGCAACTGTCTGGTTTTCATGGGGTTTTTTTCTTTGCCTTCTGTAAACAACACCTTTTACAACTAGCACAGTGAACCACAAGCCCTGCAATCTGTCATATAACATCTACAGAAAAGAAAGTGATATATTTTGGTTGGTTGCTCAAAATATTTTGCTTTTGAACAAGAGGTTCTAAAACAGGATTTATTAGTAAAACATTGAACTCCTGAATTTAACATTCTACGTAAACAGTTGACTGTTTTTAGGTCAGTAGAGTCTTTTGTTTAGTTTTTTTTTTTTTTTTCGTGAAGGTAGAATACTTTTTTATTTGTTTGTTTCAAGTCATTTTTAGTTAGAGGTCTGGTTGGCGACCTTTGTTATTATGAGGATTTTTTGTGTGTGTAGCTTTGTGAAGGTAGAAGAGTTGATGCTGAGGGCTTACATTTAGTATTTGTTATTTTGGCAAAATAATTAAAAAACAAAAAGTCCCACCTGATAGTCAGCAGGCTCACATTTCAGAAGCTAAAAAGAGTTTGTTGTTGTTGTTGAACTTTCTGAGAGACAAAATTAACAAACAAATTCATAATGCCAGAACCATCCTTAACTAGCGCTCTTCACACTCCCCCTCCCTTTCTTTGACCTTTCTTTTGTTCGTTTTGTTTTTTAAATGAAAAGTTCCTAAGGATTGTGGCTCTTAGGGTGACATCCAACAGGGTATTCAACCTACGCCATCCTACAGCACAGCAGCACTTTACTGTACAGCTTCACCAGTGTCTTTTCAATGGTACCAAAAAGCGTCCCTTTTTTGTTTGTTACAACCATATTATGAAGATTGTCCCGATCTATAGCAAAGCTTGCCTTGGAGTGATTTGGATTCAGTTCATTCCCACGGTAAAATTGTCTTAGGGCAAGAGAGATGTTATATTTATTCATTTCTGTACACCATAACATAAGCAGACTAGAAGATCATCACTTACTTAGACCCAGTTTGTTTTAAAGCTACCACACAGCTGCTTCATTCATTTCTGGTGGATGTGACAAGTGATTGCCATAATTAGCACCACCGTTGACGGATATTGAAGAAAACGGAGGACTTGGACCAAAAACTTCTGCAGACATGGAGTGCAAAGAACCTGGCAGGTTGGGCTCAGGGCTGGGTGAGTCTCCAGGGGGGTGGGACATTATGTCAGTGAAGCGCTGAGCCTCACTGGAAGGGTGGTGTCCGGGTAATGGGTGATCCATTCCACCCAGAGGAGTTCCTGATGGCCCAGAAGAGGGCACAAACGGGAGATCGACTGGCGTCTGAGCTTGAGATGAAGGGGGTCCTTGTGGGAAGAAATCATAATTGCTTCCAGGGCCATAATACTCGCTCTGATAATCTACCAGACAAAGAGAGAGAGAGAGAGAGGAAGAATAATGCAAAGGAACCAAGTGTAAAACAATAAAAGAACTAGATAGGGCAAACTAGGTGCCTTAACCTGGTCCAAAGCCAACTAAAAATCAATGGGTCTTTCCATTGAGCTCCTTGGGCTCTGGATCAGGCCCTCGATTAGGCACCTAAGCAAAGCCCAATGGGCAGATGTTCAGAAGATCTCAGCACGCAGGTAGACACCTAAATACAGTACCTTGGCCCCAGTGAGCACTTACTTCCCAGTTGAGCACAATGGGAGCTGGGTGTTGAGCCCTTTTGCCAATCTGGCCACTTCATTCACATGCCTAGAGATGTGCTAAACACTTTGAAAAATCTGGCCCTGAATGTGGATTCAGGCGCTTAGCTTCAGGGAGAGGTTGGCCTGTTAGTGTATTTCATTCCCCAGTGGGGTCTGGCTGGGCTAGCTGCTGTACAATCTTAAACACACAGAGGACCTCATCTGCTCCAAAGAGCTCACCATAAGTAAAGGAATTTTGGTTTCTTAAGGTGCACAGGTCCTATTTACTTTGCCCAAGCAGTGATCTGCTTCATTTTCAAATGTTGGCAAGTCTGGAAAGGCATTCCAACCTTGGGTCTCTCTCTCAAAAAAATCACCATTTCGATAAAACAAAGAAAAATAAATGCATGAATTTAAAAGCCAATACTGCTTAGCTGATATGATATTCTGCATCTTGGTCCATTGGAAAGACTTGGTTCAAATTGTTTTAGCAGGAGGGACCCATCCCCGTTGATCATGGCCCAAAGAACACATATAGCACCTTTCCTAATTGTCCGTCATTTGACCTACTGAATTGTCCTCCAGCTCTGTTCACGATGGAGCTTTCACACCACCTCAAATTACTCTGCCCAAAGAATGCAGGGGAAACTTCGTCAATTTAAATAAAGACAAAAAGGGAAAGGGACAAGGATGAGCAGTGAATGACAGTGAAATTAACCAGAGGACCGTTCTTTTAAAAGGTTTCTGAAAACAATACTGACAGATTCTGTTATTTTATGCCCGGTCCTTATTCTCACTTCAGGAAAATGCCACAGATCAAAGAGTTTATTTCTACACACAGCCGAACTGACTGCAGGATGGGACTACACAGACTCTCGCTCACTACATTTGATTGCATTCTTCATTTTTTGTGTCCTCCTGTTCCCTTCATTCCTCCGGGCCCCAGACTGGTTTTGCGAGGCTAAAGTGTTTGTTTATTTCCCCCACGGCCCTTTTGTGCACTAACTCCAGCGGGAGGGGAATGGAAGGCTTTCTGCAGCTAAAGTTTCTACACATTCCCTCTCAGGAAGAGCCCAGGAACAGAGAGGTATATAGCCTTCCCCTCTCCCTCTTCAAATCTTTAATTGGAGTGATTCATTAGTGGCAGCCAGAGGTTGATAATCAGTCCTGATTTCACAACCAGCCCCCTCTTTTGTATTTACAGGGATCTGGGAAATAAGTCCTCTACTAACATTTCCGGTTGGAACTTCTATGCTTCCCCTCCGAACATTCAACACAATCAAACAAGCCCTCCACCTCCTTCCCAAACTCTGCCATTAGATTTCAACTTGGCTTTGGAAAGCAGGCTGTCCATAAATAGTCACAGAGAGTGCTCAATGATTTATGCAAGATTTCTGGAGATGAAACAGGCCTGAAGGAGAGAAACCTCCCATAAGAATAATAGTCAAAGCCCAGGTAGAGAGAAAATCCCCCCCACCACCTACTACTAAAAACAACAAACGAGAGCAGCGGCCATTCTTAGATGATTGGTGACCTGTTCAGCCGCTTTCCTTCCTGGTTTTTAAATTCGCCCCCGCAGGTTGTGTGTCCGTACAGCGGGTTAGGGAGCTATGGGCGCTCCTTAGGAGAGATCCCACGCACTGAAATCCTCCTCCCTAAGTAAAACAGGGAGAAAGCGTTTGCTTCTACGCTGCGCAGGGGTTTGTGTGAAGTGTCTCCTGCCTGCAGCTGTTCCAGTGGGGGTAGCTGAGATTGTGCTGGGTTTGTTTGGGGGGGGTGGAGGATCCCCCCCTTAGGAGAAATTTCTTCCCCTTCCAGCCGTGCCAGCTGTTGGGGGGAGGGTGGGAAACCTGGCCTAACCTTTGCTTCTCTTCACCTGCGGCGCCTTTCTAGCCCCGCGGGAGGCGTCTCTACCCGGCGCTCTTACCCACCTCCATAGAAAGAGAAGGGCCCGTTGGGGATGAGCTCCCCTGGCTCCAGCCGGTCCACCAGCGGCCTCATCCTTCGGGGGCTGCGGAAGAAGGCGTGCCGGCGAGCCCCCAGCGCGCTTAGCTGCTTCATGCGCCGCTCCTTGGAGCGCCGGTTCTGGAACCACACCTGGGAGCAGCAAGGAGACGGGATTGACAAAGAGCCGCAGCTGCCGCCTGGGACAGTCTGATCCCCTCCACCCCATGCAAACTCGCCAGCCGGGGGCAGGGAGGGGAGCCTGCCGCCTGCCCTGCAACCCCGCTGCTCACTCCCTCTCCAGCCACCCCGGGCCAGCTGCGTCCACACAGAGCCAGGGTCGTGTGGGCGCACCACCGATGTCCCGCGCCCCCAGACTTGCCCCTCTCACAACACGTCTACCCGCAGGCTGCCCTTAGACATAGACAGCCCTGCAGAAAACCCAGACACACCAAGGCAGAGGCACATATAGATCTTTTATTCTCCCAGCCCCCCACACACAGAGTTTAACACCCTCCCCTGCAGAACAGACCCCTGGACCCAGCGCACTCATCCTTCACCAAGGGGAAGATTTTTATCTCAGGTTCAAACTGCCCCCAGCCAGAAACTGTCTCTTCAGTCTATGAAAAGGGAGGCAGGATTTTGACTCCCTCTGGGCGGCTCACCCCCCACTTTCCTAGGGTTAGTTCTTGTTTTTGTTTTCTCTTTCTCCCCGCATTCCGCTCCGGTGTCAAGCCTGTGTCGATCCCAGGATGCAACCGAATTAGGACGCAGCACCTCTTTCCCCCAAGCAGGTGGAGGGTGAGGGACCCTCCGCACAGCCCCCGGGGCAGGAGAGGAGGCTGATGAATTACCAAATGCGTGAACCCATCTGGACGCTGGTGACAGCCTGTATATCACTGGAGGCAGGCTACAGACAGCAACGGATTTTTAGGGGCTTTCGGGCCCCCACCCCTGGGAAAGCCTCATCTTTTCGGACTTGAATTTTCAACCCCCCCCCCCCAATACAATGAACTGACACCCGATTCGTAACAGCCCGTGCGAGAGGGGGAGTTCCAGCCCAGGCAACAATGAGAACTGGGGCTTCAGCCCAGCACCCGTGGCGCGGGGCAGTGTCAGATGGGGATGGATTTCAGTCTCAAAATAAATACAGGACCGCCTAGAAACATTACTGGAAAGGCTAAAAAAATTTTTTTCTCAGAATCCCAAAGAACAATTTCTCCGAGTGCTTCGGAAAGATTAAAAAAAAAAAAATCTTTTGTCCTTGGAGACGGATTCTGAGAATGTCTTCGAGACGTTTTAAAGAAATAGTTGTGCTTTTCTTTTAAATAACAACAAAACAAAGTCCTCAGCGCCTTAACTCCCTGGGTCACTAATTAACTTCAGTGCTCTCACATACTGGGGTGGGGGGGGGGGCTAAAGAGCGCAAAACCCCGCTCCAGGAAAACAAAGGCGGGTGGGATGTTTCTTTTAAGGGGAAAAAAGCTGATACCGATATTTTTTTTTTTAACCAGATATAACAGGGCTCAACCCTGTAGTTTTT
This sequence comes from Malaclemys terrapin pileata, assembly GCF_027887155.1. Lineage (NCBI taxonomy): Eukaryota > Metazoa > Chordata > Testudines > Emydidae > Malaclemys > Malaclemys terrapin. The sequence continues at coordinate 7,624,629 of NC_071522.1, read as the reverse complement.
ATTCAGGCAAAACTCACTGAAGACCAGGTTTAAACTAAGTGTCTGTTGTTCTAATTTGAACATGGCAGATATATTTCCCATGAACAATAAAACACAAACATTCATCTGTATACACACAGACACATATACACATTATATTTACACATACATACATACATCATTGAGTATATATATATATATATAAATTATCGTGCGTATGCATATGTAGAATGTATATTGTATGTATATGGATTCATACAAATATATATATAATTGTGTGAATTCATATACACACAATATACACTCTATGAATTCACAATTATGTGTATATATACACATCTGTGTATGTATGTGTGTGTGTATCACATACACAATGTACACAGATACACCCTTTATTCAGATCGAGATCATACATACATCTACAAACAAGCTAAGTAACATATGCACGCACAGCTCGCTGTGTGTAGACACATATGTTCGTGTCTATAGATATGTATCTAAACTGTCCTCAAATGTACAGTCCGTGTTGAATTGAACATTTCAAATCAGGCCCTGGGTTCTTTGCTTATAGCACTCCAGCTGCAGGTCAAGAATGATTGAGTTAATTCTTATTACCCTGACAAGATTACTCCTAATTATCCTCACACTGAGACTTTCCAATCTAACCTCGCCTTAATGGTCCTTTAACCCCCCATTACCCCCAGCGCTGCGGGTTTATAAACCTTTTAATAATTCCAGCGCATTGTCATTCTTATTTATCCATTAACCCCTCACATTTATGGTTATTAATTTCGATACCGTTCGCGGCTTCTTTAGCACTTTCCGCAAGAAGCGGGTCGCCTCTTTTTTTTTTGGTTAAATAAAGTCTGTGCCCGGTGTTAGGAGCCAAATCTCTGCAATCTTCACTCGGGCAAAACTTCCCTGGAGGATTGCGGGAGTCTTGCCCGGGCGAAGGCTGCCGGATTGCACCCCTGGAAGGTGCACAGGTCACTGCAGGAACAGGACGGGTGGGACTATTTCCAGCCAGTCCACATTTCAAGCAGTTTGAGAGTCCGCCTATAATGTCACTCTGGAAAGGGGAAGTTTGTTTTGTAAAAAAAAAAAATCTTGGAAAGAGTAACGCTGACTCAGTATTCCTCGACCTGTTCATCTTTCAAACCAGCGGGTACCCCTTAGTTCGGGACAGATGATTTGCTCCGCAGGAGGCACGCTCTCAACATGACAGTGTATCCTGTACAACTCCCTTTCCTCCATTTCTTCCTGGCCATTTCTCCCAGCCTGATGGTACGTTTTCCTTTCCCTCTTTTCTCCGTTTTCCTGCAGAAAGACTTCCTCTGGGGGGCTTCCCCGTTTCATGCTTTTTGTGCGACTTCCCTGTACATATGCCGCGGCTCCTTTTTGGAACAACGTCAAAGCTTTCGCTGTTTCCTATATCTGTCAGGAGCCACATGAAAGGTGGATGCAAAATGCATGAAAGGTTTTAACCCTCTCAAGGATCTCTCGACCCAGCCCCACAGGAGGAAGTTCAATAAACACCAGGCTCTGAGCACATAAAGCAGCTGTTTATATTCATTAGGGTCAAAAACGGATATGTCAATTCTATATATACAGAAATGCCCAACTAGAACTCTGATTTCCCCCTTCTTCTTTTGTTTTGGAAACTGACCAGTACCCTAAACACACAAGCCTTTGCTTCCCTTTATTATGGGAGGTAGAAATGGGTCTCGTGCGATTCTGTGCACAGAGTCGCCAGGGGCGAGATTCTCACCCCGTTGATTTGAACGGCCAGAGTAAGGACTGCCCAGCGTGGGCAGGGGGCTGGGTATCTTGCCCCTCTGGAGGCTTTTTGCTACCCAGGGGAGGCATTATTATAAGGCCCGTCTCTTTAACTCGCTTGGCAAGTCAGGCCCCTCTCTCCCCTTTCACTGGGCTGGTACTGAACTGGAAAGTGCATCATTTGGAAGCTTAACTTTTAAACCAGCCGACTTGTATTTTGGGAGGTTTGTTTGGAGACCCCACATGGGGCCTGACTCAAAGTCAACAGGAGCCTTTCAGTGGGCTCTAGATGGGGCCCACGATTAACCCTCCTCCCAAACACACTGCTAGCAAGCGAGCTGTATGCACAAACTGCCCCCTGCCCCCCAGGTAACCGAGGCTGGGACTGGCTTTTGGTACCTGTATGACTCGCATGTTGAGCCCGGTTTCTTGGGCCAGCTGTTCCCTGATGTGCCTGGTGGGTTTGGGGGTAGCTGCGAAGGCTGCTTTCAGAGTTTCGAGTTGTTTGGCTTTGATAGTGGTGCGGGGACCCCGCCTCTTGGCCCCCAGGTTCTGATCATCATTTTCGTTGCTGCCAGCTTCCTTGTCTGACACGTTTGCGCTCTCCGAGTCTTTCGCGTCGTCTTGGGAAGGATCTTGGGAATCCGGAGACAGACTGGGGTCACTGCCGGTTGTGGCTGGGCAAAAGGAAAGGGGTGGGGAGGGGATCACACTCACATCGGCTGTGCTGAGCATTGCATTCCCCCGACCCAAGGCGCTGTAACACGGGCGTGTGAAGGCGAGACAGTTTCATATGCACCTTGAAAACCTTCAGAACTTCCCCCCCATCTTGCGCCCCCTCCCCCGTCCCTATAGCTCGGGGAAGTGCATGTGTTTCTCGGATTTTTCCTAGTTTTACTGGAAACTTGACTATCATAACCCACTCCCCACAACAATGAGCATGAATTTAAATGCAACATCCATTGATTTTGAAGACCAGAAGAGACCACTAGAATCAACTCATCTAACGCTTTTTTAAAAAATATACCTCGGTGTCAAAAAAGCATTACTTGTATTTCAAAGCATTAGATGCAGGTGGGATTAAATACAAATAAAATACATTTCCACGTTTAAATCTACCTTTCACAGCTGCAAATGTTTATCTAATTGATATTTAGTATTGGTTTCTGCAAAGCAGCACTCATATTTTGCAAGGTCTCACATCTATTCCTCTGCCATGATTCTACTTATGTGGACTCCAAATGCAACAGTTGCAAAATTCCAACCGGTACAATATACCGGGTATCAGATTGCAGCAGTTGCTGGGTAATAACATTGCCTGAAATAGTTTGCACTGTTCCTCGCAGACTGCTCAAGAATCGTTCCTGTAGGAGTCAAAATTCATGCTCTGAAAATATTGCCCAGTGGCAATCCCCTTCTCCTTTTCTATTTAATCAGACGTGATAGGGCGCACGTCATTAGCTTGGGACACTGGTTATAAAGTCAGAATGTAAAGGGACAGACGTCTCTCAGCCAAGATCCCCCACACAGAAGGCTCCATGTTATTACAAACTGAAACAAAACCGACTATGTATAGTCTGAACAAATATTTGTATTTATAATGCACTATCAGCCTGCACCCGACAGTCATTTCTGATGGCAAAAATGTACCGTTCAAAAATGAAACGTAAGTTCACAATTAAAAACAGTAAATTACTACTGATCTTCTCCTTGCAATGTGTATGTTGCATTTCAGAGCAACACCCAAGTGACTGAGTTATCAACGCATTTGCGAATCAGGAAGGTTTCCTGCTCCCAATTTAGCTTCTATGATAAGAGGGGAAAGTTGAGCTTGCTGAGGGGTGGCCCAAAAATCTTTACTTGCCAATATACATATATAAATAAATAACAAGGGAAAGAAAGAAAGAAAGAAAGAAAGAAAGAAAGAAAGAAAGAAAGAAGCAATTTTGTAGAACTTTCCTTACACAAAGAGGGATAAGAGAGAGGTCCCCTGGAATCTTCAGGTTGCTTAAAATACTATGGTGTGTATGTGTGTCTATGTACATACAAACACACACACACACCGAGAGAGATCCAATGGCCACTGAAATCAAGGAGAGCTCTCAGTGGGCTTTGGATGAGGCCCCCAGTGCCAGACATCCCTCTGTGCAGACCCAAGTGTATTTCAGCCTTTGGCCAGGCAGCTGGTAGCCTGGCTGGAGAGTGACAATGGCAGAGGTCTCCTCACCTGAGTGCAGGCTGTTCTCTTTGGCAGTATTGCTGTTATTTAGGTAATCTTCTTTGCAGACAAACTTGTTCTCGTCGATAATATAGAGCTCCTCGCCGGTGGAGAGCTGTTTGTTACACATCATACAAGTAAAACAGTTCAAGTGGAACACTTTGCTTCTCGCCCTCCTGACCAAGTCGCTGGGGGAGATCCCCTGGGCACAGCCAGCACACTTGGTCCCAAAACACCTGGCAAGGAAGAGAGAGAAAGGGTGGAAGAACAAACACCAGGATCAGCGCGTCATCTGGGTGACCCGAAGGACCCTGTACTAGCAATATTTCAAAATTAATTGTTTTCTTTTTGTTGTGGGGGAGAGGAAGCAGGAAATAGGGCCACATTTCGTTAAAGCTGCTAAACTTGTATAAATGAATAAACCCAGCCCCCCCCCCAAATCGCCTTCAACGAACATTTTTAAAAAGCATTTTTTCCCTAGAAAAGTGCAGTATTGATCCATGCAGAAAATGTCCTCCATTATATATATAGTATCTCTATACTGAATTATGTGTTAAAAAAGAAGTGATCTGGGAAGAGGATATATTGCTGGAAGATTAATTAAAACATTAGAGCTGGGTTGTCGAGAGTTTCCCCTTTAAACCTTGACACATTGATTAACGACGCTCTAATAAACATTAAGCAGAATTTCTTATATGTTATCAATTTGTCAAGGGCCTTGCATTGTGTGTGCGCGCCCTGGATGGCGGGGCTAGGTTTATAAAGACTGTAGGATTGCTTGGCACATAGGAAGGCCAGGTGCTTGCATTTGATCGGTCACCACTTAAAAACTTGGGGGAGGGAGGAGAAAGACAACCGGTTCATATATTTTAGCCTGGTTATATAATATTAGTCTTTTGCAATAACACCTTAACTCCTGGTACGGATGAAAATATAATGCTTGTTTTAAAATAACCTATTGCCACGTACTTATAATAAATGTTGTCATTTGCCCTACAGGCCTGTCTATGAGCATTTATACACGTAGGACCATTTAAATTATTTTAAAAGCAGGGGTCTATAAATCTTCCTCTGGCGTTTAACTGAATAGAACACAGATCCCCGAGAAATATTTGCAGCCGGTGGTTAGGACCTACGTTTTGCAGCACGGATCTGACAAATATTTACACTTTACTCGGTTTGAGGACTTTAAAGCATTAAAAAAAAAAAAAAAAAAAAAAAGGAAAGCCCCTTAGCTGAATATCCCTTGGCAATGCGGAAATGGCAGAGGAAAAAGGAGAATGCAAACGAGTACAAATCAGAGCCTTTGTGTTTCTGTATATTGAAATCAATAGATCCAATTTAATTTAATAACACATAAGCAAGACAAGGAAGGAAATTTACACGAGAGGTTTGTGCGTGTGAGTCAGGCACACTCTCTCCGCAAAGGGAGACAGATCCGGCCTTTCCATTTCCATAGAGGGGACAATTTACAAGGGGGAAAAAGACCCCAAGGACAATTTCAAGAATTAGGAGATTTTTACAAGAAAATAAAATTTTGCGGAGAGAGTAAATTTCCGCGGTCCGGGCTCTCTCTCGCCGACAAGTCAGTGTGGACTGGCCCAGGCCAGACCCGGGAAGTTGAAACCCTGGTATTGCTTCTCTTCAGCATGGCAGTTTGATTCACTGGAATCACCTCGGGGTTGAGGGGTGCTCTCATCCCAGAGCCCTGGATGCTGGAGCGGGGAGGGTCGGGAAGTGAGGAGGTTGGGAAGTGTTTTTCTGACAGGGATACAGGATGGGATGTGGATTGTTACAGCTGTTGGGTCGGGGGTGGGGTAAGAGAGGGATTTGTTTGTATACAGGCAGCTTCCTCTTGGAGAAACACGTTTATTATTCAAATCCAGTTATCACATATTTACTAAAAACCGCAGACAGATTTAACGCGGCAGCCTCCACACAGACTTCCCCCAGTTCTAGCTTTGCCCGAGAGCCTTAGATAGCAAATGTGTTATTTCCTATTGAATTATCACTTCTGAATACACAGGGGCTGCAAACGGGCACAAGGATCTCCAGACAAACTTTTTTTTGGGAGGGGGGGGGGATATTTCTACTGTAGATAGCGTGGCTGTTAAAAAAAAATCTTAATCAAGGCGGATACTGCATTCCTCCCGTAATATAATTTAAGCAACATCCTCACTGATAAGGAGGGGATCTTAGTCCCTAAGCAGAGCGCTGCCTTTTCCTCTCATTATCAAAGTTAAATGAAGCCGAAGAGAGTGCGATTTTTTTAAAGTCTCTCAAATATACAAATAATTGCATTTGTGATATTAGCTATTGGTCATTATAATACACGTCAGTTGGCAGAGGCAAACGTGGGAAAGATTCTTGTCTCCTCTCAGAGGTCCATATTTTAGGGACTTTTTTAAAAGACTGGTTTGCCTGGCAGCAGCGAAAACTGCATTTTATCCGGGCCTTTCAACGCCCAGGGCTCCCAAGAACTCAATGACAAAACTCCGCTAGGCCAGGTTTTCTCCGGACTGGCAACGTAGGACGAGAGAGAGATCACTTACATGATCTTATTTTAAGGATAACGCTGTAAACCTCTGGCCAACGATAATTTTAATGCCCCGCGTAAGTCCCGGGGAAATATTGTTAAATATATGGAGGCTACCCAATTCTTAGATTTCTTTTAAAAGATGGGGGAAGCTGTTTCAATGGATAATCGTTCCTGTTGGGTTTCGGATGACAATACAATATAGTCTGGTGATCCTCATGTTTGCAGGTAGACTAAATCATACGAATTACCTCCCTTTCCCCCAAATAAACAACATCATCATCTCTGGGAAGCTGTAAAATGTTATGGAACTGCGGGGGGAATTAGGTCTAAACTCTAATTCTCTCGGAAGTGTAGCCGAGGGAGGTGAGCAGCCGTCTTGCGGCAGAGAACTGTCCTTTAGTGGCTGATTTAGACAAGTCTCTGCGCCCACTGGACTGTCATTAAACGCTAGAGACTCGGGTGGTTTTTTCCCAGAGGAAGAAGCCAGTTCTAGTCCCTGCCACGCTCAAATCAGCCCGCGCCTTTGAAACGGGCACCGAAAGAAACCTCAGCTGGATTTTGCCTTCGTTTCTCTGACTTGTATTTTCTGGCGGAGGAGAGGAGGATCGGGGGTAGATCCATATTGTGGGGGGGTGCCCGGGTCTCTCAGGAATCAGGCCTTTTAAGGCACACCCAAGAAGTCACTAGTTCAAAGCGAACTTTGGAACTGAAGTTTCTTCCCCGCTCTGCGCCCACGGGCCCGGCCCTGGGCGGACACACGCCAACGATCCGCGAGAACCTCTCCGCTCACAGGGGCGATGGCCAGCCGAAGAGGTGACCCCGGCCTCCTTTCTCCCCTCCTCTTCCTCACACATTTCCCCTTTGCCAAGGCAAACTCATGCCCGCCCTCTCCGCGGCGCGGGGAACATTGCAACAAACCAAAAGGCCCTCCCTCCTTTCGCACCCTCCCCACGACATCACCTTGAGCAAGGGAGCTGAAGGAGATTTGTGTGCGTGTGTGTGTGCTGGGGAGAGGCCCAGGATGGGGAAATACAAAAATAAAAAATAAAAAAACCATCGCTCCTATTAAAAAAATAGGTTAAAAAGGAGAATTGTGAGCCACGGCTTCCGGCGGGGAGTCCGGTACTTACCGAAAGAAGTCGTTTTTGCAGTAAAGCTTGCCTTCTCTGGAAAAGCATTTCTCTGTCAAATTGCATTTACATTCACAGCACTGAACACACTTCACATGCCAAGCCCTGTCCAGTACATTCAACAAAAACCGGTCCAAGATTGGCCGTTTGCAGCCGGCGCAGTGCACCATTGTCTTTGGTTATTTTGAGAGTGGGGGGTTTTGGCTCCCAGATGTCAAGCAAAAAAAAAAAAAAAATTTAAAAAGAAGAGATTACACCAGCGTCGGTTTTTGTGTGTGTTTAAAAAGCCTTGGAGGAGAAAAGGGGGGAAACAAAGGGGGGGAGGAGGAGGAGATCTTCTTTCAAATGTCCTAGCAGGGGTACACAAATACCAAAAGAAAAGCAACAAAAACAAAAAAGCACCCACGGCCCAGCTTTTCAATACAACAGCAGAATCCCGGCCAATAAAATAAATAATAATAATAATAATAAAAAACCAACAATAACACAGGTCAACGCGCATAAAAATAATACTAATTAAAAAAACAAATGTGATGAGTTTTCTCAGGTCTGAGGTAGAGCAGTCAGGAGTCAAAGTGCATCTGCTTTTCCCAACGAGAAATCAAAAGGAAGGAGAAAAAAAATAAAATAATTATCAGACTCAAAAGGAGCTTTGGACCCTAACCTAGGCTCATTGCCCTAATCGGTCATGGATGCCGCCCTGGAGAGGGAGGGAGGGGGGAGATGCTTGTTGTTATATAGATAGATATATTTTCATACTATAAATCAGCCAGGTGTATCTCCTTTCGCTTGATGTTGCTACAGTCTTCTTGACACACGTTCAAACGCCCCCTTGTATATTTCAGCAAGACAGTTTTACCTACCCCTGTTTATTTGTCTAGTCCACTAGTCAAAACTCCTAGCCTTGTCCGTGCAGAGACAACATTGCATTGCATGCTTTTTGTGGTGGTGGCGGTGGTGGGTTAGTTTTGTTGTTGTTTGTTTTGTTTTGGGTTGGGTTGTTTTTTTGTTTTTTTGTTGTTGAAGTCTTCTGCGCGCCGCTAGCCAAAATGTTCCAACCGGAGGAAGAGGAAGAAGAGGAGGGTCTGCAGGGCCGGATACTCTGTTTAAAAAGGTCTTTAAAAAGATGAGCCTCTCTCTCCCGTCTGGCGTGTGCGTCTGGCTCTCCGCGCGTCTCCGTTCCCAGCTCCAGGCGGCTTCTCGCTGGACTGCATGTTCCCGGCCGCTTAGAAGCCGAAGCCTTATGCACCGATCTCCCACGTCACGGCCGTGGCTAGCCAATCACCGTCTCGCTGCCCTCCTCCCACCTCAGCAACTCATTAAGCATCCTTCCCAAGCTGGGATGGTACAGTAAGACCCATTTATAGAGAATAAGAGGAAGCGACCCATTATCAAAATTGTTAGGTAATGCCATATTTTCATTTTTTTTTTAAATTATTATTTGGTAAGGTATTTGAAGTGCACTTCGGGGGAAGAGATGGCTAAGGAACAGGAGTGGCGGTAGTGGTTTATGAGCGATAGCTCCCAAGTTGCACCCAGCAGAGAGACACACACACACAGAGAGAGTGATAAAACTGGTAGGTAATATTTTTTTTTCTTCTCTAGCTCAAGAGGAGAAGTGTGTCTGTATAATTTAAATAGTGGGGTCTTGTTGTTGTTGTTGTTGAGCAGAGCATCTTTATGGAGAGGAGGTTACAACCAAGTGTCCTGATTTAATGTAATGACCGTTGCTAATAATTTTCCTGACTCAAAGAAGGACAAATTAGTCGTCTTTACAAGGCACGTGAAGAGAAGAAAGTTTAGGGGCTAATCAACGGAAGACAGTTTTCAGAAGAGCACGGTTGATTTTTTACACAGCAGAGGGTAATTGCCTTTGAGTAAACAAAGCTTATAACATTCTGCTTTATTTATGATCAGAAAAAAAATGAAGACCCATCTTTTGGGAAAGGAAAGAGAAAAGTGTGAAAACTCTCCTGCTGTCTGAGCCACATCATATTGTTTATTGGCTGTATAGAACACTCCATTCTGCTAGAGAAAAAGAGATTTTGAATGAACTTTTTGGGGGACAAGAAGGAAAGTGCCCATTAATTTCTAGACAGAGCTTTATAAGTTTTCAGAAGAACTCATATAGCTTGGATCCGATATAAATTAATATTTTTTTGTTTTCAACCGAGTATATGTATTTATGAATGTTCTTTAATATTTATGTTGGGATATTTATAAAAAAATCAACTACTCCGATATGATTAATTTGCCAGCATTTGTGATATAAAACTGGAACCAAATGATAAATGTAGTTTACTTAATTAATCTCTTTGCAAATAAAAATTAATTCGATGTGATCCTTAAAGGGATTTTGTTAATGACTGATCGGTTAGGAAAATATTTGATTTCTCTTCGGGTTTCGCATTTACGTTTGTCTTGTGAGAAAATGGTGTATGGGGATAATGTAAATCTATGGCAACTGCGTCAGAAATGGCCTTTATTTGGAAATTGATGTGTAAAATCTTGAGGAGAAAGGTTGATGAAGTTTGCACTTGTTGATGATTGAAAAACTGCCCCCTAGAAGAAAAAAAATTCTTCCAATATAAATTTGATTATAATGAATTCTGCTCGGATTCGCAAATACATTTTCTATAACAAAGTCTCCTCCCCTTCTTAATTCTTTTCTTGCGAACTAGCGGTTTTGACTGAATGTTAATTAGCAAAGAAAGGCGATAGCTTTTTTTCTTTAAAACGTTAAAGGGTTAATAGTCTGGAGAAAACCATTTAAAACAAAACTCGTTGTTTTCTCCTTGAAAATAATTCTAATAGTCCAGCATTCCGTTTAGGGAAGTTTTTAAAAAAACGGGACATTTGCAGGAAAGCAATTTATGGTAAATCTCATCCGAAGAGGACACTCCAACTTTAACTTCGGATTGCTTTGTAGTTCAGAACTCGGATTCATCCCCTGCTAGCTAAGGAAGCCAGCTCAGTTACTGTCCTTTCGAATCAAAGTGGACTAAAATCAGGGCTAATTCTTCCCTTTCGCAAAACTGCGTTACGGTTTCATCATATTCCTAACCCGTCTCACTTCGGTTTAGTTCATATCTATTTTTCCCTCGTCATTAAACAAAAATCAACCCCAATTCTGCTCAGCCTGTCGCCCATCCGCGAATTCCACTCTAGTCCCCTTCGGATGACTGAAACCTATTGGGCGTTCACACCGAGAAGGAAACAGTTTGGATAACGTTCTGGTTTAAGCTACACAAACCGAATAAAGACAAAGTTCGGAGTTTGCGCCGGTAGCGGGATAACATAAGTATATAAACGGCGGCTCTCAGATAGATCCAGGCAGGCACAAAGCCTCTTTTCGATACCGATCTGCGGTCTTTATTTATTTGTCTAAACCCAGACAGCTGTTCCATTTCTCAGCTCCGGCTGCAGCCCAAGGACCCAGCGCTTGGATTGCAAACTGAAGACCTCTCCACCCCACTCCAGCTCCTCCTCCTCCTCCTCCTCCTCCTCCTCTGCCAGCGTTGTGGGAACTGGAGTTTTAAAGCCCGGCCTGACACACAACGCACACAGAAACACACACACGTGTTCGCCGGATGGGACCCAAAACTCCTGGGCTCTCTCTCTCCCAGCCTCTCCCCCACCCCTCAGCTGTTGGTTTGCATCCTCTCCGCGTTTATTGGTAAAACGTTAAAAACTGGAATCAATACATCCATCCACAGAGCCCCCGACCCTCCCTTTCCACACCCTCAACCCCCTTTTCGCCCTGCATATGTGCTTCTTCTCATGTAAAACAGAGGGAAGGGATGGCTGGGATAGCCATGGTCCTATAGACCCTATAAGGCGACAGCTGTACTCTGCTATCAAGGGACCTCTTCCCTTTGACTGCCGGCCCCCAAGTGACATGTGTTGGTCAGGGATGAATAAGAGAGAGAAGATGAGCATCTTATGCCCATCAGCTTTCCATGGTGTGCGTGTTTTTTAAGGCGTTAGCAAAAGCATCTGGTGAGAAAGAGAGAGAGAGAGAGAGATTATACTATATATACACAGCGGTGGTAGAAACCCCGCCTCCGAAGAGTTTGTCATGGGGAAAGGTAACCAGGGACCCTTGCTGAAATGAACCTTACAAAGGAAGCCCCTGCAAAATGAACCCGAGGACAATGGATCTGACACTTTCTCTCTTTCCGTAAAGGCGGAATAAGGTGGGATTCAATGTATCTATTTCAACAACCTTCCACCTGTTTTAAATTCAGGGGGAGACCCCAGACTCGTCTGACACAAATTAAAATAGCAGAAGCAGGAAAATCCCTGGATGTAGTTTGCCTCTCATACTCCAAACTGAAAAATACCTTCTCCCAAAACCAGACAGAGAAACAAAAATTCGCTGTTTCTTTAAATGAAAACGATTAGGCGGCTTCCCTGATAAATCAGGAGAAGGTAGATTGTGATGCCTTGCTGTGGAAAAGTGGAAACTGACGCCCAGGAGTTTGCAAGGAAGATTGATTAATAAAGTCACCTGATTCTATAAAATGCTTGGCACTCCAACTGGCATGTTACATGTAATGGCATTTGCTTAAAGACCGGTAGCATCGATTCTTTCTCACTTTGCTTGTGCACCAGTTCGGTCCTTCGGTGCCATTTGGTTTTGCCTTTCAACCAACAACATTTGTGTTCACTTGCCACCCACCCTTGCTCAGACTTGACATTTTGTGTTGAACACACACACACACAATTTTCTCCCACTAAATTAAGACGGTTTCCTCCAGCTGCAGTGAAATAAGAACTGGCTTCCATGGGAAGTCAGTGTCGTTTCGTTTTGGGAATGAATCCCCCTGGTTCAAAGAACAGTCCTGGATCTGGAGTGATTTTTGTAAAATGTGCAGCGAAGCGGGTCTGCCCAGGATGCAGGACTCTGAGAGGAGGGAACCAGGTCATGACTGGGAACTACTGAAGTGCCCACAGAGAGATCACAACATGCTTTCACTGTTTTCCCCCTAATGATTTGAGGAGACTGAAGCACTGGCCTGGAAAGCACCACACTTCCAGCGCCAAACCTGCCTTTTGATCAGATACATTTTGAAAGGCCCATTGATTTCTTGTCAGGATTTCCTGGCAAGCCATTTTCTGGCTGGGGCGAATGATTCTAAAAGGCAGAGTTTGCTTTCTGCTTTACAGGCCACTTGCTGTAGCGGGTCATTAACGTGATGTAGTGGGAGGAACTCTATGGGGGTTAACACAAAAAGCAACCCCCAATCCCCACACACCGCTCCAGATCCTACAGACGGACTTCGGGTCTGGAGTTCGGCCTGGACAAAAGACAAAACAGTTCCCTGTGCGTTGTTTGATTCACCCTTTGAGAAGATACCCTGCAATCCGGAGCAGGGACAGTCCAGACTTGTTTCTGTAGAGCTCTAGCCCCGATCTAGCTAACTCCGCTAAAGGACACAGGAAGGGGTCGTTCCAGTTAAGCGTGGAGCGCCAAAGGGGAAGCGGAGTGGGGAAGATTCTCTCAGGTCTTTCCCTAGGAGCCGTTCACACTGAAGGAGTCTGTAATCCCTTCTCTGGGAAGTGGGATCAGCAGCAGGCTCCAGGGAGCCTTCCCTGCCCCAGGCTTGCATTGCGGGGGAAGACGTTTAGTGACCCAGGCCAGCTGCATTTACGGCCCTATTCCCTGGAGGGCCCAGCCAACTCGGAGAGGGAGGGGTGTGATTTGAATGTCCTCAGCCATCAATCGAAAATGGCAGGGCTATTATTTACATCGTATTTACGTTGTAGTGGGGGGGGGGGAGGCAAGACAAAATGCTCAAATCAACCCCCCCCCCCTCTTCTGCACCGAATAACCAAAACGATGTCACTCACCAATCTATGGCTGCCTAGGAAGAGAGACACATCACTTGTGTCTCTGGCAGAGACACGGCCGGACAGGTTTCTGCACAAAGAGTTCAAATTCTCAGTTGTAACAGCTGACACAAGGTGTCCCTTTCTGACTCTCCCCCCCGTACCCCTCTTGGAACCCCGACTTGTGTCCCCCCCTTTGTCATATGGGTTCTCTGCCCCACTCCCCCTCTTTGTTCTTTTGGAGGGCAAGAAAGGTGCATTCATTCGGATTCTAGTGACACCCTGCTCGACAGAATTGGGGTGATGATGAGAGAGACTGGCTTGTTTTTGGAAAGATGTGAGCAATGAGCTGGAAAGTCAACACTGAAGTTTGGGGGTGAGAGGTGAATAAATATTCTAAAAATCGAGGGGAGTTTCACCCAGAACAGTATAACTGGGGGAGGGAGGGATCTCCATTGACTTCTTGGACGAGGGTTTTTTTCCCTCCAAGTTTCATCAAGCTTTGTTTTCATTCTAATTTTTATTATTAAAATAATCAGATTGCAATTCGCTTATGGGATAGGAAGGAAATTGAAGTGTCTGTCTGTCTGTCTGTCTGTCTCTCTCACACACACCCCCTGTATCACGTATTTATTGTTGGAACGTGAGGGGCTATCGCCACACTTTAACACAAACTCACTCATTGGGACTATTTTTAATGTCGCCCCAGGTTTTTAAAAGGGGAAATAAAAATGAGGAAAAAATCAATTTAAATTCTATGTTAAGTTTAGGACAAAAAAAAATGAAGTCCTCCCTTTCGGCTGGGTTTGAATCTACATTTTGCGGGTGTCTTTCCCGTTCTTTTAGTTAAACATCGCCCTGTTTATCATCCGTCTTTCTACACCATTGCGCTCGGTAATGGGATTTCTCTCTCTCCTTTATGGGGCACTAGTGTTGTACAAATATTATAGTCTCCCCAGCCCCTCTATAGACTCAGCCTAGACTTGTGTAGACTAGCAACTGCGCGCAGCAGGAATTGTAAAACTCGAGGCAGAAGGTATTGGAGAGTCTTACAGATGGACTTATTCTAACACGCGGTCTGCGGAGGTACCCGCAGAATAGCTTCGCGGTGCGGCCGGGGTTTGACACAATTGCTGTTCTGCCGGATTTTAAAAGCTCGATCGGTGAAGAAACTCCCTTTACAACCTGGACACGTTGCCTTGATCTGTAAATAGACAGCGGCTGCAGGCGGAATATTCCTGGGAAACGGATCAAGGAAAATAGTTTCCTTTCTGTGCTCAGGGCTGTGTTGAACTCCGCAGCCCTTGCCGCGGGGGCTAAGTGACTTGCTTGCCCTCTCCCCCCCCCTTTTGCTTTGTAACATTTAAACCAAGCAAAAGCTCGCGCAAAAAAAAGCCAGAGTTGAAAAGTTCAAGTTGAAAGTTTGCAGCGGTGCATACAGGAAAAGGAGACGGATTGTTCCCGGGATGCACGTGACATTAACCTCGGTGATCCCACATAGCTCCCTAGGTTATGCTGTTTGGGGGACTGTTCTGATCTTCAGGCATGCAACGGCCCTGAGTGACACTTCGTAATAAAGTGAGAAATATTAGTCCGGACCCAGCGCAGCTTTGATCAGCTGAGTGCGACTACATCACCTCTAACTTTAAAAAAAGCTCCCAGGGGCTGGGACCAAACGCAACAAGACAGCAACAGCTCGCCTTGACTTGCCAGGGAGATCTCTTCTGCACTTTCACTGCTGGGGGACATTGGCCAGGTCCTGTCCTCCTGCTGGCTCAGTCTGGAGACACACTCCTAGAATTTTGCAGGAGAAGTTAGACCAACCAGTTTCTGCTTCACCATCACCCCGAGACATATCAATGGAAATAGACTCCTAGCAAAGAGACAAGCCCCACCACACAAGGCTTGCAATCTCCCAGTAATTAATCCTCCCAGTAATTGGCTTTCCTCCTTCACGTAATGGGCATAGAGTTACCATATCACTGCTGATAGCTGGAGAGATATCAAGCAACTGGGGGTGGGGGAGAAAGGAAAAGCCCACCTCTCCCCCCCTCGCCTTGATCTCTGCCTGCTAGTGTCTTTCAGCAGCGCCCATGCTAACGATTTCTAATCAACAGCGAGCAAGCCAAGATTACCTGAGCTTCCTTTCTTTTCCTTTTCAAGCCTTTTGTTTCGGGTCTCACTCCGAAAGAGGACACCCTTCCCTTTTAAGGTCTGAACACGATTCACCCACTACAAGTGAATAGAGCAGACACGTTCCCTCTCCTCGCTCTCTTCCTCTTGCTAATGCAAGCTGGCAATTCAATTATTTGCCAAGGAATATTTTACTAACTGATCACAGGGATACTGCTCTGACAGTCACCTTTATTCCCCCCTTTCCCGGCCTTTAGTTTTTAGCCACTATTGTTGGCAAAACCTGCATGATCTGTCTTTGAACAGGTGAGGTTTCTCTCCTTTTCTCTTTATGTTAATCAAGTCTCCGGGCAATTAGAAAAGCCAGTTTTTGTGGGTTATTTTCATATTTAATGCAGATGGGTTGAACTTGCTCATGGAGAAGAAGCCAGTTCTTTGATGCCTTCAAGACCAATGGGCCAACCAGGACATCCTGAAAGTACAATCTATTTCTTGCGTCTAAGGTGCAGGGTTTTGGTGGGGTTGAAAATATGGGGCCCAGGCGATCTATACACCGTTCTTATTATGTTCTATATTCAGCCTGCACATAGTTTGGGAGATCACTTAGGGAAAGTCACTGGCCACATGGACGATTTTCTAACGCTGGAGAGCATTGGTACATTACTGTTTGCCTCATCGTCGTCAGTAAGCAGATTTACTTCTCAGATCACTGCAATAACCAGCAATGTAATGGATATTAAAATGGGTATATAAAATGAAAAGTTGTAAATGCTCCGTTTCTCAGCAAAACCAAATAAACAACAAAATGAACGCAGTGAGTTTGACACAGCTGATCCCTGCTGTTAACCAGCTTTCTTAAAAAAAAAAAAAAAAAGACAGGGGGCAACTCCTTGACAAATCATATTGCAACATTAAAGGAAATCGGTGGCAGTAGATGTCTCCGATTAGTGCCCAAGATAGAGGTTTAAATGCCCCTTTCAAATGCAATTTGTGTCCAGGGGCTGATTTTCCCCCAACACAGACTCTGCTTAAACAAAAGTATTTGCAATAGGTGAATTTCATGTGCCATTGGGGGAAGGAAACCGTCCAGTGGGCCCAACCCAAGGAAGCAGGCGAGGATTTTTTGCATGTGAATATATCCCTGGGACGTGGAAGCGACACCACAAACTCCCCCAGTTCTACCTCCCTTGGCTCTTAGATACAAAAATTAAGTTCTAGCAGGATTTGTCTTGCCAATGTTGTACACCGTGTGGGCTCCTCGGAGCCTGAAACTTCGGGAGCCCTGGACATCTGCCAGGGCCAGATATTGACTTTTACACCCTCAACTCAACCCACCATTTCCCCCCGACTTTCCAACTCCGCAGCACACCAGGGCTAAGAAATTCGATGGCTCTTACAGATCTGTTCCCTGTAGCCCTGTCATTGAAACAGCTGTTCTTTCACTCCCAAAAGCCAATAATCCAACTGAATCTCAGCAGCATTGTCCGAATCCCCTCCCTCCAGTAATGTGCGGAGAGGGGAGACAGGAAGAAAAAAGCCAACAACCTACTTAATTGGCTTCTACACTGTACCCCCACCCTTGGTTTCTTTGCTTGAAACCCCTTGGAGAGGTTTAAGCAATCAGAAATGTCCCTCTCCCCCTCCTTTTAATATGCGCCAACACGCCAGCGCCTTTAAAAACTCTAAACAAGGCAAGAGAACACACCTGGATCTGGGAAACTAACATGAATTTATCCAGTGTATTTGTCAGTTTCCTGTTACCGTTTTCCGGAGCTGGATAGCTGATCAAAAGGCAACAGGGGAGTCTTAGATTTCAAAATGTCAGGGGGTTTTGTTTGTTAGTTTGTTTTGCGCTGGGTGGGGAGAAACGAACAGGAGAGGCAAGGCGATCAGACAAAGAACACCTCAGCCACGTTGGAATAATCGGTGACAGTTAACCCATAATCCTGGACTCTGCAGAAGTGGCTCCCTGCTGGTCACTGGGCTGCGAGACGCTGCTTTCCATCCTCCTCCACCTGACTTTCCTCTTTCCCCTTCCTTTGTGGGTGCTTCATGCCAGTTCTCTAAAAAAAAGTGACTTACACTTCCCCCCCGTCTCCCTGTCATCGGCCCAGTGGTCACATAACACATCCTGCCCTACCCAAGGAAGCAGCGGGTTTGCAGGGGATGGGGAAAGATACGAACTGAAAGCCAGGTATTGTCTGGAGACTACGCAATACCGCAGTTCAGAAAGCCGCAAGTCTATATCTTCACAAATCAAAGTTACTATAGTGCCCAGTAGCTGCTTGTTACCTAGATATCCACACACTGGATAACTTTTCCCGGGCCCCCTAACCCATAAACCTTCTTGCACAGAAACTTTCCCCATCTTGGAAGCGATGCATTTGGCTGATTTTGATATCGATGACTAAACCAACATTTAAGTGAAGATGTAATTAAGCCGGTAGAACTACAAACCATTCCTGGCCCGGATCCATCATTCTGTGCCCTGCAAGGTTGGTTTTAAGGAGCCGGGAAAAAGATCTTTAAATGATGTATTAGAGGTCCCAAGTTTACATTGAAACACTTGAATCGATTAGAAGGGTAAACAGTGTTGAGACGGGTCAGGAAAGTCCACCCACAGCACGTTTGCAGCTGGGGTGGGAAGAAGCGCCTCTCAGAGAAGTTGCTGGGATTTTTTTTTTGGTCTGCTCCTTCCCACTCTTGATTACCCCTTCCTGGATTTCATGGCACGTCGCTAAATGGTGTCGCTTACATTCCAAGCTCATGCATTGTTGATGGGGAAACAGAACTAATAAATAATTACCAGTCCAAAGAGTGTGTGCCTGGGTTTTGACTGAAGGCAAGGCAGGGAAAGCCTCCAAAAGGGGGAATCATGAAAGAGCCAGCCCTGGAGGGAGATCTCTCTTCTCTCTCTCAGGCTGCAGCTTGCTGGGGAAAAGGCAGAGAGTGGCAAACAACCAACCAACAATATCAGGCAGAATCAGCCTCCTTCCAAGGGAGCGTAAAGGAAAGAGAATGAGATAGGGGGAGAGAGCAGAAGTGCTCATTCCTGCTGGCTGACAAATCCTTCGCACTTCAGAACTGGGCTTGCAGAAAGCACAGGGTGCAATGTGAAGCTGCCTTTTTCTGCTTGTCCCCGTGGGAAAAAAAAAACCCAACACCAACAGGAACACACTGGTTCACCCAAGTGCTGCAGAATAAAAGGACATTGCTGAGAGAAGTGGCAGCTTTTTTTTGTAGGTTTATTTTTAATTGCACCTCAGTGCCCAGGACTTCTGTCTACCCCTGGGTTGTTTTTTTCTCTGGACCAAAGCCAGTAGTTCACAAACAACTGTAGCAAATGGGTGAGAGAGAAGTGTGTGTGTGAGTGAGTGTGAGTGAGACCTGATTGCTAGGAGGAAAACCAGGGTGTGGGTGAAAATTAAAAGTTTTTTTTTTTAAAAGGAGGGAAAGGCAGCTAAAAGACAAATAGAGGAAGACAAGTAAAGAGGGTGTGAGCGGTGGGGGAAGAAAGACCATTAAAGAAAAAGAGGGTGAAACAAACCCCACGAGGAGGCAGCGAATCCCAGCTCATTCATCTTCATTGTCTCCGCGTATGCAAAAGCAACTCCAGCATAAGGAAAAGCCACTATCAAAGCCATGGCTTTATTTTATATCCTATAGATCAGGAGGGAGGCAAAGCTTTATTTTCGCCCAGAGACAGATATTTTATTTCTCTCTTACGGTTTTATGTGTGAGAGATGTCAAAAAGGTAAAATAGATTGCTAATGCATAGGCAAAAGGAAGCTGTTTTGGCATGCTCTGTGTCATGAGGTCTCCCAGGGAGAGCAGGCTGGGGATTTAGGACTGATGGCAGACTCAGGGGGATTTCTGCTAAAACATCTCTCTTCATAAATTCAGCAGCATGGTCAACTCAATAGGAAGACAGTTTTCAAGAGAAAGAGTTGGAGCCAGGCATAAATGCACCACACAAAGGCATCAATTACCTTTCAATCTACATACACAATTGTAACAATCTGACTGTAGGCTTCAAACTGGTGCAACTCAACTATAGCCTGACATACTGGGTAAATATGTTTAGACCGCAAAGTCTTTTCCCTAACCAGACATTGTTTGCAGTGTCACGAAGTGGCTACTGTTAATTTACACTAAACTTGGGAAGCTTTTCCTTTTTCAAATTTATTTTTTTAAGATAATATTTTGCTCAGAGATGGCATTGTAAACCTTAACCCTTATTTAGGAACATAAGCATTAGCTTGCTTTTAACTTTACAATATGTATTTACGTGCTTACACCCCCCCCCCCATAGGCACACATATGGATAAACATACCTTATATTATCTATACACACAGATTATATAGTCATGAACATTTACCTATTCAGGCATAATATCTTCTCAGTCACCCTTACTTTATTAATAAAAGCCATTACTGGGTATTTTACTCATCTATCCAAAACACAACAACTCGCCCTGGGTTAATAGAATTTTGAGTGACACACACACACACACACACACACACACACACACACACACACACACACACACACACACACACACACACACACACACACTTTGTGTATGTTCTATATTTGTAGCCACCTAAAAGTCTGGTGGTGGATTTGCAGGGACCTTTTGCAAAGTTAAAATATATCTCCCTAAGCTGCAACAATTTTCATACTTTTTTAACCTCAGGGATTTACTTAGCACATTAAGTTCAGGCTCAGAAGCCCAAGGCTATTACTCATTTGGGTACTCCTCTCCCTCCCTCCTTCACCACATATTTTATCATTTGACTTCCTGGTTTAAATTCATGTTATGGCAAATAATAGATGGTAATACTTTCCCCCCTCTCCATATTAATTGTCATTTCTGGCAAACTCTGCATTTGAGATGATTTAATGCAAACTGCAGCAACAAAGTGAAACAAGGAGACAAACAGCACAAAACAGAAAATTATTACAATTCTGAAGCTTTTTTTTTTTTAAACATAGTTTCACAAATTTCCTGACAACATTTGTGAAGTTGGATCACAGGGTCAGTTTTGTTTGCACTGGACAGTGTAACCTATATACATATTAAGAACTGGCCAATCCTGTGGTGCAAAATACACATAGACAGTAGTATCCTGAGAGAAGGTGGCATACTTCCTGAAATATTGTTCTTCCTGAGGTGGCTGAAATAGGCAACAAACCAGAGTACTATTTGCAAATTAAAAAAGCAAGGTGTAGCTGATTAGCAAATTAATTATTTCAGTACCCCCAGGATTATATTGTTTTTCTAAATTCTTTGGGTTTAGGTAATTTACTAATTTCACAGTCAGTGAACTTCCCAGTGAGTGAGTCAATCTAATCTATCTAATGTCTATATAACACTTGTTTTATAGGGAGACGTAAGTTTAATGGTGATGGCAGAGGAAACAGGACCTCTGGACCTTTCTCCTCGGCTCTGGCACTGACTTGCTGTGTGACTTTGGGCAAGTCACTTCACCTTTCTGTGCCATCTGTAAGAGGATGATGATATTTACATACAATGGGGTGATGGGACCCTAAATGAATGTTTAGAAATCCACAGCTAAATTCTATAAGGGGCTGATCCACAGCGTATTGAAGAGTATGAACTATTATTTAGTTATTAATAGGAATGATCATGCAGCGCTTACTCAAGTGAGCAGTTTCATTAGCTTTCAACAGGACGACTCATGTGAGTATGAGACTAAAGAAAGGGGTTTGGCAGGATCAGGACATTACTCTGCCATTCACAAGCGGCTGGGAGAAGAGGGTTTCTAATATAAAGTTTTTAGGTCATCAGCAAAGCAGTGGCTTCGGGTTTCTGTATCACACCAAAGTAGGATGTTTGAGCATCGGCGAGAAAAATAATTGAAATAAAATGGATAGGATTGTCTGAGTAAAATGAAATGACAATAAACCAACACCAGTGGTAAATCAGCAATGTCATGCTGACTATCAGTTGAAAATGGTTAGTGCATCTCCATTTAGTATTTAAAAAGAAAGCAACCCCCCTGGATGGCAATATTAATGCCTCTTCAGAAATATCTAACACAACTCAAATTTTGTTCGTGGTTTGTTAAGATGAAATCAGAACCTACTGATGAATTTATATCCTTGCTCTCTATTCCTGGCAGCTGATTTAATCCTTCTCCATCTATATATTATACCTTTTTAATATGGTGTTCCTATGTAATCTATGCACACTATAAATACAATATGATATCAGAGTTTATATAGTGCTTCCATTGTAGGCTCCTATTTTTATCGATCTATAATTTGGCACATAGGTTTTGACAGGACATTTTCCTCTCCCTCCCCCCCTTTACAACATGTTCAGAAGTCCACTTTGTTATTTATACAATTTGAACCAGACAAATGTTTTGTACCTGTTGAAGTGTAAGAAGCTTAGGGAAAAATTCTGTCTGTCTGATGCAGATGGGCATATGGCAGGAAACCTGCAGGCAGAAGGGGAGTGCAGTGTGGAAGTTCTCACATCCCTGATTCTGGCTTCTATCAAAATGCAGGCAGAGGCTGGCTTGCAGGCCCTCCTAGACTGACAGACATGGTGGGGAAATCAGAAGAAGGATCTAATAGAGAGGGGGCCTGGTATGGGCAGTTGTACTCACAGAGACTATACTGACCTAAAACTGGAGTAACAGAGTGACAAAACTGTCTAGAGATGATTAACCACACATTTTAAGAGACATGCATATTATTATAACTTGATTCCTTGCATTTTATTATACAGTGCATATTATACCTTGTTGAATTTCTATTATCAAATTTGACTGTGCATGTAGAAAACTGACCCGCGTGCTACATGTAAAATAAGAGATGAAAAATTGCATATACCACTATAAAACATATCACTATAGGTTCAGAGAAGAGACACCACTCAGGTAAGACAAAAAACATTGGGTCAAACTCTGTCCAAGTCATACCTGTATAATGCCCCTGGTTTTAGTTGGTTTTTACAGGTGGAATTGAGGGCAGAGTTTGGCCCATGAGAGGGTAGCTGCAGCGGTCTAGGATATCCTCAGAATCCCTCACTTAGGCTATGTCTATACAGACCCACAGTTCGGACTACGGGGCTGTGAATTGCAGCACGCACTGTAACTGCCCCTGGATGACACTGCTGGTGCCTAGGTTTGCATTATCTAGTCGTGTTTGAAAGAGGGCTACGAGTTTGCAGCAGCAACATCCACACAGGGGAGCTGCCGTGCAGCATGCTAGTGCACTCTGCAACTCACTCCCCCATAGTGCAAATTGCAAGGCTGTGCAGACAATCCCTCAGCTTAGTCCTGTGCTCTGATACCCTGGGTACATTGCTTGTGTTTCACTCGTATGAGTTGATCTCCTCATACAGAAGGCCAAAAACGACAAGCCCAGAACATGCAGAACTCATATGGTCTTCAGAGGTTATTTCGCTGGATTATTGTTTATATCACTGTAGTGCCGAGGGGCCCCAGATGAGATCAAGGCCCCACACAAGTCCCTGCCCCAATGAGCTTACTCCTAAATGGACAAAGCATGGGAGGGGGAAAGGGACACAGAGAATGAAATGATTCACTCAAGGTCACACAGCAGCCTGAGCCAGGAATCCAACTAGGGTTTTTACTAACTCCCATGCCAATGCACTATCCACTGGACATGCAGCCTTCCAGCTTCCATGGTCATAGGGCTGCCCGACAGGATGTTTTTTTAGCATCCTGCACCCCATCTATCCTCCATTTCCCACTGCTGCAGCTGTTCTGGTGGATCTTACAGGTGGTGAATTACGGCCATGAAGCCTGCCAGTAAAGAAATGGCCTCTCTCTCTGGGTAAGACACTGGGTATACTGGAAACTTTTTGTTCTATGAGTTAAGGCTGACTGTATAAACAACAAGTGGCAAAGGTGTGAAGTGAAAAGGCAAATACACCATCTGTACCTCACTTTATCTGTTTATACCACAGCATACACTAGTCTTCTTCCCCCGTTAAGTATTTTAAATGCATGACTGTTTGTTAGGCTTCCCGGCAGCAGGGCTGTTAGCATTGCAAGTTACAACTTATCACATCAACTATTTAAAGAAACATGAACAAACAATGTTACCTAAAAAGGAATATCTAATGAGCTGAGACATAATTTCTTCCCCCCTCATTATTGATGACCTTTCATAACTTGTCATTGAGTCTGCCATTCACAAGTTACAAAGTATTGATGCCTCTTATTAGCTAGCCCATTGTATATCCTCATTATATCTCCGTATCTGCAGGTGAAGATGACTGGAGAGAAGCTGTTGAAGGATCTAGATGAGAACTACACAGCGTAGGAGGCATGAAATATGAGACCAACGTAGCCCTGAACAGCTCTCTGTAACATTAGTTCATACTAGTAGGACCTTCATTAAACCTTGTTAAAAATCGGGGTTGGCTTGATTCTGTTTAGAAGCAAAACTGAACTCTCGTGAGCAGTTTTCCAAACAAGCACGTTTCTGTGATGACCATGAAATTACCATCTGCTTTTCTGATAGCACTTTTCTAACAGAGAGAGCTGCGTGTGTGCTGTATTTGATTAGGATAGGTGGAAGTATAATGCTCAAGATTCTGAGTAATATGTAAACATTTACATTTACCTACCAATGTGTTTCTTCCATTTTGATTAAATAAAACCTTTGTTTCCTTAATTAGTTAATGTTTGTTACTTGAGAAAGAGGGGTGAAGGAAATTCAGTTTAACACATGATAATTAATAAATAATGAATAAAACTGGATTTTTCAAACTTCACTGCAGAGGTATGGGCAGTTTATTTACTTCTCTGTGTGTGTGTTAATAAAAAAAATCATGTGAAAAGTCTGGTATACATATTTCACTAATGGTCGCAAACTCAAGTTATAAATAATGAGAGACGAAGTTCCATTTTTTGCTTATTTCTTAGAGGCACTTGTGGCTCTGGCATGCTGGTTTCTAGACCGATCATTGCTCCCCGCCCAGGCTTTTTCAAAAATGGGACTGCTCTTTGCAGAGTCAAGCATTTCATGCATATTTCTAACTAGAGACAGGTCCCAAAGGAACATCCAGAAACTATGGTGGAGATTGGTTCTTGATCAGCATTTTGAGCTGAACTTTGCAGCTATCTCCTGTTATGGACTAAACCAAGGTCCTGAATCCAAATCCACCTGCCCAAACTGATACGAATCCAGACCGAACATTGTATCTATGCCCTACAGCCAGTTATAATGTCTACCAATGAATATAGGGCTTCATCCGAAGCCCATCAATGAGAGTATTTTCCATTGACTTCAATGGGTTTGAGCTTAAGCCCTTTTACCATATTCATCACGCTGGTGTCTGAACACCTTGAGAAAATGTTACAAAATATGGCAGGATAGCGTAGCCGGGGCTGCTGTTCTGATATGACTCCTGTGTATGCTTTAAGTGCAGTGGGCATAATCTCCGCTCACTGTTGCGCCCTCATATGTCTTTACATAAAATCAATAACGTGTTAATTCAAACCAAATCTTTTGTGCATACCTGCTGGAGATTATGTTGTCTCCACAAGGAAACACAGGGAAAGGTTCAGTTCCCGCCTCAGTCTGTAGGCCGGACGAGCAAATACACAAAACAAAGTCCTCTGGTGTGGCAGGATTGCTTCAATATTTGAAGAATGGTTTAGGGCTGTGTGTGTTCTGGAGAAGTAATTTCATACAGTAGCTTTTACAATCCCAGATTAATATTCTAACTGGGTTAGTGCTTCAGAAGAAGGAGAAAAAAAAATTCCATTTCCAAATACACGTGTAGTTTAAATTCACACACCTGAGCTCGCCTGCTTTAATATTACAGATCTGTATTTATTTAGCAAAAGAAAAAGCAGGCTTCTCATAGCCTCTGATTAAACAATGGCAAAATGGACTAATTCTGCTCCGAGAAGTACTGAGACAGTGTTTAAAATGCCTGATGGGTCACTGAACAATGGCAGTGGTGATTTGCAGTTTAGTTACTTGCTGAAGTTGCTACACAGTTCCTGAATGCTAACATGAGGTGTAAAGTAACTACCAAATACGCATAATATTGCTGCGGGGGATGCTGCGTGTGAGATGAGCCAGCAGTGTCCAATTGAAAAGTGAGGTGGATACACACAAATAAGCAACTTTGCCTTTAAAAAAAAATCCTTTAATAAGTGATTTTAGCTCATTCTTCATGGCTGTGCCTTGTAAATGTTTGGGATGTTGACTGGATGCCTACTATCCCTGTCCCATTGATTGACAGAGTCTTCAGATTCCTGTTAGTTGCTTACTGTGATGCCATGAGCATGTGCTGTAGCAAAATATTGGTGTTTCAGATGAAGAGAGAATGAGCAGTTTCAATATCCTCAGACAGAGGAATAGCAAGAATCAAACCTTCACTTTTAGGGCCAGATTCTCCATTGCTCCGTGCCTCGTACAGTAATTTACACCAGTGCAAGAGTGGGCGCAAAATGCTACTGATTCAGTACCGTGCATCAGGAGATTTCATTATAGAGGTAGCAACATTCTTGGGAATGTAGTTGTCATTTAGAGCAGGTGACTGGGCATCAGGATTTCTCGGACCCGCTCCTTCTTTTGCCACTGACTCATTGTGAACATGAGCAAGTCACTTAGCCTCTCCGTGGCTCAGTTTCCACACCAAAAATGGGGATATGAACGTCTTGGTATGAAAATTTTTATTGTCACAGTTAGAAAATTCACTTCTCTGTTTCTCTCACACTCTTGTTTGTCTTGTCTGTTTAGATTGTAAAATCTTTGGGGTGGGGACATCTCTCACTACATATATGAACAGTACCTAGCACAGTGGGGCTTTGATCTCAATGGGAGCCAATGGGTAATACAAATAATTATATACAATTATTATTGTTATCGTCATCATCACGAACAGCATAACAACACATTCCACAAATCTATAATGAAATGTGCAAGTGACAATAATTCAATGAACATGCACCACTAGGGAAGAAAAGATTTTTTTAAAAAACAACAGTTCTGTGTTTTTTTTCACATATTTGTGAACAAAATGCCAGTGTCCCCAGGGGTGAGAGTGTTACACACTTGTCAGATACATAACAGAGAGGTGTTCAAAGGAGAACAACCAGGCAATATTTTCCAGCATGAGAAATTCCCAGATGAAGAGCCAACAAGCCGTTTGGAGACTCACATATTTTTAAATTTATTTATTTGTTTTTTGTAAAATTGACTAAACTTACTTGTGGTATATAAAGCCATTTTAAAAGATGGTAGAGTCTTGAAAGATTTACAATATGGTCATATAACCCAAACAAATGCCCTGAATCTTAAACCTTCTATCAGAGAGCTCAGGTGGATTTTTGTTTAAAATCTGCAAAATATAATTAAATTGGTCTTGGGTTAAAAAATAGATATCCCAGTCCAAGCCCTTATATGGATATTGCAGACATGCTGAGATTCCTTTCCCATAAATGTTAAGCAGACATCTGTAAACATAATTGGAATTTACTGCACACGTGAATAACTGCATATAAATGAGCCTGTATCATTGGGGTTTAAGAAAGGATTGTGGGTTTTTTCTCTCCCCCTTACCTATAAGAATCCAGCATTTACAGTGAATATCCTAGCTCAATGCCAGTGTTAATTTTCTCTGTTTTAATTTTTTGCATACTGATTACCTCGTTACATTTATCATAAAATCTCTAAAGAGGAGACATTCTGTTGAATTTAGGACACTTCTAGGTTTATTTATCAGGCTGATAGTTATACTTTTAGAAAATGCAGAGCAACGGTGTTGTCATGGATTGCTTAATATTAACAAGACAGACCTGCACATCTGAGGAAATTGAACATGTAAGACGTCATATCTGTATTTCTTCGGTCTATACCTTCCTTTCCCTCTTCCCTATTGCCTTTTCCTTTATGGGCTGTATCCTACATAGTGCTGAAACTTCTGGCCCTGATCCAGCTTGAGTCTGATCCCATTCAAATCAATGGAAAAACCCTCATTGATTTGAATGGTGCAGGATCAAGCCCTCAAGCATGTGATCAAACGTTAAGCATGAGAGTAGTACCACTGAAATCAAGTGCTGTGCTCGACCACGGCTAGAGTGTTCTGCACCAGGCTGATCCAACCCCGTATTCCTCCTTCTCCCACCTCTTCTCCCTCCACTCTTTCCCATTTAGGGGTGGTAAAAGGGGCCATATTGCAGCACCGCAAAGGGAAGTCCTCTATTTATCCAAAGAATACCTGTAGAATGGGTACAGACACTTCACGCCTTCCCATATTGCTCTTACCAATGTACCTCACTCTTTATCTTGAGGGCTGTTCTTTGCTGAAATTGTCAACAAGGGTTCCAGTGAGTGCCAATTCCAATGGTGTCTTTTTGCGTGATGTGGACGCCTCCTCACCAGGAAAGACAGAGGGCTTGTCTACAGGAGCAAGTTGCATTAGTTTAACTAAAAGTGTGATCTTCTAATTGGTTTAGTTAAACCGGTGCAAAAAGCCGTCTGGAAATCCTTATTTCAGTTTAAACCAGGATTATTTTGATTGCTTTAAACCACTCAGGCCTGGCTGATGCACCAAGTTACACAGATTTAGTTAATTCAGTGCAATTGTGTGTGCACACTCTTAAATCAATTTAAACATGGCTTATATCAGTTTACCTCCACCAGCAAATTCATAGGCTCCAATTAAATTAATCTAACCAGTTTTAAACAGAGATGAGTCTCCACTCAGGAGGTTGGGCTCCTGAATCAAACAGTTAATTTATCTGGGTAAAGATTAAATGCAGTTTTTTTCCGCTGAGACTTGATGGCCATTCCTCTTGGGAGCCTTAGTACCATGGCGCTTTCACCACTATGTAAAAAACACAGATCTTGTATTCT
Organism: Malaclemys terrapin pileata; assembly: GCF_027887155.1. Classification (NCBI taxonomy): domain Eukaryota; kingdom Metazoa; phylum Chordata; order Testudines; family Emydidae; genus Malaclemys; species Malaclemys terrapin. Next base: position 7,596,142 of record NC_071522.1, on the reverse strand, counting down.
TTACTGCCCAGTATATTGTAGCTGATGGATGCTGCTTGGTCTGGACTTTTTTTTTTTTTTTTTAGGACACTGAACCACAGGCATGACCATGAAAATACAGCAAGGATAGAATTTACCGAAGTGCTCAGTGTTGGCCTACCTTTGCTTCCTCTGAAGTCGGTGTGAAAACTCCCACTGGCTAAGTGCTTTTGAAAATCCCATTCTCAAACTCCTAATGCAATTAGAAATGAAAAAGAGTCATGTAGCCCTGTGTAGACAGATGAACTCCGTAAAGAAAGTGATATATGGTACTTTTTTATACATTAGGCTACTCCATCATAAGAGTCTATAGAAGTCAAAGGTCTTTGAATCAGGCCCTATAGAAATTGGAGCTATGAAATGTTTAATTCAGCTCTATGAGCAATGGCAAGTGCATCTTCAGAAATACATTCTATGGGATAATCGTAGCAGTGCTGGGATGAATGGTATAATGAGATTTTACTCTAGTTGCTTTCCGACTTAGTATACAATACAGACAGAGCATCTTCACAAGCGGAAATAATAGTTTGCATTTTTAGGTCATCTTTCATTCAGGAACTTTTAAGCATGCCACAAATATTCATTAATTAAGCTTCACAACAATCCGGCAAGTTTTTAAATGAAATCCATTTTACAGATGGCAAGTAATAAAGACAAGGGATTAACCTGCGACTCACAGAGTGAGTCGGTGGCAAAGCTGGGGAAAGAACCCAGGGGTTCTGTTGACTCACTCCTCTGCCCTCATCACCAGGCACTCTGGGCTCTCCAATGAGGATGAAAAATATTTCTCCCAAACTATGCCATAGGCATGATCAAATGCATTCCCGACAGTCATCATAATGGCATTATCAAGTGTGCCAATTAAGTAATCATGATTTATTTCATTGTCACTCTTCAAAGGCACATTTGTTTACAGTTCAGGCCCCAAACCCTAACTTGCCATAAACGTTGTTTATTTTGACTGGGATGCACTGTAAAAAGCAAAGGACTGTAAAATCATTAATAGGGCAGTGATCTCTAGGCGATCTATGATTCTCACCTTGACTCCAAAATTCGCCCCAGCTGTTAGAGGCTGCGGATGCCACTGATTTTGGGATCCCCAGGGGTTTTCCAAGTGACGCCCTCAGAACCATGTGATCGAGGAGGAGTGACCTTAATATAACCCTTCTTCTGCCACATATTTGATAGGAGTTGAAGTTGATAAGATACATGAGCCTCATGGCCACAGAATCAGCAACGAGCTGTCTGAGATAGTCAGGGGCAATGAAATGGGGCCAGGAAGACACTCAACTAGATTCCTCTTTGCAATGCCCATATACAATTAAGAAACACAAAAGGAATCCAGATAGGGTCAGCTAGACTTTAGGGACTTTAACGTGCGCTACTGTCTTTAAAGAGGAAATCCTGATGGGTCATGCATTTTGATCCCACAAGGCCCACCTGAACTAGAGGAAGCTTGAGCTGACAGCATACAAGCCCAGAATCCCCGCTGGTGGGAATCATTGGCTTCAACAGACCTATGCCGATTTACAGCAGCTGAGAATCCGGCCCCTATTCTACTCTGGCTGTATGTCAGAGGCTCTGAACAGAGCTTGAGAATCACATTGTACAATTAAGCAGCAAAGAAGACACACCAATGGACACCTACCTGAGGACAAGGAGAGTCAACACAGTAAGCTGTATGATCATCAAAGATATTACAGAAGTGGTCAAAGGCTACATTGATGGGAGCTATAATCAGTGCACGGATAGACAGAGAGAAGAGACGTACTAGCCATTCACTCTGTCCCTGAATACATCCCTTAGCACGTATAAACCGCACTTTATCTTAATACATCTTCAGTCAAAATAAAGAGCGGGCCCTTGCTTATCTAAAATCTTATTTGCGACGCAGTTTAATAGACCCTGGACAATTCATTCAGTTATGCGAGATGGCTGCACAGCCAGAACCTTTGAGTTGGGAAAACCCTCAGGTTAAGGTCCAATTTATAATTCAAAATTGTGAAGGCTCTTTTGTCTAGGCCTTCCCGGTTATTTTAAAGCACCCTGTATTTGGTTTCAGTGGAATACCACCTTCTTCTCTCAACCCCTGCCATGAATAGGACACCTCCCATGCCAAAAAATGTACACAATATACAGTTATCTATTCAGTGAAATAAATTAATTATTTTTTTCCACATGAAACATTTTTTCATCGAAAAGGGTGTTTTTTTTTTTTGAAAATCTAAATTTGCATGAAAATTTCCAGATTGATCAAAAATGAAAAAGTGAAAAATGCAGTTTTTTTGGTTGATCATTTTTCTTTCCCTCTCTCCCTCCCACCTCCCAACATTTGTCCTCCTTGTTCACTGGCAAAAGGGGAAAGGAGAAAAAGAAGTTTTGTTTTGTTTTAAAAAGGACAACTGAAAAACAAACAAACAAAAGGAAACATTTCAATGAAGAAAATTATTGAATAAAACTTTGTGAAACTTGAAACATTTCCAATAAATCAAAAATGGTTCCTTTTCGTAAACCTCTAGAATAAGAAGGATTTCAAAATTTGGAATTTCTTTTTTGTAAAAACATTTTCTGGTATTTGCCCAGCTCTAGTTTTCATTGAGAAAACAATACAATTCTTACAGAGCCAAAAGTATAGTAGAGAGGGGGTGAGGGGTGGTGGTTGGAGCATAACACTGGGAGTCAGAACTCCTGGATTCTCTGCTTGGCTCTGCGAATGACTAACTACATGATTTCAGGCAAGTGACACTCTACACCAGAGTTTTCCTATCTGTAAAATGGGGAACACAGAAGTTACTTGACTTATAAAGGTTTGTGTAAAGTCTGAATGATAAATGCTTCTTTGGAGATCCTCAGATGAAAGATACTATAGTCATACAAAGTATTATTAGCCACTAAAGATCACTATCACCCACCTATTAAGCATCATTGGAAGAGTTGCTCTCCGCACAGAGGTGTTTGTAACTGATGCTCTGCTAGTTGAGAACTGACAAATTGCATCCCTTTGCTTGTAAGCAGCTATGCCTGCGGAGGGTTAAGAGCAGTCCAGGTGGAGGTCTCTAATTGTGCATGTGTTTTATTAGTTGTAATCAGTGCTTAAATAAAACTTCACATGCAATTTGGCTTTTCTAAGAGCCTGATCCAAAGTGGCTGAAATCAATGGGAGTCTTTTCATTCTCTTCAGCTGACTTTGGATAAAGGCCATCCTGCATCATCTGAGGTTGTGGAAGCTGAGTTGTTTGTTAACTTTCTGATCTACACTTTGTGCAGGAGATACAGGGGAGAAACCCAGGTAAAACCAACTTCACAGTATCTGTAACTATTTCCACTCAATTCACTCATCTATTTTTCAACTTTAGATCTGATTGAAGAAAAAGTATTTTGCAGAGAAGAGGCCAATGCAGACACATGTGAACCAAATTCAGTAATAAGCAGGACTATACGATGGCTACCAACCAGATCAACAACAAATACACACAGACGGATTTTGATCTTATTTAGGCCACTGCAAATCTGGAGTTGGAATCTGGAGTTACTCTGGATTTACAGTGGAGTAAATGAGACCAGAATCTGGCCACGGGGTATCTGTTCAGAGACTTGCACAGTCAAAGATTTAACCCCCCCAAGCCCGACACATAAAAGTTCAGTTGAGACGACTCTATTGATTTACCTTTAAACCGAGAAGCACAAAATTCCTGCGGCCAGCAAGAGGCAAACCGAGCAGCTGTTACCACAATGACATTTGAGTGCTAAGCAGAGGAATGATTCCTAGAGCAGAAGCTTAAAAAAAACCTAAAACCAAAAACATGACAGCAATTGTTTGGCCCCTAAAATAATAATTCAAGGCCACAAAATGGTTAAGTCACAGAAACGATCCAGATTCAAATAAGAAAACGACCCCAAAGCAGCAACATTTTGGGAAGCATCAGTAATTGGAGCTGTGAGGCTACCGAAGTTCAGCCTGGTGAAGTGTCTTTGTTCCACCTGGCTCACATTTCTAGTAACGGCTTTGCTGGTGTATTTGCCGCTCTGTACTTAGCCCTCAAGAGTGATGTTTAATCAGTATGGGGCCACTGACAACGGCAATTACAATGGAGAACCTTAATGAAAGTAAGATTTGCATGTGGGGTGGTCAAGAGAGATGAAGGCTGGGGGGCTCCGGAGGTAAGGAGTTCCCGGCGGATGCATCAGCAAAGGTTGCAGGAGCAGAGGATATCGTTAAACCTGCATTTACGGAGGAATTGAAGTAGAACTTCACTTTTTCTTTCTTTGTTTATCTGAACCCTGCCAGTCTCACTCCAATTTAACAGCAGAAACAATAATCTGAGATTATGAATAGGTTTAATTTGTATTACAGTAGCACCTGGAGGCCCCACCTGAGATGGGGGTCACATTGTGCTTGGAGCTGTACATATGTATATCAAGAGAGAATCCCTGCCCTGAATAGTTTACTGCTGAAGGGTTCTATCCTGCAGACACTTGTGTGGGTGCTTACTTTCAAGCAAGGATGTAGTCCAATTGATTCAATGGGACTATTTGGATGTGTAAAATTAAGGACACGTGAGCGTTTGCAGGAGTGGGGCCTAGGTAGATACAACAGACAAAGGGTGGGAGAAAGGAAATATTATCCCCATTTTACAACAGGGGAATTGAGGCACAGAGAGATTAAAATTAATGGGAACTGTCTCTCCAAATCCCCTAGAAGGCTTTGAACCTCTCTGCCCAAGTGACTTGCCCGAGATGATGCAGGAGGTACATTGCAGAGCTAGGAATGGACCCAGATCTGAGTCCCAGTCTAGTGCCGTAGCCACAAGACCCATCTTTCTGCTCCACCCAGCTAAGCTTTATCTCTTTACAGAATGTACCGTCGTCCATTCCCCAACACCGAAGCACCATCCTGAATAACTGTAAGCAGCACTTGCCAAAATAAGTGGGCAACCCCCCCCCCCAAAAAAAAACACATTTTGTGATGTAGCCTCCTTGATTTGCTTTAGCTCTGTTTCATCACACACTCACTAAGTCACAAAGCAGGGCAATTTACAAGGCACTCCCCAGTCTGTAGTGTGGATGAATGAGGCTATATGGTACAGGAATTATAAGTGAGCCCCCTTCCCTTGCCAAAATCCTGAGATCTGGAGGTGCAAGGTGACCCACAGATGACATTGCACCATTACTGAAACGCACTATCCTGAGTTGCTTTGATTTATCTCAAGCTAACACCGTTTTACTGAATGGCACAAAACAGTGGTACTGCGGTTGATGCAGTAAATCTCTGCTTCCCTTGTATAGTTGCCTTTTGCTTTTCTTAGCTGCAATTAATCTGGATTGGGTGTCCACTCCCTGAATTTATGGCAGGAATCTGCTAGAAACACAGGGTTCTCACACTCCCATTTTGGTGGTCAAGACTTAATAAGTCTTAAAGCCTGTTTTTATTAGGGCACGGCCTATGCTAATACAACATAACATAAGCAACATAATGGGATGAATGGGTAATATTTAATGGGCAAACTTTTTTTTTTTTGGTTGAAGGACTGGTTCGAGTCCTTATTGCATCTATTGTGAACAGCGTGCGTCTCTGAATCCGTAATTGTAGAAGCTAATTCACAGAGAGTCAGGCAAGCTATAGTTTCAAGATCCATTGCAGGATAGTTCCATTGCATGCACATGCATGTGTGAATGCGTGCAAGCACCTGCCTAAGTGCGCACACTGATGTGGTCAGCCAAGAGTAGGCATAGGAATGCCTGTGTGAACATATGTATGTGGCACAGATCTGCCTGCGTGTGGATATTATTGTAGCAACCTGCATGGAACTTGGAGGGAGGAGCACAGGTTGCAGGAGGGAAGCGTCTGGAGAAGGCACCAGGAAGTCAGTCTGTGTGCACATGGCTAGAACAGTAGCAGCAGTTGCAACATTTCTGTAAATACTTCTCTTAATAAAGAGCCAGTTTAGTTTTTTAAAAAATGGAGTCCTCTCTTGTTATACAGCATGTGGTACATGAAGCAGATATGAACGTGGTGTATGCGTGCAAAGATCTGTCTCTGTGTGTGGATAGGACCATGAGGCGTGTGTGTGAGAGCCAGGATATGTGTGTGTGTATGTGTGTGTGTGTGTGTGTGAGAGAATACGTGTGTGGGAGTTGCACGGTCAGATGGATGCATGTGTGTTTTTAGCTACACATGCACAACAAGTCTCTTCCTATCTCATTGTTTATTTAAAGGCGGAGAGGGAGGAAATCAGTGGAGCAGGAGGTCTGGTCAGCAATGACCAGGCTTCACTGGCAGCAAACCTGGGTTTGTTGATCAAAAGGGAAGCCAAGTTTTCTGTGCTTAGCCATCACCACTCTGCCTCTTCAGCCTGACAACAGCGAACTTGCCAAATTTGCCTCGACTTGCAATAACAAACACCAGCGTTCACGGAAATACGCCTGATATTAATTGAGAGAGATCAGAATATCAGAGCTAAATATAAATACACATATAAAAATCCCAGTCCGCCAGTCTTTTTCTCGAGGGTTTTTTCTTCTTTCTGCTAACCAAACATGGTGTCGTGGAGTCTGTCTTTGGTTAAAAATATGGAATTATCTATTACATTGTTTCAATATTTATTACACTGATTTCACTTTAAACGCTTTGTAAATCACAGCAAAAAATAATGGCCTTCTGACCAAGAGTCATACATTGTAATCAAATAGGACAAAGTCAGGATTGTAATTTAAAATATATATTAAAAAATTCTTTACGTGAACCTTTCATTTAAATGAAGAGACAGAACGTGATTCAAATAATCAGACCTAAGTGAAGACTATTTTTCCTGGCAAATTAGTAGAGGTTTTAAATGAAACTGAAAAGGTGGAACACTGGCCTTATTAGACCTTAATTATTTTTTCTTGTTCTATTACTTGTGCAGTGGATTTTTCCTAGTGTGGGTGCTTTTAAGCAATATTTCAGAAATTTTATTTTACGAAAGTGCTTCCTGGAAACGCATCTCTGGACTAACGATCACATCCTCAAGCAACCCTAGGAGTGCCACTTTCAGATAAGGGTCCAGTTCAAAATGGTCTGACTGGTTTTGAAACCCCACCATGAGCTTCCTCCAGATACCTAATGTTTACTTAGCCCACTGTTCAGTGTGAGTTGCTCATCCTTTTTTTGTGCTCAATCCACAGGAGGTTAGGAGTTTGCTCCAGCTGCTAAGCAAGGGGAATCAAGGCCAGATTTGTAAAGGTATTCAAAGGGAGTTTGGAGCCTAAATACCTTTAAAAATCTGGCTCTTAACCCTTTAACTCAAGCTGTAGTGGATCATCCTCTTAGATCCGGAGGGGCTGGGTTCAATCCCTGGTAATAGTAGGATGGTCATGACATTCTAAAAATCTATCTAGGTATTTATATGGCCCTTGTCACTGTATTATCCGAATGCCTCATAGACATTAATTTTCACCACCTGTACAGTAGGTAAATGTTAATCTCCATTTTACACACTGAGAAGGCACTAAGGGGTGAAGTGACTTATCCAATGTCACATAGTGAGTCAAGGACAGAGTGGGAGTGGAACCCAGATCTTTTGAGAATCAGTATGGCACCTTAACCACAAGACCATCCTTTCTCTCCTATTTGTTCTTTCTGTCTGTCTAACACCTGATTGCTCGCCATCTCTTGACACACTCTCACCACGGCTGGAGGAAGAGCTTTCTCTTCTGCAGCCTGTGTTTGAAATGGCCTTGCTGAATCTATCACATCAACACTCTCCCTCATTTTGAATCATGGTAAAAGACATGTCCCTCCTTGCATCTGCCTCCCAGTTTCTCTCTCCCTCTGCTACTATTCAATCTGTCTTATGGAACACATATGAAAGAGGCTATGCAAGCTACAGTTGCATTTTATTGCACATTTATTCCGGTTATTGAAGATCCAGTCTGCAAATGAAGCTCGCCACTGCCCTGCATACATTCCTGCTTTACGTGGGTTTGGAAAGCTATGAAACTAGCAGTGCCGGTTAATGTAGTGTGTGGCCTCACTGAGTTACACAGAACATGCAGGGTGAGATTTTCAAAGCTACGAATGGGTTTTGGATGCCCAATTTCCATTAATTTCTAATGACTGTGAAAGTCCTGCCTTCAGTATCTAGAAGTGGTTCCATCCACCCCCATCCTTGAAGATAATTTTGGTTTCCTTTTCTACAGGGATTTACTAAAACTCTCTAGCAGCCTGGAGAATCTCTGCAAATCTCTCCCCTTTACATCTCCCATCCAAGACTGGGTGTATTGCAGCCACTATCCTTCCACTGTAGGAGGACTGGACATGCCTCTCTTCACAGTCAAGCAATGTCATTCCCAAGACAGCCAGATGAGAGACCATGTAGCGGTATGAGGTATGCCCTCTGCCCCAGGGGCCAGTGCGCAGTGCTCCCAGCCTGGAAATAAAAATCTTGTCTTGAGAGTAGATCTCTGGGTGGCAGGTTACTACCAGATCATTAGGCTGCCCAAACTCTTAGTCATAAAAAAAGCTTGGGTGAGCCTGGATACTAGATTCCTCTTTGTCCACCGAGTGGGTACAGTACAGCAGCAGCGGCAAACCCTGCCAGACAACAGGCCTCAGCCTAGCCCTGGACGTGCTAATCTGTCGTGGTGAGAAGGTAATCCAGTCTTCATGGCCCTTCTTTTGGCAAGTTCAGCAGAGAGATGATGAGAGGGACAATTAGGAGGAAGGCTTTTGTAATGGGGACATCTGTTCCCTGGGAACTGGACCAAGAGTGCCAGGTCATTTCCCATAAATAGCCAAACAGCCTTCAGATGGTCATGACTTCCATTCATGAGGGCAGAGGAGCCAGCACACCACATAAATCCCACTTAAGCCCTGTTTTGAGTGTGGTCCACAGGCCTCTGTCCTGGCCCTTGCTCAACGGTGAATTTTACCCGCTAGTGACTTGGGCTTGGTGACTCAGAAGCAAACGCTTCTGTCTCCCATATATCAATCCCCTGTGGTATCCAGGCCTCTGAACTCCATTCATTTTAATATCATTCATTCCCAAACAATGTCAGCTGGAACAGACGAGGAATCCTTCCCAGGATCACTGAGAGCTAATGCAACTCCGATGACAGGTATGTAACTTTCCAAAGTTACATTAAAATGATAAAAATATCAAATCCACAATTACTTCATTTGTAAGTTCTTTGGGTTCTGGGTGCAGCACCTAGTACAATGAGGTCCTGATCCATGACAGGTCCTATCGCAATGCAAATAATAAATAATAATAATATAGACTAGGTATAGGGTCTATAGGGCAGATTGGAAATCCCTTGCTTCCACTTGTGAGCAGTTACTTGCAAGAATAGTTCCATTGATTTCATTGAGACGACTTCTGTGAGTAACTGTTCCCGAATGGGGGCAAGGGGTTCACAGTCTGGCTCCGCGCTATTACCTTATCTGGCATTTCTGTAGCTTAGCTTTAGTAACCAATCACAGTGATCTAATATTTATGAAGTCTCCTTTCAATAATTATCAGACGGTTGCGTTTGTGCATTTCTGGACAAGTTATTAAATCATAATTTCTAATTTAAATGCCAGATTTTGGTGTACGTGCATGCCTAGGGTAAGCGAATTGTCATTTTTATGAAACATCACCCATTAAACACGAGAAGAATTTTCATAAGAACAACAGAACAACACACCATAGGTGTCTTATTGCCCAGCCTGGTGTGACGTCTTCAAATAAACCACAAAACATGTAACAACAACAATATAGTTGTTATATCAGGATTAGGGGTATGAAAAAGCTGTTCTACAAAGAGTGCATCTGAATGCAACTGTGTGTGTGTATGATCACAAGTTGCCTGCGCATATGTAACTCACGGACAATTTCTGTTTTTTCTTCCTATTCTTCATCATGATCATGGACAAACACCCTGATCCAAGGCCTATTGAAGTTAAGGCTTTGGATCAGGCCCTCAGTATCAGGATGAATTTTGGTCTTCTGGAAGCAAAAAGAACATAGGCCAAAATTTTAAATCCACTTAGTTTAAGAGACAGAGCACTACAATTTGCACTGAAGTCAATAAAAATGGTGAAGGATCAACACCTCTGAAAACCAGGCCCATTACTGAAGTGCCTAACTGTGGATTTAGGCACACAAGTTTGGAAATATTGTCCTTTGATGTTTAACCTGAAGGGGGAAAAATAACCCTAGGCCAGATAAGACTTGTATATGTGACATTAGTGCTTGTTAACGATCCTAAACGCCTCTCAGCATCAATGTCCCAGATCCACAGAACAAGTAAAGCAAGGGCAAGAACTTTCCTCTTACGCTTTAACAGTTCTGCTTCAACTTGGAAGAAACATCTTTACCCAATTAAAAAACACTACAGCACCCTCCAGCAGTGACTTGCAGTATTTGGGCTATTACTCTAGAATACAGTCACATTGCTTTAAGGGTAGATCTGAGAGGATAGTTCAGTCTTCACGGCCCATTCAATCCTTGACTTCTCTGCTAAAGACAGCCTAAGCAGGCAAAGGAAGAACAAAGCTAAAAATGAGTCAACAGTGTGATGCTGTTGCAAAAAAAGCTAACATGATTCTAGGATGCATTAACAGGTGTGTTGTGAGCAAGACACGAGAAGTCATTCTTCCGCTCTACTCTGCACTGGTTAGGCCTCAACTGGAGTATTGTGTCCAGTTCTGGGCACCGCATTTCAAGAACGATGTGGAGAAATTGGAGAGGGTCCAGAAAAGAGCAACAAGAATGATTAAAGGTCTTGAGAACATGACCTATGAAGGAAGGCTGAAAGAATTGGGTTTGTTTAGTTTGGAAAAGAGAAGACTGAGAGGAGACATGATAGCAGTTTTCAGGTATCTAAAAGGGTGTCATAAGGAGGAGGGAGAAAATTTGTTCACCTTAGCCTCTAAGGATAGAACAAGAAGCAATGCAGCCAGGGAGGTTTAGGTTGGACATTAGGAAAAAGTTCCTAACTGTCAGGGTGGTTAAACAGTGGAATAAATTGCCTAGGGAGGTTGTGGAATCTCCATCTCTGGAGATATTTAAGAGTAGGTTAGATAAATGTCTATCAGGGATGGTCTAGACAGTATTTGGTCCTGCCATGAGGGCAGGGGACTGGACTCGATGACCTCTCGAGGTCCCTTCCAGTCCTAGAATCTATGAATCTATGAAAAAAGGCTGGTGTGGCCTTAGAATGCAACAAGAAATATTTGCAACACACAGTGTGAATGGGCAGCAAACTGTGCCGCAGATTCTTAATGTTACTGAAGAAGATTAAGTTATCGACACTACAATATAACGGAAGAGGGATTCTCCAAGCACCAGTTAATAGAACTGTGAAGGAAGGTTGCCTACTAACGGAGGAGAGGGAAAAAGTGCTGGGGGGTGGGAGTGAATGGTGGGATTTACGGGATGGTTTCTATATAAAAACAGCAACCCAGATCAGATAAGTTACAATTTCAAATGAACAAAGTGTGCTAGGGATGATTTAATTGGGGAGAGAAGGTCGTGTTTAACTCCAGCCAGCTGGGGGACTGAAGGACTAAAGGGATGCTTAATATAGAGACTTATTCTCTTAGGCATCCTGGATTCAACGCCGCTCAGGACTGAACTGAGCAAATGCCTTTGCAGTGTGATAACTGTTGAGATGGTCTATGTGAAATGAAGTGAGCTGGTCGAGGGTCTGGTTCCCAGTGAACAGGCGTCAGCCTCAAAACATACCACCAAGACTGGCCAAAATTGGCATCCTTGCTGGCAATCTCAGTGAAGAGGGCAAGGAAGAAAGACTGAGTCTCTCGTCCGTAGGGGTGATCTTTGCAGGATAATATTGAGTCATATAGGTAGGGCATCACCACACGGGACGCTCGCAATGCTGCTGCCCCTACTTTGTGACTAAAAGAGGACTTGAGCTGCCAACCTCACAGCAGTGGGTGTTCTCTACTCGGATGATTTAGCTGGGGATTGGTCCTGCTGCTTTGAGCAGGGGGTTGGACTAGATGACCTCCTGAGGTCCCTTTCAACCCTTCTATTCTATGATTCTATGTCTACTACTGGTGAATTGGTTGATGTCTGTGACTCCTCCCTGGCTTGAGAGGGCGGGTCTTCTGTTGCTTTGGTGTGGGCTTCACCTACCAATCCCAATCAACAAATAGGCTGGTCCTATTTTATGCAAATCCTTTACTTTAGTAATGCTGTGGAGGTTAGGGTCAATTTAGAGTCTGGCCAAGTGTACACTTAGTTTTTCAGACACATTTATATTTATTATTCTGATTTAGTATTTATATTGCAACAGTGCCCAAGTCAGGCCCCAGCATGTCAGGCATTGTACAAACACATGCAAAGAATTAATTGAGTTTCCATGCAGGGACTAGTCTTCCTCTTTTATTCTCACTCAGTGTCCTATTGAATCCAGGGGGATTCCCTGGCAGAATCACCGTGTGCACATGAGTAACTGTTTTGCAGGATTGGGCCAATAATTTTGAACGTCAAGGACATAAATATGGGACCTTAAATCCCTCACTCACAATGATCGTCCTTTGAGAAGGGGATGTAGTTTTGAAGGAAAGGCTGAATTCTGTGCAAGGGTATGTTTAAATAGATTCCTCAAGATCTCCTAGTTGGAAATGACACACACTGTGGTAAAGTGTTCTCTCTGGACATTGTCCTACTTTCTTTGCCCTGTAATTCTAATATACTTTTGGGCAGTTAGCAGGCTGATGAGAAGAGGATTTGCCCATCTCCCCCCAAATGATTTCAATTCTTCAGACTATATATTCACTGTGATCAGACTGATTAGTTAAATAAATCATCCCTACCTGAAGATAATCCATTGACGCTTTTTAATTAAACACAATTATCACAATTTGTTCTGCTGCCTGCCAGACTGCAAGTGGAATCTAAGCTGATGGCAAGAAACTTTTGAAAACATGTTTATCTTCAGGGATAAAAAGGAACCTAAAAGTGCTGAAACCACAGTTTTTGATGTGTGGGGGTGGCACTGTAGGAAAAAATGCAGCAGTGGGAAGTAATCAGGAATATATATTTACCAGCTATGCGCCTTTTCTTTTTGTGAAATTCCTGCAACGGCGAGGGCACAAGATGCATGTTTCATATAATAATATTAATACTCTGCACTGATACAGTGCCTTTTATCCAGGACTCTCAATGTGCTTTATTAGTAGTTAATTAAATCCCGTATCACCCTTGTGGGGGAGGTAAATATTATCCCTATTTTACAGGTCAGGAAAATGAGGCACTTGGAGATTACACAACCAGTCAGTTTCAGAGCTCACAACAGAACCCAGGAGTCCCAGGCTGGGGCTGCATGTGTTAGATCACACTCCTCTCAGTTGTACAGGAGTTCATGAAGGCTTTCAAAATCTCTGACTGGTCATCTGGGTGTATGTTCTAGAATTGCAGGGATACATTAAAGCACATCTGCTTGGCATTCTGATCAGACGGATGTGTTGAGAATGTAGGCCAAACCCATCCTTACCCTTATTAAAACCAGCACAAAACCCTACCCCATTCCAAACGCAGATTAACATTCTGGACATCTACAAACGTACAAGGAAAATGAAAGAATGTTTTTTTGAAGACTGGCAAATTCATTTTCAACCATGACTCCTTGGTAGCTTCACACAGCCCTAACTCCCTATCATTGCCATTATTATGGAAAAGTCCTATAAGAAGAATGAAACCAGTAGGTCTCTGTGGAAATTGAATAGGCTTCTATATAAACAATTCTAAAAATCTATAGAGTTTAATAGGGGACATGATCCTTTCTATAGGAGTTAATGAGCTGCCCCATAGAATTCTGTAGCAGAAATACAGTTCTCTATTAGACACAACAGGATGGTTAAAAAAACCAACCCAAACCTTTGGAGAGGAGATCATTTGCTATCAATTTCAATGAGAATTTTTTATAAGGGTGATTTGGAGTCATGTGATGTCCAGTAGGGAGAACCCAAGTATATGAACATAAGGGAACCCATCCTGGCATTTATACTTCCCTCCCGATACAGATATTAACTACACTTTGCACTCACAGAAGCTTAGACTGTAACATTACAATCTGACCTGAGTAAGGGGTGGTGTGTAGCAGCACCGTCCCAGAAACAATATTGTGACTCGGGGAATAATCATTCCCCTCTGCTCTGCGGGGAGGGAAGTAAGGCCAAGATCCTTAATGGTATTCAGGCTCCTAGCTCCTGTTGATTTCAATGGGAGTGAAGTGCCTAAATGCCTTTGAGGATCTGGGCCTAAGTTATTTTTGGGGATCAGCTCACGGTCAGCTATGCATTCGGCTACGCTGGCTAGTGGGTCATCGGAGCCAGAGGGACAGGTAGGGCTCTGAGGAGCCCATCTGCATCTCTAGGTTCCTACATTCCTTGGAAAATCTGGCAACAAGTGGCTTGTCCAAAGTCACAGAGCAAGTCACTGGAATAGTTCCCAGGTCTCCAGATCTACAATTAAGCCCACTCAGATTTCTTTAGCACTCAGCCTTCTGGCTGAAATTCACCTCTGTCCATTGGCCCAGCACAAAGTCTGTGCACCATGTAAGTCCCACTTTAGCCCTCTAAACAGGGCATACATGGGACTTAAGTGTTCATAATGTGCGGGCCCTCTCCACAGGCTGAACGTCACACTCCCTGTGAATGGATAACGCGCAGTAGCCGGGCACGAATACTGACTTATCAGCTTTTTGTTTGTTTGTTTGTACAGAAATGTATAGTCCTTTTTTCATTCCAACAAGACAAGATACATGCCTTTTATTTTGTCAGGGGCTTTTATACACATCAACTTCCCCTCAACTTGCTTTTACAGAGCGAGACAAGAAATAAGACATAATGAGCCGGGTTTAAATATATGTTAGGGACCTTTTAGTTATTTAAAACCTCTCTGTAGTCCTTCTCTTTTATTTCCCTTCAGCACAATGTATGTAAGTTCAACTGCAAGCGAATACAGCAGACTATGTGCTGTTTGTTTTGGGTTCAATGGCATCTCATTTACACGTGTTAATTGCAACTAATTGGCACTAATTGGATGAACAGGAAACCCTCTGGGAGCACTCATACCTTTAATTTGTAGTAAATATCATTAATTAACATATGCTAATTAGAGCCAATTAACATTGATTAAGGGTTGCCAGCTACTTGGAAAGTACAACTATCCACATTGTGTTAAGTCAGCACAAAATATGATGCATGCTTTAAGTATAAAGGAAGAATCAGGCTAACATAAGGCAGCATCTGTGCTGAGTGTTTGTTCGGGGTCTTCCCTGAATGTGCATCATACACGAGGCATTTTGAATCTTTATATGATTTACAAGGCAAACTTAGCACAGTGAAAGCCTGCTGGAACCAATATCCATTGAGTGGAACAGTGTGCTACTAAACATGTTGTATCTAACTCAAACCAAAATATATTCTGGGGAAAAAATGTACCTCTAAGATGTTCTTTGCCAACGAAAGCACCTGAGAAAATAATGCATTTTCTGGGCATCAGAGAAGTTAATGTAGCAACAAGTAAATTCCTACAGGAAGACTTGTTAAAAGGAACATCTGTCCTTTGGATGAAATGTTAAACCAAAGCTCCTTCAGCCAGTATCTGATGGTTTCCAAAAGATCTGGCCTGGGGTTAGGTGTGATAAGGACCCCGGCTTTCTCGAAAGCTGGAGAAATACGCCCCTCTGGCTGACACCCTGAGAGCTAGGGGCTACGTGATCCAAATTCACGCGTTGATCGTCGGAGCCCTTGGGCGCATGGGACCCCAGTAACAAGCGAGCGCCGAGAGAATGTGGAGTTGGTCAATGCTACGCTCGGCTGATGTGGCAACTCACTGTGTCGGACCCCATCAGGTGGTCGAGGGACATCTACATGGAACACATCACTGGACATCGGCAATACTAGGAGGGATGAGCTGGAGAGCTGATGAGAAGCGCAGTCGGGAAAGTAACTCAAATACTTTCCTGATGGACTGTTTTTTTTTCTCTAAATAGACAATCTATCCTAAATTCTCAATTACTGAGGGACAATCTTCACTCATTGGTATATTTTGATTTCCGCCACCAGCTCTCTGTATAACTTTTTTCATGAGTAATGTAACCGAATGCATGGATGCTAAACTGTATTCTTAAATTAATTCACCTAAATTTGGGTTATTGCTGATTATGCACTATATGTATCTTATGACTTTAAAAATAAACTTTGTATTTGTGGATAATTTAAGCACTATACCCAGATGTACAGAGACTCTTTTCTCAACCTATGTATTATATATTTTTTTAACATTAGCTTTAATAAAATTTTTAAATCCACCACGACAGATCGTCAGCAAGGATTGAACCCACAATGACTTTCTGCTCTAAAACAACAGCTTCTGTCCACTTGAGTTGAAGAAGTGATTCCATTGACTGGTAGCAGTAAGAGATTCATATCACAGTTAACGAAGGACATGGGGATAAATGTTAGCGATGTCCTTCCTGGCTAATGCTTTCCATCTTGGTAAAACAGATTCTATAGGTGTGGCCTTGGTAAAACAGACTGTAGGTGTGGCCTGAAGACTAGATCCTGCATACTTTACTCAGGCAAAACTCTGGTGTTGCCTGAGGAAGGTGTGTATCATCTGGTCCTAAGTATCTGGAGAGTCACTGGGCTGGATCCACTGCCTTGCATGGCTTTGGGGATTGGGATAATTTAAAACCACTTTTACCCCAACGTTGGACTTGTGCTGAGCATATCTCAGCGGGTCCAGAGATTATGGATCGCTGCCTCTTTGATCTAATCCATTCCTTTGCACGGTGTCTTGGGGTATATTGAGTAGAACCAAGTTTTATGCTATGATGAATGTATTTAAACGTACACAACTGAAAAGTGTGAAGGAATATCGTGTTAGTCCCTTAGGGTTCAAGCTTGCTGCAACTGAAATCAGTAGGAATGTCACCTTTGACTTAAATGAGAACAGAATTGGGCCTTTAAAGAGTCCAATACATACTGTTTGTGCAGGAACACTTGCTAAGGCAGGCCTCTGCTGTATTAATTAACAAGTATCCAAAATAAAACTGTGCCCGATAATGAGGTTTTCCTAGATGGTTGGTCCTAGTTTGCCTTTTATTGTTTGCCATTCACAGATCATCAACACGTCAAAATTCCAGCACCTGTTCCCTAAGTAACTCCTGGAGATACTGCGAACCAGTGTCTGCTATTTTAATTACCAGAGACTAGCAATTTGGGGGGCTGTCAAAATACAAATGAGTCAATCACTGTAGGTTTAAGTGCAAATACCTCCTGCTCTCCTGAAGCGGCCGCACTGAAATTATTAGCAACCTGTGTACTCTGCTGTTTCCCCTTTTATTATCTGTTAAAACAACCACTTATCAATTTAAGTAAAAGGAGAGAGAAGAAAAGCTCTTAATCTCAATGAACACCTGTGAGGAGGCAGGATTCAGAGTGACACTAGGTCTGTTTACCAATGTACATGTTTCTAAAAGGATTAGCCTTTGATGCTGTGAAAAGAGGGGCAAAGGTAGTGACAACATAGGAAAAGGGGAACTCCAAATTTCCTAAGTTTTGTTTGTGAATAACTTATTTTGTTTAAAGGTCTAGAACCCTTTAGAATAGGAAAATAGTGTGTGTGTGTGTAGGATGATGAGGAGGAGGCAGATTTAAGTGGGAGCAAATTCTTATCATGCTTTGTTTTTGATGGCTTCTTTCCTCCTTACTCAGCTAAAGCCTGTCTACACCAGAGTTTTGTCAGCAAAAGTTCTGCCAGCATAGTGCCACCAATACAGCTATTTGAGTGGACTGCCTTCACATTTGGCTGCTTGTGCTGGCATGTTGCATCCACACAGCATCAAGCTGTAGCAGCAACAGGCAGGCTGCACTCTAGGTAGACATCCCAGTGTCCTCTGCACTGCCTCCAGGTGCATTGCCTTGTGAGAAACTGTCACAGTATATTCATAGACGCATAGACTAAGGTCAGAAGGGACCATCATGATCGTCTTGTCCAGTAGTTCTCAACCTGTGGCCCAGTCAACACACAGCTGTGGCCCATGTGATTTCTTCAGGGCCATACAGGTAGTATATATATTGCATGGATGCGGCCCATATAACACATAGAGAGCTGCAATGGTAAATAGCCTGAGAAGCACTGATCTGGTCTGGCCTCCTGCACATTGCAGGCCAAACCTGACCCCCCACTCCTGTAATAGACGCCTAAGAGTTACTAAGTTACAGAGAATCCACCATTTACACAGTTTAAACCAAGTGCCCCATGCTGCAGAAGAAGGTGAAAAATCCCCAAGGGGTCTGCCAATCTGACCTATCCACATGCTTCTCAGGGAACTGAGAACTACAAGGGCAGGGACTGTCTCTTACTTAGTGTTTATACAGCACCTTGCACAATGGGATAAATCAATGATAGTATAAAATTAGAGATTGAGCCCAAATTGCAATATCCAGATTCAAATTTCAATGTCAAAAAGTTTGGAAACGTTTGGAGCCAGGGTTTTGGATTGGCCCATTACACTAACAGATGGCCTGTGGCAAAACATGTTGGGATCTGTCACTGGATTTCAACTCATCCTTATAGTTTGGGGGCATCTGAGATAAGGCCATCACTATGCAAAATACATTTTTAGAGTGTCTTTCATACAAACGTTACCCTCAAATGCTTTACACAGTTAAATAACATGAGATGAGGTAAATGACTGCAAAGGAATTGAAAAAGACATTCCCATTCCAAAAGTGTCTCAAATCCAGGTTTTAGAGCCCCGATCCAAAGTCCATTGAAGTCAACGAGAGTCAAACAAATAATGTAGGGAGGAATGGAGATGCTTTTTCACTATTATCTCTCGAGGACCCCACTTGCTCCTTAAAGGCCTCAATAAAACAGCAATACTGAAGAGATATGAGGGTCATGGGTATTGTATTTTTTTAAAGCCTCTAGACAGACATATGAAACAATAGGCTAAAAAAGCCATTGGAAGGAGCCAGTGTCCTCTCAGCATTTCAAGAAAAACCCAATGCTGAAACTTCATCAAGAGCATTTCAACTGTCTGCAAAAGTAGGGAAGAAACGGGCATTTCTGAGTCTTCTGCTGCTGGTGGACACAGAAATGGCTGAAGCAAAGTGGTTAAAATACTTGAGAATCTGCATCGTGTATGTGTGTGTCTGGGTATTCACACGGCTCCAAATAAAAACTGTAGAACACACATGGGGTAAAAACTCCATGATCAAAATTTAAAAAATGGCCTCCAATTTTGTGGGCCACACGTAGGCCAGAATTGCAAAAGAGCACAAGTTTTTTCCTCAGGACCAGATTTTCAAACGCTCAGTACCCACAATTAGGTACAGAATTCAGCTCTTTTGAAGTTATGGACTTTATTGAGGTGCCTAAATGGGGGCTAAGTTCTTTTGAAGTTTGACCCTGATTGTGAGTGCCAAGATATGCTGAAAATCAACTCCCTGGAGCCTGATTTTCAGAGGCGCGGAACACCCAGAATGCCAAGTGAAGTTAATGGGAATGATGTGAACTCAGCACCTGTTAAAAAAAATCACCTCTGGGTATCTCAAAAGTTGGACTCTCAAAAATTTGAGGCAACTGAAATTAGAGGCTACTTTTGTAAAGTTGTCTGAATGTGTTTTTGTAGTTCCAGAAAAGTGACTATTGGAAATGGATATCACTGAGATAATGGAAATATTTGATACAATATCAGAAAGCTGCCACTGTTGAGCTAAGTTCATTAAAAAAATATATATATACGGACGTGTATCGGGTCCCTGAATGAGAATGAACTCGCTATTCCAATACGTCTGTTGCATCTGTAATTACTATGACTCTGTGGTTCCCGACCAGGGTTTTAAATCTGAGTTTACAGTATCTACGGAGTGTTGTCAATAACATTTAAAGTGAATTAATTACTGAAGTGGTTTTAATTTATTTTCATTAATTATAAGCTTATTAACCAATTAATTAAATTCAAATACAAGATGCAACATTGTTCAGTGCTACACCCTGATAAGCAAACAAGCAACATAATCATATTTTCTGTAAATCAAAATGATGATTAGGAAGGATGTGGGGACCTCAAGTTTGTTCTAGGAAAATTACTTTACTTTATTCCTAGAGGCGTGCAGGTTGCCAAATACCAACTGCTGTCAACCACTAATAAGCTATTAGAATTACCCGCTTGCTACAGAACCTGGTCTGCCAAGAGAATGCAATCAAGGTATATCAAGGTACTATATTTTGGCACAATGTCTGATGCTTTCAAAACCTCTGAGTGGTTTCAGATGCCCAATTCCAAATCCCAGTTTGTACTGAGCATCCGCAGAGAGCTATCTGTGAACCGGAGTTTCCATTTTGTGGGATGTGTCATGATTTTGAAATTTGTTTTGTTCCAAATCAGAATGAAAGTAAAAACATTTGAAATGTCCTGTGATGTGAAATGTTCACAAAAAAATTACATTTTAGGTCAACCAAAATGTTTCACGTCAATTCTGACTTTTAACATTTTTTAATAATATAAAGAAAAATTTCAAAATGAAAAAGTCCATTGTTCCATTCTAAAAATGTCAGAATGGAACATTTTGACCTTATTGAAGCACTGTTTTCTAGTTTTTTCCAGAAATGGAACTTCAAAATTTACATATTCCCGCAGGAAATACATTTTCTGACCCCCCCAAAAAAAACCATTCAGTTGGAAAATTTTCAACAAGGTCTACATCCAAATCTTAGTGGCGCTGAAAATCTCAGCTATTACATTAAAGCAGGCAATGCAATTTATTTAATATAGAACATTTCTAATAAGCAATGTCGATCGTGCTACTGTATACCACACTGTCATCTTCGCCAGAATTCCTCAAACAACAATCAATTAATTCCCAAGGGTGGTGGTGGTGGAAATATTTAACCACAATTTTTTTATATTTTGTGTGTGTATTAAGGAACTAACCTGGAGTGAAATTTACCACTTTCAAGAGGGCTATGCACCACCCAAGTGTCCTATCTTGAGGGGTAAGCGGTACCTAGACAGGCACTTTGCATGCGGGGGTGAATTTCTCCCACATTATGTGTTGTATTGTCCAAGGAATTCCTTGATTTATAATATGCATTCCCCCTAGTCTGCCCTTTGCTTCCTTCTCCCATTCCTCTGTCTGTAATTTGTTCATTTAGGCACTGATCTCCAAAGGGTAAGGTCTTATTCTAAGGGCTTGTCTACATTACCCACTGGATCAAAAGGCAGCAATCGAACTGGGGGAGGGGTATCGATTTATCGCGTCTAGTCTAGACGCGATAAATCGACTGCCAAGCGCTCTCCCGTCGACTCTGGTACTCCACCAGGGCGAGAGGTGCAGGTGGAGTCGATGGGGGAGCATCAGCTGTCGACTTACTGCACTGAAGACTCTGCGGTAAGTGGATCTAAGTATGTCGACTTCAGCTACGTTATTCACGTAGCTGAAGTTGCGTAACTTAGATCGATCCTCCCTAGTGTAGACCAGGCCTAACTTTAAGAAGTGCACGGCCTACTATGGTACCATAAAAGGAAGGATGGTTTAGTATTAGGGTGCCAGCCTAGGACGTGGGAGATCTGCTCCACTGTTCCACCATAGACTTCTTGTGTGACCTCGGGCAAGCCTCTCTGTGCTTCAGTTCCTTACCTGTCAAATGGGCATAATAGGTTCTTCTGTAGAAATGCTATGAGGATACACATTGAAGACTGGAAAGATACTTTGATAATTGGGGCCACTTAAATATCTTAGATAGATGTAAAATATAAAGCCCAATTCTGCTATCCTTGCCCTGACGTAATATCTTAATCTGCCAATATTCCCATCGATTTCAACCCTCAATAAATAATAATGTGAGATGTAATTTGTGGAAGCAAACATGTGGCATTTTAGATCTGGGTCTCTGGTCCATTTTGAACTCTCCCCCCCACCTCCTGATGAAGCTATTGCAGCTGGTAAAAGGGTTAAAGAGTTTAAAGTGTTGTAATGTACAACACCCCTGCGTATACAATCAAAATGCATGCTTTAAATAAATGTTCTCTCTTACCTGTTGATGACACAAACTGCCAGACTCCTGGGTTACTCCAATGGGACTGGGCATGAAACTCAAAGCTAAAATTAAAAAAGCTTTTTGTGAGACTAAGCACCATTGTGGTTCTTCCAGCTCAAGAAGAGAGCAGCATTGGTATATGTGTGCACACGCACATGTACCTATATTTGTATTATATCAACTTTATCTCCCACATAATTAGATTTTAATGTTTAGACTTTTGGGACAAGTTCTGTTCTCAGTTATATGGGTTTGAACTCAGAACGACGTCACTAAAGCCAGCAGGTTAGGCACTCAGCAGATGTAAATCAACTGAGGATTTGGACCCAAAAAATTATTTTGGAATTCATCTGGTACAAGCAGAATTTGGCCTCTCCAGTGTAATTTCGAATCCTGGCCCATTATGATGTCCTCAGAGTGTAGGATTGTTGGGGATGAAAAAACAGCTGCCAGTCACTCAGCTCTGAAAAAAGTATCGTATTCCTGGATACCCCCAGAAAATAAAAGGGCCAAATTGAAATGCATTGTCTGGTTGCCAAACAGCACTCGCCTCCCCTTTTTCCTCATCCCATATTCTGGCAATGCAATGTTTGCAGGAGGACATTGTTAGGTCAGCATCATCGTGCTAAGAGAAAGTCAGAATCATTTGAACGCACAGAAGTATGTGGGTTCCTTGGGAACAAAAATTCCACTTTAATGAATATCCTTATTGCTTGCAGTTTGAGTATCTTTTTTTATTCTATGCCCAGCCTTACAATCCAGACCCACCCACACACAACCCCCCTACTTGGTCCTGTCTCAGTGCAGTCCTACATTTCTATTATGTTTTATTTATAGATCGACAGACAGAGAGACACTTTTCTTTCTATGTATTACAGACACACACACACAATATTTACTGGTTTGTATAGTCATGTATATGCCCCTTAACTGTTCTAGTAGCGAAGGAATACATCCTACCCCCCTCCACTCTCTCCCTTTGCCTGCATCCACTTGATAGTTTTCCAGTTCTGACATTTCAAACATGCAATGCCATATGTATTGCCACTTTCAGGTCATTATCACGTAAAATTAGGCTAGTCTTGTACATGAAACTAGCAATTAGCCAAGGATTGAAGGTCAAAGAGATCTCATTTATAGAGTCTCGTAACAAAATGTTAAGTGTAAATGTGTGTCAGATGGTCCAGGAGCCTGGATTATATGGGGTCATGACAACGGGGCTGAAGTGTCATCAAGTACGATGTAACCAGTCTGTTGGGCACAGCAGTACAATCTGGGACTTATCTCTTTCATCCTTCTCAGAGCCTGTGCTAAATCTAGGACATGACCTTAACGGAGTTTCTGCAAAACAGGAAAATAAATAAAAGCCCATTGTTTTCCTTGCAATGATTTTTTTGAAAGCACAGCTGTGAGAGGCTGAAACAAAACAGTGAGACGAGCTCTGATCATTCCTGCCTTTCTGTCTAGGATCTATAGGTGGCAGTTACATGATCAATTGTACAGACCATTACAGCATTATTTGTGTTCGCTTAGGGTCAGGTTTTGTCCGGACCATGGTGAAGGGTAACAAGGACTCCCCTTGAACCCCCTCATAGCCCCTTGCTTAGGAGCCGAGCACTATGACAGTCCTTGTGCTTTTCCACAGTCTGCTCTTTGCTAGCACTCCCTCGGAGGGGCTAGCCACCAACTGACCAGAGCTGTGCTTCTCTCTCCTAAGGGCTGGTACAGTGGGCAAACTCTCCGCTATCTCCTGGAGCCCCCTACATGAGCTGTGCGACTCTGCACCATCCGTCATAAGGGCCATGGCTTGAATGGCACAATCTGCCCTTGACCTAATGCAAGCAAAGCTCATTATGACACTTCCCAGTACAATTTCAATGCAGGTCTGAATATTACTGGGTGGTTGAACTGTAGCATTAACTCAGCCTGTCGTCAGACTGCTGACTTAAGTTACATAGGACCTGTCGCCCACCTAGTCTAGAGTCCCGTTCCCTGACAGTGCCCCAGTGTCAGATGCTTCAGGTAAGAGACAAGAAACCCCTCAAAGGTCAGTTATGGAGTAACCTGCCCATGGGTGAAGTTTCTTCCTCACCCCAGGCAGTTAGTGGCTGAAGAGCATCTATTTCTGTCTAAGAGTGTCTCTCTCCGGAAATGCTGGAATCAATCAAATATACAAGGGAAAGGGTCCAGTTCACAATTTAATATTTTCCAGACTGGGAGTTTCAAAGGAGGAGTTAAGCACCCAAACCCCATTTACTAATTTGCTTAGTCCCTTTGAGAACGTCAGCCTTAATACTTTGTTCAGATGTGGACAGCCTGAGCCTGTCCTAACTGAAGCCAAAGGCAAAGCTGCAACAGACTTCGGTGGCTCAGGTCAGGCCTTTACTATCCAGGCACAACCAAGCGAAAGACAAAGGGCAGACTCTTTGTGGGCCCTGCTAGAAAATTAGAGGTTTTTCTGTTTCTTCCTGTGGTGCCAGAGAAAGAAAATTCTAACAACAGAAGTCTCAAATAGATTCATCTGTGTGCATCTTTTATCAATTTGCCTTGGGTGTTCGAGGACACAAGCGCTCAGAAACCTGACTTGCCCGCCTTGTCCCCCCTCCCTGTACAATATTATCTCACTTTCCAAGTGCACTTAAATGACTGCAGATGGAGCACAAAAGCCAAGACAACATCAGAGGTCTGTATCAGGGATACTGTTGAACAAGATCCACTCATTCACTGACAAGAAAGAAGAGCACATTGGAATCAGGTTTTTAAAATCCTTGCACTATTTTATTGCTTCTCGCCAGTATAAATATTTACCCCACCTCTAGGTCATTAAAAAAAATACAGTTTGACCTCACTAGGCTACGATTCTTTCTAAAACACAATGGAAAGGAACCGCATCTTTTTTCAGCTCTGTGGAATACTCGAGGCACTTGCTGAGCGTCACACCCTTTACAAGCCTTTATCCTATGTCACCATTACCAATGCCATTTTCCTACAGTACATTCAAATGCATTTTAGCATGGTTCACTTACGAATCCTTTAATGCCTTAACCAGGAAATGCACAAGGCAGATGAAGGGAAGGGAGCTGGAGCATCTGTTGGATAAATGTTGTTAAAAAGTTTTCCATAGGATTCCCCCCAACCTCTTTTTTCCTCATCTCTTAACTCACCCTCTGTTTCTCCTCTCCCACCCCACTCCATTTTTGACCATAACTTCTCTCCAGTACTGTGCACTGACAGACAACTTTGCCCTGAACCCTGCTTTGTGTTCAGTCAATAGAAGGAGGCGAAACAAAGACCATTTTATGCTCGGGCCTTAATTTCCAGCGCAGGGTCTAAAGCTGCGGCATTCTAGGGATGAATTTGGGTTTCCATTTCATCTAGACTTGGTATCTTTTTTTTTTCAATAAACACACACTAGGGTGTTCTACATCAAGAAACCAACGTACGAGGACTGTTCGTGCAGAATGCCGTAGACCCTGATTTTCAGAAGGGCGAAGCATTCACAACACCAGCTGAAGTCAGTGGAAGATGTGGGTGCTCAGTCCCTTGGAAATCTGGGCCGTGGAGGGTTTTTTTAAAGTAAGGGCTGCTCTCAGTGACTTTGCTATAAATCCACTGGTGTCGATGAGGTTATCCCAGGTTTACATGCATGTACCAAAGAGAAGACCCAACGGGGTTACCTGGTTTTCCACTAGTGTAGCTAAAAGCAGAATCTGGCCCTGCGTCTTCAGAGCAGCTCTTTCTAAATGAGTACAGACCATCCCTCCCACCACAGAAAAAGAATGAATGAAAGTTCTGAAACTTCTCTAGCGCTTTCATTTCCCCCCTCCTTCCCCAGTGTCCCTGTATTCCAAGCTCATAACCTCTATTTCCTCCTTGAAACCCAGGTCATAGCGGTACTTAGCTAAATTATATAACTGCAAACAAAGTGTGACAGCTTTATTTGTAATTATACTGCATTTAAAGGAACAAGATGAGCTTAATGAGTTAATAAAGTGGCTGCCTGTCAAAGCGCTCCTGTTTTGCATAGAAGATCTCCAAGGTCCCTTCAGCCAGCCATTCCGGGCTCATGAATATGCAAGGCCTGTCAAGGAGGTGAAGCAGGCTTGCCATAGCAACCAGTCTGCAGGTAGCAGTTTGAGTCCAGCTGCCCCCAGAGGTCCCAGAAGGCTTGTATGAAGTGAAGACTTGTGAGCAGCAAGCATTTTGTCTCCGCACACTTGACAAAACAAAGACAACTCACTCCTCTGGTTTCATGCCACATTTTTTATTCATAAACAAGCTGTTGGCTGTAAAGACATGATAAAACTCAAGCTCAGAGGAGGCTGGCAAACATTTGAATGCAAATCCTCAGCTGCTACAAATCCGTCCTATTATTCAGCCGATTCTCCCCCCCCCTCCATTTTTGTCTTATGCTAAGCTAGGCAGGATCCCAACTAGAGATATGTGATAAAGTCTGATCAAGGCAAAGAAAGTCACTGGCATAAAAATTAAAAGGTTTGCATGGGGAAATGGGAATGGGGGGGGGCTAATGTGGGTGGGGAGTGAGAGAGGAAGAACAAAGGATATAATTCTGCTGTGTTTTTTCTCTGGCAGTTTAAGGTTTAGCGCCACATGCAGAATATTGAGTTTCATGATTTTATTTTATTTTTTAATGACCCTTTTGCCATAACCAGGTAGGTTTCCTTCAAAGGGCACGAGGGGGAAAAAAAACCTTGACATGAGTCAGACCCAGGAAGCAATTAGAATTGTATTGATGATAAGCTGCAGCCAAAAAATAGAAAGGTTTAAATAATCCAGAAATGCGACCGCAAAATACAAGAACAATCAGCTCACCCCATCCCCGCCCCCAAACTAGAACGATAGAGAGAATAACCAACCCCCACACCCACGCCAAAAAAAAAAAAAAAAAGGTTAATAAATGCCAGTCCTAGGAATTTTCTTATAGTGGAATAGGTAACGGTGACAGTAATTTTTCCTACTTTCATCCCCTATCATTTCGATGCATACATTGCATTGCATTATTATATTATTTGAAATATGTAATCTGGACCATCACATTGTATGCGCTTGTGCTTTAGAAAGGGAGGAAGCTTGTGTAATTCGGTAGTGCTAGTAGGGCATTACAAGAAACCACATATCCTTTTTACAGAAAGGAAACAAGAAATCATTTCGCTCAACCAATAAATAAAAGCCTAGAAGTTATGATGAAAATGACAGCGCACAAGGCCTCCTTGCAAAGCAAATATGAATGACTTCAGAATTTGTTTTTTTTAAATGAAAAATCCTTTATTCTGCTTACAGAGTTCTGTCACACATTAACTGCTGTCTGCCTGGGTCTGGTTTGACCCTGCTTTATACCCACTGGAGTCTTGAGCATAGGTATTTTCTGAGAGTTTGGAAGCAAACATTGAGAGAGAAAAAATGGAAACTTTTCGTATGTTTTTTTTTTTTAAATCACCATCAGCTTATTTCTTACAAATTCTTAAGCTTCAGGGCCTGATTTTCAGAGGTGCTAAGCTCCCACTGACGTCAGTTTCAGCACCTCTGAAAATCAGACCCAGAGCCAGTAGGATGCAGTCTCTCCTTTCCATTAGTTTAATAGTGAAAAGAGAAAAGCAATAAGATGTAGGCAACCTACCGCAGTACAGATTGAAGATAGGAAAACTACTCACAGTAAACAACGTACTCAGCCAACATAGCCTTTTATTCCCACCAGTCACCCAGGAACAGATTGATTTTTATGAATTTATTTGTCATTCATAATTGTTCACACATTTTTTTGGGGGGGGGGGGGGAGAACATATTTCAGCCCACGGGCTGTTCACTAACTGCTCCCTCTGAAACTCTATTGTGTCATACTGTGTGATCGGTCACCTAAGTCACGTGGCATTGTTTCTGCTCACTGATTGGAATGCAAGCTTGCTAAGCCTAGGGTGAGCAGTTCCTGCATGAATAGCAAATGTTCATATTCATGTACTGATGCTCTCGTTAGCACACGGCTGTGGGCCTTTGCACAAAGAACAGCCGTTCCCCACTATTTGTGAGAACACCCACTTGCACGAATACTTATGAAAAAGTGAACAAAAAGGGACATAAATGTGGCTGGATTGAAAAGCGATTGAGAATTGGCAAAAATGTTCACATAAAACTTCCTCTCTTCTTCCCTCAACTCTAGGCCCCAATTCAGGGAAGAGTTTAGGCATATGCTTAACTTCAAGCATGTCCTGAAACTCCATTGAAATCAATGGGATGTGCCTATGTGCTTTCCTGGATCATGACCATACATGTGGCTCTTGTAACTTGTTATCCTAAAGTGGCTGTTTATATTAAATGGAATAAACTTTATCCATTTGGCTGGAAAACTGGGTTCTGTTGCCTGCTGGGGCCAGTCCTTCAGACTGGGAATGAAATAAATGTCACAGTCCCAACTCACAGTGCCAGCTCCCTAGTCCCTCGCTGTCACTTTTGGCAAAGCCCAGGTTTCTGGTGCATGTGATCCAATCAATGCAGAGCCCCTGGTTGTGGACAAGAGGAGAGATTTAATTCTAATCTATATTGACTGCTCACTTCTTTGTCTGCCAATTTGCATCATGAACTTGTCTTAAACAATGATGTGGGTCTGTCAGGTTCTCTCACATTAATCTATACCAGTGGGTCAAAATCGCTGAGCTCTTGTTAACGTCCATACATATGAAATGCACGTTTAACTGTCGGAAAGGTCCTGAGATGCATCTGTCTTAATATTTATCCACTTTCATCTGGGATCTGCTTAAACTTGGATACTGCCTTCAATTTTCAGCATCAGCAGAGATGCTTTACTAGAGCATATGAATATATGGTTTCTTGTAATGCCCTAATAGCAGATTTCCTAGCACTACAGATTTTTTCTTAAATACTCACAAAATACTTTACACATACTATACATCTAAAAAAATGGAAGGCTTCTGCCTAGTACTATAACAGAAAATATTTCAGTACGTTTTCGTTGTCAAGATATTTCTGAACTGTTTTGTTATGCTGCCTAATAGCAAGGGAAGAGGCCAAAGCCCCCATTGCTTGGGACAATTTGAGCTAGATGGGATAAACACAAAAGTAAATGCATGATGCAGAACAAACGTAGATTAGTGAATTGGATACTGGACTGGTAGTCATGAGTCCTGAGTTCTGATTCTGCCTCTAAGCCGCTGTGTGATCTTGGGAAAGTTATTTCACCTGTTTCCTCTCCCCATTTTTGTCTGTCTTGTTTATTTAGATAGTAAGCTGTTTGGGGCATGGACTCTCATTCAGTATTTATTTGTAAAGCACCTAGGACGATGACACCATCATCTTGGTTGGAGCCCGTCGGAGCTACTGTAGTACAAATCAGTAACAGCGATAACAACAACATAGTGAACAAACTCACATTGCCAGGAAGTTGGAACTAGCTAAGATCACAGGTATTGTCTAATCTGACTTCTAACAAACTCTCCTTTGCCATGATGCCTACAAAAAACTTGACAGTGGTTAAGCTGCTGATGTACTGAGATCACTGCCTATCATGCTGACCAATATTGTCTCCTTGGTTTTTTGTGCTGCCCCATCTCTCTGTCTGTATCCATCTGTTGTCTCTTGTTCTGTGTTTGTACAGCACCTAGCACACTGGTCCATGACTAGGGCTCCTAGGTGCTACGTTAATACAAATAATAATACGTGCCTATGAAACAGTCTAGCTTTCATTTCATATTTCAACACTGGGAAACTTTTGTGACTGGGAAAGAAATCCAAATATATCACACGAAAAAAAAACTAAATCCATTTACATTTTATACATTGCCAATTTCATTTCTCTCCGGGTTTGATAACTACCAACGCCACGTGGATTTGGACAAGACTTCTTCCTCACAGGTAAACTTTTCTTTTTCTTGATTTGGGATCCAGTTATGAAGTTGTAAAGCCACATTTCTGATGTTAAAGTCAATTCCATGACGACAACAGACAGCGATGGCACAGGATTACGGCTTTGTAGCAGGACTCCGCAGGAGCAGATTCCAGATGCAGGACAGACCCAAACAAAAAACCTGGGTCTCAACATCCTCTAACGTTAAGAAAGTTTTGATTCAGATCTGATCTTTGAGGCTAAGGATCCTCATTAGTTGAAGCCAATACAAATTGTTCCTACCTTGGGACTGCTGAGTTCAGTGGGCTTGCTTCTCCTCTCCCTGAGACCGACTTTCCCCTTACAGTCTTGTCACTGACTTCAGTGCAGTTCTTTCCCTTTTATGCTGGTGCTAGTACAGAATCAGGCCCTAGGTATTTAATTCCAAACTGAGTTAACGGGGATGAAGCGTCCCACAATGAAAGCACTACAACAGAATGTTGCAGGATGGTTTGTGTGCTATGAAATGACACGAACCCATTGGGACAAATTTGGCAACTTGATTTCCTCCCTCCTCTTGGCTGAAGGCCTCCAAGAAGCCCTGCTGTGAACTATCCCTGAAAAAGTTCCTTTGTGCCAGAACTGGGTCCCAAAGAAAGAAAGGGCCTTACTCAATGTTCTTTGGTATGTGTATATATTAAAAAAAAGCAGCAAAATCCCACCTTTAAACTTCTTTTCGGGCCATGGAGTTTATTGCTATCACTGAAAGGAACAATCCTGAAAAGGAAAACAGAAGTAACGAGTCTGATTGCTAGTGACTTTTCCCCAACAAGGGCTCAGTACCTGTTCGTAAGCCACTTCCATTTCAATCTCTCTCTCTCCCTTCCAATATTTCCTTGATTTCTTCCTAGGGTGGCAACATTCCCAGCCACGATAGTCAGCGGATTAAAAATAAAATCCACATTGGATCCCAGAGTCCATGGTTCATTCCCCACCCGAACCAACCAGAATTCCCATCCAGAGCAAAAACATCACAACTTCGCTCTGCCCAGCTACCCACGACCTGCATCACAACAACTAACTTGAGCATCTGAAGAGAAATCAGTGTCTGGCTAATCATTCCATTTTCTAAAGCTTACTGAATATTGGCGTGCGAAGCAGGGAGGTGGAAACACGGACAAGGTGTTGGTTTAAATGTTGATTTGACAAAGACGTTGTTGAGCTTTGAAGCCCAGGCAGAGCGTAGACCTACACATATTTTGATAACCTGGTGTGTCAGTAGCTGTGGGGACTGAATGATTAGCCTGGGGATTGTGTCATGGGTCTGCAGTTCATTTAAGCGTTGCTACCTGCTGCCTTCTGGCCAACCAAAGTTGGCAAGTACGGGGGGAGGGGAAGGCATGGAGGGATGTATTAAACAGAGACACAGAGAGAAAGACAGTCAGCGTGTGTGTGTGACTTGCATTCTGTCACTGACTTCTGATTGACTTTGGATTGTGAGCATTTAGGTTACAATTTACAGCTGCACCTGACCCCAGTCTCTGTGCTTCCAAAAGCTACATCCAGAATGCACTGCTTGGACCATGACTGTGGCCCATAAATGTGATTTATAGGCAGCCTTTAGGGAGAGACACTACCTCTCAGTATCAACTCATTGCACCAGATGGACTGTCTGCTCCTTCAGTGATAAGCTTGGATGGTGACTTAGGTGACCACTAAACGCTATGGTATATCTCCCTTGATTTCCCCCCTCTCTGTGTCCCTAATACAGCTAGCTGGTCAGATGTTGTTTGCCACCTGTCAAGGGAAGACGGAGTTTTATAAATAGGCTCTCAGCAATTCAAAAATATGAAGCATTCAGCTCTAAGAGAAAGACAGTTCCGAGCAAAAGCACCCAGTTTAATCATGAAGAAAAGTCACTTAACCTCCTTGTGCCTCAGTTTGCCCACCTGCAAAGGGACATAATTATTAACCTCTCTCACACAGAGGGAGTTGCAAGGGCTAGTTCATTAGTGCTTTCCAAATGCTTTGAGATCCTTGGGTGAAAAGTCTGCAAGTGACATTATTATTAATATAAAGCAGTTATTGCTGAGCATATCAGCTAGTGGCCACAAGGACCACCCACTATGTTCCCCTCCCATCCACTCCACGCTGCTATATTGGATTATAGTGCCCTTAACCATGCCAGCCTGACATTGAGTCTCTTGTACCGATAGAATTTAAAAGTGATGAGGACAGAAGGAATGATGTGGTGACTTTCTCAGCAAGTGGGGTTGCGCAGAATGGTGTTAGCAGTGAGTCAGTCAGAGATTGCAAGGATAACCAATGACTGGCGTGCTTCTCCTCCCTTTCTAGAGAGGAAGATTGCTTTTGTGGTTGAGATCCTGGAATGGTGATCTGGGTTCAATTCCTGTCTCTGCCACAGACTTCCCATGTGACCTGGGGCAAGTCACTTAATCTTGTCCTGTGTCAGTTACCTTTCTGTAAAATGGGGATAATACTCCTGCCTTTCTCTTATCCTTTCCTATGTATGCTCTTCGGGGCAGGGACTGTCTCTCTTACCATGGGTCTGCACCACACCTAGCACAAAGACTCTGACCTTGATTTGTGCCTCTATGTGCTATTGTAAAACAAATAATCTGCAGGAGGGCACTTGGGTCAACGATAATCCAGGCTGCAGCTACCACTGTCCCATTCCTCATGGCAGGGGTAGGCAATGTTAGAGCCAGGGATCAGCCTGGAGAAATACAAATATGTAAAATAATGTTTTCCTAAGCTACAGTTTTTATACCTCAGCGTGGAAAAATGGCCTGCTCATCCAGCGACCGTAGAAAATCTCAATTTCCCACATAAAAATATTAGTGTCTGGCTTAAAATATTAACATGTGGATCGCATTGCCCTGAGAAGTGGTGGGATCGGAATTTAGCATCAGCAGTTAGACACAGATATGGAATTAAAAATGTAAGCAATGGGCTTTTCAGGCCTTATTACAGTCGGGAGGAGAATACCTTCAAGATGGATTCTAGGCGGGGAGGGTAGCGGTACGATTGCTGGGGATGGTAATTCTGCACTAGGGTGTCTTTCTATTTTGCTACAGTCCCGCCGAGTTAAGCTGGACTGCTCTAACCCAGGGTCAGGAGGCTACTCCATCGAATGGCCCCCCAGGTTACACATTGCTCAGCCATTTTGTGCTCTGCCTTCAATTCTTCTGCTCATCCAGCCTTGTTTGCATTAAGTAGCATAAGCCATCTCTGCAGGGTTAGAGCTTATGGCAAAGGCATACAAAAATAGGGGGCTCCGTGCCACACAGACACTTAGACACTCACATGAAACTGCCAGGTCTCTGTGTATCTGAGAATGCGTGTTTGTCCCTTTAAAGTCAGTGCACCCCCCACTTAACCCTCCCTCCACCCCCAATGAAAAGAAGAGCAACCAAGCACACAGTCAAGGAAAAATCAAAGTATTTCCCAAAACACGACCAGGACCCATGGAGAGGGGAAAGGCTGGTCTTGTGGTTAATGTACTGGACTGGGACTCAGGAGATCAGGTTCACTACCAAGCACTTCTTCCTCTGTCAGCTCAGGCAAGTCACTTAGGGCCAGATGCTCAAAAGAGCTCAGCACCCACAAACAGAGCTAGGATTTCAGAAGTGCTCAATTCCCATGCAAGCTCCTAAATAAGTGGCCAGATTTTCAAATGTCTTGGCTCACTGAAAATCCAGACTGGAGCTTCTGGGAAGTCTTTTGAAAATGTGCCCCTCTACTGTGGGGACTGAACACTTGAAAATCTGCTCTAAGTCTCTCTGTGCCTCAATTCCCCATCTATACATTGGGCATAATGAGACTTCCTTCCTTTCTTCCACTCTATGTCAGTCTCGTCTATTTAGACTGGAAGCTCTTTGGAGAAATGACTGGTTCTCAATATATGCTTGCTCAGTGCCCAGGGCAACTGGGGCTTGGTTGAGGCTTTAAGGGTGCTGTAATAGAAATAATGAATAATAATAATATTACACTCTGAAATGCCTGAGACTTGATACCACGGGGCTGTCCTGTGATATCAAGGAAACCAGTGGAAACAAAACAAAACAAAAAACACAACCCTTCAGGATCTGGGACTCTATTATTTTTATAAAGATTTCATTTTTAAATAAACCTATAAAAATACACATGCACACAACCACAGAGAGACTCTCTTTCCTAGAGCTGCACTGTAAGAGACCTCGGGAAGTTAGAAAGAGCAGAGTTTGGCAGAAGGTGACTGTTGGAAACAAACAAAAAAAAAAACCCTGGACTAAATTATTATTCCACCCCTAGCCTTCCCAAGGAAAATAGAAGCAGCAGATTGAGGCCTGTTTTCATATTTGATAGGGAACCAGATAAATGGCAGGCAGCCTGCTCTGATAAGGCCTTGCTCTGGGCATAACCTCTTTCTCTGAAAGCCTCTTACTATGCATAGAGTCGGGCTATCTGTGCAGCTGCACCTTGACACAAATATATCTGCACCCAAGATGAACCAATTCCCCCAGAAATTACAGGAGTGGGATTGCATCTGGAGAAGGGGCTGCAGTAGTCGCTCCTGCAACCTTTTTTTTTTTAAACAGTACTTTCCCCCCAACCCCCCCCGAGTAGCTTTTCAAATAATATTTTTTCCCCTGTTCTCCCTTTTCCTTATGAAGTTCAATCTTGTAGCTAAACCCTCTTCCCCTACATCCTTCCCCCCTCCCCCCACGGAGTCAAAAAATGAGCATGGAAATGAAGGATGCAAAAACAGGGCAAGAATCAGTCGCTTCAGGACACAAACTCACCTCCAGCTATTTTGCAGCACTTTCTCCTTGCAGGGGAAGGGAATTGGTCCTTCTGGGGGATCTCAACCTGCTTTAGAAAACCTCAGTGAATTAACTGGGCAAGTATTTATATGACTGTAGGGCCCAGAGCCAACTGGAATCAGGGCCATGTTGTGTTAGGTGCTGCTCAAAGACACAGGAAGAGGCAGCCCCTTCCCTGAAGACTTTACAGTTTGAATTAATACAAGATCCGGTGGCTCTGATCCTTGGCTCTGGCTGAACTGTTGTTGGCTGGGGAAAGGTGGCAGTATATTGCCATCATAATCCTCCAATTCCCAGAGCTGCCAGGGCCCAGTTCAGCCCTTGGCCTAAACTAGGGGAAGCCTGGGGCTGGTTTAATTTATGTCGACTAGACACAGCACCCAAGGGGTTGTTTCACCTGCAAAGGAGCACAGCAAAACCCTGACACGCAATGTCTTCTCCCCCTGGAAGTACCCCCGGCATTTTCCTTACACCAAGGAGTGCTACGGGGTGGGTAGAGCTGGTTAGACTGGGGGGATCCTCAGCTGCCCAGGTAGGGCTGTTCTACAGCCGCTTTGTACCACTGGAGTCACAGGAGTCAGGGTCTGGCTCAGCAAGTTGGTGTAGGGTGACCAGACATCCCGATTTTATAGGGACAGTTCTGATATTTGGGGCTTTGTCTTATATAGGTGCTCATTCCCCCCCGTCCCAATGTTTCACGCTTGCTGTCTGGTTACCCTAAGTTTGTGTAACAAGGTGGGTAGAGCACAAAGGTAACAGGAGCAGGAAGATGTTATTGCCTAGGTACAAGCACAGTAGTGAGACAAAGAGAACAACAGACATTAACCCCATCACTTAATGCACTTTTGGAAGGTGCTCCAGTGGCGAGGGCGTGATAAGAACCTACATAGAATTTGCAAGTTTCCAGGCTTTAAGGACATGAACAATAATATCAGTCCTCACTGCTTCCCATCTGCTGAACCATTCTCAGCTGGCAGTTTACGATAGGCATTGGGGGAGAAGCAGATCCCTCTGAGGGATTTGAAGGCGGTTTTATGAAATTGGTTTGGGGAGGAGATGGGAGAGACGGAGAAGCTAAGTGCCCTGCCAAAGGTCTCTCAGTCAATCTGTGTCGGAATTAGGGTAGAATCTAAATGTCCTGCCAAGCAGTGCTCTATGGCACATAGACTTCTTGGGTGTATTTTTGTTCTTGTCCAGGAGTAGAACGATATTTGTACGGGGTAGCTTTATGTTGCCATGTGGGCACATTTGGGTGTATGTCAGACCAGGGACATCTGAAAGCAAGTGGGCAAAACGGACATAATGTGGCCTCAGTGCCTATGGGTTCAGATCAGAGTCTGAGTCCCATAAAACCAAACATGCAGGCTATGCAATGCCTACCCCGAGGAACCTCCATTGCCAGGACTAGAGTGGCTGGCTTCCCAGTGAGCACCACACCCTGCCCGATCATCCTGATGCATCATTATCACTACTCTAGAATGACAAACCTTGGCATGACGGGGCTGTCCCTGCTGGGCATTGGGTCAGGTTCTCAGCTGGGGTGAATTGGTGTGGGTTCATTGACCTAAAGGGAGGTAAGCCAGTTTATGCTAAGTGAGAATCTGGCCCCAGGCAGCCCTTCAGTATCCACCACCAAAGAATACAGGTCCAAATCTCATTAACAGCAAGTCCTCTTTACACCAGACTGGCTGTGTGAAAGGGCCTTAAAATGGGGGTAAATTTAATTTATGCTCATTTCAAGGCCTCTTTACAGTACCCTCATTGACCTTAGTGCAAACCTACTGCCTACAGGGATAATGGAGGGCAGAACTGGGCCCTGGGGTGTTGTGCCAGGGGGTGGCTGTCACAAAACAGCCTGCAGCGTTGGCGAATGCAACCACGGGAGCAGGCAGTAAGCAACATTAGGCTAAAACCGATGACAACAGATGCACATTAACTAGTCTTCTGGAAGAGGAGAGGCTGGCCAGTTCAGTCAAAGGGAAGGAAAAAGGGAAAGGTGGTGGGGCGGGGGTGAGGGGAGAAGGCTGTTGGTTAGATGGCAAGATGAGCTTTCCGTCTAAAGTGTGTTAGGGGAACTTTTCCCCAAAGTGCCTGAGGGCTGGGTTTGTAAAGGCATTTAGGCACATAAAGATGCAGAGAGGTGGAATATTCAGTAGCATCCAAGAGCCTAACTCCCATTCATGTCAATGGAGTTAGGTGCATTAGAAAATCCTGCTACATGCCCATCTGCACCTTTCGGCACCTAAATACATTTTAAAGTCTGGCCCTGAGTGACTCCCATTGGCTTTTAATGAGATATAGGCTCCTAAGGGTCTCCATTACTTTTGATAATGGGACGTAAGCCATTTGGAGAATTGCTCCGCTGAAAGGCAATGAGGTGCTTTGGAAATTTTTACCCTTAGTGGGAAGAGGGAGCAGAATGTGGATTTGGGGTCACAAGAGCAAGGAATTAGCAGTCAGGGGAGGAAGAAGCGTTTCCTATCTCTGGCCACTGCCGCTATAATTGGGCCGTCAGCTTTACCTTAATGGTGAGTTTAACTATAAGGAGTGAGTGAAGGTTCATAGAACGTCACAATAACTTATAACAACAAATACTGACAGGAAAGGGTCTGAAAGGGAGAGAGAGGGACGGAATTAGTCCAAAACAAAAAGGCCTTTGGATATAACTCAAGGGCTGTGTTAAAAATCATGCTTGGTAAACAAGAACAGTGTGAGACCAAAAAAATCAATGAACCAAAGCTAGTGTGTCACAAAGTAGCTGAACAAAATAATGAGAGAATTGGCTAGTCCACCCATTTCCTTTCGGTGTCCTTTGGGGAGAAAAATTGGTTACTGGAGTGAGCTTCATCACCATGACTGTTGGGACCCTGGACCTTCTTTGTCCTAAGCCTGAGAGATATACAGAGAAGACTGGGCCAGAGAGAGAGATCTAGATGACACCACCACCTCCATTGGCTCCAGGTAAATCCCAAATGCCACTTGGGATTTGAGAGTTTGTCTCTCTCCACCCACTCATCCCATTGGTCCTTTTCTTTCCCCACCTTATTTCTTCTCTTTCCTATCCCTCTCATTTTTCCTTCTGTCTAATAAGACAAGGTTGTATATTTTGCAACACTGCCCAGAAAGAGGTCAGGCAACAAAAAGCAACACCCTAAACAGCCCAATGCTGGTACAAGTTGGCCAGGTCTCTGAGTGACTGCTAAGACCATGTGCTGTGCCTGCGTTTCTCCAGCAAGGAGGCTGCAAGTGAAAGTCAACACCAGAGACAGAAGCTGCAATTTCTCTCTTTGCTGTTCGTTTCTCTTCTCTTGTGTGTGTGTTTGTGTTGTTTTGTCTTCTAGGGAACGGAATCAGGCTTTAACAATGACCACTCCAGCTCAGCTCAGCTAACTTCTCTTTCCCCCAAAAAAGTTATTACCATCTTTGATACTATTTAAGAGACTGTCAAACAAGGGGGCTTTGCTTCTAAAGGCTCTCTCCTGCAAATCAGAAAGGGAACGAGGGATGCTGTTAAAACGAAAGCCTTCCTTAATACTGAACATTTCAAATCCTTCAACTGTTTTTTCTTCTTTTCTGTATCTTTAATAAAAAGTTAAAAAGGATTTTTAATGGTATGTTTGCCATAGTACTAAGCAGGCTAAGGTCTCCAAACTCCGAACCTTGTTTAAAACCGTCTAATATTGGACAGTGTCAGGGTCTTAACATCTTCGAGTCTATATATTCCATCTAAATCAGTGGTTCTTAACCTTTACTGCAGCCTGCACCCCTTTGGTTCTCAAAATATGTTCTCGCACCCCTTAAACCTAAAAAATATGTTCTCACACCCCTTAAACCTAGATATATTTTTTTGTATATTACAGTAATCGTTAAAAAAGTATAATGTTAATAAATTCATAGGTTTGATGAAACAAAGTAGT
Source organism: Malaclemys terrapin pileata (assembly GCF_027887155.1). Taxonomy (NCBI): domain Eukaryota; kingdom Metazoa; phylum Chordata; order Testudines; family Emydidae; genus Malaclemys; species Malaclemys terrapin. The sequence continues at coordinate 7,557,477 of NC_071522.1, read as the reverse complement.
TGTACATACGTGCCTGTGCTTAATTTGTGTTTTCGACGATTTACCTTCTAAATAAATCTGGCATGTCTCGCACCCCCAGAAAGGGCATCTCACACCCCAATGGGGGTGTGTGCACCCCAGGTTAAGAACCACTGATCTAAATGAATACATCACCACTCAGCCTCCGCCCCCATCACATCTGGCTATAGCCAAATATTGATCTCCTCCCTCTCCTGAGCATCAGAATTCACCCAAAACTGTATTAAGACAAAAGCCCTTAGAAGTAAAGATAGCTACAAAGGTTGGGGGTGGGGGCGTGTATGAGGAGGGTAGGGCCAAGATACTGACTAAATGTGCTATTTAGCAGCCTTAGAACCAAACTCATATTCATTTCCTGCAGTTAATGGACAGAAAAAATATCTGCTACCACCATCACCACCACGTTGTTGTTTTTTAAACCAGGGGCTCTAAATGAGTTTCCCAGCTGCACAGCCAGTTTAAAGACTTTATCCTAATGTTCTATTTCGTGGTGACACGAGTTTTATCATCATAAGAGGAACAAGTCAGCAATTAGTCTGCGCGAGGCATCGCCATGGAGGGAGAACAGCCCCTAGTCAGAGAGGAAGAGGGAATCCTTTACAATGAAAGGCCCCTGGGGAGTCGGGACCTGAAACCTCATGATGATGATTGATGCCGGCACTGCAGAGACGCCCCACACCTCCCCAGAAAATTAAAAGCCTATTTGGTACGGTACTAACAACACATCACGTTGATACCTTCCCATTATCCATCAGCACAGCCGCCTCATCTTCCCGCATGGCACTAAAATAAAAAATAAAAAAAAATGCAGGTTCTTTTCCCCTTTCTCCTCTGCCACCTCCAAAACGCTTGGAGAGCATGGAAATCAGGTCTGTGGATTTAAAGCTACGGTGCCATTTGCTCATAGATGATCATTTCAGTTATTTATATTACATTAGCTCCTGCAGGCCCCAGTTAAGACTCCATTGTGCTAGACATTGCATCCACACTGACTCTGTCCCAGAGAGCCTATAGAGCACATCCCCTTCTCTGAGCCCCACTGACCATGTTATAGTTAACATTCACTGGGGTAATTCCTTCTCAAAACCCTGGCAGCAGGATAGTGCCAACTCTTGGCTGGTAGCTGGGAATCAGCAGCGCCAGCCGCATTGCCGAGTGCCACATGCCCAAGGAACCTCAGGGATTTGTGCGTATCCATATAAAATAACGGAGCAAACACACTTGAATACAGCTCGCACAGTCGGATGGAAATAAAAAAGGGTGTTTCAGAACAAGGATATGGAGAGGTATTTGTCAGAGGGGCAGATTTAAATTTAATGCCACAGTTGGTGAAATACACCCGGCCCCTCTGCCAACAATGAAGGGATGTCTATGGAAAAGTGAAATATTAGCGCTTTGGGTTTTTTTTTTTTCCACCCCTCTTCTAAACTGGCATCTGTTACGTGTTTGGTTTTAGCAGCAGATGCCTAGTTGCAGCTAATGACAGCGGTAGTCTGTTAACAGATGCCACATATCTAGCAACAGCCTTTGTCTGATCAAAACACCAAGGGCTGATTTAGTCGTAAAAGTAGTGGGGCCAAGGCTTTTACTTTCTTGAACCTTATCAGATCCAAATCCAAGGGGTGCTTTCTCCCTAGCCCCTTGCCACTGACAGGTCTCTCCTGTGTTGTCAAAGACGCCGTGGTTCCAGGTCCATGATATAGAAATGACAGGCCAGAAGTTATAAACGCCCATTCCCAAAGTGGGAGAGAGGAACAGATGAAGAGATAAGGAGCAACACTTCTTTCAATAACCACAGCAAGTTCATGGCTGCGCTGAAATTTACACCTATTAAAACCAGAGAAGAATTAAACTGAGGAAGGTAATGTAACATTTCTAAAGTCATTGTATTACTAATTATTATTATTATTGTTATTTTATTGGTACTTGAAATTCTCTGTGGGGTTACTGTCCGGGAATCAAATTGAAATCACACAACCACAAGGAATATAGGATACTCAAGCTGTTTGTGAAGAGATGACTGGTCGGCTGGCATATACGTCACTACAGAGATGGAGGAGTTTTTGTGAGGGTCTTGCTAAGTTCTGGCTAAAAGTTTTGGCTCACGCTTTTTACAACCTAATCTGACACATCCCATCACAAACATGACGCTGGTTACACTGGCATGGCCAAGTTACAACAAGCAGCTGTATTGCGACGGTACAACAGTTATTGCATATCTGCGAACACCACACAGGAGGCAGCTTCGTAAGCAAGAGCTGGACATTTTATACATCAGACCATATAATTTCAAGAGCTGATAGGCAGGTGTGTGTTACTGTAATCGCACTGGGGCTTCCCATCACATAACTCCCTAGGTGCCGCCCAGCATCCCAGAATTACACAGCACTCCCGATCCTGTCCCTGACATACCCCTTCCTACTGTGGGCTTTCCCCTGCACTGGGAGCTGCAAGGGAAGGGGCACAATAGGGCTGCATATGCAACCCCTATGCTGTCCTTTCACTGGAGGCCTTTCTGGACTTTGTACGCCACTGCAGAGGTGTAAACGGGTCTTGTGGGGCCTGGAATCTGGCCCGATCATGTCCATGATGCAAGAGCTCCCATCAAAATCTAGACCTCTCTCTTTTGTGCAAAATGTTGTCATTGGGCAGAGTGCTATTGTCTAGGTTCTAGCACCTGCTCATCTGAACCACTGGGGAGAATTTGCACTAAAATTAGCTTGCTAGAGAGGATATTTTTGCTCCCGTCAATGCAGATTCCAGAAGGGCTGCACACCTCTTGGGACAGGCAGGCATCTAGGGACAGAAAAGTGTAAGGCACCCCAGTATGCTTAAATAAATAAATGACCCACAGGGCAGCAGAACCAGTCCTTCTCCTGTTGTGGCTCTTTCTGTCAATTTATTAATCAAGCTTTAGGTGGATGTGGGGGAATAAAAATAAAGATAAGAATTTTCCAAGAGATACAGTGCATTGGACATTGGAATACACACTTAAGTTTCCACATGCAACCAAGCAGTATAATACAAAATTTCAGCTAAGATCACGTGTGCACATGGCACACACATGTGCCGGCACATATCCTCAAGGCTCCCAGGGAGGCAATAGTCTAATTGCATTATCAAGGGAAAACCCACATGACATGCATATGAACCACCCAGATTTAGGACCAGTCTTGATCGGTGCTACACCCCCTAAACTCTCGTTGTCTTCAGGTGTGCAGTTTATTTAGTGACTATTATGCCCCTGTTCCAGGACCACCCGGGATGGGGGGGCAAGTGGGGCAATTTGCCCCAGGCCCCGGGCCCCGCAGGGGCCCCCATGAGAGTTTTTTGGGGTCCCTAGAGCGGGGTCCTTCACTCGCTCCGGGGGCCCCGGAAAACTCTCGTGGGGCCTCGGCCCCCGGAGCTTCTTCCGCTCCGGGTCTTCGGCAGCGGGGGGTCCTTCCACTCCGAGACCCGCCGCTGAAGTGCCCTGAATCCTCTGGGAGGCCCTGCCCTGTTCACTGCATTGTTACAATCATAGGACCCTGTTGTCTGCAAGGACTGGCAGCCATTTTGTGTTCAGTCCAGCGTAGACTGTCCCAGAGGAGAGAGAGGGACCCAGAGTGTATCTCCAGGGGCGGCTCTATGTTTTTTTGTTGCCCCAAGCACAGCAGTCAGGCGGCTTTTGGCAGTCCCCCTGTGGGTGGTCCGCTAGTCACGCCGAGGCGGCATGCCTGTGGGAGGACCTCCCGCAGGCATGCCACCGAAGGCAGCCTGACTGCCACCCTCACAGAGCCTGACTGCCGCCCTCACAGTGACTGCCGCCCTCACAGTGACCGGCAGGCCGCTCCCCGAGGCTTGCCACCCCAGGCACACGCTTGCTGCGCTGGTGCCTGGAGTCACCGCTGGTACTCTCACATGGTGACTTGACATTCATTTCCCCCTTAATCTAAATCAATAGTCATTTAGATTCCTTGTGAATGGAGAAACAAAAAAAATTATTTGCTCTCTGGAAAGTGATGACTCTGCTTAATACCACACAGGATCAGCTCCCAAAAAACTTCAGGGACCGCACATAAAATAGGCAAAAGCCAGAAAATGAAGTTAAAGCCAGATCTCTGTTGTTCACCACCAAGCCAGCTGTTTTGAGCTCAGGAAGGCGTTTCTGGCATTTAAGTTATAACTCAGACATACCCTAGCTTTCTGTATTTAATTTCCCTTTCAAAAGAACTCCCAAACTTTTGTGGAAGATTATAAAATATGCATTAACCACACCAAGCGATCAGGTTGGTCCTTTGGGACCCACCTCTCCTCTTGATTGAATATGGGACGAGGGAGATTAAAACAACAATAATAATAATTTTTAAAAAATCTTATCGACCTGCTGAAGTGAGACAACTACATTGGAGCCACATTCTGCTTCACCGGTGTCCACTGTTCAGGCAGGTTCAGAAAAAACCCTCTGTTATTCTATTCACTAGAAGGAGGCAGGGTCGATCTTTAAATTAAATACATTTTCATAAACATTTAAAAAAAAAAGACATTTATGCTACGAACCGGAATAGTCCCTCCAGCCTATCGTGTAATTACGTCGTTTGGACACGTGCAGTGCTTGCCATAAACCTCATGAAACCCATGGGCCCAAGCCTGCATTGGTGGAATCAGTGGAAGTCATGGGTACTCTGAACTTCCCTTACAGCTGGCTAATTTTTAAAGACCCAGTATCTTGGGCTGTTTTTCATTTTTGTTTCCTCAACACCGCTGTTGAGGTCAGGCCACGTTAACCACCAAGGGTCCATTCCCCTGCCTGTACACCCGCACAGCTCCTGGTGGCATTAAGAGGAGTTATATGCTTATATGGAGAGCAGAACCGACCTCTAATTGCTGGAGAAACTGCATGTTTAAAATCAAACCCATCTCTGAGAAGTACGAATGTGCAACGGCATCCACAACCGAGAACGTCTATAGTGTTTTGGAAAAATGTTTCAATGGCCAAACTGATTTCCCCTCCCCTCCAAATTGATTAGCAACATTAGATTCGCGTCGGCGCTCAGAACTCAGTTTCAAAGCTACATGTTAGGGGTGATTGAAAACCCCCACAACAAAGAAAACATGAACAATCCGTCAGGCCCAGTCAGATTTTTTTGCCTACGTTATCAGATTCTTGCACCTTCATCTAAAGCAGCTGGTACTGGCCAACATTAGAGACAAGATCCTGAACTATGTTTCTAAGGCGATGCAAATAAATCCCTGACATTCTGATAATTAGAAGCATTTGGTTCCAATAACTCGTTTAGATGCAATGATGCTCTGCTCTTCTACAACCTCTTTCATCCAAGGAAAGTGCTTTACAAACACCCCCGAATTAATAAACCTCACTACATCCCATTTTACAGAGAGGGAAACTGAGGCACAAAAATGACTGGCAGAGGGCCGCACAGCAGGCCAGTGAGAATGACCCCAGGACTCCTGACTAGTTCCTGTGCTCTGATCATAGAGACTAGTCCTTATTGGTATATAATTTAAAACAAAGCTTTTGAAAGTGGTGGCTTTGGAAATACAGTTTTAGTGATGCTAGATCATCCCAGACCCCTCCCCACCACACACACTCCTGTAAATAGACCCTCTGGATCATCTCTCTCACAACATGCAGCCATTGGGGTGATTAAGCTTTTTAAACAGATTATTACAATTATGCCATGAAATAATTAATGCTAGAAGGATCAATGAGCCAATCCTCTCCAGCCTGATTAGCTTCCTGGGACTGCAGGGTCGTTGATGGCTCTATGTCCTTCTTGTCTTCTATATTCCTGTTCCTTTGGACTCATTGTCCTGACACACTAGACAGGCAAGGACAATACTACGAAGAGTCAAATGAAGAGAGAGTTTTCAACCAACATCATAGGAGCCTTAGGGATAATTAAATGACCGGGCTTATCAGACCCCTTGGGGCATTTCTATTGTGTAACAGATTAAAAAAAAAAAAGTTCCCTCTCCAAAGGGATGGGGGAAGCCAATAGCTGATCTACCTTTAGCTGAATATATTGGACAACTCATCTGAAACAAGTTTCACATTTTTAATTTGACCAGCTGATCCGGTCCCCCTTCTCCATTTCCCCAGATGGTAGTAGCAGCTGGAATGGGAAATTCTTCACCATCCAGTCCTGCAACATCACCTGGCTATCAGACAGACAGAAACACCCAGTGAAATGGGACAGCCCATTTCCATCCCAATGGGAGTGAAATCCAGCAAAGCAGACAGCCTGTATAGTTTAAAACAAATTCGCTCTGAAAAAAATTCTTTCACTTTAACAATCTAAAGAGGTATTGATAACGCAGCTCAGGATTATAGTTTTTTGTCATTGTGTAAGTTGCATGATATATCTTGACATTGTCCCTTTATTCAAAACCAATTCCACCCAGCCAGATAACGGATACTGAAAGCAGCCTGCCAATCATTTTAGCACACAACAGTAGCAGTGTATTTTATATATATACCATGGTAGCACCCAAAGGCCCCAAACTTGGATCTAGTGAGTGTAAATTGTCACCACTGCACTGAAGCTAGTGATGCAGTGTCACTTAACATCAATAGCAAATTAGAGCCACTATGTCTCTATTGCTTTTAGCAGAAATGGGACCAGAACTAGGCTAGTTGAAAACTTCCTGCGGAAGCTATTTTTCAACAGAAAATTGGGTTTTCAGTTAAATGAAGTTTTTCGTTAAAAGGCTCTGCTTTCCAAGGCAAATGTAGATTTTTTTGGTTGAAACACCCAACACCCCCAAACTAAAAAGTTTTCAGCTGAAAATGTCAGCAGTTCTGAGTTTTTAGATGAAAAATCAACTTAAAAAAAAAACCCAACAGAAAATAAATCTATTTTCCAACTGGCACTAATCAGAACCAAACCATCTGGTTCAAAGACCCAGAATTTCTCCAAAGTTTGAGAGTTTTCTGATCCAGGGCTTTGGTTTGGGCCCCAGCTTTAGCTCTAAGATATACATTTTAACTGAAGTCAGGCCCATTGTGTACATTAAGCTGTTTACTTGATATTGGACATGACTGTGTATTTAATTGGCCACCTTTGCTCCTTTCCTAGCCCCTCCTTTTCAAAAGGACCATCTGAATGTGATGTAGAGCAGCCTCCAATTCATTTGACACCATGTCAGGGTTTTTCCGCCCTCCCCCCCGTCCCTGCCCGGCTCCCTCCCCTTCCTGGAGACCCACAAAGGAGAGGTCATTTTCATGTCAAGTGGGGTGTGGAGACCAGCTGAGGAGCTCTAGAGCTGAATTGTGCCAATTTGTGCATCCAGTACCCGTTGAAAAAACTCCTGATAGGGAGGCATGAGCCGGCATATGGTGCCTCACTCAAGAGGCTGCCATTCAAGGAACCTGCAAGTGATGGCTCTCTCAGTCTCCCTTTAGGGCCTTTCATTCAAACAGACATTCTCCTCCCCACTTGTGTCTGTCTGTGAAGGGGCCTGGGGACGGGGAGGGAAAAAAAGCGGGGGGGGCAACTTTCCCCCTGCCATTCTGACTCCATCTGCACTCAAAACAAACAGAGCGTGGACACTTGTTTTTTTATATAGATCTCCCTCCGCCCCTCCAAATTTCTCAAAATGGTCGAGTGAATCAACTGATTGGATATTCCGAGGGGTCTGCATTTGTGCCCAATTTCATGCCAGATAATTCCAAAATTTGTCTATGAAACTGACTACAAACCCACCCTGCCTATCCATCCCCCCCTCTCACCCCACCCCTTTAACCATCCTCAATTTCCAAGGCCATCTCTTATTTCAACTCACCCCCTCATCCTTTAACCTAGGCTTGTTTCTTCACTCCGAGCCACCTTTCACAAGCAGAAAAGCTGTTGGTGTGAAAGAATGAGCGGAGCCGAGTGGAACCTCCATTTAAAACCACTTCCGGTAAACAAGGTTTTCAGCTTTGGAAGAAAGATGTCTTTTTATTTTTGCTTTGATGTTTCTCTCATGTTCAGTCTTTTCTCCTTCGGCAGGTACAATCATCCACCCACTCCCCTGCTCTCTATTTACTTTATTTAAGGTACATCAGTGACCGGATGAGCATTAATTTAAGAACTGATCTCAAATTAGCATCCACACTTCCTTGGATGTGATTTTTAAATAATTATTAAATGCTGAAGATATTCCATATTGCTAGGTATTGTGGGCTCTACATAGGATTCCAAAGCATGCCAAGCGGACAGAGAAGGGGAGCAAAGGGGTGCAACGGGTGAGCGGTAATGCTGAAACAATCCCCTGCTACGTCAGATGATTGTATAGCTCATAATTTGACTTACCCAGGTTCCGAGAGCCCAAGTTTTCCTCTCAGTTGACTTTGTCCCAAGCTTCCAAGCAAGGGGATCTTAGCACATTTTTTTTTTATAAACGGATGTGGCTTGCCAGGTACATTGTCCTTTGAAGTGTTCCCTGATCTAATATACATAATTAGGTGCGAGTTCTTCTCTCACCTACATTTTTTTTTTATACAATAGTCTAACTCTACTGACTTCACAGGAATTGTTCCTGATTTGTGTCATGAAAGAGGTGAGAGGAGAATCAGCAAGACCTGAAGATCTCATCTCTGCTCTTTCACTAGTTTTGATTAAGCTCTGCTTGTCTTGAATCAGGCGCCGGTTAAGGAAGATTCAGGAAAGATGCTCCACTTTCAGTACATGCTTACATGAGACTCAGTGAGACTTAAAACACACAATGAAGTCTGTTCTGGATTCAGGGCCCATGAGACTGATAGGAGAGAATGTGAGATGCCACAGACACATGGATTACCTACCATAGTATAATGGTATTGTTACCTACCACCATCTCCTCCATCTTCTACCATCACCCAGATGTCTTAATGCTTAGACTGAGGAACAGTTCAATCCCTCTAACCCAAACATCCCCTCTAAAGTGTGGAAGAATTCAGAACTGTGCTGAGCAGGGCCCATTCTCTAGCAGGAATTCAAACCCTTAGCAGTGACCCCATCCCACAAGGCACAACACCCTTAAGCAAGGCTCCATAATAATACTGCTGTCCAGCAGTCACTTCCATAGAGGGTTTTAAAAAGAGGGCAAAGCTTTTAAGGCTTTCCCGCTTTCCCACCCTACCATACAGCAGCCATCACAACCCTATATATTCTCTCATACCAGGGCCACCGGGGGGGGGGGGGGGAGGGGGGAGTTTGGCAATTTGCCCCAGGGCCCCCCACAAGAGTTTTCAGGGGCCCCCACAAGAGTTTTTGGCGGGTCTTTGGCAGCAGATCCTTCAGTGCTGCCGAACACACCCGGAGCGAGTGAAGAACCCACTGCTGAAGCCCCGGAGCTTCTTCTGCTCCGGGTCTTCGGCGGCAATTCGGCGGTGGGGCCTTCACTCGGTCCGGGACCCGCCGCCGAAGTGCCCCGAAGACCCAGAGCGGAAAGACCCCCGCCGCCGAAGACCCCAGGCTGCCTGAATCTTCTGGGCGGTCCTGTCTCATACAGCCTTTCTACTGGGCAGGGGGAACTCATTCAGATTTCATAAGGACTGATGGCAACTAGACTTCTCTCTCTCTCACTGTTTTTTAGGTGAGAAAAAGTTAACACTGTACACCTCTCATTGTTTTTTATTTCCCCCTCCCAACTCAGCCTGCCAGATTATCACAAGAGAGGCTGTTCTCACCAGGTTTATGGACCAGTTTTGCCAGCCCAAGAGACTCACCTAAGCATCTGAACTTTTAGGAGCCGGTGTGACAGTGTGGATGGGGAACTGATCTAGGAGACCTCGATTCTATTCCTAGCCCGGCCATGCAGCCTATAGAGCTAGCTTTAGCATTTTATTTTAGTTGGCTGTAAGGCAAGGAACCTACAGGCCTGTATCGTGTAAGCTATTAGTTTAAGCAGTTAGCATAAGATACAGGTTAGCATAAGGCCCTGAGGCCTGTGAACTCTGGCATAGATAAATGGCCAACAGTGACCCTGAGTTT